>NC_092332.1:634566-1269133 GCF_022682495.2 Desmodus rotundus | reverse complement strand
TCTAGGATTAATAAATCATTGGACGAAATAAATTGTACACTCTAGGGAAGAAAAAATTAATTCACTCCTTCCATTAACGATGAGAAGCAAATATATGTAGACACAGTAGGCATCCTGTATGGTGAAGTAGTCTTGACATTAACCTACATTTTTCATGGGACCCTTTGAAACCAAATGAAGTAGGGTATTTTTCCAGGTGTAGGTGGTTTTGTGTAGAGAAACTTCACGTACTTAATGGAAATGGGAGAATCAGGGACTCCAAAAGTAAAGTGTGAAATATTTTTGATGAATTAAACAACAGCCCATAAATATTAAAGACCAATATTTTTAAAATCATTACTCTAGATTTTTTCCATTCAGTAAGAAAGACCGTCATTAACCCTGCTCACAGTTTTCACATCTTTCCATAAACATTGGTGGAAAATGGCATTGTTCTTCCTTTTGACATTACCTGATCCTATCGTATGCGTTACTACGGGGAAAAAAGTATTCAGAGAAGGCCAGAGAAATATCCCTAGATAGCAGTTCATACTCCAGAAAAAATGAACAGTAGAGCGCTTTTTTTCAGGGAAGAAATACAGCGTATGCACAATACTCATTCATGACAGAGGGGGAAAATATATGTCAAAAAACATGCAAAGTTATCACGTCAAGACAGTCACATGAAAAAGACAAAATTTATATAGGACCGTTGTATTTCTTCTACAATTTATAAGTATTGGTGCCAGCTCCTTATAATGTGATATATAACACATACTGGGTTGGTACTCTCTGGGAAGCCCTAGTCAAAGATCATTTGAATATTCTTCATGTATATAAATACATAAGACCTAATGACTTGCTTCCTAGAGTGCTTCAAACGTGGGAGGTCGTTGAAGGGTAAGCACTTCCTTGTTACGTCAACTTGTAGATACATGGAGAGACTCTTGAATATTCATAGAAGGAATGTGTAAAGGGCCAAAGCCTAGGAAATATACATTTCAACTTTATAATCTACAGAAGCATAACATTTCACTTTCCAAGCCTTGAGAAAACGCTGACAAACTAGCAATGCTTGTTACAATCCAGGGTCCTGTTTCAGTAAGTGAAACACTTTCCAAACCACAGTAATAGGCTGGGGGTACTAAGGAGAAGTTCGAGAAGTCTGTCTTATACTACGAGGTTTAATTCAGAGAAAAGATCTTAGGATGAACAAAATGGTAAGTGTGGTCTAAAGCATAAACCTGATTCAGAACCAATGAATTCATCAGGTAAGAATCAGCAATTAATTTTCATTGAAATGTAAACCCCAAACCAAAGGAATACACAAGCATACATGAGCGTACATACTCACACATCTTAAATAGTTTGCAAAGGAAGCCAAACTGCAAGGACTCTATGGACATACAAAGCAGTTAGATGTAACTGAGACAATCGTGCCCATAGTAACAGAGCACACACCAATCAATTAACTTCCAAGACCTGTTATCTGTGAAAGTAGGTTGTTAGACGACATAGTTCCCAAGGCTCCTCATAGGGATGATGTGGTGGGAGTCTTTTAGAGACAACCATGCAATGCTATGGATGGAAGTGGACACCATCATGCTAAGTGAAATGTGCCAGGCTGTGACGGAGAAATACCAAATGATCTCACCTTTAAGTACAACATCATCAACTGAGGAAAAAAGGAAACAAAATATGAACAGGGACATGCACATTAACAAGTTAAATGTTAGGCTTCAGGTACAGATAAGAACAGAGGATTTTTTCAAATATTCATATAGGAAAACATTATTCAATGCAAAGACTTTTCATTTCTCTTTGACCATACTACCTCCCACAAAACCACCTCTAACTCCGGTGAGTCCCCACTGCCTCCCTCCAGACCCATCCCCATGTTCGATCCTCCATCTTCCCATCACTTTTGGCTCTGTCCACATCTCCGTATACATGTTCCTGATACCCCTGCCGCCCTCCCCACCCTCATTATCTCCCCGCAACTCCCTCTTGTTTCTGGC
The DNA here is from genome assembly GCF_022682495.2 of Desmodus rotundus. Lineage (NCBI taxonomy): Eukaryota > Metazoa > Chordata > Mammalia > Chiroptera > Phyllostomidae > Desmodus > Desmodus rotundus. The sequence continues at coordinate 1,267,136 of NC_092332.1, read as the reverse complement.
TGTTGGGTTTTAGTTCAGGGTCTCTCTGAAAAAAAAAAAAATTCACTTACAATTTTCTGCATGTCTCCCCATCCCTCAACCCTACCCCAGTGTCTCTCATACAAAATTCTTTAATCAAGGAGAGATGGGTTGCGTATAGACCATCGCTGACATGTTCCTACTACTTTGGAACTGCAGTTTTAGCAGTAGAATGGCAAGGGAAGAGATGAAGGATAAAGACACTTTGGGGAAGATGGATCAAAATCTTGTAATACGTGTAAAGATGGCAGTGGGAGAAAAGGCAGATGGACTTCGAATTTATGATCCTTGAACTTGGGACAATAATAATTGCTCTGATTCAATTGCGTGACACGGGATTGCAACTAGTTTTTAAATAGAAGACGACTCTGCTTCTTATTGTCCAATGACTTTAAGAAACATCCAATGAACACGTTATAGTATGCAATAGAAGACCGCAGGAGGCGTTAAACATCGGAGCTACACTGGGCTGCACATTTTCTGAGGCCTGAGACCCTGCCTAATTTACCTTTGTCGTCTTTCTCCAAGGCATTTTAGCAGCAATCTCCACCGCATAATACAATCCCAATAATCCTAGTCTGCATGGATGAGTAATAGAAAACCCCTTGCACGAATAAAGGAACAATAACGATAAATACTCAAAAGAAAGTATAGAGAAAAGTGAATTTGTTGAGGCGGTCCTCAGCTCCCCCGATCCTGCTTTTGATTCCTTCTACTGTGTTCTTCGTTTATAATATTAAACCACAATGAGGTTCCATCTCACAACAGCCGGAGTGGCCAACATAAACAAAGCAAGACACGGATGTCGGAGAGGATGAGGAGAAAAGGGACAACCAGGACATTGTTGGTGCGAATGCAGACTGGTGCGGCCACTGTGGAGAACTGTATGGAATTTCCTCTGCAAACTAAAAATGGAAAAGCCGTTTGACCCAGAAATTCCACTGCTGGGATTGTACCCTTAGAACAGTGAAACACCAATGCCAGAGAACCTGTGCACCCCAATGTCCATAGCACCACGATTCACAATAGCCCAGTGCTGGAGGCTACCTAGGTGCCCATCAGCTAATGAGTGGATCCAAAAACTATGGTACATTTACACAATGGAAATCTGCACCGAAGAGAGAAAGAAGGAGCTGATACACTTTGCAATGGTATGGATGGAACTGGACAGCATTAGGTTAAGTGAAATGCGCCAGGCTGTGAGGGAGAAATACCAAATGATCTCACCTTTAAGGACAACATAATCAACTGAGGAAAAAAGGAAACAAAATAGAAAAAGACACATACGACTTTAAGAACAATGGTACAATAGTCAGAGGGGAAGAGGGAGGGGATAGAGGGGAGAGTGGTCTACAGGATCTACTACTCTAAAATGCACAAGGAGAAAATCAAAGCGGAGTTTTGAGGTGTCTGGGGTAGGTGGGACTGGCTAGGGTGAGGTGCAGGGATGGGGAGGAAATGCAGTCAATTATAACTGAATAAACATAAAATTAAATCATTATCTATTAAAAATTAAACCTAGTAGAAGGGTTTTAGGAAAATCGTGTTTTATGGCTAAAAAATAAAAATTAAGTTTTGAAGTTAAAACAAAAGAAAAACCTGACTTTGATGAGAGCTTAGAGTTAGGAATAGAAAGAGTGGAAACCAGTGAGGAAGACAGAACACAGTCATAGAAGAAAAATAACCAGGGGTATTGTGTCATCGCTGCCTTTGTTTTCCTGTATCAATAATGTCATTCCCATTCCTCTTCCTATACCACCCTTACCTCCTCCGGTCTATTTTGCTCCTATCATTAATGTTTCTTATTCCCTGTACCTTTTCCCCCGTTGTCGGTCCACCCCCTCCCGCTAATAACCCTCCATATTACCTCCATTTCTGCCATTCAGTTCCTGTTGGAATTGTCTGCGTAGTGTGTTTTTATTTTTGCTTTTAAGGTTAGGTTGTTGATAGATGTGACTTTGCTGCCATTTTATTCGCATTTTTTTTTTTTTACCTTCTTTTTCCTTAGGCAACTTTCTGTATCTTTTCATATAATAAGGGCTTGGAGATGATGAACTCCTTTAAATTGAACTTGTCTGGGCAGCACTTTATCTGCCCGAGCGTTCGAACAGACAGCTTTGCTGGATAGAACAATCTTGGATGGAGTTCCTTGCATTTCATCACTTGGGATACTTCTTCCCAGCCCTTTCTTGCCTCCAATGTTTCTGTTGAGAAATCAGCTGACAATCTTTTGGGAATTCCTTTGTAGGTAACTGTCTCCTTATCTCTTGCAGCTTCTCAGATTCTCTCCTTATCTTTAATCTCGGGCAATGTAATTGTGCTGTGCCTTGGTTGTTCCTCTTTGGGTCCAACTGCCTTGGGACTCTCTGGGCTTCCTGGACTTCCTGGAAGGCTGTTTCTTGTGCCAGATAGGGGAAGTTGTCCTTCATTCACTTTTCAAAGAATGTCTCCATTTCTTGTTCTTCCTCTTGTCCTCCTGCCACCACTATGATTTGGATGTTGGACCACTTAGAATTACCCTGGAGGTTCCTAAGACTCTCCTCAATGATTTGAATCGTTGTTTCTTCATTCTGTTCTGGTTGAATGTGTTTTTCTTCCTTCTGCTCCAAACTGTTCGTCTCAGTCCCGCTTTCCTTCCCGTCCGTGTTGGTTCCCTGAACATGTTCCTCTATTTCACTTTTCCTAGGCTGCACTTGTTCCTCTATGTTGTGACCATACTCAGCCAATTGCTGAGCATCACAACGACCAGCATTTGGAACTGTGCCTCTGATAGGTTGGCTAACCCTTCATCACTTAGCTGCATTTTTGTCGGAGCTTTGATCTCTTCTTTCATTTGGGCCATGTGTTTTTGGTTGTTTGTTTCAGAGTGCCTCTTATGTGGTAATGGGCAGAGCCTTAGGGTTTCATTAGGGCAGCCCACCTGGCCGTGCTGTGAGCCGTATTTTGGGGAGGGGTGTGACAGGGAACGATGCTGCTTGCCTAGCTCTCTGCTGGCTTTCAGTCACTTCCCCTACTACCAACAATCAAAACTGTCCCATGTGAAGCTGATTCTCAGGGGAGTGGTTTTGTATACGTTCTCAGACTCTGTGTGTCTCTCCAAGGAACTCTCCTGTGAGGCTGAGAGTGTTCTGTGCTGCTGCAAACCCCTCAGGTGTTTCCAAGCAGAGGTTTGAGGTTTTATTTAGCTGCGCTGGAGCCCTGGCTTGCGTCGTCCATTTCGCTCCACCGTTGTTCATCTCCATTGATCTGCTAGCTAATATGCTACCCCTCGCTCTGGAGCTGCTGCCTTGCCTGGTCCACCAGCCACCTGTCTGCCAGGGCCGCCTCTCCCGTCCCAGTTCTCCAGCCACCTTCCTGCTGCGAGTCCTCTCCACCCCTACTTGCCGCTTCTACCCCTCCTACTGGTCTGTGTGAATGTTTCGTCTGTAACTCCTTGGTTGTTGGACTCTCATCCAGTTCCATTTTCTGCCAGTTTCTGGCTGGTTTTTGTTTTTAAATTCATTGCTCTCCTTTTTTTGGCTGTGTGAGGAGGGAAAGGGCATCTACGTATGCCTGTGTCTTCGCCAGAGGTGACTCTAGTGTCTTTCCAATGGTACTGCAATTTGTTGAGGGAGGAAATATTTATTACTATTTCCATAAAGCCTAGAATTATTGGGTGGATAGTTACTGTTTCCAAATAACATTTTCTCACTGAGACTTCAAAACCATTTCTTGGACGAAGTATAATTTATTTTATTTTGCCAATCAGAAACTTGAGGCTCAAAGAGATACAAAATTATTCAAAGCTGCATCACGAGACTGTGATGAAGGCAGTCCCGGGTGCCTCCAAAGCCCTACTTTTCTTCACCATAGCGTAGAGGTAAGGGATATTTAGCCCTCCCAGGTGTGGCTACATCGGTTTTGTGTCACCCTACACAGACAGAAGGTGCTGGTTTGATTGCCATAGGGCACGTGCCCTGGATGCAGGTTCGGTCCCCACGTGGGCTGTGAATGAGAGGCAATGATTGATGCTTCACTCTCAGATTGATGTTTCTGTCTCTAACAAACCCCAAACGGTTAAAAAAATGTGATGTGTAATATTGTTAATATGACTGGAGGGAGTAATAAAGGAGAAGTTTATTATTCTATTGAATCTTCCATAGGTTTCTGTGTGTTAAGTCACCCTAGCTAAGTGGTTTCGTAATATGGAAGACAGGAGCCTTCATTCGGTTCCCTGTACTATCCCATTTTAAGACATTCCCTGCCTAGTCTCCTGTCTGCTCTAAGACGGAAGTGACAATGAGAGTAGCCTCCAGAGACTGTTTCCAAAAGGAAAACAATGGTTGAAGACAAGAATGGTCATACCAGGTGCAAGCACAGTGATGAGAAGAGCAGAATTGGAGGCTTACTTCCTAATCCTGAGAGATGTCAAGAATGTAAAGGGTAGCCTGTCCTTTTCTGACAAAATCAAGAACAGAGATGACATTCAATTATCATACCCAAAACAAGGGCTCAGGCGTTTAACAAGTGTTTTATTTTTACAAAATCCTTCGATTGAGGCCTTATCTCCATGTTCCCACATGAAATATGCCTATTGAAGAGGTACTGTGATGCTGTGTACATCAAGTGAACAATAGGTTCGTCTTCATAGCTGCTCAGGACGAAAGACCCAGTCATTCACTTGCTGCTGTCGTACTAGCCAGACTGTTTCTTGTCAAGCACTTGTCTGTGGAAAGGGAAAATGTACATTTTCTAGCAATGACGTTTCCTCGGAGTAAATCTAACATGGACTGACTCAGCACAGCTCGGGATGACACACGTAACATTTACCACTGCCATACTGGAATCAATATTGCGACGATAATGTCTTGGATATCCACGCAATTGGTGAAATATAGAATCAGACCTAATGGGTATTTGCCTTTCGCTGAATCCCAGGACGGAACAAAATGTCACGTCTGTCTGTTTTGTCACGTGTGAGAAAGGAAAACTGCATACAAATATATTTCTTCTCCTATCCCCAGATATTTCTCCTCATGGTAAGTTTATATTTCACCGAATGTCTTTCAGTTTGAAAGTTAAAAGAAAGTCAGTTCTCAGTTTGCAAGTGATATTCAAGCATTCTCTATTATTTCATATATAATAACGAATGGAAACATTAAATATGGCGGCAGAGGAACAAACTTTTTTCCAGTGTTGTTTCCTCATTTCCTCTTGTTCCCTCCCTTGAAAAACACACATTTCCATTCGATGAGAAATATTTCCAGTCAGGAGGTGAGTGTAAAAAATGTTTTTCTCCATGTTTTCTATGCACATGATACATACAATTCTTTTTCAAAATAATGTTAATTTCTTTCTGAAAGAATGCATGTGTAGACGTACAGAAAGAATTATGTACGTGTGTATATATCATTCCCTTAGTTCTCTCATAGAAAGCATGTGCTTAGATTCTAAAGTGGGTTACCTGGTAGATACGATTTGAATTATACTCTCAATCAATGGATAAGACTCCAAGGACCTGATCTATCCTTTGTTTTGCAATATTATTACAATTCATGAAACCATCAAGTACACTGAAATTTTGATAAATGGAGTGTTAACGCTGTTTCTCCCCTTGGAGTCACAGCATAGTTCCAGCAGTCATAGTTGCTTCTCACAATTGCCTCTCTCATCGCCATGGATGATGTGTATTTACATCGGAATCTCATTCACTCAGAGCAGAAGTGCTACACTTTCTTCCAAGGTACTTTGATTCCATTACCTGGCCTCCACAAGGAACTCAGTGAACTGATCCATTTTGCCAGTGACTGTGGCCCAGTTACCTGAATAAGCCAAATTCTCAGTGGAGATCCAGGAACTGTGCGGACAATGTCCCGGAAATACCTCCTCGGAATATTTCAGAGCATGGCACAGGAACCGGAGCCAGGACACAATGTATTCTTCCTGTGGGTAGAGTTCTGCGGTGGGTTTAGTGAGGTGGGAAGGGAACACTGCCAATTATTGGCCAAGTTGTTTTGAAGGGACTAGTTTTTAATGTACATTTTGGGGGTTGTTTCTGCTAATACAGTTGTTCACACCTCTTCCCCCTTTGCTCTCCTGCACCCAGCTGCCGCTCCTCTTCCCTCTGGCCACCCCCCCATTGTGATCCGTGTCCAAGGATCCTGAACAGCTGTCCTTCCAGTAATCCCTTCACCTTCTTCTTCCATTCACCCAGCCGCTTCCCTTGCGACAACCCTCGTTCTGTTTCGTATCATCCCTGTTTCTACATTTTTGTTAGGTTATAGAACTCATTGGATTCCACACGTGCCTATTTTGCAGTCTTTAGTGTCCATTTCAAATGGTAGATATCCTTTCAAAATGCATGGATTACTTAAGATCATTTGGAAAATATAATTAGACACATTACCCTTCAACATATAATTCATGTAGTCAGACTCTTTGACTCTTCATTGAGCCTTTAATTCCACTCAGGAGACTGGTTACCCTTTGCTGTCAGCATTAATCCTATAAATTCGCAAAAAAAAAAAAAAAGAAAAGAAAAGGAAAGAAAAAGCGGTGCAGGCGAGGGGCGCTAAATAGTATTTCTCTCTCAACACCTGCCTTATTTCACTTAGCATAATGCCCACAACTTTCACCCATGCCATTGCACAGGGTATTAGCTCCTTCTTTCTCTCCGCTGCGTAAAATTCCATTGTCTGAAAGTACCATACTTTTTGGATCCTCTCATTAACTGATGGGCACTTAAGTTACTTCCAGTACTTGGTTATTGTAAATTGTGTTGCTATGAACATTGGGGTGCAGAGGATCTCATGTTGAACTGGAACATAATCAAGAAAAGAAAAAGCAAACAAAATATAACCAGAGATATTGAAATTAAGAACATTGTAACAGTAGCCACAGGGCATTGGGACGCCATAGGGGGGACAGTGCTCTATAGGAGCTACTATATAGGACACAAGGATAAATTTAAAGGGGAGGTTAGAGGGGAGTAGTGAGGTGGGACTTGCCCGGGGTGGGGGAGCGAACAGGAGATAATCCAGACAATTGTAACTGAATAAAATAAATTAATTAATTTTTAAAATGAGGGTTTATATCAGTTGGTTTTTCCACATAAACTTTTCTGCACATCCCAGGTCTCTACTCCCAGCTCTCAGACACAAATGCACATGTGAGACTCAGTTCTATTTCTACATCTGCCTTGTCAAAGTAACACGTGTTTTTACCATTTACTTTACCTCCCGTGGATCAGTTGTTGCATCTGTTCATTTGCAATTCGTAAGGAAGTCAAATCCTCCACACACGTGACTCGCTCGTAGTAGAACAGAAACCACCGAACATCACAGATTAGACTATGAGGTCCTGGCAGAAGGCACCTGGAAAGGGAACGCCTGCAAACCAGCTGCACTACCGTGAATCCAGGGATGGAACTGGAAGCTAGTGATCGTCTTAGACAAAATATGTGCACTGCAAACCACTTGGCTGAAGCTATGAGGCCGAAATTTGTAAGTAAAGTTCACCTCTGACCACCCGGTGGTGTCTGCCTGAAGTGCTGTGCAGGAAGGAAAGGGACACCAAAGGAATGCTCCCCGCTGTGCACCCTTGATAACATGCCTCCCAACCAAGCTCACCATGTTTGCTCAGACGCCTCTGTCCGGACCTTCTCTTTCCAACAGCTGTAGTGAAGGGAAAATTCTGCCGTCCTGAAAGTGCTTTTTGGGAAAGGAATCGTAAGCTATTTATCAAGAAACAAACCACTCTCGGAACCGTGGGTCTTCCTCCCTTTCCTGCCCTAGAGACTCAGACAGAGAAACTGCTGAATGTCCTCAGCCTAATGGAACTAAGTGTGAAGAGTAGACCGCTTAAGGCATGTCCACATAGCCGAGTACCTGCTGCGTCCCATTGTTGCGGATTCACCCAGAACTAAGGCCCTGGCCTGTGTGCTTGGCGCTTCCTCAACTGCTTGTAAATCACTCTTTCGCATTCCTCAAAATCTAGTACCATGTTACCCTGCCTTTTCTTCTTTGTCCAAAATGTCCCAGCAACCCGGTGTTGTCTCACTGTCTTTGGAATTCCCGTGGATGTGTCATGCTAGTGTGAATTACCCATGAACGTCTATTGAACTTGCATTTTCTCCTATCAGCCCACCTCTATCAATTTGGTTATTAGCCCAGCCTGAAGAACTTAAAAGGAGGAAGGAAAAGCATTAAACATTTTCAGCCCCCACAGTAGTTTATCCCAATCTATCTTTGCATATATTTAATGCATGGACAGAGATTTACTTATATGTCCATGGATTCTTATTAAATTGTAAACAGCATATATTAATAATACCTACGTTTAATGAGTGTAGTGTCCTGGGTTTTTCGGTTTTTGTTTTTGTTTTTGTTTTTTTCTATTTCTGCAAATCTCTTTATTTGCCAGCTTAAGGAAGACAGAGGCATTCGTATGTCTGCTCCTTTCTACAAACTACTGGAAGATATTGTTTTGGTAGAAGGAAATGATGAAAAGATGGCCTCACTCAGACATAGAGTGCAAAAAGGGACCACACAGACTGCCTGTAGGGTCCCAAGGTCCTGAAAAGGCTGTTAGATGCCTCTTTCTCATGACACCAATGAGCAATCCTGCAAGGAATCAGCACCCTAATGTTATGAAAGCAGAATTTGGAAAATCTCTCCTGTCAGTCAGGTCATCAGGATCTGCCCCTTTCACATAGCTCTAAATCCTCTCTCACGTGGATGCTCAAAGTCCCTGCACACCTGGTATTTGAGTTTAGCCACTCTTGCCTTTTGAATTCTGACCCTCTCACTCCTTGGCGCTGATTACTTAATTGTTCTTACTCATTTATAATGTTGACCTGTAGCATGGCGCATCTTTGTGGATTCTCAGGGTATAAATACACCAATGGAATTGATGGACCAACAGGCAGTTCCATTACCTGAAGAAATGCAAACATGTTTTCCACCGTGACTTCCCCATTCTGCATTCCCACCCACAGGGCAAAATGGTTGCCTTTGTTTTCAAACCCTGCCAGCATTTGTGGCGATTAGATGTATCCAATGATGGCCATTTTCACCTTGTGAGGTTATATCTCATTGTGGTTTTCATTGGCGTCTCTCTCGTCTGTCTTCCTGGTGTTCCTAACCCCTTTCCTTCACCACCCAACCTTTGCCTCTAACACTTAGCCTAGCAGGCAGGCAGCAGGACCCAAACTGCTGCTCAGTCGCAGGAGTGCTCCACTGACAACGGATTGAGGACACTCTTTCATAGAGAAAAGATTTACACAAAGAAAGGAAACTTTCCTATCCTGTTATTTTTTAATTGCACTTACTGGGGGGTGACACAGGTGAGTGAAATTATGCAGGTTTGCAGCGTGGGAGTCTACACTTCATCCTTTGCATGTTGTATTGTGTGTTCACCACCCCATTCAAGTCTGCTTCTGGCAGCACCCGCTGTCCCCCTTCACGCCCTTCTATTGCACCGCCCCACCCCTTTTCCCTTGGTCTTCTCCATACTGTTATCTGGGAAGGTCTTTTCTTACTCCCTTCCGGTTTCCCACCTAGCCTGCACCCCATACCCCCTCTGACAGCTGGCTGCCAGCTCTCTAGGAGCCTCTCCCCATTTTCCTTGTTACTTCAGTTTGTTCATTAGATGCTCCTTATGACAGAGATCCTATGGTATTTATTTGTCGTCCTCTGACTGGCTTATTTCACGGAGCCTAAGGTTTTTCAGGTCCATCCACACTGTCACAAAGGGACAGATTTCCATGTACTATTTATTCCATTGTGTGCACATACCACAGTGCTTTTATCCACTCATCTACTCATGGGCACTTGGGCAGCCTGTACAAGTGTTCTATTGTCAATAAGCATGACCTGAGAATGGGGATATAGCCCAGACTGTGGAGGGTGGCAGACGGGTCAAAAAGGCGGGCAGTGTAGTGTGGGGGGGTGGAGAATTCTTGGAAGAAAAGACTTCGTTTTCTTTTGTGACATCTCCTCATCCACTTAATGTTTCTACAGTTAAATGTGGGCCTGAAAGAAGAGGCTGTGGCTTACCTTCCATGTCGGTCCAAGCAAAAACCCTGAAGACACAGGTACCTCAGAATGAACCAGATACCTAATGATCTTCCTATTCTTCATCCAGTGTTTCCCCCACCTTGTGCGTGCTAAAGGATGCCTGCTAATCCCACCACCCCCTTGTTCTTGCTTTCCCATCCTGAAGCAGGAAAGAAGTGTTTCAGTCAAATATTTATTACTACTAGCCTCTCTCAAAATACCCCGTCTCCCAACCTTGCCCTTCCCCCAAACACCGCTTCCCACCAGGCCTCCACACACCCTCATAGGCAGATGTGAGAAGGGAAAGGATTCCTCCCAGAAAGCAATCAAAGAAGAGCCCATTCAACAGCCAGGTGTTTTATTGAGGTGAGGGGTTATCATTTGCCCCTCCCTCACATAGCATACTTCTTGGTCCAAGCTCGCGCCATGGTATCATATGCCTTCCTGTCCTTTAGGTACATTCTCCCAATGGATGGAACAAAGGCATGGTTGGGGTTGGGGTCACATAGCAAGGAGCTGATGGACAGCAAGAGTTTGGATATGGTCATTATAGGAGACCACTGGGACCTGAGAATATCGACACAGATATATCCCTTTCGGTTGATATTGGGGTGGTAGATCGGGGTGGTGAAGGAAATCGCCGGAGGCCTGAAGGGGTAATTTCGAGGGAATTGTATGTTTAGGCAGAACACCCCTCCCTCATAGGGGCTGTCCGGGGGTCCCATGATGGTCCCCTTCCATTGGAACATGTTGTCATCCACTGGCCCTGCAGAGCACATGGGCGGGGGATCGATCGTGATGTTCGCCAGTTCCTTGTGCAGTCGCCTCAGCGCCGTGGACGTGTCCCAGGCAGCGGGGATGGACTGGATATCCTGACAGGGACCAAGGGGGAACCACGGGTAAGGGGGACCATGGGTTAGGGCGGGCGTGGCTTCTGGGGAAGATGGTTGCAGGGTCAGCCACCCCCCAGGTCGGCGGGTAAGAAGTTGGAACCTGGCTGTGGCGTGTATGGTGGGGGCGGGGGGCAGGGAGAGTTGGGGACTCACTTGGAACAGCAGGACCTGAGAGGCTACTGCTCACCTGTGCGCCGCTGTTCCCTGGCTCCTCAATCCTAGGCTCCTGCACCTCCTCCTCCTGCACCTCTTGCTCCTCCACCCCTGGCTCTTCCATCTCCTTGTCCTCCACTGCTGTCTGCTGCTCAGAGCCTATAGCCCAAGGCTGCGCTGCCTGCGGGGATACTCCGCCTTCCTGCCACAGGACCAGCCGCTCCTGAAGGCCTGCCCCAACAGTTCCTGCTGGCCGGCCCCAAGGGACCCTGTGTTCCCATGGCAGGAGGGAATATGCACTGTGACGTCACAAGGGACAGCTGACCAATCAGCAACTCAGTGGGCGCGTGGCCAGGGGAGACAGATGGCCTCCATCACAGGGAGTATTAGTATAGCAACAATTTTATAGGAATAATAGTGTAGCAACATATTAGAGTTGTCTATGCAATAAAGAAATAAACAGAGAAACAAACAAGTAAATAGTGAACTTGTATGAAACAAATGGTTCTAATCCTCTGTAAAGAAAAAGGAAGCATATCAAGAAAGGGAGCCCCTGGGATATTTTACCACAAAGGGAGGATTACACAGGAAAATGCACTACAGTCTTGGCTGTCTTTTCGCTCCTGGTCACCCTGCTGATCGGTGTTCTCCTGGGCACACCGCGTTTCCAAGTTGAAGTGCAGGACTTAACGCCAGCTCCTAGGAGATACTTCAGGAGTTTGTGGTCAGAATCAAGAGCTTGTTTCTCACACATGACAAATGCATAGGGGTGAGATTTCACGAGAAAACAACAAGTGTCAGAGTGTCCTGAAGGGCAACGTATTTTGGCCACTCTCCTCAAGATTCTCAGCATATTTACTCCCCATCTGTGCTGCTGACTGCAGTGTGAAATGCCAGGGGCAGGGAAGAGTAGCTTAGCTCCACCAGTAGATGTTCAAAATGACCAGAAGCTTCTATGCCCACCATTAATCTCCTTAGATACCCCCTGTGGAGCCATGGCTGCTCTTCTGCAACACTGCGAGTTTCATCGAACTGTTTGGGACATTTCTTTCAACCCAATGTCATTGGCTGAATTTCTTGGAACCTATATAACGTGTGGAGAAATGGTGGAGGGCTCAAGGATTTTTACTCTTGGTCCCAGCACTCGCGGGAGAGTGAGATTTAGATGCATTTAATTCCTGTAGTGATCACCACTAATTTACTGATCAAGGTTGTGTGTTCTATGTTAGGTGTAAACATAAATACGATATGATCTCTGAGTCAAAGGCATTCGTGGTCTGATACAGGAAGAGGGAAATACATTGACATGTATTTACATCATTAACATCGCACGCTATATATACAGCAATAAAAACATATTTGTGGATCCCGGGCTACTGGAAAGACAAGGATGAAAGGTGACTCTTCAGAGGGACTTCTATCTGAGCTGAGTCAGGCATGAGCACTGTCAGTTCATGGGGGGCGGAGGGTAAGCAGGCTTTCAGATGGGAAAAGGGCGGGTAGGAATAATGGCAGATCATAACGGAGCCAGGGGAATAAGCAGATGTGAAAGGCCTGATGCGACAGAAAGCATGACCATTTCCAGGAAGGAAATGCATTTTGCAAAGGGTTAGGTGTTCAATTCCTAGTCAAGGCACATGGCTGGGTTGTGGGCTGTGTCCTCACTAGGGGGCGCCTGAGAGGCCACCATGCCTTGGTGTTTCTCTCCCTCACTTCCTCTCTCTAAAGACGAGTAACTGAAATCCTTCAAAACAAATAGTGAGATAACTATCTTTTCATGTAATAATATTGAATTTAGTAGCGATAAAAGTGAATATAACCAATTATGCAACACCATAATCCCAGAGTTAACATTATGTGTTGTAAATTTTATTCAGAGAAAATGCTCCCTCTCCACTTTACCCCTTACCGCTGCGAGAACGTATTTCGCTGCTATGATGTTGACCTTGGCTATGTGACGTTCTCAATCAATGGCAAGAGGAGGACGTGATGTGTAAACGTGCAAGAAACGCTGTTTACGGTCACTCCTCATTAACTTGGGACAGCTGCCTACACAAAAAATGTTCTATTGAATGGATACACATTCATTCTTGCCTTCCCTCGGAGGAAACACCTCATTCAATCCCAAGTTCTACCTTCCACCAAAATTCAAGCCAAGACAAGATGAGGAGACTCGACAAAAATCATACTTAAACTGAAGACTCAGAAGTGAGAGATATGTGTTTGCTTTAATCCATGAGATTTATGCTTTGCTTCTTCTTGAGACGAAACCTAACTAAAGTGTTTTGTTTACAAAACATGCTGCATGGCTCCATTTTCAATCCCTTTTGTGGGAGTAATAAGCAAACTGATGCAGACAATTAATGCTTCAGTAGGTGGCATAGTTTTCCTTTTTGGCCGACAATAAGGGGAAGCAACTACAAAGCTGCTGTTGACACTTCTCACGTGGCTTAACTGTACTGGTTGTGGTCCCTAGGCTTCCCTACAGGTCTCAAGATGGCTGTTCTAACCCACATACAGCATCAGCATTCCATGCTGTCGAATGGGAGTCAAGAAAGTTGTGGCACCTTGGCTTTCCTTTTTAACGGATAAAGAAACAGTTTTTCCAAAGGTGACCCTGGCAGACTGGGTTCTGTGCCCTGAGTTGCAGACCGGGATCACATGGCCCCTCACATCTATAATGCAGACCATGAAAGTGAGAAACACTTGGCCCTGATTGGGATAGATAAAATGCAACTCGGTGCTGAAGACTTTTAAAGTGCTTTCCCCACGAAAAACATGCCTTCTGACAGCAATAAAGAAGGGAAGTGGTGATGGTGAATATTGAAGGGGCAAGTAACAATGATTTCCCTTGTTAGAATTAGTTCTTATATCCTTTAATTCTTCCTCTCCCAATCTACTGTCAAGCCAGAGTAGGGAAATGTGTGTGCATAACACAATATATGTAAAACATATGTTTCACCGACTTAAAAAATGTCCTTGATGAAGAATACGACCTTAACAGATGTTATGCCGTTAATTGAAACTGGGTAAGCACTGAAATTATTTGAAGGAAAGAAAGCATGATGTCAAGGTGAAGTCATGTTCACTCCAAGTTCATATTTAGAAGGCAGTCATGCTAAGGAACGGCGAAAGAGAATACAACTTGGTTGGTGTGGCAGATTTAGTGATGCAGAATGTAGCACGAGATCGCATTAAAATGCAGCACAGGTACAGAGCCTGAGAGAGTTTAGGAGCCTTGCGATGTGTGGCGCACATTCTACTGCGAGATCCGTGGCTGAATATGACAAGGAAACCTTCAGATGTCCCAGGAAGGTTAAGACACCAGTGAACAAACCGTGTCAGGGGAAAGCATTTAGTGTCTGTGAGGTAAGAGTCTGTCTGTGTCGCTTTCACACTTGGAAAAATGATGTGAACCATGGCCTTCACATGCTACGTTAAATCCAGAATAGTATCACGCATCTAGCTTTTGCATACTAGCTTAACTTTTTCCTTTGCATGACAGTATTTTGCTCTGTAAGGGTAAGCGCGTCACCTTGTCTCCACCCTGCAGTCCTTTCTTGGTTTAGTTCAAATGCCCTTCCATAAAACTAGTCTGTAGATATTTTTCTTCCTTTCTGGAACTGCTGGTTTCCTCTGTACTTGGGATGTAATGAAGGATGTTTACAACTATCTTCTGACTTTTAACAACTACCCCCTTCTTGTATTTTTTTAGACACACTCACGTCATTACTTAAAATGGAAGACATAGCTTCGACTACCTTTGGTGGTTCTTTCCTGCTAGATGAATTGGACATATTTAAAATTCCGTCAGTTTGGCCTTAATTACTTCTGCTTCATGAAATTGTAAAAGGGCATGCGGTTACCTCTAAAAACCGGAGAAAATGAAGAGTACTCTAAGCAGAGAATACCCAATTCAAAGTGCATTTTGCAACAATAACAGTCCCAAGCATGTTCTCTGTAATGACAATAGATGTATTGATTATCGGAAACTTGAAAATATGGACTTTGGTAAATATCAGAAAGGATAAAAACTGTCTCTCATACCACAAAGTGAGTAAAAAAATAATGACAAGTGGTAAAGCTGCTCTCCACTCTAAGGTCAAGCTGTAACATATCCATAAGGAATCATGAACCATAGGTGTCAACCCCATAGAACCAACTTCTAGGATTAATAAATCATTGGACGAAATAAATTGTACACTCTAGGGAAGAAAAAATTAATTCACTCCTTCCATTAACGATGAGAAGCAAATATATGTAGACACAGTAGGCATCCTGTATGGTGAAGTAGTCTTGACATTAACCTACATTTTTCATGGGACCCTTTGAAACCAAATGAAGTAGGGTATTTTTCCAGGTGTAGGTGGTTTTGTGTAGAGAAACTTCACGTACTTAATGGAAATGGGAGAATCAGGGACTCAAAAAGTAAAGTGTGAAATATTTTTGATGAATTAAACAACAGCCCATAAATATTAAAGGCCAATATTTTTAAAATCATTACTCTAGATTTTTTCCATTCAGTAAGAAAGACCGTCATTAACCCTGCTCACAGTTTTCACATCTTTCCATAAACATTGGTGGAAAATGGCATTGTTCTTCCTTTTGACATTTCCTGATCCTATCGTATGCGTTACTACGGGGAAAAAAGAATTCAGAGAAGGCCAGAGAAATATCCCTAGATAGCAGTTCATACTCCAGAAAAAATGAACAGTAGAGCGCTTTTTTTCAGGGAAGAAATACAGCGTATGCACAATACTCATTCATGACAGAGGGGGAAAATATATGTCAAAAAACATGCAAAGTTATCACGTCAAGACAGTCACATGAGAAAGACAAAATTTATATAGGACCGTTGTATTTCTTCTACAATTTATAAGTATTGGTGCCAGCTCCTTATAATGTGATATATAACACATACTGGGTTGGTACTCTCTGGGAAGCCCTAGTCAAAGACCATTTGAATATTCTTCATGTATATAAATACATAAGACCTAATGACTTGCTTCCTAGAGTGCTTCAAACGTGGGAGGTCGTTGAAGGGTAAGCACTTCCTTGTTACGTCAACTTGTAGATACATGGAGAGACTCTTGAATATTCATAGAAGGAATGTGTAAAGGGCCAAAGCCTAGGAAATATACATTTCAACTTTATAATCTACAGAAGCATAACATTTCACTTTCCAAGCCTTGAGAAAACGCTGACTATACTAGCAATGCTTCTTACAATCCAGGGTCCTGTTTCAGTAAGTGAAACACTTTCCAAACCACAGTAATAGGCTGGGGGTACTAAGGAGAAGTTCGAGAAGTCTGTCTTATACTCCGAGGTTTAATTCAGAGAAAAGATCTTAGGATGAACAAATGGTAAGTGTGGTCTAAAGCATAAACCTGATTCAGAACCAATGAATTCATCAGGTAAGAATCAGCAATTAATTTTCATTGAAATGCAAACCTCAAACCAAAGAATACACAAGCATACATGAGCGTACATACTCACACATCTTAAATAGTTTGCAAAGGAAGCCAAACTGCAAGGACTCTATGGACATACAAAGCAGTTAGATGTAACTGAGACAATCGTGCTCATAGTAACAGAGCACACACCAATCAATTAACTTCCAAGACCTGTTATCTGTGAAAGTAGGTTGTTAGACGACATAGTTCCCAAGGCTCCTCATAGGGATGATGTGGTGGGAGTCTTTTAGAGACAACCATGCAATGCTATGGATGGAAGTGGACACCATCATGCTAAGTGAAATGTGCCAGGCTGTGACGGAGAAATACCAAATGATCTCACCTTTAAGTACAACATCATCAACTGAGGAAAAAAGGAAACAAAATATGAACAGGGACATGCACATTAACAAGTTAAATGTTAGGCTTCAGGTACAGATAAGAACAGAGGATGTTTTCAAATATTCATATAGGAAAACATTATTCAATGCAAAGACTTTTCATTTCTCTTTGACCATACTACCTCCCACAAAACCACCTCTAACTGCGGTGAGTCCCCACTGCCTCCCTCCAGACCCATCCCCATGTTCGATCCTCCATCTTCCCATCACTTTTGGCTCTGTCCACATCTCCGTATACATGTTCCTGATACCCCTGCCCCCTTCCCCACCCTCATTATCTCCCCGCAACTCCCTCTTGCTTCTGGCTGTTGGGTTTTATTTCAGGGTCTCTCTGAAAAAAAAAAAATTCACTTACAATTTTCTGCATGTCTCCCCATCCCTCAACCCTACCCCAGTGTCTCTCATACAAAATTCTTTAATCAAGGACAGATGGGTCACGTAGAGACCATCGCTGACATGTTCCTACTACTTTGGAACTGCAGTTTTAGCAGTAGAATGGCAAGGGAAGAGATGAAGGATAAAGACACTTTGGGGAAGATGGATCAAAATCTTGTAATACGTGTAAAGATGGCAGTGGGAGAAAAGGCAGATGGACTTCGAATCTATGATCCTTGAACTTGGGACAATAATAATTGCGCTGATTCAATTGCGTGACACGGGATTGCCACTAGTTTTTTAAATAGAAGACGACTCTGCTTCTTATTGTCCAATGACTTTAAGAAACATCCAATGAACACGTTATAGTATGCAATAGAAGACCGCAGGAGGCGTTAAACATCGGAGCTACACTGGGCTGCACATTTTCTGAGGCCTGAGACCCTGCCTAATTTACCTTTGTCGTCTTTCTCCAAGGCATTTTAGCAGCAATCTCCACCGCATAATACAATCCCAATAATCCTAGTCTGCATGGATGAGTAATAGAAAACCCCTTGCACGAATAAAGGAACAATAACGATAAATACTCGAAAGAAAGTATAGAGAAAAGTGAATTTGTTGAGGCGGTCCTCTGCTCCCCCGATCCTGCTTTTGATTCCTTCTACTGTGTTCTTCGTTTATAAAATTAAACCACAATGAGGTTCCATCTCACAACAGCCAGAGTGGCCAACATAAACAAAGCAAGACACGGATGTCGGAGAGGATGAGGAGAAAAGGGACAACCAGGACATTGTTGGTGCGAATGCAGACTGGTGCGGCCACTGTGGAGAACTGTATGGAATTTCCTCTGCAAACTAAAAATGGAAAAGCCGTTTGACCCAGAAATTCCACTGCTGGGATTGTACCCTTAGAACACTGAAACACCAATGCCAGAGAACCTGTGCACCCCAATGTCCATAGCACCACGATTCACAGTAGCCCAGTGCTGGAGGCTACCTAGGTGCCCATCAGCTAATGAGTGGATCCAAAAACTATGGTACATTTACACAATGGAAATCTGCACCGAAGAGAGAAAGAAGGAGCTGATACACTTTTCAATGGTATGGATGGAACTGGACAGCATTAGGTTAAGTGAAATGCGCCAGGCTGTGAGGGAGAAATACCAAATGATCTCACCTTTAAGGACAACATAATCAACTGAGGAAAAAAGGAAACAAAATAGAAACAGACACATACGACTTTAAGAACAATGGTACAATAGTCAGAGGGGAAGAGGGAGGGGATAGAGGGGAGAGTGGTCTACAGGATCTACTACTCTAAAATGCACAAGGAGAAAATCAAAGCGGAGTTTTGAGGTGTCTGGGGGAGGTGGGACTGGCTAGGGTGAGGTGCAGGGATGGGGAGGAAATGCAGTCAATTATAACTGAATAAACATAAAATTAAATCAATATCTATTAAAAATTAAACCTAGTAGAAGGGTTTTATGAAAATCGTGTTTTATGGCTAAAAAATAAAAATTAAGTTTTGAAGTTAAAACAAAAGAAAAACCTGACTTTGATGAGAGCCTAGAGTTAGGAATAGAAAGAGTGGAAACCAGTGAGGAAGACAGAACACAGTCATAGAAGAAAAATAACCAGGGGTATTGTGTCATCGCTGCCTTTGTTTTCCTGTATCAATAATGTCATTCCCATTCCTCTTCCTATACCACCCTTACCTCCTCCGGTCTATTTTCCTCCTATCATTAATGTTTCTTATTCCCTGTACCTTTTCCCCCATTGTCGGTCCACCCCTCCCGCTAATAACCCTCCATATTACCTCCATTTCTGCCATTCAGTTCCTGTTGGAATTGTCTGCGTAGTGTGTTTTTATTTTTGCTTTTAAGGTTAGGTTGTTGATAGATGTGACTTTGCTGCCATTTTATTCGCATTTTTTTTTTTTACCTTCTTTTTCCTTAGGCAACTTTCTGTATCTTTTCATATAATAAGGGCTTGGAGATGATGAACTCCTTCAAATTGAACTTGTCTGGGCAGCACTTTATCTGCCCGAGCGTTCGAAAAGACAGCTTTGCTGGATAGAACAATCTTGGATGGAGTTCCTTGCATTTCATCACTTGGGATACTTCTTCCCAGCCCTTTCTTGCCTCCAATGTTTCTGTTGAGAAATCAGCTGACAATCTTTTGGGAATTCCTTTGTAGGTAACTGTCTCCTTATCTCTTGCAGCTTCTCAGATTCTCTCCTTATCTTTAATCTCGGGCAATGTAATTGTGCTGTGCCTTGGTTGTTCCTCTTTGGGTCCAACTGCCTTGGGACTCTCTGGGCTTCCTGGACTTCCTGGAAGGCTGTTTCTTGTGCCAGATAGGGGAAGTTGTCCTTCATTCACTTTTCAAAGAATGTCTCCATTTCTTGTTCTTCCTCTTGTCCTCCTGCCACCACTATGATTTGGATGTTGGACCACTTAGAATTACCCTGGAGGTTCCTAAGACTCTCCTCAATGATTTGAATCGTTGTTTCTTCATTCTGTTCTGGTTGAATGTGTTTTTCTTCCTTCTGCTCCAAACTGTTCGTCTCAGTCCCGCTTTCCTTCCCGTCCGTGTTGGTTCCCTGAACATGTTCCTCTATTTCACTTTTCCTAGGCTGCACTTGTTCCTCTATGTTGTGACCATACTCAGCCAATTGCTGAGCATCACAACGACCAGCATTTGGAACTGTGCCTCTGATAGGTTGGCTAACCCTTCATCACTTAGCTGCATTTTTGTCGGAGCTTTGATCTCTTCTTTCATTTGGGCCATGTGTTTTTGGTTGTTTGTTTCAGAGTGCCTCTTATGTGGTAATGGGCAGAGCCTTAGGGTTTCATTAGGGCAGCCCACCTGGCCGTGCTGTGAGCCGTATTTTGGGGAGGGGTGTGACAGGGAACGATGCTGCTTGCCTAGCACTCTGCTGGCTTTCAGTCACTTCCCCTTCTACCCACAATCAAAACAGTCCCATGTGAAGCTGATTCTCAGGGGAGTGGTTTTGTATACGTTCTCTGACTCTGTGTGTCTCTCCAAGGAACTCTCCTGTGAGGCTGAGAGTGTTCTGTGCTGCTGCAAACCCCTCAGGTGTTTCCAAGCAGAGGTTTGAGGTTTTATTTAGCTGTGCTGGAGCCCTGGCTTGCGTCGTCCATTTCGCTCCACCGTTGTTCATCTCCATTGATCTGCTAGCAAATATGCTACCCCTCGCTCTGGAGCTGCTGCCTTGCCTGGTCCACCAGCCACCTGTCTGCCAGGGCCGCCTCTCCCGTCCCAGTTCTCCAGCCACCTTCCTGCTGCGAGTCCTCTCCACCCCTACTTGCCGCTTCTACCCCTCCTACTGGTCTGTGTGAATGTTTAGTCTGTAACTCCTTGGTTGTTGGACTCTCATCCAGTTCCATTTTCTGCCAGTTTCTGGCTGGTTTTTGTTTTTAAATTCATTGCTCTCCTTGTTTTGGCTGTGTGAGGAGGGAAAGGGCATCTACGTATGCCTGTGTCTTCGCCAGAGGTGACTCTAGTGTCTTTCCAATGGTACTGCAATTTGTTGAGGGAGGAAATATTTATTACTATTTCCATAAAGCCTAGAATTATTGGGTGGATAGTTACAGTTTCCAAATAACATTTTCTCACTGAGACTTCAAAACCATTTCTTGGACGAAGTATAATTTATTTTATTTTGCCAATCAGAAACTTGAGGCTCAAAGAGATACAAAATTATTCAAAGCTGCATCACGAGACTGTGATGAAGGCAGTCCCGGGTGCCTCCAAAGCCCTACTTTTCTTCACCATAGCGTAGAGGTAAGGGATATTTAGCCCTCCCAGGTGTGGCTACATCGGTTTTGTGTCACCCTACACAGTCAGAAGGTGCTGGTTTGATTGCCATAGGGCACGTGCCCTGGATGCAGGTTCGGTCCCCACGTGGGCTGTGAATGAGAGGCAATGATTGATGCTTCACTCTCAGATTGATGTTTCTGTCTCTAACAAACCCCAAACGGTTAAAAAAATGTGGTGTGTAATATTGTTAATATGACTGGAGGGAGTAATAAAGGAGAAGTTTATTATTCTATTGAATCTTCAATAGGTTTCTGTGTGTTAAGTCACCCTAGCTAAGTGGTTTCGTAATATGGAAGACAGGAGCCTTCATTCGGTTCCCTGTACTATCCCATTTTAAGACATTCCCTGCCTAGTCTCCTGTCTGCTCTAAGACGGAAGTGACAATGAGAGTAGCCTCCAGAGACTGTTTCCAAGAAGGAAAACAATGGTTGAAGACAAGAATGGTCATACCAGGTGCAAGCACAGTGATGAGAAGAGCAGAATTGGAGGCTTACTTCCTAATCCTGAAAAGATGTCAAGAATGTAAAGGGTAGCCTGTCCTTTTCTGACAAAATCAAGAACAGAGATGACATTCAATTATCATACCCAAAACAAGGGCTCAGGCGTTTAACAAGTGTTTTATTTTTACAAAATCCTTCGATTGAGGCCTTATCTCCATGTTCCCACATGAAATATGCCTATTGAAGAGGTACTGTGATGCTGTGTACATCAAGTGAACAATAGGTTCGTCTTCATAGCTGCTCAGGACGAAAGACCCAGTCATTCACTTGCTGCTGTCGTACTAGCCAGACTATTTCTTGTCAAGCACTTGTCTGTGGAAAGGGAAAATGTACATTTTCTAGCAATGACGTTTCCTCGGAGTAAATCTAACATGGACTGACTCAGCACAGCTCGGGATGACACACGTAACATTTACCACTGCCATACTGGAATCAATATTGCGACGATAATGTCTTGGATATCCACGCAATTGGTGAAATATAGAATCAGACCTAATGGGTATTTGCCTTTCGCTGAATCCCAGGACGGAACAAAATGTCACGTCTGTCTGTTTTGTCACGTGTGAGAAAGGAAAACTGCATACAAATATATTTCTTCTCCTATCCCCAGATATTTCTCCTCATGGTAAGTTTATATTTCACCGAATGTCTTTCAGTTTGAAAGTTAAAAGAAAGTCAGTTCTCAGTTTGCAAGTGATATTCAAGCATTCTCTATTATTTCATATATAATAACGAATGGAAACATTAAATATGGCGGCAGAGGAACAAACTTTTTTCCAGTGTTGTTTCCTCATTTCCTCTTGTTCCCTCCCTTGAAAAACACACATTTCCATTCGATGAGACATATTTCCAGTCAGGAGGTGAGTGTAAAAAATGTTTTTCTCCATGTTTTCTATGCACATGATACATTCAATTCTTTTTCAAAATAATGTTAAGTTCTTTCTGAAAGAATGCATGTGTAGACGTACAGAAAGAATTATGTACGTGTGTATATATCATTCCCTTAGTTCTCTCATAGAAAGCATGTGCTTAGATTCTAAAGGGGGTTACCTGGTAGATACGATTTGAATTATACTCTCAATCAATGGATAAGACTCCAAGGACCTGATCTATCCTTTGTTTTGCAATATTATTACCATTCATGAAACCATCAAGTACACTGAAATTTTGATAAATGGAGTGTTAACACTGTTTCTCCCCTTGGAGTCACAGCATAGTTCCCAGCAGTCATAGTTGCTTGTCACAATTGCCTCTCTCATCGCCATGGATGATGTGTATTTACATCGGAATCTCATTCACTCAGAGCAGAAGTGCTACACTTTCTTCCAAGGTACTTTGATTCCATTACCTGGCCTCCACAAGGAACTCAGTGAACTGACCCATTTTGCCAGTGACTGTGGCCCAGTTACCTGAATAAGCCAAATTCTCAGTGGAGATCCAGGAACTGTGCGGACAATGTCCCGGAAATACCTTCTCGGAATATTTCAGAGCATGGCACAGGAACGGGAGCCAGGACACAATGTGTTCTTCCTGTGGGTAGAGTTCTGTGCTGGGTTTAGTGAGGAGGGAAGGGAACACTGCCAATTATTGGCCAAGTTGTTTTGAAGGGACTAGTTTTTAATGTACATTTTGGGGGTTGTTTCTGCTAATACAGTTGTTCACCCCTCTTCCCCCTTTGCTCTCCTGCACCCAGCTGCCGCTCCTCTTCCCTCTGGCCACCCCCCCATTGTGATCCGTGTCCAAGGATCCTGAACAGCTGTCCTTCCAGTAATCCCTTCACCTTCTTCTTCCATTCACCCAGCCGCTTCCCTTGCGACAACCCTCGTTCTGTTTCGTGTATCATCCCTGTTTCTACATTTTTGTTAGGTTATAGAACTCATTGGATTCCACACGTGCCTATTTTGCAGTCTTTAGTGTCCATTTCAAATGGTAGATATCCTTTCAAAATGCATGGATTACTTAAAATCATTTGGAAAATATAATTAGACACATTACCCTTCAACATATAATTCATGTAGTCAGACTCTTTGACTCTTCATTGAGCCTTTAATTCCACTCAGGAGATTGGTTACCCTTTGCTGTCACCATTAATCCTATAAATTCGCAAAAAAAAAAAAAAAAAAAAAAAAAGAAAAGAAAAGAAAAAACGGTGCAGGCGAGGGGCGCTAAATAGTATTTCTCCCTCAACACCTGCCTTATTTCACTTAGCATAATGCCCACATCTTTCACCCATGCCATTGCACAGGGTATTAGCTCCTTCTTTCTCTCCGCTGCGTAAAATTCCATTGTCTGAAAGTACCATACTTTTTGGATCCTCTATTTAACTGATGGGCACTTAAGTTACTTCCAGTACTTGGTTATTGTAAATTGTGTTGCTCTGAACATTGGGGTGCAGAGGATCTCACGTTGAACTGGAACATAATCAAGAAAAGAAAAAGCAAACAAAATATAACCAGAGATATTGAAATTAAGAACATTGTAACAGTAGCCACAGGGCATTGGGACGCCATAGGGGGGACAGTGCTCTATAGGAGCTACTATATAGGACACAAGGATAAATTTAAAGGGGAGGTTAGAGGGGAGTAGTGAGGTGGGACTTGCCCGGGGTGGGGGAGCGAACAGGAGATAATCCAGACAATTGTAACTGAATAAAATAAATTAATTAATTTTTAAAATGAGGGTTTAAATCAGTTGGTTTTTCCACATAAACTTTTCTGCACATCCCAGGTCTCTACTCCCAGCTCTCAGACACAAATGCACATGTGAGACTCAGTTCTATTTCTACATCTGCCTTGTCAAAGTAACACGTGTTTTTACCCTTTACTTTACCTCCCGTGGATCAGTTGTTGCATCTGTTCATTTGCAATTCGTAAGGAAGTCAAATCCTCCACACACGTGACTCGCTCTTAGTAGAACAGAAACCACCGAACATCACAGATTAGACTATGAGGTCCTGGCAGAAGGCACCTGGAAAGGGAACGCCTGCAAACCAGCTGCACTACCGTGAATCCAGGGATGGAACTGGAAGCTAGTGATCGTCTTAGCCAAAATATGTGCACTGCAAACCACTTGGCTGAAGCTATGAGGCCGAAATTTGTAAGTAAAGTTCACCTCTGACCACCCGGTGGTGTCTGCCTGAAGTGCTGTGCAGGAAGGAAAGGGACACCAAAGGAATGCTCCCCGCTGTGCACCCTTGATAACATGCCTCACAACCAAGCTCACCATGTTTGCTCAGACGCCTCTGGCCGGACCTTCTCTTTCCAACAGCTGTAGTGAAGGGAAAATTCTGCCGTCCTGAAAGTGCTTTTTGGGAAAGGAATCGTAAGCTATTTATCAAGAAACAAACCACTCTCGGAACCGTGGGTCTTCCTCCCTTTCCTGCCCTAGAGACTCAGACAGAGAAACTGCTGAATGTCCTCAGCCTAATGGAACTAAGTGTGAAGAGTAGACCGCTTAAGGCATGTCCACATAGCCGAGTACCTGCTGCGTCCCATTGTTGCGGATTCACCCAGAACTAAGGCCCTGGCCTGTGTGCTTGGCGCTTCCTCAACTGCTTGTAAATCACTCTTTCGCATTCCTCAAAATCTAGTACCATGTTACCCTGCCTTTTCTTCTTTGTCCACAATGTCCCAGCAACCCGGTGTTGTCTCACTGTCTTTGGAATTCCCGTGGATGTGTCATGCTAGTGTGAATTACCCATGAACGTCTATTGAACTTGCATTTTCTCCTATCAGCCCACCTCTATCAATTTGGTTATTAGCCCAGCCTGAAGAACTTAAAAGGAGGAAGGAAAAGCATTAAACATTTTCAGCCCCCACAGTAGTTTATCCCAATCTATCTTTGCATATATTTAATGCATGGAAAGAGATTTACTTATATGTCCATGGATTCTTATTAAATTGTAAACAGCATATATTAATAATACCTACATTTAATGAGTGTAGTGTCCTGGGTTTTTCGGTTTTTGTTTTTGTTTTTGTTTTCTATTTCTGCAAATCTCTTTATTTGCCAGCTTAAGGAAGACAGAGGCATTCGTATGTCTGCTCCTTTCTACAAACTACTGGAAGATATTGTTTTGGTTGAAGGAAATGATGAAAAGATGGCCTCACTCAGACATAGAGTGCAAAAAGGGACCACACAGACTGCCTGTAGGGTCCCAAGGTCCTGAAAAGGCTGTTAGATGCCTCTTTCTCATGACACCAATGAGCAATCCTGCAAGGAATCAGCACCCTAATGTTATGAAAGCAGAATTTGGAAAATCTCTCCTGTCAGTCAGGTCATCAGGATCTGCCCCTTTCACATAGCTCTAAATCCTCTCTCACGTGGATGCTCAAAGTCCCTGCACACCTGGTATTTGAGTTTAGCCACTCTTGCCTTTTGAATTCTGACCCTCTCACTCCTTGGCGCTGATTACTTAATTGTTCTTACTCATTTATAATGTTGACCTGTAGCATGGCGCATCTTTGTGGATTCTCAGGGTATAAATACACCAATGGAATTGATGGACCAACAGGCAGTTCCATTACCTGAAGAAATGCAAACATGTTTTCCACCGTGACTTCCCCATTCTGCATTCCCACCCACAGGGCAAAATGGTTGCCTTTGTTTTCAAACCCTGCCAGCATTTGTGGCGATTAGATGTATCCAATGATGGCCATTTTCACCTTGTGAGGTTATATCTCATTGTGGTTTTCATTGGCGTCTCTCTCGTCTGTCTTCCTGGTGTTCCTAACCCCTTTCCTTCACCACCCAACCTTTGCCTCTAACACTTAGCCTAGCAGGCAGGCAGCAGGACCCAAACTGCTGCTCAGTCGCAGGAGTGCTCCACTGACAACGGATTGAGGACACTCTTTCATAGAGAAAAGATTTACACAAAGAAAGGAAACTTTCCTATCCTGTTATTTTTTAATTGCACTTACTGGGGGGTGACACAGGTGAGTGAAATTATGCAGGTTTGCAGCGTGGGAGTCTACACTTCATCCTTTGCATGTTGTATTGTGTGTTCACCACCCCATTCAAGTCTGCTTCTGGCAGCACCCGCTGTCCCCCTTCACGCCCTTCTATTGCACCGCCCCACCCCTTTTCCCTTGGTCTTCTCCATACTGTTATCTGGGAAGGTCTTTTCTTACTCCCTTCCGGTTTCCCACCTAGCCTGCACCCCATACCCCCTCTGACAGCTGGCTGCCAGCTCTCTAGGATCCTCTCCCCATTTTCCTTGTTACTTCAGTTTGTTCATTAGATGCTCCTTATGACAGAGATCCTATGGTATTTATTTGTCGTCCTCTGACTGGCTTATTTCACGGAGCCTAAGGTTTTTCAGGTCCATCCACACTGTCACAAAGGGACAGATTTCCATGTACTATTTATTCCATTGTGTGCACATACCACAGTGCTTTTATCCACTCATCTACCATGGGCAGCCTGTACAAGTGTTCTATTGTCAATAAGCATGACCTGAGAATGGGGATATAGCCCAGACTGTGGAGGGTGGCAGACGGGTCAAAAAGGCGGGCAGTGTAGTGTGGGGGGGTGGAGAATTCTTGGAAGAAAAGACTTCGTTTTCTTTTGTGACATCTCCTCATCCACTTAATGTTTCTACAGTTAAATGTGGGCCTGAAAGAAGAGGCTGTGGCTTACCTTCCATGTCGGTCCAAGCAAAAACCCTGAAGACACAGGTACCTCAGAATGAACCAGATACCTAATGATCTTCCTATTCTTCATCCAGTGTTTCCCCCACCTTGTGCGAGCTAAAGGATGCCTGCTAATCCCACCACCCCCTTGTTCTTGCTTTCCCATCCTGAAGCAGGAAAGAAGTGTTTCAGTCAAATATGTATTACTACTAGCCTCTCTCAAAATACCCCGTCTCCCAACCTTGCCCTTCCCCCAAACACTGCTTCCCACCAGGCCTCCACACACCCTCATAGGCAGATGTGAGAAGGGAAAGGATTCCTCCCAGAAAGCAATCAAAGAAGAGCCCATTCAACAGCCAGGTGTTTTATTGAGGTGAGGGGTTATCATTTGCCCCTCCCTCACATAGCATACTTCTTGGTCCAAGCTCTCGCCATGGTATCATATGCCTTCCTGTCCTTTAGGTACATTCTCCCAATGGATGGAACAAAGGCATGGTTGGGGTTGGGGTCACATAGCAAGGAGCTGATGGACAGCAAGAGTTTGGATATGGTCATTATAGGAGACCACTGGGACCTGAGAATATCGACACAGATATATCCCTTTCGGTTGATATTGGGGTGGTAGATCGGGGTGGTGAAGGAAATCGCCGGAGGCCTGAAGGGGTAATTTCGAGGGAATTGTATGTTTAGGCAGAACACCCCTCCCTCATAGGGGCTGTCCGGGGGTCCCATGATGGTCCCCTTCCATTGGAACATGTTGTCATCCACTGGCCCTGCAGAGCACATGGGCGGGGGATCGATCGTGATGTTCGCCAGTTCCTTGTGCAGTCGCCTCAGCGCCGTGGACGTGTCCCAGGCAGCGGGGATGGACTGGATATCCTGACAGGGACCAAGGGGGAACCACGGGTAAGGGGGACCATGGGTTAGGGCGGGCGTGGCTTCTGGGGAAGATGGTTGGAGGGTCAGCCACCCCCCAGGTCGGCGGGTAAGAAGTTGGAACCTGGCTGTGGCGTGTATGGTGGGGGCGGGGGGCAGGGAGAGTTGGGGACTCACTTGGAACAGCAGGACCTGAGAGGCTACTGCTCACCTGTGCGCCGCTGTTCCCTGGCTCCTCAATCCTAGGCTCCTGCACCTCCTCCTCCTGCACCTCTTGCTCCTCCACCCCTGGCTCTTCCATCTCCTTGTCCTCCACTGCTGTCTGCTGCTCAGAGCCTATAGCCCAAGGCTGCGCTGCCTGCGGGGATACTCCGCCTTCCTGCCACAGGACCAGCCGCTCCTGAAGGCCTGCCCCAACAGTTCCTGCTGGCCGGCCCCAAGGGACCCTGTGTTCCCATGGCAGGAAGGAATATGCACTGTGACGTCACAAGGGACAGCGGACCAATCAGCAACTCAGTGGGCGCGTGGCCAGGGGAGACAGATGGCCTCCATCACAGGGAGTATTAGTATAGCAACAATTTTATAGGAATAATAGTGTAGCAACATATTAGAGTTGTCTATGCAATAAAGAAATAAACAGAGAAACAAACAAGTAAATAGTGAACTTGTATGAAACAAATGGTTCTAATCCTCTGTAAAGAAAAAGGAAGCATATCAAGAAAGGGAGCCCCTGGGATATTTTACCACAAAGGGAGGATTACACAGGAAAATGCACTACAGTCTTGGCTGTCTTTTCGCTCCTGGTCACCCTGCTGATCGGTGTTCTCCTGGGCACACCGCGTTTCCAAGTTGAAGTGCAGGACTTAACGCCAGCTCCTAGGAGATACTTCAGGAGTTTGTGGTCAGAATCAAGAGCTTGTTTCTCACACATGACAAATGCATAGGGGTGAGATTTCACGAGAAAACAACAAGTGTCAGAGTGTCCTGAAGGGCAACGTATTTTGGCCACTCTCCTCAAGATTCTCAGCATATTTACTCCCCATCTGTGCTGCTGACTGCAGTGTGAAATGCCAGGGGCAGGGAAGAGTAGCTTAGCTCCACCAGTAGATGTTCAAAATGACCAGAAGCTTCTATGCACACCATTAATCTCCTTAGATACCCCCTGTGGAGCCATGGCTGCTCTTCTGCAACACTGCGAGTTTCATCGAACTGTTTGGGACATCTCTTTCAACCCAATGTCATTGGCTGAATTTCTTGGAACCTATATAACGTGTGGAGAAATGGTGGAGGGCTCAAGGATTTTTACTCTTGGTCCCAGCACTCGCGGGAGAGTGAGATTTGGATGCATTTAATTCCTGTAGTGATCACCACTAATTTACTGATCAAGGTTGTGTGTTCTATGTTAGGTGTAAACATAAATACGATATGATCTCTGAGTCAAAGGCATTCGTGGTCTGATACAGGAAGAGGGAAATACATTGACATGTATTTACATCATTAACATCGCACGCTATATATACAGCAATAAAAACATATTTGTGGATCCCGGGCTACTGGAAAGACAAGGATGAAAGGTGACTCTTCAGAGGGACTTCTATCTGAGCTGAGTCAGGCATGAGCACTGTCAGTTCATGGGGGGCGGAGGGTAAGCAGGCTTTCAGATGGGAAAAGGGCGGGTAGGAATAATGGCAGATCATAACGGAGCCAGGGGAATAAGCAGATGTGAAAGGCCTGATGCGACAGAAAGCATGACCATTTCCAGGAAGGAAATGCATTTTGCAAAGGGTTAGGTGTTCAATTCCTAGTCAAGGCACATGGCTGGGTTGTGGGCTGTGTCCTCACTAGGGGGCGCCTGAGAGGCCACCATGCCTTGGTGTTTCTCTCCCTCACTTCCTCTCTCTAAAGACGAGTAACAGAAATCCTTCAAAATAAATAGTGAGATAAATATCTTTTCAGGTAATAATATTGAATTTAGTAGCGATAAAAGTGAATATAACCAATTATGCAACACCATAATCCCAGAGTTAACATTATGTGTTGTAAATTTTATTCAGAGAAAATGCTCCCTCTCCACTTTACCCCTTACCGCTGCGAGAACGTATTTCGCTGCTATGATGTTGACCTTGGCTATGTGACGTTCTCAATCAATGGCAAGAGGAGGACGTGATGTGTAAACGTGCAAGAAACGCTAATCACGGTCACTCCTCATTAACTTGGGACAGCTGCCTACACAAAAAATGTTCTATTGAATGGATACACATTCATTCTTGCCTTCCCTCAGAGGAAACACCTCATTCAATCCAAAGTTCTACCTTCCACCAAAATTCAAGCCAAGACAAGATGAGGAGACTCGACAAAAATCATACTTAAACTGAAGACTCAGAAGTGAGAGATATGTGTTTGCTTTAATCCATGAGATTTATGCTTTGCTTCTTCTTGAGACGAAACCTAACTAAAGTGTTTTGTTTACAAAACATGCTGCATGGCTCCATTTTCAGTACCTTTTGTGGGAGTAATAAGCAAACTGATGCAGACAATTAATGCTTCAGTAGGTGGCATAGTTTTCCTTTTTGGCCGACAATAAGGGGAAGCAACTACAAAGCTGCTGTTGACACTTCTCACGTGGCTTAACTGTACTGGTTGTGGTCCCTTGGCTTCCCTACAGGTCTCAAGATGGCTGTTCTAACCCACATACAGCATCAGCATTCCATGCTGTCGAATGGGAGTCAAGAAAGTGGTGGCACCTTGGCTTTCCTTTTTAACGGATAAAGAAACAGTTTTTCCAAAGGTGACCCTGGCAGACTGGGTTCTGTGCCCTGAGTTGCAGACCGGGATCACATGGCCCCTCACATCTATAATGCAGACCATGAAAGTGAGAAACACTTGGCCCTGATTGGGATAGATAAAATGCAACTCGGTGCTGAAGACTTTTAAAGTGCTTTCCCCACGAAAAACATGCCTTCTGACAGCAATAAAGAAGGGAAGTGGTGATGGTGAATATTGAAGGGGCAAGTAACAATGATTTCCCTTGTTAGAATTAGTTCTTATATCCTTTAATTCTTCCTCTCCCAATCTACTGTCAAGCCAGAGTAGGGAAATGTGTGTGCATAACACAATATATGTAAAACATATGTTTCACCGACTTAAAAAATGTCCTTGATGAAGAATACGACCTTAACAGATGTTATGCCGTTAATTGAAACTGGGTAAGCACTGAAATTATTTGAAGGAAAGAAAGCATGATGTCAAGGTGAAGTCATGTTCACTCCAAGTTCATATTTAGAAGGCAGTCATGCTAAGGCACGGCGAAAGAGAATACAACTTGGTTGGTGTGGCAGATTTAGTGATGCAGAATGTAGCACGAGATCGCATTAAAATGCAGCACAGGTACAGAGCCTGAGAGAGTTTAGGAGACTTGCGATGTGTGGCGCACATTCTACTGCGAGATCCGTGGCTGAATATGACAAGGAAACCTTCAGATGTCCCAGGAAGGTTAACACACCAGTGAACAAAGCGTGTCAGGGGAAAGCATTTAGTGTCTGTGAGGTAAGAGTCTGTCTGTGTCGCTTTCACACTTGGAAAAATGATGTGAACCATGGCCTTCGCATGCAACGTTAAATCCAGAATAGTATCACGCATCTAGCTTCTGCATACTAGCTTAACTTTTTCCTTTGCATGACAGTATTTTGCTCTGTAAGGGTAAGCGCGTCACCTTGTCTCCACCCTGCAGTCCTTTCTTGGTTTGGTTAAAATGCCCTTCCATAAAACTAGCCTGTAGATATTTTTCTTCCTTTCTGGAACTGCTGGTTTCCTCTGTACTTGGGATGTAATGAAGTATGTTTACAACTATCTTCTGACTTTTAACAACTACCCCCTTCTTGTATTTTTTTAGACACAGTCACGTCATTACTTAAAATGGAAGACATAGCTTCGACTACCTTTGGTGGTTCTTTCCTGCTAGATGAATTAGACATATTTAAAATTCCGTCAGTTTGGCCTTAATTACTTCTGCTTCATGAAATTGTAAAAGGGCATGCGGTTACCTCTAAAAACCAGAGAAAATGAAGAGTACTCTAAGCAGAGAATACCCAATTCAAAGTGCATTTTGCAACAATAACAGTCCCAAGCATGTTCTCTGTAATGACAATAGATGTATTGATTATCAGAAACTTGAAAATATGGACTTTGGTAAATATCAGAAAGGATAAAAACTGTCTCTCATACCACAAGTGAGTAAAAAAATAATGACAAGTGGTAAAGCTGCTCTCCACTCTAAGGTCAAGCTGTAACATATCCATAAGGAATCATGAACCATAGGTGTCAACCCCATAGAACCAACTTCTAGGATTAATAAATCATTGGACGAAATAAATTGTACACTCTAGGGAAGAAAAAATTAATTCACTCCTTCCATTAACGATGAGAAGCAAATATATGTAGACACAGTAGGCATCCTGTATGGTGAAGTAGTCTTGACATTAACCTACATTTTTCATGGGACTCTTTGAAACCAAATGAAGTAGGGTATTTTTCCAGGTGTAGGTGGTTTTGTGTAGAGAAACTTCACGTACTTAATGGAAATGGGAGAATCAGGGACTCCAAAAGTAAAGTGTGAAATATTTTTGATGAATTAAACAACAGCCCATAAATATTAAACACCAATATTTTTAAAATCATTACTCTAGATTTTTTCCATTCAGTAAGAAAGACCGTCATTAACCCTGCTCACAGTTTTCACATCTTTCCATAAACATTGGTGGAAAATGGCATTGTTCTTCCTTTTGACATTTCCTGATCCTATCGTATGCGTTACTACGGGGAAAAAAGAATTCAGAGAAGGCCAGAGAAATATCACTAGATAGCAGTTCATACTCCAGAAAAAATGAACAGTAGAGCGCTTTTTTTCAGGGAAGAAATACAGCGTATGCACAATACTCATTCATGACAGAGGGGGAAAATATATGTCAAAAAACATGCAAAGTTATCACGTCAAGACAGTCACATGAAAAAGACAAAATTTATATAGGACCGTTGTATTTCTTCTACAATTTATAAGTATTGGTGCCAGCTCCTTACACATACTGGGTTGGTACTCTCTGGGAAGCCCTAGTCAAAGATCATTTGAATATTCTTCATGTATATAAATACATAAGACCTAATGACTTGCTTCCTAGAGTGCTTCAAACGTGGGAGGTCGTTGAAGGGTAAGCACTTCCTTGTTACGTCAACTTGTAGATACATGGAGAGACTCTTGAATATTCATAGAAGGAATGTGTAAAGGGCCAAAGCCTAGGAAATATACATTTCAACTTTGTAATCTACAGAAGCATAACATTTCACTTTCCATGCCTGGAGAAAACGCTGACTATACTAGCAATGCTTCTTACAATCCAGGGTCCTGTTTCAGTAAGTGAAACACTTTCCAAACCACAGTAATAGGCTGGGGGTACTAAGGAGAAGTTCGAGAAGTCTGTCTTATACTACGAGGTTTAATTCAGAGAAAAGATCTTAGGATGAACAAAATGGTAAGTGTGGTCTAAAGCATAAACCTGATTCAGAACCAATGAATTCATCAGGTAAGAATCAGCAATTAATTTTCATTTAGATGCAAACCCCAAACCAAAGGAATACACAAGAATACATGAGCGTACATACTCACACATCTTAAATAGTTTGCAAAGGAAGCCAAACTGCAAGGACTCTATGGACATACAAAGCAGTTAGATGTAACTGAGACAATCGTGCTCATGGTAACAGAGCACACACCAATCAATTAACTTCCAAGACCTGTTATCTGTGAAAGTAGGTTGTTAGACGACATAGTTCCCAAGGCTCCTCATAGGGATGATGTGGTGGGAGTCTTTTAGAGACAACCATGCAATGCTATGGATGGAAGTGGACACCATCATGCTAAGTGAAATGTGCCAGGCTGTGACGGAGAAATACCAAATGATCTCACCTTTAAGTACAACATCATCAACTGAGGAAAAAAGGAAACAAAATATGAACAGGGACATGCACATTAACAAGTTAAATGTTAGGCTTCAGGTACAGATAAGAACAGAGGATGTTTTCAAATATTCATATAGGAAAACATTATTCAATGCAAAGACTTTTCATTTCTCTTTGACCATACTACCTCCCACAAAACCACCTCTAACTCCGGTGAGTCCCCACTGCCTCCCTCCAGACCCATCCCCATGTTCGATCCTCCATCTTCCCATCACTTTTGGCTCTGTCCACATCTCCGTATACATGTTCCTGATACCCCTGCCCCCTTCCCCACCCTCATTATCTCCCCGCAACTCCCTCTTGCTTCTGGCTGTTGGGTTTTAGTTCAGGGTCTCTCTGAAAAAAAAAAAAAATTCACTTACAATTTTCTGCCTGTCTCCCCATCCCTCAACCCTACCCCAGTGTCTTTCATACAAAATTCTGTAATCAAGGACAGATGGGTCACGTAGAGACCATCGCTGACATGTTCCTACTACTTTGGAACTGCAGTTTTAGCAGTAGAATGACAAGGGAAGAGATGAAGGATAAAGACACTTTGGGGAAGATGGATCAAAATCTTGTAATACGTGTAAAGATGGCAGTGGGAGAAAAGGCAGATGGACTTCGAATTTATGATCCTTGAACTTGGGACAATAATAATTGCTCTGATTCAATTGCGTGACACGGGATTGCAACTAGTTTTTAAATAGAAGACGACTCTGCTTCTTATTGTCCAATGACTTTAAGAAACATCCAATGAACACGTTATAGTATGCAATAGAAGACCGCAGGAGGCGTTAAACATCGGAGCCACACTGGGCTACACATTTTCTGAGGCCTGAGACCCTGCCTAATTTACCTTTGTCGTCTTTCTCCAAGGCATTTTAGCAGCAATCTCCACCGCATAATACAATCCCAATAATCCTAGTCTGCATGGATGAGTAATAGAAAACCCCTTGCACGAATAAAGGAACAATAACGATAAATACTCGAAAGAAAGTATAGAGAAAAGTGAATTTGTTGAGGCGGTCCTCAGCTCCCCCGATCCTGCTTTTGATTCCTTCTACTGTGTTCTTCGTTTATAAAATTAAACCACAATGAGGTTCCATCTCACAACAGCCGGAGTGGCCAACATAAACAAAGCAAGACACGGATGTCGGAGAGGATGAGGAGAAAAGGGACAACCAGGACATTGTTGGTGCGAATGCAGACTGGTGCGGCCACTGTGGAGAACTGTATGGAATTTCCTCTGCAAACTAAAAATGGAAAAGCCGTTTGACCCAGAAATTCCACTGCTGGGATTGTACCCTTAGAACACTGACACACCAATGCCAGAGAACCTGTGCACCCCAATGTCCATAGCACCACGATTTACAATAGCCCAGTGCTGGAGGCTACCTAGGTGCCCATCAGCTAATGAGTGGATCCAAAAACTATGGTACATTTACACAATGGAAATCTGCACCGAAGAGAGAAAGAAGGAGCTGATACACTTTGCAATGGTATGGACGGAACTGGACAGCATTAGGTTAAGTGAAATGCGCCAGGCTGTGAGGGAGAAATACCAAATGATCTCACCTTTAAGGTCAACTGAGGAAAAAAGGAAACAAAATAGAACCAGACACATACGACTTTAAGAACAATGGTACAATAGTCAGAGGGGAAGAGGGAGGGGATAGAGGGGAGAGTGGTCTACAGGATCTACTACTCTAAAATGCACAAGGAGAAAATCAAAGGGGAGTTTTGAGGTGTCTGGGGGAGGTGGGACTGGC
The DNA here is from genome assembly GCF_022682495.2 of Desmodus rotundus. Classification (NCBI taxonomy): domain Eukaryota; kingdom Metazoa; phylum Chordata; class Mammalia; order Chiroptera; family Phyllostomidae; genus Desmodus; species Desmodus rotundus. The sequence continues at coordinate 1,231,198 of NC_092332.1, read as the reverse complement.
TAGGGTGAGGTGCAGGGATGGGGAGGAAATGCAGTCAATTATAACTGAATAAACATAAAATTAAATCAATATCTATTAAAAATTAAACCTAGTAGAAGGGTTTTATGAAAATCGTGCTTTATGGCTAAAAAATAAAAATTAAGTTTTGAAGTTAAAACAAAAGAAAAACCTGACTTTGATGAGAGCCTAGAGTTAGGAATAGAAAGAGTGGAAACCAGTGAGGAAGACAGAACACAGTCATAGAAGAAAAATAACCAGGGGTATTGTGTCATCGCTGCCTTTGTTTTCCTGTATCAATAATGTCATTCCCATTCCTCTTCCTATACCACCCTTACCTCCTCCGGTCTATTTTGCTCCTATCATTAATGTTTCTTATTCCCTGTACCTTTTCCCCCGTTGTCGGTCCACCCCCTCCCGCTAATAACCCTCCATATTACCTCCATTTCTGCCATTCAGTTCCTGTTGGAATTGTCTGCGTAGTGTGTTTTTATTTTTGCTTTTAAGGTTAGGTTGTTGATAGATGTGACTTTGCTGCCATTTTATTCGCATTTTTTTTTTACCTTCTTTTTGCTTAGGCAACTTTCTGTATCTTTTCATATAATAAGGGCTTGGAGATGATGAACTCCTTTAAATTGAACTTGTCTGGGCAGCACTTTATCTGCCCGAGCGTTCGAAAAGACAGCTTTGCTGGATAGAACAATCTTGGATGGAGTTCCTTGCATTTCTTCACTTGGGATACTTCTTCCCAGCCCTTTCTTGCCTCCAATGTTTCTGTTGAGAAATCAGCTGACAATCTTTTGGGAATTCCTTTGTAGGTAACTGTCTCCTTATCTCTTGCAGCTTCTCATATTCTCTCCTTATCTTTAATCTCGGGCAATGTAATTGTGCTGTGCCTTGGTTTTTCCTCTTTGGGTCCAACTGCCTTGGGACTCTCTGGGCTTCCTGGACTTCCTGGAAGGCTGTTTCTTGTGCCAGATAGGGGAAGTTGTCCTTCATTCACTTTTCAAAGAATGTCTCCATTTCTTGTTCTTCCTCTTGTCCTCCTGCCACCACTATGATTTGGATGTTGGACCACTTAGAATTACCCTGGAGGTTCCTAAGACTCTCCTCAATGATTTGAATCGTTGTTTCTTCATTCTGTTCTGGTTGAATGTGTTTTTCTTCCTTCTGCTCCAAACTGTTCGTCTCAGTCCCGCTTTCCTTCCCGTCCGTGTTGGTTCCCTGAACATGTTCCTCTATTTCACTTTTCCTAGGCTGCACTTGTTCCTCTATGTTGTGACCATACTCAGCCAATTGCTGAGCATCACAACGACCAGCATTTGGAACTGTGCCTCTGGTAGGTTGGCTAACCCTTCATCACTTAGCTGCATTTTTGTCGGAGCTTTGATCTCTTCTTTCATTTGGGCCATGTGTTTTTGGTTGTTTGTTTCAGAGTGCCTCTTATGTGGTAATGGGCAGAGCCTTAGGGTTTCATTAGGGCAGCCCACCTGGCCGTGCTGTGAGCCGTATTTTGGGGAGGGGTGTGACAGGGAACGATGCTGCTTGCCTAGCTCTCTGCTGGCTTTCAGTCACTTCCCCTACTACCCACAATCAAAACAGTCCCATGTGAAGCTGTTTCTCAGGGGAGTGGTTTTGTATACGTTCTCGGACTCTGTGTGTCTCTCCAAGGAACTCTCCTGTGAGGCTGAGAGTGTTCTGTGCTGCTGCAAACCCCTCAGGTGTTTCCAAGCAGAGGTTTGAGGTTTTATTTAGCTGCGCTGGAGCCCTGGCTTGCGTCGTCCATTTCGCTCCACCGTTGTTCATCTCCATTGATCTGCTAGCAAATATGCTACCCCTCGCTCTGGAGCTGCTGCCTTGCCTGGTCCACCAGCCACCTGTCTGCCAGGGGCGCCTCTCCCGTCCCAGTTCTCCAGCCACCTTCCTGCTGCGAGTCCTCTCCACCCCTACTTGCCGCTTCTACCCCTCCTACTGGTCTGTGTGAATGTTTCGTCTGTAACTCCTTGGTTGTTGGACTCTCATCCAGTTCCATTTTCTGCCAGTTTCTGGCTGGTTTTTGTTTTTAAATTCATTGCTCTCCTTGTTTTGGCTGTGTGAGGAGGGAAAGGGCATCTACGTATGCCTGTGTCTTCGCCAGAGGTGACTCTAGTGTCTTTCCAATGGTACTGCAATTTGTTGAGGGAGGAAATATTTATTACTATTTCCATAAAGCCTAGAATTATTGGGTGGATAGTTACTGTTTCCAAATAACATTTTCTCACTGAGACTTCAAAACCATTTCTTGGACGAAGTATAATTTATTTTATTTTGCCAATCAGAAACTTGAGGCTCAAAGAGATACAAAATTATTCAAAGCTGCATCACGAGACTGTGATGAAGGCAGTCCCGGGTGCCTCCAAAGCCCTACTTTTCTTCACCATAGCGTAGAGGTAAGGGATATTTAGCCCTCCCAGGTGTGGCTACATCGGTTTTGTGTCACCCTACACAGTCAGAAGGTGCTGGTTTGATTGCCATAGGGCACGTGCCCTGGATGCAGGTTCGGTCCCCACGTGGGCTGTGAATGAGAGGCAATGATTGATGCTTCACTCTCAGATTGATGTTTCTGTCTCTAACAAACCCCAAACGGTTAAAAAAATGTGATGTGTAATATTGTTAATATGACTGGAGGGAGTAATAAAGGAGAAGTTTATTATTCTATTGAATCTTCCATAGGTTTCTGTGTGTTAAGTCACCCTAGCTAAGTGGTTTCGTAATATGGAAGACAGGAGCCTTCATTCGGTTCCCTGTACTATCCCATTTTAAGACATTCCCTGCCTAGTCTCCTGTCTGCTCTAAGACGAAAGTGACAATGAGAGTAGCCTCCAGAGACTGTTTCCAAGAAGGAAAACAATGGTTGAAGACAAGAATGGTCATACCAGGTGCAAGCACAGTGATGAGAAGAGCAGAATTGGAGGCTTACTTCCTAATCCTGAGAGATGTCAAGAATGTAAAGGGTAGCCTGTCCTTTTCTGACAAAATCAAGAACAGAGATGACATTCAATTATCATACCCAAAACAAGGGCTCAGGCGTTTAACAAGTGTTTTATTTTTACAAAATCCTTCGATTGAGGCCTTATCTCCATGTTCCCACATGAAATATGCCTATTGAAGAGGTACTGTGATGCTGTGTACATCAAGTGAACAATAGGTTCGTCTTCATAGCTGCTCAGGACGAAAGACCCAGTCATTCACTTGCTGCTGTCGTACTAGCCAGACTATTTCTTGTCAAGCACTTGTCTGTGGAAAGGGAAAATGTACATTTTCTAGCAATGACGTTTCCTCGGAGTAAATCTAACATGGACTGACTCAGCACAGCTCGGGATGACACACGTAACATTTACCACTGCCATACTGGAATCAATATTGCGACGATAATGTCTTGAATATCCACGCAATTGGTGAAATATAGAATCAGACCTAATGGGTATTTGCCTTTCGCTGAATCCCAGGAAGGAACAAATGTCACGTCTGTCTGTTTTGTCACGTGTGAGAAAGGAAAACTGCATACAAATATATTTCTTCTCCTATCCCCAGATATTTCTCCTCATGGTAAGTTTATATTTCACCGAATGTCTTTCAGTTTGAAAGTTAAAAGAAAGTCAGTTCTCAGTTTGCAAGTGATATTCAAGCATTCTCTATTATTTCATATATAATAACGAATGGAAACATTAAATATGGCGGCAGAGGAACCAACTTTTTTCCAGTGTTGTTTCCTCATTTCCTCTTGTCCCCTCCCTTGAAAAACACACATTTCCATTCGATGAGAAATATTTCCAGTCAGGAGGTGAGTGTAAAAAAAGTTTTTCTCCATGTTTTCTATGCACATGATACATACAATTCTTTTTCAAAATAATGTTAATTTCTTTCTGAAAGAATGCATGTGTAGACGTATAGAAAGAATTATGTACGTGTGTATATATCATTACCTTAGTTCTCTCATAGAAAGCATGTGCTTAGATTCTAAAGTGGGTTACCTGGTAGATACGATTTGAATTATACTCTCAATCAATGGATAAGACTCCAAGGACCTGATCTATCATTTGTTTTGCAATATTATTACCATTCATGAAACCATCAAGTACACTGAAATTTTGATAAATGGAGTGTTAACACTGTTTCTCCCCTTGGAGTCACAGCATAGTTCCCAGCAGTCATAGTTGCTTCTCACAAGTGCCTCTCTCATCGCCATGGATGATGTGTATTTACATCGGAATCTCATTCACTCAGAGCAGAAGTGCTACACTTTCTTCCAAGGTACTTTGATTCCATTACCTGGCCTCCACAAGGAACTCAGTGAACTGACCCATTTTGCCAGTGACTGTGGCCCAGTTACCTGAATAAGCCAAATTCTCAGTGGAGATCCAGGAACTGTGCGGACAATGTCCCGGAAATACCTTCTCGGAATATTTCAGAGCATGACACAGGAACGGGAGCCAGGACACAATGTGTTCTTCCTGTGGGTAGAGTTCTGTGGTGGGTTTAGTGAGGAGGGAAGGGAACACTGCCAATTATTGGCCAAGTTGTTTTGAAGGGACTAGTTTTTAATGTACATTTTGGGGGTTGTTTCTGCTAATACAGTTGTTCACCCCTCTTCTCCCTTGGCTCTCCTGCACCCAGCTGCCGCTCCTCTTCCCTCTGGCCACCCCCCCCCATTGTGATCCGTGTCCAAGGATCCTGAACAGCTGTCCTTCCAGTAATCCCTTCACCTTCTTCTTCCATTCACCCAGCCGCTTCCCTTGCGACAACCCTCGTTCTGTTTCGTGTATCATCCCTGTTTCTACATTTTTGTTAGGTTATAGAACTCATTGGATTCCACACGTGCCTATTTTGCAGTCTTTAGTGTCCATTTCAAATGGTAGATATCCTTTCAAAATGCATGGATTACTTAAGATCATTTGGAAAATATATTTAGACACATTACCCTTCAACATATAATCCATGTAGCCAGACTCTTTGACTCTTCATTGAGCCTTTAATTCCACTCAGGAGATTGGTTACCCTTTGCTGTCAGCATTAATCCTATAAAATTCGCAAAAAAAAAAAAAAAGAAAAAAAAAGAAAAGAAAAAGCGGTGCAGGCGAGGGGCGCTAAATAGTATTTCTCCCTCAACACCTGCCTTATTTCACTTAGCATAGTGCCCACAACTTTCACCCATGCCATTGCACAGGGTATTAGCTCCTTCTTTCTCTCCGCTGCGTAAAATTCCATTGTCTAAAAGTACCATACTTTTTGGATCCTCTCATTAACTGATGGGCACTTAAGTTACTTCCAGTACTTGGTTATTGTAAATTGTGTTGCTCTGAACATTGGGGTGCAGAGGATCTCACGTTGAACTGGAACATAATCAAGAAAAGAAAAAGCAAACAAAATATAACCAGAGATATTGAAATTAAGAACATTGTAACAGTAGCCACAGGGCATTGGGACGCCATAGGGGGGACAGTGCTCTATAGGAGCTACTATATAGGACACAAGGATAAATTTAAAGGGGAGGTTAGAGGGGAGTAGTGAGGTGGGACTTGCCCGGGGTGGGGGAGCGAACAGGAGATAATCCAGACAATTGTAACTGAATAAAATAAATTAATTAATTTTTAAAATGAGGGTTTAAATCAGTTGGTTTTTCCACATAAACTTTTCTGCACATCCCAGGTCTCTACTCCCAGCTCTCAGACACAAATGCACATGTGAGACTCAGTTCTATTTCTACATCTGCCTTGTCAAAGTAACACGTGTTTTTACCCTTTACTTTACCTCCCGTGGATCAGTTGTTGCATCTGTTCATTTGCAATTCGTAAGGAAGTCAAATCCTCCACACACGTGACTCGCTCGTAGTAGAACAGAAACCACCGAACATCACAGATTAGACTATGAGGTCCTGGCAGAAGGCACCTGGAAAGGGAACGCCTGCAAACCAGCTGCACTACCGTGAATCCAGGGATGGAACTGGAAGCTAGTGATCGTCTTAGCCAAAATATGTGCACTGCAAACCACTTGGCTGAAGCTATGAGGCCGAAATTTGTAAGTAAAGTTCACCTCTGACCACCCGGTGGTGTCTGCCTGAAGTGCTGTGCAGGAAGGAAAGGGACACCAAAGGAATGCTCCCCGCTGTGCACCCTTGATAACATGCCTCCCAACCAAGCTCACCATGTTTGCTCAGACGCCTCTGGCCGGACCTTCTCTTTCCAACAGCTGTAGTGAAGGGAAAATTCTGCCGTCCTGAAAGTGCTTTTTGGGAAAGGAATCGTAAGCTATTTATCAAGAAACAAACCACTCTCGGAACCGTGGGTCTTCCTCCCTTTCCTGCCCTAGAGACTCAGACAGAGAAACTGCTGAATGTCCTCAGCCTAATGGAACTAAGTGTGAAGAGTAGACCGCTTAAGGCATGTCCACATAGCCGAGTACCTGCTGCGTCCCATTGTTGCGGATTCACCCAGAACTAAGGCCCTGGCCTGTGTGCTTGGCGCTTCCTCAACTGCTTGTAAATCACTCTTTCGCATTCCTCAAAATCTAGTACCATGTTACCCTGCCTTTTCTTCTTTGTCCACAATGTCCCAGCAACCCGGTGTTGTCTCACTGTCTTTGGAATTCCCGTGGATGTGTCATGCTAGTGTGAATTACCCATGAACGTCTATTGAACTTGCATTTTCTCCTATCAGCCCACCTCTATCAATTTGGTTATTAGCCCAGCCTGAAGAACTTAAAAGGAGGAAGGAAAAGCATTAAACATTTTCAGCCCCCACAGTAGTTTATCCCAATCTATCTTTGCATATATTTAATGCATGGAAAGAGATTTACTTATATGTCCATGGATTCTTATTAAATTGTAAACAGCATATATTAATAATACCTACATTTAATGAGTGTAGTGTCCTGGGTTTTTCGGTTTTTGTTTTTGTTTTTGTTTTCTATTTCTGCAAATCTCTTTATTTGCCAGCTTAAGGAAGACAGAGGCATTCGTATGTCTGCTCCTTTCTACAAACTACTGGAAGATATTGTTTTGGTTGAAGGAAATGATGAAAAGATGGCCTCACTCAGACATAGAGTGCAAAAAGGGACCACACAGACTGCCTGTAGGGTCCCAAGGTCCTGAAAAGGCTGTTAGATGCCTCTTTCTCATGACACCAATGAGCAATCCTGCAAGGAATCAGCACCCTAATGTTATGAAAGCAGAATTTGGAAAATCTCTCCTGTCAGTCAGGTCATCAGGATCTGCCCCTTTCACATAGCTCTAAATCCTCTCTCACGTGGATGCTCAAAGTCCCTGCACACCTGGTATTTGAGTTTAGCCACTCTTGCCTTTTGAATTCTGACCCTCTCACTCCTTGGCGCTGATTACTTAATTGTTCTTACTCATTTATAATGTTGACCTGTAGCATGGCGCATCTTTGTGGATTCTCAGGGTATAAATACACCAATGGAATTGATAGACCAACAGGCAGTTCCATTACCTGAAGAAATGCAAACATGTTTTCCACCGTGACTTCCCCATTCTGCATTCCCACCCACAGGGCAAAATGGTTGCCTTTGTTTTCAAACCCTGCCAGCATTTGTGGCGATTAGATGTATCCAATGATGGCCATTTTCACCTTGTGAGGTTATATCTCATTGTGGTTTTCATTGGCGTCTCTCTCGTCTGTCTTCTTGGTGTTCCTAACCCCTTTCCTTCACCACCCAACCTTTGCCTCTAACACTTAGCCTAGCAGGCAGGCAGCAGGACCCAAACTGCTGCTCAGTCGCAGGAGTGCTCCACTGACAACGGATTGCTTTCCTATCCTGTTATTTTTTAATTGCACTTACTGGGGGGTGACACAGGTGAGTGAAATTATGCAGGTTTGCAGCGTGGGAGTCTACAATTCATCCTTTGCATATTGTATTGTGTGTTCACCACCCCATTCAAGTCTGCTTCTGGCAGCACCCGCTGTCCCCCTTCACGCCCTTCTATTGCACCGCCCCACCCCTTTTCCCTTGGTCTTCTCCATACTGTTATCTGGGAAGGTCTTTTCTTACTCCCTTCCGGTTTCCCACCTAGCCTGCACCCCATACCCCCTCTGACAGCTGGCTGCCAGCTCTCTAGGAGCCTCTCCCCATTTTCCTTGTTACTTCAGTTTGTTCATTAGATGCTCCTTATGACAGAGATCCTATGGTATTTATTTGTCGTCCTCTGACTGGCTTATTTCACGGAGCCTAAGGTTTTTCAGGTCCATCCACACTGTCACAAAGGGACAGATTTCCATGTACTATTTATTCCATTGTGTGCACATACCACAGTGCTTTTATCCACTCATCTACTCATGGGCACTTGGGCAGCCTGTACAAGTGTTCTATTGTCAATAAGCATGACCTGAGAATGGGGATATAGCCCAGACTGTGGAGGGTGGCAGACGGGTCAAAAAGGCGGGCAGTGTAGTGTGGGGGGGTGGAGAATTCTTGGAAGAAAAGACTTCGTTTTCTTTTGTGACATCTCCTCATCCACTTAATGTTTCTACAGTTAAATGTGGGCCTGAAAGAAGAGGCTGTGGCTTACCTTCCATGTCGGTCCAAGCAAAAACCCTGAAGACACAGGTACCTCAGAATGAACCAGATACCTAATGATCTTCCTATTCTTCATCCAGTGTTTCCCCCACCTTGTGCGTGCTAAAGGATGCCTGCTAATCCCACCACCCCCTTGTTCTTGCTTTCCCATCCTGAAGCAGGAAAGAAGTGTTTCAGTCAAATATTTATTACTACTAGCCTCTCTCAAAATACCCCGTCTCCCAACCTTGCCCTTCCCCCAAACACTGCTTCCCACCAGGCCTCCACACACCCTCATAGGCAGATGTGAGAAGGGAAAGGATTCCTCCCAGAAAGCAATCAAAGAAGAGCCCATTCAACAGCCAGGTGTTTTATTGAGGTGAGGGGTTATCATTTGCCCCTCCCTCACATAGCATACTTCTTGGTCCAAGCTCGCGCCATGGTATCATATGCCTTCCTGTCCTTTAGGTACATTCTCCCAATGGATGGAACAAAGGCATGGTTGGGGTTGGGGTCACATAGCAAGGAGCTGATGGACAGCAAGAGTTTGGATATGGTCATTATAGGAGACCACTGGGACCTGAGAATATCGACACAGATATATCCCTTTCGGTTGATATTGGGGTGGTATATCGGGGTGGTGAAGGAAATCGCCGGAGGCCTGAAGGGGTAATTTCGAGGGAATTGTATGTTTAGGCAGAACACCCCTCCCTCATAGGGGCTGTCCGGGGGTCCCATGATGGTCCCCTTCCATTGGAACATGTTGTCATCCACTGGCCCTGCAGAGCACATGGGCGGGGGATCGATCGTGATGTTCGCCAGTTCCTTGTGCAGTCGCCTCAGCGCCGTGGACGTGTCCCAGGCAGCGGGGATGGACTGGATATCCTGACAGGGACCAAGGGGGAACCACGGGTAAGGGGGACCATGGGTTAGGGCGGGCGTGGCTTCTGGGGAAGATGGTTGGAGGGTCAGCCACCCCCCAGGTCGGCGGGTAAGAAGTTGGAACCTGGCTGTGGCGTGTATGGTGGGGGCGGGGGGCAGGGAGAGTTGGGGACTCACTTGGAACAGCAGGACCTGAGAGGCTACTGCTCACCTGTGCGCCGCTGTTCCCTGGCTCCTCAATCCTAGGCTCCTGCACCTCCTCCTCCTGCACCTCTTGCTCCTCCACCCCTGGCTCTTCCATCTCCTTGTCCTCCACTGCTGTCTGCTGCTCAGAGCCTATAGCCCAAGGCTGCGCTGCCTGCGGGGATACTCCGCCTTCCTGCCACAGGACCAGCCACTCCTGAAGGCCTGCCCCAACAGTTCCTGCTGGCCAGCCCCAAGGGACCCTGTGTTCCCATGGCAGGAGGGAATATGCACTGTGACGTCACAAGGGACAGCTGACCAATCAGCAACTCAGTGGGCGCGTGGCCAGGGGAGACAGATGGCCTCCATCACAGGGAGTATTAGTATAGCAACAATTTTATAGGAATAATAGTGTAGCAACATATTAGAGTTGTCTATGCAATAAAGAAATAAACAGAGAAACAAACAAGTAAATAGTGAACTTGTATGAAAGAAATGGTTCTAATCCTCTGTAAAGAAAAAGGAAGCATATCAAGAAAGGGAGCCCCTGGGATATTTTACCACAAAGGGAGGATTACACAGGAAAATGCACTACAGTCTTGGCTGTCTTTTCGCTCCTGGTCACCCTGCTGATCGGTGTTCTCCTGGGCACACCGCGTTTCCAAGTTGAAGTGCAGGACTTAACGCCAGCTCCTAGGAGATACTTCAGGAGTTTGTGGTCAGAATCAAGAGCTTGTTTCTCACACATGACAAATGCATAGGGGTGAGATTTCACGAGAAAACAACAAGTGTCAGAGTGTACTGAAGGGCAACGTATTTTGGCCACTCTCCTCAAGATTCTCAGCATATCTACTCCCCATCTGTGCTGCTGACTGCAGTGTGAAATGCCAGGGGCAGGGAAGAGTAGCTTAGCTCCACCAGTAGATGTTCAAAATGACCAGAAGCTTCTATGCCCACCATTAATCTCCTTAGATACCCCCTGTGGAGCCATGGCTGCTCTTCTGCAACACTGCGAGTTTCATTGAACTGTTTGGGACATTTCTTTCAACCCAATGTCATTGGCTGAATTTCTTGGAACCTATATAACGTGTGGAGAAATGGTGGAGGGCTCAAGGATTTTTACTCTTGGTCCCAGCACTCGCGGGAGAGTGAGATTTAGATGCATTTAATTCCTGTAGTGATCACCACTAATTTACTGATCAAGGTTGTGTGTTCTGTGTTAGGTGTAAACATAAATACGATATGATCTCTGAGTCAAAGGCATTCGTGGTCTGATACAGGAAGAGGGAAATACATTGACATGTATTTACATCATTAACATCACACGCTATATATACAGCAATAAAAACATATTTGTGGATCCCAGGCTACTGGAAAGACAAGGATGAAAGGTGACTCTTCAGAGGGACTTCTATCTGAGCTGAGTCAGGCATGAGCACTGTCAGTTCATGGGGGGCGGAGGGTAAGCAGGCTTTCAGATGGGAAAAGGGCGGGTAGGAATAATGGCAGATCATAACGGAGCCAGGGGGATAAGCAGATGTGAAAGGCCTGATGCGACAGAAAGCATGACCATTTCCAGGAAGGAAATGCATTTTGCAAAGGGTTAGGTGTTCAATTCCTAGTCAAGGCACATGGCTGGGTTGTGGGCTGTGTCCTCACTAGGGGGCGCCTGAGAGGCCACCATGCCTTGGTGTTTCTCTCCCTCACTTCCTCTCTCTAAAGACGAGTAACTGAAATCCTTCAAAACAAATAGTGAGATAAATATCTTTTCATGTAATAATATTGAATTTAGTAGCGATAAAAGTGAATATAACCAATTATGCAACACCATAATCCCAGAGTTAACATTATGTGTTGTAAATTTTATTCAGAGAAAATGCTCCCTCTCCACTTTACCCCTTACCGCTGCGAGAACGTATTTCCCTGCTATGATGTTGACCTTGGCTATGTGACGTTCTCAATCAATGGCAAGAGGAGGACGTGATGTGTAAACGTGCAAGAAATGCTAATTACGGTCACTCCTCATTAACTTGGGACAGCTGCCTACACAAAATATGTTCTATTGAATGGATACACATTCATTCTTGCCTTCCCTCAGAGGAAACACCTCATTCAATCCAAAGTTCTACCTTCCACCAAAATTCAAGCCTAGACAAGATGAGGAGACTCGACAAAAATCATACTTAAACTGAAGACTCAGAAGTGAGAGATATGTGTTTGCTTTAATCCATGAGATTTATGCTTTGCTTCTTCTTGAGACGAAACCTAACTAAAGTGTTTTGTTTACAAAACATGCTGCATGGCTCCATTTTCAGTACCTTTTGTGGGAGTAATAAGCAAACTGATGCAGACAATTAATGCTTCAGTAGGTGGCATAGTTTTCCCTTTTGGCCGACAATAAGGGGAAGCAACTACAAAGCTGCTGTTGACACTTCTCACGTGGCTTAACTGTACTGGTTGTGGTCCCTTGGCTTCCCTACAGGTCTCAAGATGGCTGTTCTAACCCACATACAGCATCAGCATTCCATGCTGTCGAATGGGAGTCAAGAAAGTGGTGGCACCTTGGCTTTCCTTTTTAACGGATAAAGAAACAGTTTTTCCAAAGGTGACCCTGGCAGACTGGGTTCTGTGCCCTGAGTTGCAGACCGGGATCACATGGCCCCTCACATCTATAATGCAGACCATGAAAGTGAGAAACACTTGGCCCTGATTGGGATGGATAAAATGCAACTCGGTGCTGAAGACTTTTAAAGTGCTTTCCCCACGAAAAACATGCCTTCTGACAGCAATAAAGAAGGGAAGTGGTGATGGTGAATATTGAAGGGGCAAGTAACAATGATTTCCCTTGTTAGAATTAGTTCTTATATCCTTTAATTCTTCCTCTCCCAATCTACTGTCAAGCCAGAGTAGGGAAATGTGTGTGCATAACACAATATATGTAAAACATATGTTTCACCGACTTAAAAAATGTCCTTGATGAAGAATACGACCTTAACAGATGTTATGCCGTTAATTGAAACTGGGTAAGCACTGAAATTATTTGAAGGAAAGAAAGCATGATGTCAAGGTGAAGTCATGTTCACTCCAAGTTCATATTTAGAAGGCAGTCATGCTAAGGCACGGCGAAAGAGAATACAACTTGGTTGGTGTGGCAGATTTAGTGATGCAGAATGTAGCACGAGATCGCATTAAAATGCAGCACAGGTACAGAGCCTGAGAGAGTTTAGGAGACTTGCGATGTGTGGCGCACATTCTACTGCGAGATCCGTTGCTGAATATGACAAGGAAACCTTCAGATGTCCCAGGAAGGTTAAGACACCAGTGAACAAACCGTGTCAGGGGAAAGCATTTAGTGTCTGTGAGGTAAGAGTCTGTCTGTGTCGCTTTCACACTTGGAAAAATGATGTGAACCATGGCCTTCGCATGCTACGTTAAATCCAGAATAGTATCACGCATCTAGCTTCTGCATACTAGCTTAACTTTTCCCTTTGCATGACAGTATTTTGCTCTGTAAGGGTAAGCGCGTCACCTTGTCTCCACCCTGCAGTCCTTTCTTGGTTTAGTTCAAATGCCCTTCCATAAAACTAGTCTGTAGATATTTTTCTTCCTTTCTGGAACTGCTGGTTTCCTCTGTACTTGGGATGTAATGAAGTATGTTTACAACTATCTTCTGACTTTTAACAACTACCCCCTTCTTGTATTTTTTTAGACACACTCACGTCATTACTTAAAATGGAAGACATAGCTTCGACTACCTTTGGTGGTTCTTTCCTGCTAGATGAATTGGACATATTTAAAATTCCGTCAGTTTGGCCTTAATTACTTCTGCTTCATGAAATTGTAAAAGGGCATGCGGTTACCTCTAAAAACCGGAGAAAATGAAGAGTACTCTAAGCAGAGAAGACCCAATTCAAAGTGCATTTTGCAACAATAACAGTCCCAAGCATGTTCTCTGTAATGACAATAGATGTATTGATTATCGGAAACTTGAAAATATGGACTTTGGTAAATATCAGAAAGGATAAAAACTGTCTCTCATACCACAAAGTGAGTAAAAAAAATAATGACAAGTGGTAAAGCTGCTCTCCGCTCTAAGGTCAAGCTGTAACATATCCATAAGGAATCATGAACCATGGTGTCAACCCCATAGAACCAACTTCTAGGATTAATAAATCATTGGACGAAATAAATTGTACACTCTAGGGAAGAAAAAATTAATTCACTCCTTCCATTAACGATGAGAAGCAAATATATGTAGACACAGTAGGCATCCTGTATGGTGAAGTAGTCTTGACATTAACCTACATTTTTCATGGGACCCTTTGAAACCAAATGAAGTAGGGTATTTTTCCAGGTGTAGGTGGTTTTGTGTAGAGAAACTTCACGTACTTAATGGAAATGGGAGAATCAGGGACTCCAAAAGTAAAGTGTGAAATATTTTTGATGAATTAAACAACAGCACATAAATATTATAGACCAATATTTTTAAAATCATTACTCTAGATTTTTTCCATTCAGTAAGAAAGACCGTCATTAACCCTGCTCACAATTTTCACATCTTTCCATAAACATTGGTGGAAAATGGCATTGTTCTTCCTTTTGACATTTCCTGATCCTATCGTATGCGTTACTACGGGGAAAAAAGAATTCAGAGAAGGCCAGAGAAATATCCCTAGATAGCAGTTCATACTCCAGAAAAAATGAACAGTAGAGCGCTTTTTTTCAGGGAAGAAATACAGCGTATGCACAATACTCATTCATGACAGAGGGGGAAAATATATGTCAAAAAACATGCAAAGTTATCACGTCAAGACAGTCACATGAAAAAGACAAAATTTATATAGGACCGTTGTATTTCTTCTACAATTTATAAGTATTGGTGCCAGCTCCTTATAATGTGATATATAACACATACTGGGTTGGTACTCTCTGGGAAGCCCTAGTCAAAGATCATTTGAATATTCTTCATGTATATAAATACATAAGACCTAATGACTTGCTTCCTAGAGTGCTTCAAACGTGGGAGGTCGTTGAAGGGTAAGCACTTCCTTGTTACGTCAACTTGTAGATACATGGAGAGACTCTTGAATATTCATAGAAGGAATGTGTAAAGGGCCAAAGCCTAGGAAATATACATTTCAACTTTATAATCTACAGAAGCATAACATTTCACTTTCCAAGCCTTGAGAAAACGCTGACTAAACTAGCAATGCTTGTTACAATCCAGGGTCCTGTTTCAGTAAGTGAAACACTTTCCAAACCACAGTAATAGGCTGGGGGTACTAAGGAGAAGTTCGAGAAGTCTGTCTTATACTACGAGGTTTAATTCAGAGAAAAGATCTTAGGATGAACAAAATGGTAAGTGTGGTCTAAAGCATAAACCTGATTCAGAACCAATGAATTCATCAGGTAAGAATCAGCAATTAATTTTCATTGAAATGTAAACCCCAAACCAAAGGAATACACAAGCATACATGAGCGTACATACTCACACATCTTAAATAGTTTGCAAAGGAAGCCAAACTGCAAGGACTCTATGGACATACAAAGCAGTTAGATGTAACTGAGACAATCGTGCTCATAGTAACAGAGCACACACCAATCAATTAACTTCCAAGACCTGTTATCTGTGAAAGTAGGTTGTTAGACGACATAGTTCCCAAGGCTCCTCATAGGGATGATGTGGTGGGAGTCTTTTAGAGACAACCATGCAATGCTATGGATGGAAGTGGACACCATCATGCTAAGTGAAATGTGCCAGGCTGTGACGGAGAAATACCAAATGATCTCACCTTTAAGTACAACATCATCAACTGAGGAAAAAAGGAAACAAAATATGAACAGGGACATGCACATTAACAAGTTAAATGTTAGGCTTCAGGTACAGATAAGAACAGAGGATTTTTTCAAATATTCATATAGGAAAACATTATTCAATGCAAAGACTTTTCATTTCTCTTTGACCATACTACCTCCCACAAAACCACCTCTAACTCCGTTGAGTCCCCACTGCCTCCCTCCAGACCCATCCCCATGTTCGATCCTCCATCTTCCCATCACTTTTGGCTCTGTCCACATCTCCGTATACATGTTCCTGATACCCCTGCCGCCTTCCCCACCCTCATTATCTCCCCGCAACTCCCTCTTGCTTCTGGCTGTTGGGTTTTAGTTCAGGGTCTCTCTGAAAAAAAAAAAATTCACTTACAATTTTCTGCATGTCTCCCCATCCCTCAACCCTACCCCAGTGTCTCTCATACAAAGTTCTTTAATCAAGGAGAGATGGGTCGCGTAGAGACCATCGCTGACATGTTCCTACTACTTTGGAACTGCAGTTTTAGCAGTAGAATGGCAAGGGAAGAGATGAAGGATAAAGACACTTTGGGGAAGATGGATCAAAATCTTGTAATACGTGTAAAGATGGCAGTGGGAGAAAAGGCAGATGGACTTCGAATTTATGATCCTTGAACTTGGGACAATAATAATTGCTCTGATTCAATTGCGTGACACGGGATTGCAACTAGTTTTTAAATAGAAGACGACTGTGCTTCTTATTGTCCAATGACTTTAAGAAACATCCAATGAACACGTTATAGTATGCAATAGAAGACCGCAGGAGGCGTTAAACATCGGAGCTACACTGGGCTGCACATTTTCTGAGGCCTGAGACCCTGCCTAATTTACCTTTGTCGTCTTTCTCCAAGGCATTTTAGCAGCAATCTCCACCGCATAATACAATCCCAATAATCCTAGTCTGCATGGATGAGTAATAGAAAACCCCTTGCACGAATAAAGGAACAATAACGATAAATACTCGAAAGAAAGTATAGAGAAAAGTGAATTTGTTGAGGCGGTCCTCAGCTCCCCCGATCCTGCTTTTGATTCCTTCTACTGTGTTCTTCGTTTATAAAATTAAACCACAATGAGGTTCCATCTCACAACAGCCGGAGTGGCCAACATAAACAAAGCAAGACACGGATGTCGGAGAGGATGAGGAGAAAAGGGACAACCAGGACATTGTTGGTGCGAATGCAGACTGGTGCGGCCACTGTGGAGAACTGTATGGAATTTCCTCTGCAAACTAAAAATGGAAAAGCCGTTTGACCCAGAAATAACACTGCTGGGATTGTACCCTTAGAACACTGAAACACCAATGCCAGAGAACCTGTGCACCCCAATGTCCATAGCACCACGATTTACAATAGCCCAGTGCTGGAGGCTACCTAGGTGCCCATCAGCTAATGAGTGGATCCAAAAACTATGGTACATTTACACAATGGAAATCTGCACCGAAGAGAGAAAGAAGGAGCTGATACACTTTGCAATGGTATGGATGGAACTGGACAGCATTAGGTTAAGTGAAATGCGCCAGGCTGTGAGGGAGAAATACCAAATGATCTCACCTTTAAGGACAACATAATCAACTGAGGAAAAAAGGAAACAAAAGAGAAACAGACACATACGACTTTAAGAACAATGGTACAATAGTCAGAGGGGAAGAGGGAGGGGATAGAGGGGAGAGTGGTCTACAGGATCTACTACTCTAAAATGCCCAAGGAGAAAATCAAAGGGGAGTTTTGAGGTGGCTGGGGGAGGTGGGACTGGCTAGGGTGAGGTGCAGGGATGGGGAGGAAATGCAGTCAATTATAACTGAATAAACATAAAATTAAATCAATATCTATTAAAAATTAAACCTAGTAGAAGGGTTTTATGAAAATCGTGTTTTATGGCTAAAAAATAAAAATTAAGTTTTGAAGTTAAAACAAAAGAAAAACCTGACTTTGATGAGAGCCTAGAGTTAGGAATAGAAAGAGTGGAAACCAGTGAGGAAGACAGAACACAGTCATAGAAGAAAAATATCCAGGGGTATTGTGTCATCGCTGCCTTTGTTTTCCTGTATCAATAATGTCATTCCCGTTCCTCTTCCTATACCACCCTTACCTCCTCCGGTCTATTTTGCTCCTATCATTAATGTTTCTTATTCCCTGTACCTTTTCCCCCGTTGTCGGTCCACCCCCTCCCGCTAATAACCCTCCATATTACCTCCATTTCTGCAATTCAGTTCCTGTTGGAATTGTCTGCGTAGTGTGTTTTTATTTTTGCTTTTAAGGTTAGGTTGTTGATAGATGTGACTTTGCTGCCATTTTATTCGCATTTTTTTTTTTTTTTACCTTCTTTTTCCTTAGGCAACTTTCTGTATCTTTTCATATAATAAGGGCTTGGAGATGATGAACTCCTTTAAATTGAACTTGTCTGGGCAGCACTTTATCTGCCCGAGCGTTCGAAAAGACAGCTTTGCTGGATAGAACAATCTTGGATGGAGTTCCTTGCATTTCTTCACTTGGGATACTTCTTCCCAGCCCTTTCTTGCCTCCAATGTTTCTGTTGAGAAATCAGCTGACAATCTTTTGGGAATTCCTTTGTAGGTAACTGTCTCCTTATCTCTTGCAGCTTCTCAGATTCTCTCCTTATCTTTAATCTCGGGCAATGTAATTGTGCTGTGCCTTGGTTGTTCCTCTTTGGGTCCAACTGCCTTGGGACTCTCTGGGCTTCCTGGACTTTCTGGAAGGCTGTTTCTTGTGCCAGATAGGGGAAGTTGTCCTTCATTCACTTTTCAAAGAATGTCTCCATTTCTTGTTCTTCCTCTTGTCCTCCTGCCACCACTATGATTTGGATGTTGGACCACTTAGAATTACCCTGGAGGTTCCTAAGACTCTCCTCAATGATTTGAATCGTTGTTTCTTCATTCTGTTCTGGTTGAATGTGTTTTTCTTCCTTCTGCTCCAAACTGTTCGTCTCAGTCCCGCTTTCCTTCCCGTCCGTGTTGGTTCCCTGAACATGTTCCTCTATTTCACTTTTCCTAGGCTGCACTTGTTCCTCTATGTTGTGACTATACTCAGCCAATTGCTGAGCATCACAACGACCAGCATTTGGAACTGTGCCTCTGGTAGGTTGGCTAACCCTTCATCACTTAGCTGCATTTTTGTCGGAGCTTTGATCTCTTCTTTCATTTGGGCCATGTGTTTTTGGTTGTTTGTTTCAGAGTGCCTCTTATGTGGTAATGGGCAGAGCCTTAGGGTTTCATTAGGGCAGCCCACCTGGCCGTGCTGTGAGCCGTATTTTGGGGAGGGGTGTGACAGGGAACGATGCTGCTTGCCTAGCTCTCTGCTGGCTTTCAGTCACTTCCCCTACTACCCACAATCAAAACTGTCCCATGTGAAGCTGATTCTCAGGGGAGTGGTTTTGTATACGTTCTCAGACTCTGTGTGTCTCTCCAAGGAACTCTCCTGTGAGGCTGAGAGTGTTCTGTGCTGCTGCAAACCCCTCAGGTGTTTCCAAGCAGAGGTTTGAGGTTTTATTTAGCTGCGCTGGAGCCCTGGCTTGCGTCGTCCATTTCGCTCCACCGTTGTTCATCTCCATTGATCTGCTAGCTAATATGCTACCCCTCGCTCTGGAGCTGCTGCCTTGCCTGGTCCACCAGCCACCTGTCTGCCAGGGCCGCCTCTCCCGTCCCAGTTCTCCAGCCACCTTCCTGCTGCGAGTCCTCTCCACCCCTACTTGCCGCTTCTAACCTCCTACTGGTCTGTGTGAATGTTTAGTCTGTAACTCCTTGGTTGTTGGACTCTCATCCAGTTCCATTTTCTGCCAGTTTCTGGCTGGTTTTTGTTTTTAAATTCATTGCTCTCCTTGTTTTGGCTGTGTGAGGAGGGAAAGGGCATCTACGTATGCCTGTGTCTTCGCCAGAGGTGACTCTAGTGTCTTTCCAATGGTACTGCAATTTGTTGAGGGAGGAAATATTTATTACTATTTCCATAAAGCCTAGAATTATTGGGTGGATAGTTACTGTTTCCAAATAACATTTTCTCACTGAGACTTCAAAACCATTTCTTGGATGAAGTATAATTTATTTTATTTTGCCAATCAGAAACTTGAGGCTCAAAGAGATACAAAATTATTCAAAGCTGCATCACGAGACTGTGATGAAGGCAGTCCCGGGTGCCTCCAAAGCCCTACTTTTCTTCACCATAGCGTAGAGGTAAGGGATATTTAGCCCTCCCAGGTGTGGCTACATCGGTTTTGTGTCACCCTACACAGACAGAAGGTGCTGGTTTGATTGCCATAGGGCACGTGCCCTGGATGCAGGTTCGGTCCCCACGTGGGCTGTGAATGAGAGGCAATGATTGATGCTTCACTCTCAGATTGATGTTTCTGTCTCTAACAAACCCCAAACGGTTAAAAAAATGTGATGTGTAATATTGTTAATATGACTGGAGGGAGTAATAAAGGATAAGTTTATTATTCTATTGAATCTTCCATAGGT
The DNA here is from genome assembly GCF_022682495.2 of Desmodus rotundus. NCBI lineage: Eukaryota > Metazoa > Chordata > Mammalia > Chiroptera > Phyllostomidae > Desmodus > Desmodus rotundus. The sequence continues at coordinate 1,211,268 of NC_092332.1, read as the reverse complement.
TTCTGTGTGTTAAGTCACCCTAGCTAAGTGGTTTCGTAATATGGAAGACAGGAGCCTTCATTCGGTTCCCTGTACTATCCCATTTTAAGACATTCCCTGCCTAGTCTCCTGTCTGCTCTAAGACGGAAGTGACAATGAGAGTAGCCTCCAGAGACTGTTTCCAAAAGGAAAACAATGGTTGAAGACAAGAATGGTCATACCAGGTGCAAGCACAGTGATGAGAAGAGCAGAATTGGAGGCTTACTTCCTAATCCTGAGAGATGTCAAGAATGTAAAGGGTAGCCTGTCCTTTTCTGACAAAATCAAGAACAGAGATGACATTCAATTATCATACCCAAAACAAGGGCTCAGGCGTTTAACAAGTGTTTTATTTTTACAAAATCCTTCGATTGAGGCCTTATCTCCATGTTCCCACATGAAATATGCCTATTGAAGAGGTACTGTGATGCTGTGTACATCAAGTGAACAATAGGTTCGTCTTCATAGCTGCTCAGGACGAAAGACCCAGTCATTCACTTGCTGCTGTCGTACTAGCCAGACTATTTCTTGTCAAGCACTTGTCTGTGGAAAGGGAAAATGTACATTTTCTAGCAATGACGTTTCCTCGGAGTAAATCTAACATGGACTGACTCAGCACAGCTCGGGATGACACACGTAACATTTACCACTGCCATACTGGAATCAATATTGCGACGATAATGTCTTGGATATCCACGCAATTGGTGAAATATAGAATCAGACCTAATGGGTATTTGCCTTTCGCTGAATCCCAGGACGGAACAAAATGTCACGTCTGTCTGTTTTGTCACGTGTGAGAAAGGAAAACTGCATAAAAATATATTTCTTCTCCTATCCCCAGATATTTCTCCTCATGGTAAGTTTATATTTCACCGAATGTCTTTCAGTTTGAAAGTTATAAGAAAGTCAGTTCTCAGTTTGCAAGTGATATTCAAGCATTCTCTATTATTTCATATATAATAACGAATGGAAACATTAAATATCGCGGCAGAGGAACAAACTTTTTTACAGTGTTCTTTCCTCATTTCTTCTTGTTCCCTCCCTTGAAAAACACACATTTCCATTCGATGAGAAATATTTCCAGTCAGGAGGTGAGTGTAAAAAATGTTTTTCTCCATGTTTTCTATGCACATGATACATACAATTATTTTTCAAAATAATGTTAATTTCTTTCTGAAAGAATGCATGTGTAGACGTACAGAAAGAATTATGTACGTGTGTATATATCATTCCCTTAGTTCTCTCATAGAAAGCATGTGCTTAGATTCTAAAGTTGGTTACCTGGTAGATACGATTTGAATTATACTCTCAATCAATGGATAAGACTCCAAGGACCTGATCTATCCTTTGTTTTGCAATATTATTACCATTCATGAAACCATCAAGTACACTGAAATTTTGATAAATGGAGTGTTAACGCTGTTTCTCCCCTTGGAGTCACAGCATAGTTCCAGCAGTCATAGTTGCTTCTCACAATTGCCTCTCTCATCGCCATGGATGATGTGTATTTACATCGGAATCTCATTCACTCAGAGCAGAAGTGCTACACTTTCTTCCAAGGTACTTTGATTCCATTACCTGGCCTCCACAAGGAACTCAGTGAACTGACCCATTTTGCCAGTGACTGTGGCCCAGTTACCTGAATAAGCCAAATTCTCAGTGGAGATCCAGGAACTGTGCGGACAATGTCCCGGAAATACCTTCTCGGAATATTTCAGAGCATGGCACAGGAACCGGAGCCAGGACACAATGTGTTCTTCCTGTGGGTAGAGTTCTGTGGTGGGTTTAGTGAGGAGGGAAGGGAACACTGCCAATTATTGGCCAAGTTGTTTTGAAGGGACTAGTTTTTAATGTACATTTTGGGGGTTGTTTCTGCTAATACAGTTGTTCACCCCTCTTCCCCCTTTGCTCTCCTGCACCCAGCTGCCGCTCCTCTTCCCTCTGGCCACCCCCCCATTGTGATCCGTGTCCAAGGATCCTGAACAGCTGTCCTTCCAGTAATCCCTTCACCTTCTTCTTCCATTCACCCAGCCGCTTCCCTTGCGACAACCCTCGTTCTGTTTCGTATCATCCCTGTTTCTACATTTTTGTTAGGTTATAGAACTCATTGGATTCCACACGTGCCTATTTTGCAGTCTTTAGTGTCCATTTCAAATGGTAGATATCCTTTCAAAATGCATGGATTACTTAAGATCATTTGGAAAATATAATTAGACACATTACCCTTCAACATATAATTCATGTAGTCAGACTCTTTGACTCTTCATTGAGCCTTTAATTCCACTCAGGAGATTGGTTACCCTTTGCTGTCAGCATTAATCCTATAAATTCGCAAAAAAAAAAAAAAGAAAAGAAAAGAAAAGAAAAAGCGGTGCAGGCAAGGGGCGCTAAATAGTATTTCTCTCTCAACACCTGCCTTATTTCACTTAGCATAATGCCCACAACTTTCACCCATGCCATTGCACAGGGTATTAGCTCCTTCTTTCTCTCCGCTGCGTAAAATTCCATTGTCTGAAAGTACCATACTTTTTGGATCCTCTCATTAACTGATGGGCACTTAAGTTACTTCCAGTACTTGGTTATTGTAAATTGTGTTGCTCTGAACATTGGGGTGCAGAGGATCTCACGTTGAACTGGAACATAATCAAGAAAAGAAAAAGCAAACAAAATATAACCAGAGATATTGAAATTAAGAACATTGTAACAGTAGCCACAGGGCATTGGGACGCCATAGCGGGGACAGTGCTCTATAGGAGCTACTATATAGGACACAAGGATAAATTTAAAGGGGAGGTTAGAGGGGAGTAGTGAGGTGGGACTTGCCCGGGGTGGGGGAGCGAACAGGAGATAATCCAGACAATTGTAACTGAATAAAATAAATTAATTAATTTTTAAAATGAGGGTTTAAATCAGTTGGTTTTTCCACATAAACTTTTCTGCACATCCCAGGTCTCTACTCCCAGCTCTCAGACACAAATGCACATGTGAGACTCAGTTCTATTTCTACATCTGCCTTGTCAAAGTAACACGTGTTTTTACCCTTTACTTTACCTCCCGTGGATCAGTTGTTGCATCTGTTCATTTGCAATTCGTAAGGAAGTCAAATCCTCCACACACGTGACTCGCTCTTAGTAGAACAGAAACCACCGAACATCACAGATTAGACTATGAGGTCCTGGCAGAAGGCACCTGGAAAGGGAACGCCTGCAAACCAGCTGCACTACCGTGAATCCAGGGATGGAACTGGAAGCTAGTGATCGTCTTAGCCAAAATATGTGCACTGCAAACCACTTGGCTGAAGCTATGAGGCCGAAATTTGTAAGTAAAGTTCACCTCTGACCACCCGGTGGTGTCTGCCTGAAGTGCTGTGCAGGAAGGAAAGGGACACCAAAGGAATGCTCCCCGCTGTGCACCCTTGATAACATGCCTCCCAACCAAGCTCACCATGTTTGCTCAGACGCCTCTGGCCGGACCTTCTCTTTCCAACAGCTGTAGTGAAGGGAAAATTCTGCCGTCCTGAAAGTGCTTTTTGGGAAAGGAATCGTAAGCTATTTATCAAGAAACAAACCACTCTCGGAACCGTGGGTCTTCCTCCCTTTCCTGCCCTAGAGACTCAGACAGAGAAACTGCTGAATGTCCTCAGCCTAATGGAACTAAGTGTGAAGAGTAGACCGCTTAAGGCATGTCCACATAGCGGAGTACCTGCTGCGTCCCATTGTTGCGGATTCACCCAGAACTAAGGCCCTGGCCTGTGTGCTTGGCGCTTCCTCAACTGCTTGTAAATCACTCTTTCGCATTCCTCAAAATCTAGTACCATGTTACCCTGCCTTTTCTTCTTTGTCCACAATGTCCCAGCAACCCGGTGTTGTCTCACTGTCTTTGGAATTCCCGTGGATGTGTCATGCTAGTGTGAATTACCCATGAACGTCTATTGAACTTGCATTTTCTCCTATCAGCCCACCTCTATCAATTTGGTTATTAGCCCAGCCTGAAGAACTTAAAAGGAGGAAGGAAAAGCATTAAACATTTTCAGCCCCCACAGTAGTTTATCCCAATCTATCTTTGCATATATTTAATGCATGGAAAGAGATTTACTTATATGTCCATGGATTCTTATTAAATTGTAAACAGCATATATTAATAATACCTACATTTAATGAGTGTAGTGTCCTGGGTTTTTCGGTTTTTGTTTTTGTTTTTGTTTTCTATTTCTGCAAATCTCTTTATTTGCCAGCTTAAGGAAGACAGAGGCATTCGTATGTCTGCTCCTTTCTACAAACTACTGGAAGATATTGTTTTGGTTGAAGGAAATGATGAAAAGATGGCCTCACTCAGACATAGAGTGCAAAAAGGGACCACACAGACTGCCTGTAGGGTCCCAAGGTCCTGAAAAGGCTGTTAGATGCCTCTTTCTCATGACACCAATGAGCAATCCTGCAAGGAATCAGCACCCTAATGTTATGAAAGCAGAATTTGGAAAATCTCTCCTGTCAGTCAGGTCATCAGGATCTGCCCCTTTCACATAGCTCTAAATCCTCTCTCACGTGGATGCTCAAAGTCCCTGCACACCTGGTATTTGAGTTTAGCCACTCTTGCCTTTTGAATTCTGACCCTCTCACTCCTTGGCGCTGATTACTTAATTGTTCTTACTCATTTATAATGTTGACCTGTAGCATGGCGCATCTTTGTGGATTCTCAGGGTATAAATACACCAATGGAATTGATGGACCAACAGGCAGTTCCATTACCTGAAGAAATGCAAACATGTTTTCCACCGTGACTTCCCCATTCTGCATTCCCACCCACAGGGCAAAATGGTTGCCTTTGTTTTCAAACCCTGCCAGCATTTGTGGCGATTAGATGTATCCAATGATGGCCATTTTCACCTTGTGAGGTTATATCTCATTGTGGTTTTCATTGGCGTCTCTCTCGTCTGTCTTCCTGGTGTTCCTAACCCCTTTCCTTCACCACCCAACCTTTGCCTCTAACACTTAGCCTAGCAGGCAGGCAGCAGGACCCAAACTGCTGCTCAGTCGCAGGAGTGCTCCACTGACAACGGATTGAGGACACTCTTTCATAGAGAAAAGATTTACACAAAGAAAGGAAACTTTCCTATCCTGTTATTTTTTAATTGCACTTACTGGGGGGTGACACAGGTGAGTGAAATTATGCAGGTTTGCAGCGTGGGAGTCTACACTTCATCCTTTGCATGTTGTATTGTGTGTTCACCACCCCATTCAAGTCTGCTTCTGGCAGCACCCGCTGTCCCCCTTCACGCCCTTCTATTGCACCGCCCCACCCCTTTTCCCTTGGTCTTCTCCATACTGTTATCTGGGAAGGTCTTTTCTTACTCCCTTCCGGTTTCCCACCTAGCCTGCACCCCATACCCCCTCTGACAGCTGGCTGCCAGCTCTCTAGGATCCTCTCCCCATTTTCCTTGTTACTTCAGTTTGTTCATTAGATGCTCCTTATGACAGAGATCCTATGGTATTTATTTGTCGTCCTCTGACTGGCTTATTTCACGGAGCCTAAGGTTTTTCAGGTCCATCCACACTGTCACAAAGGGACAGATTTCCATGTACTATTTATTCCATTGTGTGCACATACCACAGTGCTTTTATCCACTCATCTACCATGGGCAGCCTGTACAAGTGTTCTATTGTCAATAAGCATGACCTGAGAATGGGGATATAGCCCAGACTGTGGAGGGTGGCAGACGGGTCAAAAAGGCGGGCAGTGTAGTGTGGGGGGGTGGAGAATTCTTGGAAGAAAAGACTTCGTTTTCTTTTGTGACATCTCCTCATCCACTTAATGTTTCTACAGTTAAATGTGGGCCTGAAAGAAGAGGCTGTGGCTTACCTTCCATGTCGGTCCAAGCAAAAACCCTGAAGACACAGGTACCTCAGAATGAACCAGATACCTAATGATCTTCCTATTCTTCATCCAGTGTTTCCCCCACCTTGTGCGAGCTAAAGGATGCCTGCTAATCCCACCACCCCCTTGTTCTTGCTTTCCCATCCTGAAGCAGGAAAGAAGTGTTTCAGTCAAATATGTATTACTACTAGCCTCTCTCAAAATACCCCGTCTCCCAACCTTGCCCTTCCCCCAAACACTGCTTCCCACCAGGCCTCCACACACCCTCATAGGCAGATGTGAGAAGGGAAAGGATTCCTCCCAGAAAGCAATCAAAGAAGAGCCCATTCAACAGCCAGGTGTTTTATTGAGGTGAGGGGTTATCATTTGCCCCTCCCTCACATAGCATACTTCTTGGTCCAAGCTCTCGCCATGGTATCATATGCCTTCCTGTCCTTTAGGTACATTCTCCCAATGGATGGAACAAAGGCATGGTTGGGGTTGGGGTCACATAGCAAGGAGCTGATGGACAGCAAGAGTTTGGATATGGTCATTATAGGAGACCACTGGGACCTGAGAATATCGACACAGATATATCCCTTTCGGTTGATATTGGGGTGGTAGATCGGGGTGGTGAAGGAAATCGCCGGAGGCCTGAAGGGGTAATTTCGAGGGAATTGTATGTTTAGGCAGAACACCCCTCCCTCATAGGGGCTGTCCGGGGGTCCCATGATGGTCCCCTTCCATTGGAACATGTTGTCATCCACTGGCCCTGCAGAGCACATGGGCGGGGGATCGATCGTGATGTTCGCCAGTTCCTTGTGCAGTCGCCTCAGCGCCGTGGACGTGTCCCAGGCAGCGGGGATGGACTGGATATCCTGACAGGGACCAAGGGGGAACCACGGGTAAGGGGGACCATGGGTTAGGGCGGGCGTGGCTTCTGGGGAAGATGGTTGCAGGGTCAGCCACCCCCCAGGTCGGCGGGTAAGAAGTTGGAACCTGGCTGTGGCGTGTATGGTGGGGGCGGGGGGCAGGGAGAGTTGGGGACTCACTTGGAACAGCAGGACCTGAGAGGCTACTGCTCACCTGTGCGCCGCTGTTCCCTGGCTCCTCAATCCTAGGCTCCTGCACCTCCTCCTCCTGCACCTCTTGCTCCTCCACCCCTGGCTCTTCCATCTCCTTGTCCTCCACTGCTGTCTGCTGCTCAGAGCCTATAGCCCAAGGCTGCGCTGCCTGCGGGGATACTCCGCCTTCCTGCCACAGGACCAGCCGCTCCTGAAGGCCTGCCCCAACAGTTCCTGCTGGCCGGCCCCAAGGGACCCTGTGTTCCCATGGCAGGAAGGAATATGCACTGTGACGTCACAAGGGACAGCGGACCAATCAGCAACTCAGTGGGCGCGTGGCCAGGGGAGACAGATGGCCTCCATCACAGGGAGTATTAGTATAGCAACAATTTTATAGGAATAATAGTGTAGCAACATATTAGAGTTGTCTATGCAATAAAGAAATAAACAGAGAAACAAACAAGTAAATAGTGAACTTGTATGAAACAAATGGTTCTAATCCTCTGTAAAGAAAAAGGAAGCATATCAAGAAAGGGAGCCCCTGGGATATTTTACCACAAAGGGAGGATTACACAGGAAAATGCACTACAGTCTTGGCTGTCTTTTCGCTCCTGGTCACCCTGCTGATCGGTGTTCTCCTGGGCACACCGCGTTTCCAAGTTGAAGTGCAGGACTTAACGCCAGCTCCTAGGAGATACTTCAGGAGTTTGTGGTCAGAATCAAGAGCTTGTTTCTCACACATGACAAATGCATAGGGGTGAGATTTCACGAGAAAACAACAAGTGTCAGAGTGTCCTGAAGGGCAACGTATTTTGGCCACTCTCCTCAAGATTCTCAGCATATTTACTCCCCATCTGTGCTGCTGACTGCAGTGTGAAATGCCAGGGGCAGGGAAGAGTAGCTTAGCTCCACCAGTAGATGTTCAAAATGACCAGAAGCTTCTATGCACACCATTAATCTCCTTAGATACCCCCTGTGGAGCCATGGCTGCTCTTCTGCAACACTGCGAGTTTCATCGAACTGTTTGGGACATCTCTTTCAACCCAATGTCATTGGCTGAATTTCTTGGAACCTATATAACGTGTGGAGAAATGGTGGAGGGCTCAAGGATTTTTACTCTTGGTCCCAGCACTCGCGGGAGAGTGAGATTTGGATGCATTTAATTCCTGTAGTGATCACCACTAATTTACTGATCAAGGTTGTGTGTTCTATGTTAGGTGTAAACATAAATACGATATGATCTCTGAGTCAAAGGCATTCGTGGTCTGATACAGGAAGAGGGAAATACATTGACATGTATTTACATCATTAACATCGCACGCTATATATACAGCAATAAAAACATATTTGTGGATCCCGGGCTACTGGAAAGACAAGGATGAAAGGTGACTCTTCAGAGGGACTTCTATCTGAGCTGAGTCAGGCATGAGCACTGTCAGTTCATGGGGGGCGGAGGGTAAGCAGGCTTTCAGATGGGAAAAGGGCGGGTAGGAATAATGGCAGATCATAACGGAGCCAGGGGAATAAGCAGATGTGAAAGGCCTGATGCGACAGAAAGCATGACCATTTCCAGGAAGGAAATGCATTTTGCAAAGGGTTAGGTGTTCAATTCCTAGTCAAGGCACATGGCTGGGTTGTGGGCTGTGTCCTCACTAGGGGGCGCCTGAGAGGCCACCATGCCTTGGTGTTTCTCTCCCTCACTTCCTCTCTCTAAAGACGAGTAACAGAAATCCTTCAAAATAAATAGTGAGATAAATATCTTTTCAGGTAATAATATTGAATTTAGTAGCGATAAAAGTGAATATAACCAATTATGCAACACCATAATCCCAGAGTTAACATTATGTGTTGTAAATTTTATTCAGAGAAAATGCTCCCTCTCCACTTTACCCCTTACCGCTGCGAGAACGTATTTCGCTGCTATGATGTTGACCTTGGCTATGTGACGTTCTCAATCAATGGCAAGAGGAGGACGTGATGTGTAAACGTGCAAGAAACGCTAATCACGGTCACTCCTCATTAACTTGGGACAGCTGCCTACACAAAATATGTTCTATTGAATGGATACACATTCATTCTTGCCTTCCCTCAGAGGAAACACCTCATTCAATCCAAAGTTCTACCTTCCACCAAAATTCAAGCCAAGACAAGATGAGGAGACTCGACAAAAATCATACTTAAACTGAAGACTCAGAAGTGAGAGATATGTGTTTGCTTTAATCCATGAGATTTATGCTTTGCTTCTTCTTGAGACGAAACCTAACTAAAGTGTTTTGTTTACAAAACATGCTGCATGGCTCCATTTTCAGTACCTTTTGTGGGAGTAATAAGCAAACTGATGCAGACAATTAATGCTTCAGTAGGTGGCATAGTTTTCCTTTTTGGCCGACAATAAGGGGAAGCAACTACAAAGCTGCTGTTGACACTTCTCACGTGGCTTAACTGTACTGGTTGTGGTCCCTTGGCTTCCCTACAGGTCTCAAGATGGCTGTTCTAACCCACATACAGCATCAGCATTCCATGCTGTCGAATGGGAGTCAAGAAAGTGGTGGCACCTTGGCTTTCCTTTTTAACGGATAAAGAAACAGTTTTTCCAAAGGTGACCCTGGCAGACTGGGTTCTGTGCCCTGAGTTGCAGACCGGGATCACATGGCCCCTCACATCTATAATGCAGACCATGAAAGTGAGAAACACTTGGCCCTGATTGGGATAGATAAAATGCAACTCGGTGCTGAAGACTTTTAAAGTGCTTTCCCCACGAAAAACATGCCTTCTGACAGCAATAAAGAAGGGAAGTGGTGATGGTGAATATTGAAGGGGCAAGTAACAATGATTTCCCTTGTTAGAATTAGTTCTTATATCCTTTAATTCTTCCTCTCCCAATCTACTGTCAAGCCAGAGTAGGGAAATGTGTGTGCATAACACAATATATGTAAAACATATGTTTCACCGACTTAAAAAATGTCCTTGATGAAGAATACGACCTTAACAGATGTTATGCCGTTAATTGAAACTGGGTAAGCACTGAAATTATTTGAAGGAAAGAAAGCATGATGTCAAGGTGAAGTCATGTTCACTCCAAGTTCATATTTAGAAGGCAGTCATGCTAAGGCACGGCGAAAGAGAATACAACTTGGTTGGTGTGGCAGATTTAGTGATGCAGAATGTAGCACGAGATCGCATTAAAATGCAGCACAGGTACAGAGCCTGAGAGAGTTTAGGAGACTTGCGATGTGTGGCGCACATTCTACTGCGAGATCCGTGGCTGAATATGACAAGGAAACCTTCAGATGTCCCAGGAAGGTTAACACACCAGTGAACAAAGCGTGTCAGGGGAAAGCATTTAGTGTCTGTGAGGTAAGAGTCTGTCTGTGTCGCTTTCACACTTGGAAAAATGATGTGAACCATGGCCTTCGCATGCAACGTTAAATCCAGAATAGTATCACGCATCTAGCTTCTGCATACTAGCTTAACTTTTTCCTTTGCATGACAGTATTTTGCTCTGTAAGGGTAAGCGCGTCACCTTGTCTCCACCCTGCAGTCCTTTCTTGGTTTGGTTAAAATGCCCTTCCATAAAACTAGCCTGTAGATATTTTTCTTCCTTTCTGGAACTGCTGGTTTCCTCTGTACTTGGGATGTAATGAAGTATGTTTACAACTATCTTCTGACTTTTAACAACTACCCCCTTCTTGTATTTTTTTAGACACAGTCACGTCATTACTTAAAATGGAAGACATAGCTTCGACTACCTTTGGTGGTTCTTTCCTGCTAGATGAATTAGACATATTTAAAATTCCGTCAGTTTGGCCTTAATTACTTCTGCTTCATGAAATTGTAAAAGGGCATGCGGTTACCTCTAAAAACCAGAGAAAATGAAGAGTACTCTAAGCAGAGAATACCCAATTCAAAGTGCATTTTGCAACAATAACAGTCCCAAGCATGTTCTCTGTAATGACAATAGATGTATTGATTATCAGAAACTTGAAAATATGGACTTTGGTAAATATCAGAAAGGATAAAAACTGTCTCTCATACCACAAGTGAGTAAAAAAATAATGACAAGTGGTAAAGCTGCTCTCCACTCTAAGGTCAAGCTGTAACATATCCATAAGGAATCATGAACCATAGGTGTCAACCCCATAGAACCAACTTCTAGGATTAATAAATCATTGGACGAAATAAATTGTACACTCTAGGGAAGAAAAAATTAATTCACTCCTTCCATTAACGATGAGAAGCAAATATATGTAGACACAGTAGGCATCCTGTATGGTGAAGTAGTCTTGACATTAACCTACATTTTTCATGGGACTCTTTGAAACCAAATGAAGTAGGGTATTTTTCCAGGTGTAGGTGGTTTTGTGTAGAGAAACTTCACGTACTTAATGGAAATGGGAGAATCAGGGACTCCAAAAGTAAAGTGTGAAATATTTTTGATGAATTAAACAACAGCCCATAAATATTAAACACCAATATTTTTAAAATCATTACTCTAGATTTTTTCCATTCAGTAAGAAAGACCGTCATTAACCCTGCTCACAGTTTTCACATCTTTCCATAAACATTGGTGGAAAATGGCATTGTTCTTCCTTTTGACATTTCCTGATCCTATCGTATGCGTTACTACGGGGAAAAAAGAATTCAGAGAAGGCCAGAGAAATATCACTAGATAGCAGTTCATACTCCAGAAAAAATGAACAGTAGAGCGCTTTTTTTCAGGGAAGAAATACAGCGTATGCACAATACTCATTCATGACAGAGGGGGAAAATATATGTCAAAAAACATGCAAAGTTATCACGTCAAGACAGTCACATGAAAAAGACAAAATTTATATAGGACCGTTGTATTTCTTCTACAATTTATAAGTATTGGTGCCAGCTCCTTACACATACTGGGTTGGTACTCTCTGGGAAGCCCTAGTCAAAGATCATTTGAATATTCTTCATGTATATAAATACATAAGACCTAATGACTTGCTTCCTAGAGTGCTTCAAACGTGGGAGGTCGTTGAAGGGTAAGCACTTCCTTGTTACGTCAACTTGTAGATACATGGAGAGACTCTTGAATATTCATAGAAGGAATGTGTAAAGGGCCAAAGCCTAGGAAATATACATTTCAACTTTGTAATCTACAGAAGCATAACATTTCACTTTCCATGCCTGGAGAAAACGCTGACTATACTAGCAATGCTTCTTACAATCCAGGGTCCTGTTTCAGTAAGTGAAACACTTTCCAAACCACAGTAATAGGCTGGGGGTACTAAGGAGAAGTTCGAGAAGTCTGTCTTATACTACGAGGTTTAATTCAGAGAAAAGATCTTAGGATGAACAAAATGGTAAGTGTGGTCTAAAGCATAAACCTGATTCAGAACCAATGAATTCATCAGGTAAGAATCAGCAATTAATTTTCATTTAGATGCAAACCCCAAACCAAAGGAATACACAAGAATACATGAGCGTACATACTCACACATCTTAAATAGTTTGCAAAGGAAGCCAAACTGCAAGGACTCTATGGACATACAAAGCAGTTAGATGTAACTGAGACAATCGTGCTCATGGTAACAGAGCACACACCAATCAATTAACTTCCAAGACCTGTTATCTGTGAAAGTAGGTTGTTAGACGACATAGTTCCCAAGGCTCCTCATAGGGATGATGTGGTGGGAGTCTTTTAGAGACAACCATGCAATGCTATGGATGGAAGTGGACACCATCATGCTAAGTGAAATGTGCCAGGCTGTGACGGAGAAATACCAAATGATCTCACCTTTAAGTACAACATCATCAACTGAGGAAAAAAGGAAACAAAATATGAACAGGGACATGCACATTAACAAGTTAAATGTTAGGCTTCAGGTACAGATAAGAACAGAGGATGTTTTCAAATATTCATATAGGAAAACATTATTCAATGCAAAGACTTTTCATTTCTCTTTGACCATACTACCTCCCACAAAACCACCTCTAACTCCGGTGAGTCCCCACTGCCTCCCTCCAGACCCATCCCCATGTTCGATCCTCCATCTTCCCATCACTTTTGGCTCTGTCCACATCTCCGTATACATGTTCCTGATACCCCTGCCCCCTTCCCCACCCTCATTATCTCCCCGCAACTCCCTCTTGCTTCTGGCTGTTGGGTTTTAGTTCAGGGTCTCTCTGAAAAAAAAAAAAATTCACTTACAATTTTCTGCCTGTCTCCCCATCCCTCAACCCTACCCCAGTGTCTTTCATACAAAATTCTGTAATCAAGGACAGATGGGTCACGTAGAGACCATCGCTGACATGTTCCTACTACTTTGGAACTGCAGTTTTAGCAGTAGAATGACAAGGGAAGAGATGAAGGATAAAGACACTTTGGGGAAGATGGATCAAAATCTTGTAATACGTGTAAAGATGGCAGTGGGAGAAAAGGCAGATGGACTTCGAATTTATGATCCTTGAACTTGGGACAATAATAATTGCTCTGATTCAATTGCGTGACACGGGATTGCAACTAGTTTTTAAATAGAAGACGACTCTGCTTCTTATTGTCCAATGACTTTAAGAAACATCCAATGAACACGTTATAGTATGCAATAGAAGACCGCAGGAGGCGTTAAACATCGGAGCCACACTGGGCTACACATTTTCTGAGGCCTGAGACCCTGCCTAATTTACCTTTGTCGTCTTTCTCCAAGGCATTTTAGCAGCAATCTCCACCGCATAATACAATCCCAATAATCCTAGTCTGCATGGATGAGTAATAGAAAACCCCTTGCACGAATAAAGGAACAATAACGATAAATACTCGAAAGAAAGTATAGAGAAAAGTGAATTTGTTGAGGCGGTCCTCAGCTCCCCCGATCCTGCTTTTGATTCCTTCTACTGTGTTCTTCGTTTATAAAATTAAACCACAATGAGGTTCCATCTCACAACAGCCGGAGTGGCCAACATAAACAAAGCAAGACACGGATGTCGGAGAGGATGAGGAGAAAAGGGACAACCAGGACATTGTTGGTGCGAATGCAGACTGGTGCGGCCACTGTGGAGAACTGTATGGAATTTCCTCTGCAAACTAAAAATGGAAAAGCCGTTTGACCCAGAAATTCCACTGCTGGGATTGTACCCTTAGAACACTGACACACCAATGCCAGAGAACCTGTGCACCCCAATGTCCATAGCACCACGATTTACAATAGCCCAGTGCTGGAGGCTACCTAGGTGCCCATCAGCTAATGAGTGGATCCAAAAACTATGGTACATTTACACAATGGAAATCTGCACCGAAGAGAGAAAGAAGGAGCTGATACACTTTGCAATGGTATGGACGGAACTGGACAGCATTAGGTTAAGTGAAATGCGCCAGGCTGTGAGGGAGAAATACCAAATGATCTCACCTTTAAGGTCAACTGAGGAAAAAAGGAAACAAAATAGAACCAGACACATACGACTTTAAGAACAATGGTACAATAGTCAGAGGGGAAGAGGGTGGGGATAGAGGGGAGAGTGGTCTACAGGATCTACTACTCTAAAATGCACAAGGAGAAAATCAAAGGGGAGTTTTGAGGTGTCTGGGGGAGGTGGGACTGGCTAGGGTGAGGTGCAGGGATGGGGAGGAAATGCAGTCAATTATAACTGAATAAACATAAAATTAAATCAATATCTATTAAAAATTAAACCTAGTAGAAGGGTTTTATGAAAATCGTGTTTTATGGCTAAAAAATAAAAATTAAGTTTTGAAGTTAAAACAAAAGAAAAACCTGACTTTGATGAGAGCCTAGAGTTAGGAATAGAAAGAGTGGAAACCAGTGAGGAAGACAGAACACAGTCATAGAAGAAAAATAACCAGGGGTATTGTGTCATCGCTGCCTTTGTTTTCCTGTATCAATAATGTCATTCCCATTCCTCTTCCTATACCACCCTTACCTCCTCCGGTCTATTTTGCTCCTATCATTAATGTTTCTTATTCCCTGTACCTTTTCCCCCGTTGTCGGTCCACCCCCTCCCGCTAATAACCCTCCATATTACCTCCATTTCTGCCATTCAGTTCCTGTTGGAATTGTCTGCGTAGTGTGTTTTTATTTTTGCTTTTAAGGTTAGGTTGTTGATAGATGTGACTTTGCTGCCATTTTATTCGCATTTTTTTTTTACCTTCTTTTTGCTTAGGCAACTTTCTGTATCTTTTCATATAATAAGGGCTTGGAGATGATGAACTCCTTTAAATTGAACTTGTCTGGGCAGCACTTTATCTGCCCGAGCGTTCGAAAAGACAGCTTTGCTGGATAGAACAATCTTGGATGGAGTTCCTTGCATTTCTTCACTTGGGATACTTCTTCCCAGCCCTTTCTTGCCTCCAATGTTTCTGTTGAGAAATCAGCTGACAATCTTTTGGGAATTCCTTTGTAGGTAACTGTCTCCTTATCTCTTGCAGCTTCTCATATTCTCTCCTTATCTTTAATCTCGGGCAATGTAATTGTGCTGTGCCTTGGTTTTTCCTCTTTGGGTCCAACTGCCTTGGGACTCTCTGGGCTTCCTGGACTTCCTGGAAGGCTGTTTCTTGTGCCAGATAGGGGAAGTTGTCCTTCATTCACTTTTCAAAGAATGTCTCCATTTCTTGTTCTTCCTCTTGTCCTCCTGCCACCACTATGATTTGGATGTTGGACCACTTAGAATTACCCTGGAGGTTCCTAAGACTCTCCTCAATGATTTGAATCGTTGTTTCTTCATTCTGTTCTGGTTGAATGTGTTTTTCTTCCTTCTGCTCCAAACTGTTCGTCTCAGTCCCGCTTTCCTTCCCGTCCGTGTTGGTTCCCTGAACATGTTCCTCTATTTCACTTTTCCTAGGCTGCACTTGTTCCTCTATGTTGTGACCATACTCAGCCAATTGCTGAGCATCACAACGACCAGCATTTGGAACTGTGCCTCTGGTAGGTTGGCTAACCCTTCATCACTTAGCTGCATTTTTGTCGGAGCTTTGATCTCTTCTTTCATTTGGGCCATGTGTTTTTGGTTGTTTGTTTCAGAGTGCCTCTTATGTGGTAATGGGCAGAGCCTTAGGGTTTCATTAGGGCAGCCCACCTGGCCGTGCTGTGAGCCGTATTTTGGGGAGGGGTGTGACAGGGAACGATGCTGCTTGCCTAGCTCTCTGCTGGCTTTCAGTCACTTCCCCTACTACCCACAATCAAAACAGTCCCATGTGAAGCTGTTTCTCAGGGGAGTGGTTTTGTATACGTTCTCGGACTCTGTGTGTCTCTCCAAGGAACTCTCCTGTGAGGCTGAGAGTGTTCTGTGCTGCTGCAAACCCCTCAGGTGTTTCCAAGCAGAGTTTTGAGGTTTTATTTAGCTGCGCTGGAGCCCTGGCTTGCGTCGTCCATTTCGCTCCACCGTTGTTCATCTCCATTGATCTGCTAGCAAATATGCTACCCCTCGCTCTGGAGCTGCTGCCTTGCCTGGTCCACCAGCCACCTGTCTGCCAGGGGCGCCTCTCCCGTCCCAGTTCTCCAGCCACCTTCCTGCTGCGAGTCCTCTCCACCCCTACTTGCCGCTTCTACCCCTCCTACTGGTCTGTGTGAATGTTTCGTCTGTAACTCCTTGGTTGTTGGACTCTCATCCAGTTCCATTTTCTGCCAGTTTCTGGCTGGTTTTTGTTTTTAAATTCATTGCTCTCCTTGTTTTGGCTGTGTGAGGAGGGAAAGGGCATCTACGTATGCCTGTGTCTTCGCCAGAGGTGACTCTAGTGTCTTTCCAATGGTACTGCAATTTGTTGAGGGAGGAAATATTTATTACTATTTCCATAAAGCCTAGAATTATTGGGTGGATAGTTACTGTTTCCAAATAACATTTTCTCACTGAGACTTCAAAACCATTTCTTGGACGAAGTATAATTTATTTTATTTTGCCAATCAGAAACTTGAGGCTCAAAGAGATACAAAATTATTCAAAGCTGCATCACGAGACTGTGATGAAGGCAGTCCCGGGTGCCTCCAAAGCCCTACTTTTCTTCACCATAGCGTAGAGGTAAGGGATATTTAGCCCTCCCAGGTGTGGCTACATCGGTTTTGTGTCACCCTACACAGTCAGAAGGTGCTGGTTTGATTGCCATAGGGCACGTGCCCTGGATGCAGGTTCGGTCCCCACGTGGGCTGTGAATGAGAGGCAATGATTGATGCTTCACTCTCAGATTGATGTTTCTGTCTCTAACAAACCCCAAACGGTTAAAAAAATGTGATGTGTAATATTGTTAATATGACTGGAGGGAGTAATAAAGGAGAAGTTTATTATTCTATTGAATCTTCCATAGGTTTCTGTGTGTTAAGTCACCCTAGCTAAGTGGTTTCGTAATATGGAAGACAGGAGCCTTCATTCGGTTCCCTGTACTATCCCATTTTAAGACATTCCCTGCCTAGTCTCCTGTCTGCTCTAAGACGAAAGTGACAATGAGAGTAGCCTCCAGAGACTGTTTCCAAGAAGGAAAACAATGGTTGAAGACAAGAATGGTCATACCAGGTGCAAGCACAGTGATGAGAAGAGCAGAATTGGAGGCTTACTTCCTAATCCTGAGAGATGTCAAGAATGTAAAGGGTAGCCTGTCCTTTTCTGACAAAATCAAGAACAGAGATGACATTCAATTATCATACCCAAAACAAGGGCTCAGGCGTTTAACAAGTGTTTTATTTTTACAAAATCCTTCGATTGAGGCCTTATCTCCATGTTCCCACATGAAATATGCCTATTGAAGAGGTACTGTGATGCTGTGTACATCAAGTGAACAATAGGTTCGTCTTCATAGCTGCTCAGGACGAAAGACCCAGTCATTCACTTGCTGCTGTCGTACTAGCCAGACTATTTCTTGTCAAGCACTTGTCTGTGGAAAGGGAAAATGTACATTTTCTAGCAATGACGTTTCCTCGGAGTAAATCTAACATGGACTGACTCAGCACAGCTCGGGATGACACACGTAACATTTACCACTGCCATACTGGAATCAATATTGCGACGATAATGTCTTGAATATCCACGCAATTGGTGAAATATAGAATCAGACCTAATGGGTATTTGCCTTTCGCTGAATCCCAGGAAGGAACAAATGTCACGTCTGTCTGTTTTGTCACGTGTGAGAAAGGAAAACTGCATACAAATATATTTCTTCTCCTATCCCCAGATATTTCTCCTCATGGTAAGTTTATATTTCACCGAATGTCTTTCAGTTTGAAAGTTAAAAGAAAGTCAGTTCTCAGTTTGCAAGTGATATTCAAGCATTCTCTATTATTTCATATATAATAACGAATGGAAACATTAAATATGGCGGCAGAGGAACCAACTTTTTTCCAGTGTTGTTTCCTCATTTCCTCTTGTCCCCTCCCTTGAAAAACACACATTTCCATTCGATGAGAAATATTTCCAGTCAGGAGGTGAGTGTAAAAAAAGTTTTTCTCCATGTTTTCTATGCACATGATACATACAATTCTTTTTCAAAATAATGTTAATTTCTTTCTGAAAGAATGCATGTGTAGACGTATAGAAAGAATTATGTACGTGTGTATATATCATTACCTTAGTTCTCTCATAGAAAGCATGTGCTTAGATTCTAAAGTGGGTTACCTGGTAGATACGATTTGAATTATACTCTCAATCAATGGATAAGACTCCAAGGACCTGATCTATCATTTGTTTTGCAATATTATTACCATTCATGAAACCATCAAGTACACTGAAATTTTGATAAATGGAGTGTTAACACTGTTTCTCCCCTTGGAGTCACAGCATAGTTCCCAGCAGTCATAGTTGCTTCTCACAAGTGCCTCTCTCATCGCCATGGATGATGTGTATTTACATCGGAATCTCATTCACTCAGAGCAGAAGTGCTACACTTTCTTCCAAGGTACTTTGATTCCATTACCTGGCCTCCACAAGGAACTCAGTGAACTGACCCATTTTGCCAGTGACTGTGGCCCAGTTACCTGAATAAGCCAAATTCTCAGTGGAGATCCAGGAACTGTGCGGACAATGTCCCGGAAATACCTTCTCGGAATATTTCAGAGCATGACACAGGAACGGGAGCCAGGACACAATGTGTTCTTCCTGTGGGTAGAGTTCTGTGGTGGGTTTAGTGAGGAGGGAAGGGAACACTGCCAATTATTGGCCAAGTTGTTTTGAAGGGACTAGTTTTTAATGTACATTTTGGGGGTTGTTTCTGCTAATACAGTTGTTCACCCCTCTTCTCCCTTGGCTCTCCTGCACCCAGCTGCCGCTCCTCTTCCCTCTGGCCACCCCCCCCCATTGTGATCCGTGTCCAAGGATCCTGAACAGCTGTCCTTCCAGTAATCCCTTCACCTTCTTCTTCCATTCACCCAGCCGCTTCCCTTGCGACAACCCTCGTTCTGTTTCGTGTATCATCCCTGTTTCTACATTTTTGTTAGGTTATAGAACTCATTGGATTCCACACGTGCCTATTTTGCAGTCTTTAGTGTCCATTTCAAATGGTAGATATCCTTTCAAAATGCATGGATTACTTAAGATCATTTGGAAAATATATTTAGACACATTACCCTTCAACATATAATTCATGTAGCCAGACTCTTTGACTCTTCATTGAGCCTTTAATTCCACTCAGGAGATTGGTTACCCTTTGCTGTCAGCATTAATCCTATAAAATTCGCAAAAAAAAAAAAAAAAGAAAAAAAAAGAAAAGAAAAAGCGGTGCAGGCGAGGGGCGCTAAATAGTATTTCTCCCTCAACACCTGCCTTATTTCACTTAGCATAGTGCCCACAACTTTCACCCATGCCATTGCACAGGGTATTAGCTCCTTCTTTCTCTCCGCTGCGTAAAATTCCATTGTCTAAAAGTACCATACTTTTTGGATCCTCTCATTAACTGATGGGCACTTAAGTTACTTCCAGTACTTGGTTATTGTAAATTGTGTTGCTCTGAACATTGGGGTGCAGAGGATCTCACGTTGAACTGGAACATAATCAAGAAAAGAAAAAGCAAACAAAATATAACCAGAGATATTGAAATTAAGAACATTGTAACAGTAGCCACAGGGCATTGGGACGCCATAGGGGGGACAGTGCTCTATAGGAGCTACTATATAGGACACAAGGATAAATTTAAAGGGGAGGTTAGAGGGGAGTAGTGAGGTGGGACTTGCCCGGGGTGGGGGAGCGAACAGGCGATAATCCAGACAATTGTAACTGAATAAAATAAATTAATTAATTTTTAAAATGAGGGTTTAAATCAGTTGGTTTTTCCACATAAACTTTTCTGCACATCCCAGGTCTCTACTCCCAGCTCTCAGACACAAATGCACATGTGAGACTCAGTTCTATTTCTACATCTGCCTTGTCAAAGTAACACGTGTTTTTACCCTTTACTTTACCTCCCGTGGATCAGTTGTTGCATCTGTTCATTTGCAATTCGTAAGGAAGTCAAATCCTCCACACACGTGACTCGCTCGTAGTAGAACAGAAACCACCGAACATCACAGATTAGACTATGAGGTCCTGGCAGAAGGCACCTGGAAAGGGAACGCCTGCAAACCAGCTGCACTACCGTGAATCCAGGGATGGAACTGGAAGCTAGTGATCGTCTTAGCCAAAATATGTGCACTGCAAACCACTTGGCTGAAGCTATGAGGCCGAAATTTGTAAGTAAAGTTCACCTCTGACCACCCGGTGGTGTCTGCCTGAAGTGCTGTGCAGGAAGGAAAGGGACACCAAAGGAATGCTCCCCGCTGTGCACCCTTGATAACATGCCTCCCAACCAAGCTCACCATGTTTGCTCAGACGCCTCTGGCCGGACCTTCTCTTTCCAACAGCTGTAGTGAAGGGAAAATTCTGCCGTCCTGAAAGTGCTTTTTGGGAAAGGAATCGTAAGCTATTTATCAAGAAACAAACCACTCTCGGAACCGTGGGTCTTCCTCCCTTTCCTGCCCTAGAGACTCAGACAGAGAAACTGCTGAATGTCCTCAGCCTAATGGAACTAAGTGTGAAGAGTAGACCGCTTAAGGCATGTCCACATAGCCGAGTACCTGCTGCGTCCCATTGTTGCGGATTCACCCAGAACTAAGGCCCTGGCCTGTGTGCTTGGCGCTTCCTCAACTGCTTGTAAATCACTCTTTCGCATTCCTCAAAATCTAGTACCATGTTACCCTGCCTTTTCTTCTTTGTCCACAATGTCCCAGCAACCCGGTGTTGTCTCACTGTCTTTGGAATTCCCGTGGATGTGTCATGCTAGTGTGAATTACCCATGAACGTCTATTGAACTTGCATTTTCTCCTATCAGCCCACCTCTATCAATTTGGTTATTAGCCCAGCCTGAAGAACTTAAAAGGAGGAAGGAAAAGCATTAAACATTTTCAGCCCCCACAGTAGTTTATCCCAATATATCTTTGCATATATTTAATGCATGGAAAGAGATTTACTTATATGTCCATGGATTCTTATTAAATTGTAAACAGCATATATTAATAATACCTACATTTAATGAGTGTAGTGTCCTGGGTTTTTCGGTTTTTGTTTTTGTTTTTGTTTTCTATTTCTGCAAATCTCTTTATTTGCCAGCTTAAGGAAGACAGAGGCATTCGTATGTCTGCTCCTTTCTACAAACTACTGGAAGATATTGTTTTGGTTGAAGGAAATGATGAAAAGATGGCCTCACTCAGACATAGAGTGCAAAAAGGGACCACACAGACTGCCTGTAGGGTCCCAAGGTCCTGAAAAGGCTGTTAGATGCCTCTTTCTCATGACACCAATGAGCAATCCTGCAAGGAATCAGCACCCTAATGTTATGAAAGCAGAATTTGGAAAATCTCTCCTGTCAGTCAGGTCATCAGGATCTGCCCCTTTCACATAGCTCTAAATCCTCTCTCACGTGGATGCTCAAAGTCCCTGCACACCTGGTATTTGAGTTTAGCCACTCTTGCCTTTTGAATTCTGACCCTCTCACTCCTTGGCGCTGATTACTTAATTGTTCTTACTCATTTATAATGTTGACCTGTAGCATGGCGCATCTTTGTGGATTCTCAGGGTATAAATACACCAATGGAATTGATAGACCAACAGGCAGTTCCATTACCTGAAGAAATGCAAACATGTTTTCCACCGTGACTTCCCCATTCTGCATTCCCACCCACAGGGCAAAATGGTTGCCTTTGTTTTCAAACCCTGCCAGCATTTGTGGCGATTAGATGTATCCAATGATGGCCATTTTCACCTTGTGAGGTTATATCTCATTGTGGTTTTCATTGGCGTCTCTCTCGTCTGTCTTCTTGGTGTTCCTAACCCCTTTCCTTCACCACCCAACCTTTGCCTCTAACACTTAGCCTAGCAGGCAGGCAGCAGGACCCAAACTGCTGCTCAGTCGCAGGAGTGCTCCACTGACAACGGATTGCTTTCCTATCCTGTTATTTTTTAATTGCACTTACTGGGGGGTGACACAGGTGAGTGAAATTATGCAGGTTTGCAGCGTGGGAGTCTACAATTCATCCTTTGCATATTGTATTGTGTGTTCACCACCCCATTCAAGTCTGCTTCTGGCAGCACCCGCTGTCCCCCTTCACGCCCTTCTATTGCACCGCCCCACCCCTTTTCCCTTGGTCTTCTCCATACTGTTATCTGGGAAGGTCTTTTCTTACTCCCTTCCGGTTTCCCACCTAGCCTGCACCCCATACCCCCTCTGACAGCTGGCTGCCAGCTCTCTAGGAGCCTCTCCCCATTTTCCTTGTTACTTCAGTTTGTTCATTAGATGCTCCTTATGACAGAGATCCTATGGTATTTATTTGTCGTCCTCTGACTGGCTTATTTCACGGAGCCTAAGGTTTTTCAGGTCCATCCACACTGTCACAAAGGGACAGATTTCCATGTACTATTTATTCCATTGTGTGCACATACCACAGTGCTTTTATCCACTCATCTACTCATGGGCACTTGGGCAGCCTGTACAAGTGTTCTATTGTCAATAAGCATGACCTGAGAATGGGGATATAGCCCAGACTGTGGAGGGTGGCAGACGGGTCAAAAAGGCGGGCAGTGTAGTGTGGGGGGGTGGAGAATTCTTGGAAGAAAAGACTTCGTTTTCTTTTGTGACATCTCCTCATCCACTTAATGTTTCTACAGTTAAATGTGGGCCTGAAAGAAGAGGCTGTGGCTTACCTTCCATGTCGGTCCAAGCAAAAACCCTGAAGACACAGGTACCTCAGAATGAACCAGATACCTAATGATCTTCCTATTCTTCATCCAGTGTTTCCCCCACCTTGTGCGTGCTAAAGGATGCCTGCTAATCCCACCACCCCCTTGTTCTTGCTTTCCCATCCTGAAGCAGGAAAGAAGTGTTTCAGTCAAATATTTATTACTACTAGCCTCTCTCAAAATACCCCGTCTCCCAACCTTGCCCTTCCCCCAAACACTGCTTCCCACCAGGCCTCCACACACCCTCATAGGCAGATGTGAGAAGGGAAAGGATTCCTCCCAGAAAGCAATCAAAGAAGAGCCCATTCAACAGCCAGGTGTTTTATTGAGGTGAGGGGTTATCATTTGCCCCTCCCTCACATAGCATACTTCTTGGTCCAAGCTCGCGCCATGGTATCATATGCCTTCCTGTCCTTTAGGTACATTCTCCCAATGGATGGAACAAAGGCATGGTTGGGGTTGGGGTCACATAGCAAGGAGCTGATGGACAGCAAGAGTTTGGATATGGTCATTATAGGAGACCACTGGGACCTGAGAATATCGACACAGATATATCCCTTTCGGTTGATATTGGGGTGGTATATCGGGGTGGTGAAGGAAATCGCCGGAGGCCTGAAGGGGTAATTTCGAGGGAATTGTATGTTTAGGCAGAACACCCCTCCCTCATAGGGGCTGTCCGGGGGTCCCATGATGGTCCCCTTCCATTGGAACATGTTGTCATCCACTGGCCCTGCAGAGCACATGGGCGGGGGATCGATCGTGATGTTCGCCAGTTCCTTGTGCAGTCGCCTCAGCGCCGTGGACGTGTCCCAGGCAGCGGGGATGGACTGGATATCCTGACAGGGACCAAGGGGGAACCACGGGTAAGGGGGACCATGGGTTAGGGCGGGCGTGGCTTCTGGGGAAGATGGTTGCAGGGTCAGCCACCCCCCAGGTCGGCGGGTAAGAAGTTGGAACCTGGCTGTGGCGTGTATGGTGGGGGCGGGGGGCAGGGAGAGTTGGGGACTCACTTGGAACAGCAGGACCTGAGAGGCTACTGCTCACCTGTGCGCCGCTGTTCCCTGGCTCCTCAATCCTAGGCTCCTGCACCTCCTCCTCCTGCACCTCTTGCTCCTCCACCCCTGGCTCTTCCATCTGCTTGTCCTCCACTGCTGTCTGCTGCTCAGAGCCTATAGCCCAAGGCTGCGCTGCCTGCGGGGATACTCCGCCTTCCTGCCACAGGACCAGCCACTCCTGAAGGCCTGCCCCAACAGTTCCTGCTGGCCAGCCCCAAGGGACCCTGTGTTCCCATGGCAGGAGGGAATATGCACTGTGACGTCACAAGGGACAGCTGACCAATCAGCAACTCAGTGGGCGCGTGGCCAGGGGAGACAGATGGCCTCCATCACAGGGAGTATTAGTATAGCAACAATTTTATAGGAATAATAGTGTAGCAACATATTAGAGTTGTCTATGCAATAAAGAAATAAACAGAGAAACAAACAAGTAAATAGTGAACTTGTATGAAAGAAATGGTTCTAATCCTCTGTAAAGAAAAAGGAAGCATATCAAGAAAGGGAGCCCCTGGGATATTTTACCACAAAGGGAGGATTACACAGGAAAATGCACTACAGTCTTGGCTGTCTTTTCGCTCCTGGTCACCCTGCTGATCGGTGTTCTCCTGGGCACACCGCGTTTCCAAGTTGAAGTGCAGGACTTAACGCCAGCTCCTAGGAGATACTTCAGGAGTTTGTGGTCAGAATCAAGAGCTTGTTTCTCACACATGACAAATGCATAGGGGTGAGATTTCACGAGAAAACAACAAGTGTCAGAGTGTACTGAAGGGCAACGTATTTTGGCCACTCTCCTCAAGATTCTCAGCATATCTACTCCCCATCTGTGCTGCTGACTGCAGTGTGAAATGCCAGGGGCAGGGAAGAGTAGCTTAGCTCCACCAGTAGATGTTCAAAATGACCAGAAGCTTCTATGCCCACCATTAATCTCCTTAGATACCCCCTGTGGAGCCATGGCTGCTCTTCTGCAACACTGCGAGTTTCATTGAACTGTTTGGGACATTTCTTTCAACCCAATGTCATTGGCTGAATTTCTTGGAACCTATATAACGTGTGGAGAAATGGTGGAGGGCTCAAGGATTTTTACTCTTGGTCCCAGCACTCGCGGGAGAGTGAGATTTAGATGCATTTAATTCCTGTAGTGATCACCACTAATTTACTGATCAAGGTTGTGTGTTCTGTGTTAGGTGTAAACATAAATACGATATGATCTCTGAGTCAAAGGCATTCGTGGTCTGATACAGGAAGAGGGAAATACATTGACATGTATTTACATCATTAACATCACACGCTATATATACAGCAATAAAAACATATTTGTGGATCCCAGGCTACTGGAAAGACAAGGATGAAAGGTGACTCTTCAGAGGGACTTCTATCTGAGCTGAGTCAGGCATGAGCACTGTCAGTTCATGGGGGGCGGAGGGTAAGCAGGCTTTCAGATGGGAAAAGGGCGGGTAGGAATAATGGCAGATCATAACGGAGCCAGGGGGATAAGCAGATGTGAAAGGCCTGATGCGACAGAAAGCATGACCATTTCCAGGAAGGAAATGCATTTTGCAAAGGGTTAGGTGTTCAATTCCTAGTCAAGGCACATGGCTGGGTTGTGGGCTGTGTCCTCACTAGGGGGCGCCTGAGAGGCCACCATGCCTTGGTGTTTCTCTCCCTCACTTCCTCTCTCTAAAGACGAGTAACTGAAATCCTTCAAAACAAATAGTGAGATAAATATCTTTTCATGTAATAATATTGAATTTAGTAGCGATAAAAGTGAATATAACCAATTATGCAACACCATAATCCCAGAGTTAACATTATGTGTTGTAAATTTTATTCAGAGAAAATGCTCCCTCTCCACTTTACCCCTTACCGCTGCGAGAACGTATTTCCCTGCTATGATGTTGACCTTGGCTATGTGACGTTCTCAATCAATGGCAAGAGGAGGACGTGATGTGTAAACGTGCAAGAAATGCTAATTACGGTCACTCCTCATTAACTTGGGACAGCTGCCTACACAAAATATGTTCTATTGAATGGATACACATTCATTCTTGCCTTCCCTCAGAGGAAACACCTCATTCAATCCAAAGTTCTACCTTCCACCAAAATTCAAGCCTAGACAAGATGAGGAGACTCGACAAAAATCATACTTAAACTGAAGACTCAGAAGTGAGAGATATGTGTTTGCTTTAATCCATGAGATTTATGCTTCGCTTCTTCTTGAGACGAAACCTAACTAAAGTGTTTTGTTTACAAAACATGCTGCATGGCTCCATTTTCAGTACCTTTTGTGGGAGTAATAAGCAAACTGATGCAGACAATTAATGCTTCAGTAGGTGGCATAGTTTTCCCTTTTGGCCGACAATAAGGGGAAGCAACTACAAAGCTGCTGTTGACACTTCTCACGTGGCTTAACTGTACTGGTTGTGGTCCCTTGGCTTCCCTACAGGTCTCAAGATGGCTGTTCTAACCCACATACAGCATCAGCATTCCATGCTGTCGAATGGGAGTCAAGAAAGTGGTGGCACCTTGGCTTTCCTTTTTAACGGATAAAGAAACAGTTTTTCCAAAGGTGACCCTGGCAGACTGGGTTCTGTGCCCTGAGTTGCAGACCGGGATCACATGGCCCCTCACATCTATAATGCAGACCATGAAAGTGAGAAACACTTGGCCCTGATTGGGATGGATAAAATGCAACTCGGTGCTGAAGACTTTTAAAGTGCTTTCCCCACGAAAAACATGCCTTCTGACAGCAATAAAGAAGGGAAGTGGTGATGGTGAATATTGAAGGGGCAAGTAACAATGATTTCCCTTGTTAGAATTAGTTCTTATATCCTTTAATTCTTCCTCTCCCAATCTACTGTCAAGCCAGAGTAGGGAAATGTGTGTGCATAACACAATATATGTAAAACATATGTTTCACCGACTTAAAAAATGTCCTTGATGAAGAATACGACCTTAACAGATGTTATGCCGTTAATTGAAACTGGGTAAGCACTGAAATTATTTGAAGGAAAGAAAGCATGATGTCAAGGTGAAGTCATGTTCACTCCAAGTTCATATTTAGAAGGCAGTCATGCTAAGGCACGGCGAAAGAGAATACAACTTGGTTGGTGTGGCAGATTTAGTGATGCAGAATGTAGCACGAGATCGCATTAAAATGCAGCACAGGTACAGAGCCTGAGAGAGTTTAGGAGACTTGCGATGTGTGGCGCACATTCTACTGCGAGATCCGTTGCTGAATATGACAAGGAAACCTTCAGATGTCCCAGGAAGGTTAAGACACCAGTGAACAAACCGTGTCAGGGGAAAGCATTTAGTGTCTGTGAGGTAAGAGTCTGTCTGTGTCGCTTTCACACTTGGAAAAATGATGTGAACCATGGCCTTCGCATGCTACGTTAAATCCAGAATAGTATCACGCATCTAGCTTCTGCATACTAGCTTAACTTTTCCCTTTGCATGACAGTATTTTGCTCTGTAAGGGTAAGCGCGTCACCTTGTCTCCACCCTGCAGTCCTTTCTTGGTTTAGTTCAAATGCCCTTCCATAAAACTAGTCTGTAGATATTTTTCTTCCTTTCTGGAACTGCTGGTTTCCTCTGTACTTGGGATGTAATGAAGTATGTTTACAACTATCTTCTGACTTTTAACAACTACCCCCTTCTTGTATTTTTTTAGACACACTCACGTCATTACTTAAAATGGAAGACATAGCTTCGACTACCTTTGGTGGTTCTTTCCTGCTAGATGAATTGGACATATTTAAAATTCCGTCAGTTTGGCCTTAATTACTTCTGCTTCATGAAATTGTAAAAGGGCATGCGGTTACCTCTAAAAACCGGAGAAAATGAAGAGTACTCTAAGCAGAGAAGACCCAATTCAAAGTGCATTTTGCAACAATAACAGTCCCAAGCATGTTCTCTGTAATGACAATAGATGTATTGATTATCGGAAACTTGAAAATATGGACTTTGGTAAATATCAGAAAGGATAAAAACTGTCTCTCATACCACAAAGTGAGTAAAAAAAATAATGACAAGTGGTAAAGCTGCTCTCCGCTCTAAGGTCAAGCTGTAACATATCCATAAGGAATCATGAACCATGGTGTCAACCCCATAGAACCAACTTCTAGGATTAATAAATCATTGGACGAAATAAATTGTACACTCTAGGGAAGAAAAAATTAATTCACTCCTTCCATTAACGATGAGAAGCAAATATATGTAGACACAGTAGGCATCCTGTATGGTGAAGTAGTCTTGACATTAACCTACATTTTTCATGGGACCCTTTGAAACCAAATGAAGTAGGGTATTTTTCCAGGTGTAGGTGGTTTTGTGTAGAGAAACTTCACGTACTTAATGGAAATGGGAGAATCAGGGACTCCAAAAGTAAAGTGTGAAATATTTTTGATGAATTAAACAACAGCACATAAATATTATAGACCAATATTTTTAAAATCATTACTCTAGATTTTTTCCATTCAGTAAGAAAGACCGTCATTAACCCTGCTCACAATTTTCACATCTTTCCATAAACATTGGTGGAAAATGGCATTGTTCTTCCTTTTGACATTTCCTGATCCTATCGTATGCGTTACTACGGGGAAAAAAGAATTCAGAGAAGGCCAGAGAAATATCCCTAGATAGCAGTTCATACTCCAGAAAAAATGAACAGTAGAGCGCTTTTTTTCAGGGAAGAAATACAGCGTATGCACAATACTCATTCATGACAGAGGGGGAAAATATATGTCAAAAAACATGCAAAGTTATCACGTCAAGACAGTCACATGAAAAAGACAAAATTTATATAGGACCGTTGTATTTCTTCTACAATTTATAAGTATTGGTGCCAGCTCCTTATAATGTGATATATAACACATACTGGGTTGGTACTCTCTGGGAAGCCCTAGTCAAAGATCATTTGAATATTCTTCATGTATATAAATACATAAGACCTAATGACTTGCTTCCTAGAGTGCTTCAAACGTGGGAGGTCGTTGAAGGGTAAGCACTTCCTTGTTACGTCAACTTGTAGATACATGGAGAGACTCTTGAATATTCATAGAAGGAATGTGTAAAGGGCCAAAGCCTAGGAAATATACATTTCAACTTTATAATCTACAGAAGCATAACATTTCACTTTCCAAGCCTTGAGAAAACGCTGACTAAACTAGCAATGCTTGTTACAATCCAGGGTCCTGTTTCAGTAAGTGAAACACTTTCCAAACCACAGTAATAGGCTGGGGGTACTAAGGAGAAGTTCGAGAAGTCTGTCTTATACTACGAGGTTTAATTCAGAGAAAAGATCTTAGGATGAACAAAATGGTAAGTGTGGTCTAAAGCATAAACCTGATTCAGAACCAATGAATTCATCAGGTAAGAATCAGCAATTAATTTTCATTGAAATGTAAACCCCAAACCAAAGGAATACACAAGCATACATGAGCGTACATACTCACACATCTTAAATAGTTTGCAAAGGAAGCCAAACTGCAAGGACTCTATGGACATACAAAGCAGTTAGATGTAACTGAGACAATCGTGCTCATAGTAACAGAGCACACACCAATCAATTAACTTCCAAGACCTGTTATCTGTGAAAGTAGGTTGTTAGACGACATAGTTCCCAAGGCTCCTCATAGGGATGATGTGGTGGGAGTCTTTTAGAGACAACCATGCAATGCTATGGATGGAAGTGGACACCATCATGCTAAGTGAAATGTGCCAGGCTGTGACGGAGAAATACCAAATGATCTCACCTTTAAGTACAACATCATCAACTGAGGAAAAAAGGAAACAAAATATGAACAGGGACATGCACATTAACAAGTTAAATGTTAGGCTTCAGGTACAGATAAGAACAGAGGATTTTTTCAAATATTCATATAGGAAAACATTATTCAATGCAAAGACTTTTCATTTCTCTTTGACCATACTACCTCCCACAAAACCACCTCTAACTCCGTTGAGTCCCCACTGCCTCCCTCCAGACCCATCCCCATGTTCGATCCTCCATCTTCCCATCACTTTTGGCTCTGTCCACATCTCCGTATACATGTTCCTGATACCCCTGCCGCCTTCCCCACCCTCATTATCTCCCCGCAACTCCCTCTTGCTTCTGGCTGTTGGGTTTTAGTTCAGGGTCTCTCTGAAAAAAAAAAAATTCACTTACAATTTTCTGCATGTCTCCCCATCCCTCAACCCTACCCCAGTGTCTCTCATACAAAGTTCTTTAATCAAGGAGAGATGGGTCGCGTAGAGACCATCGCTGACATGTTCCTACTACTTTGGAACTGCAGTTTTAGCAGTAGAATGGCAAGGGAAGAGATGAAGGATAAAGACACTTTGGGGAAGATGGATCAAAATCTTGTAATACGTGTAAAGATGGCAGTGGGAGAAAAGGCAGATGGACTTCGAATTTATGATCCTTGAACTTGGGACAATAATAATTGCTCTGATTCAATTGCGTGACACAGGATTGCAACTAGTTTTTAAATAGAAGACGACTCTGCTTCTTATTGTCCAATGACTTTAAGAAACATCCAATGAACACGTTATAGTATGCAATAGAAGACCGCAGGAGGCGTTAAACATCGGAGCCACACTGGGCTGCACATTTTCTGAGGCCTGAGACCCTGCCTAATTTACCTTTGTCGTCTTTCTCCAAGGCATTTTAGCAGCAATCTCCACCGCATAATACAATCCCAATAATCCTAGTCTGCATGGATGAGTAATAGAAAACCCCTTGCACGAATAAAGGAACAATAACGATAAATACTCGAAAGAAAGTATAGAGAAAAGTGAATTTGTTGAGGCAGTCCTCAGCTCCCCCGATCCTGCTTTTGATTCCTTCTACTGTGTTCTTCGTTTATAATATTAAACCACAATGAGGTTCCATCTCACAACAGCCGGAGTGGCCAACATAAACAAAGCAAGACACGGATGTCGGAGAGGATGAGGAGAAAAGGGACAACCAGGACATTGTTGGTGCGAATGCAGACTGGTGCGGCCACTGTGGAGAACTGTATGGAATTTCCTCTGCAAACTAAAAATGGAAAAGCCGTTTGACCCAGAAATAACACTGCTGGGATTGTACCCTTAGAACAGTGAAACACCAATGCCAGAGAACCTGTGCACCCCAATGTCCATAGCACCACGATTCACAATAGCCCAGTGCTGGAGGCTACCTAGGTGCCCATCAGCTAATGAGTGGATCCAAAAACTATGGTACATTTACACAATGGAAATCTGCACCGAAGAGAGAAAGAAGGAGCTGATACACTTTGCAATGGTATGGATGGAACTGGACAGCATTAGGTTAAGTGAAATGCGCCAGGCTGTGAGGGAGAAATACCAAATGATCTCACCTTTAAGGACAACATAATCAACTGAGGAAAAAAGGAAACAAAATAGAAAAAGACACATACGACTTTAAGAACAATGGTACAATAGTCAGAGGGGAAGAGGGAGGGGATAGAGGGGAGAGTGGTCTACAGGATCTACTACTCTAAAATGCACAAGGAGAAAATCAAAGCGGAGTTTTGAGGTGTCTGGGGTAGGTGGGACTGGCTAGGGTGAGGTGCAGGGATGGGGAGGAAATGCAGTCAATTATAACTGAATAAACATAAAATTAAATCATTATCTATTAAAAATTAAACCTAGTAGAAGGGTTTTATGAAAATCGTGTTTTATGGCTAAAAAATAAAAATTAAGTTTTGAAGTTAAAACAAAAGAAAAACCTGACTTTGATGAGAGCTTAGAGTTAGGAATAGAAAGAGTGGAAACCAGTGAGGAAGACAGAACACAGTCATAGAAGAAAAATAACCAGGGGTATTGTGTCATCGCTGCCTTTGTTTTCCTGTATCAATAATGTCATTCCCATTCCTCATCCTATACCACCCTTACCTCCTCCGGTCTATTTTGCTCCTATCATTAATGTTTCTTATTCCCTGTACCTTTTCCCCCGTTGTCGGTCCACCCCCTCCCGCTAATAACCCTCCATATTACCTCCATTTCTGCCATTCAGTTCCTGTTGGAATTCTCTGCGTAGTGTGTTTTTATTTTTGCTTTTAAGGTTAGGTTGTTGATAGATGTGACTTTGCTGCCATTTTATTCGCATTTTTTTTTTTTTTTTACCTTCTTTTTCCTTAGGCAACTTTCTGTATCTTTTCATATAATAAGGGCTTGGAGATGATGAACTCCTTTAAATTGAACTTGTCTGGGCAGCACTTTATCTGCCCGAGCGTTCGAACAGACAGCTTTGCTGGATAGAACAATCTTGGATGGAGTTCCTTGCATTTCATCACTTGGGATACTTCTTCCCAGCCCTTTCTTGCCTCCAATGTTTCTGTTGAGAAATCAGCTGACAATCTTTTGGGAATTCCTTTGTAGGTAACTGTCTCCTTATCTCTTGCAGCTTCTCAGATTCTCTCCTTATCTTTAATCTCGGGCAATGTAATTGTGCTGTGCCTTGGTTGTTCCTCTTTGGGTCCAACTGCCTTGGGACTCTCTGGGCTTCCTGGACTTCCTGGAAGGCTGTTTCTTGTGCCAGATAGGGGAAGTTGTCCTTCATTCACTTTTCAAAGAATGTCTCCATTTCTTGTTCTTCCTCTTGTCCTCCTGCCACCACTATGATTTGGATGTTGGACCACTTAGAATTGCCCTGGAGGTTCCTAAGACTCTCCTCAATGATTTGAATCGTTGTTTCTTCATTCTGTTCTGGTTGAATGTGTTTTTCTTCCTTCTGCTCCAAACTGTTCGTCTCAGTCCCGCTTTCCTTCCCGTCCGTGTTGGTTCCCTGAACATGTTCCTCTATTTCACTTTTCCTAGGCTGCACTTGTTCCTCTATGTTGTGACCATACTCAGCCAATTGCTGAGCATCACAACGACCAGCATTTGGAACTGTGCCTCTGGTAGGTTGGCTAACCCTTCATCACTTAGCTGCATTTTTGTCGGAGCTTTGATCTCTTCTTTCATTTGGGCCATGTGTTTTTGGTTGTTTGTTTCAGAGTGCCTCTTATGTGGTAATGGGCAGAGCCTTAGGGTTTCATTAGGGCAGCCCACCTGGCCGTGCTGTGAGCCGTATTTTGGGGAGGGGTGTGACAGGGAACGATGCTGCTTGCCTAGCTCTCTGCTGGCTTTCACTCACTTCCCCTACTACCCACAATCAAAACAGTCCCATGTGAAGCTGATTCTCAGGGGAGTGGTTTTGTATACGTTCTCAGACTCTGTGTGTCTCTCCAAGGAACTCTCCTGTGAGGCTGAGAGTGTTCTGTGCTGCTGCAAACCCCTCAGGTGTTTCCAAGCAGAGGTTTGAGGTTTTATTTAGCTGCGCTGGAGCCCTGGCTTGCGTCGTCCATTTCGCTCCACCGTTGTTCATCTCCATTGATCTGCTAGCAAATATGCTACCCCTCGCTCTGGAGCTGCTGCCTTGCCTGGTCCACCAGCCACCTGTCTGCCAGGGCCGCCTCTCCCGTCCCAGTTCTCCAGCCACCTTCCTGCTGCGAGTCCTCTCCACCCCTACTTGCCGCTTCTACCCCTCCTACTGGTCTGTGTGAATGTTTAGTCTGTAACTCCTTGGTTGTTGGACTCTCATCCAGTTCCATTTTCTGCCAGTTTCTGGCTGGTTTTTGTTTTTAAATTCATTGCTCTCCTTGTTTTGGCTGTGTGAGGAGGGAAAGGGCATCTACGTATGCCTGTGTCTTCGCCAGAGGTGACTCTAGTGTCTTTCCAATGGTACTGCAATTTGTTGAGGGAGGAAATATTTATTACTATTTCCATAAAGCCTAGAATTATTGGGTGGATAGTTACTGTTTCCAAATAACATTTTCTCACTGAGACTTCAAAACCATTTCTTGGACGAAGTATAATTTATTTTATTTTGCCAATCAGAAACTTGAGGCTCAAAGAGATACAAAATTATTCAAAGCTGCATCACGAGACTGTGATGAAGGCAGTCCCGGGTGCCTCCAAAGCCCTACTTTTCTTCACCATAGCGTAGAGGTAAGGGATATTTAGCCCTCCCAGGTGTGGCTACATCGGTTTTGTGTCACCCTACACAGTCAGAAGGTGCTGGTTTGATTGCCATAGGGCACGTGCCCTGGATGCAGGTTCGGTCCCCACGTGGGCTGTGAATGAGAGGCAATGATTGATGCTTCACTCTCAGATTGATGTTTCTGTCTCTAACAAACCCCAAACGGTTAAAAAAATGTGATGTGTAATATTGTTAATATGACTGGAGGGAGTAATAAAGGATAAGTTTATTATTCTATTGAATCTTCCATAGGTTTCTGTGTGTTAAGTCACCCTAGCTAAGTGGTTTCGTAATATGGAAGACAGGAGCCTTCATTCGGTTCCCTGTACTATCCCATTTTAAGACATTCCCTGCCTAGTCTCCTGTCTGCTCTAAGACGGAAGTGACAATCAGAGTAGCCTCCAGAGACTGTTTCCAAGAAGGAAAACAATGGTTGAAGACAAGAATGGTCATACCAGGTGCAAGCACAGTGATGAGAAGAGCAGAATTGGAGGCTTACTTCCTAATCCTGAAAAGATGTCAAGAATGTAAAGGGTAGCCTGTCCTTTTCTGACAAAATCAAGAACAGAGATGACATTCAATTATCATACCCAAAACAATTGCTCAGGCGTTTAACAAGTGTTTTATTTTTACAAAATCCTTCGATTGAGGCCTTATCTCCATGTTCCCACATGAAATATGCCTATTGAAGAGGTACTGTGATGCTGTGTACATCAAGTGAACAACAGGTTCGTCTTCATAGCTCTTCAGGACGAAAGACCCAGTCATTCACTTGCTGCTGTCGTACTAGCCAGACTATTTCTTGCCAAGCACTTGTCTGTGGAAAGGGAAAATGTACATTTTCTAGCAATGACGTTTCCTCGGAGTAAATCTAACATGGAATGACTCAGCACAGCTCGGGATGACACACGTAACATTTACCACTGCCATACTGGAATCAATATTGCGACGATAATGTCTTGGATATCCACGCAATTGGTGAAATATAGAATCAGACCTAATGGGTATTTGCCTTTCGCTGAATCCCAGGACGGAACAAAATGTCACGTCTGTCTGTTTTGTCACGTGTGAGAAAGGAAAACTGCATACAAATATATTTCTTCTCCTATCCCCAGATATTTCTCCTCATGGTAAGTTTATATTTCACCGAATGTCTTTCAGTTTGAAAGTTAAAAGAAAGTCAGTTCTCAGTTTGCAAGTGATATTCAAGCATTCTCTATTATTACATATATAATAACGAATGGAAACATTAAATATGGCGGCAGAGGAACAAACTTTTTTCCAGTGTTGTTTCCTCATTTCCTCTTGTTCCCTCCCTTGAAAAACACACATTTCCATTCGATGAGACATATTTCCTGTCAGGACGTGAGTGTAAAAAATGTCTTTCTCCATGTTTTCTATGCACATGATACATACAATTCTTTTTCAAAATAATGTTAATTTCTTTCTGAAAGAATGCATGTGTAGACGTATAGAAAGAATTATGTACGTGTGTATATATCATTCCGTTAGTTCTCTCATAGAAAGCATGTGCTTAGATTCTAAAGTGGGTTACCTGGTAGATACGATTTGAATTATACTCTCAATCAATGGATAAGACTCCAAGGACCTGACCTATCCTTTCTTTTGCAATATTATTACCATTCATGAAACCATCAAGTACACTGAAATTTTGATAAATGGAGTGTTAACGCTGTTTCTCCCCTTGGAGTCACAGCATAGTTCCAGCAGTCATAGTTGCTTCTCACAATTGCCTCTCTCATCGCCATGGATGATGTGTATTTACATCGGAATCTCATTCACTCAGAGCAGAAGTGCTACACTTTCTTCCAAGGTACCTGGATTCCATTACCTGGCCTCCACAAGGAACTCAGTGAACTGACCCATTTTGCCAGTGACTGTGGCCCAGTTACCTGAATAAGCCAAATTCTCAGTGGAGATCCAGGAACTGTGCGGACAATGTCCCGGAAATACCTTCTCGGAATATATCAGAGCATGGCACAGGAACGGGAGCCAGGACACAATGTGTTCTTCCTGTGGGTAGAGTTCTGTGGTGGGTTTAGTGAGGAGGGAAGGGAACACTGCCAATTATTGGCCAAGTTGTTTTGAAGGGACTAGTTTTTAATGTACATTTTGGGGGTTGTTTCTGCTAATACAGTTGTTCACCCCTCTTCCCCCTTTGCTCTCCTGCACCCAGCTGCCGCTCCTCTTCCCTCTGGCCACCCCCCCATTGTGATCCGTGTCCAAGGATCCTGAACAGCTGTCCTTCCAGTAATCCCTTCACCTTCTTCTTCCATTCACCCAGCCGCTTCCCTTGCGACAACCCTCGTTCTGTTTCGTGTATCATCCCTGTTTCTACATTTTTGTTAGGTTATAGAACTCATTGGATTCCACACGTGCCTATTTTGCAGTCTTTAGTGTCCATTTCAAATGGTAGATATCCTTTCAAAATGCATGGATTACTTAAGATCATTTGGAAAATATATTTAGACACATTACCCTTCAACATATAATTCATGTAGTCAGACTCTTTGACTCTTCATTGAGCCTTTAATTCCACTCAGGAGATTGGTTACCCTTTGCTGTCAGCATTAATCCTATAAATTCGCAAAAAAAAAAAAAGAAAAGAAAAGAAAAGAAAAAGCGGTGCAGGCAAGGGGCGCTAAATAGTATTTCTCTCTCAACACCTGCCTTATTTCACTTAGCATAATGCCCACAACTTTCACCCATGCCATTGCACAGGTTATTAGCTCCTTCTTTCTCTCCGCTGCGTAAAATTCCATTGTCTAAAAGTACCATACTTTTTGGATCCTCTCATTATCTGATGGGCACTTAAGTTACTTCCAGTACTTGGTTATTGTAAATTGTGTTGCTCTGAACATTGGGGTGCAGAGGATCTCACGTTGAACTGGAACATAATCAAGAAAAGAAAAAGCAAACAAAATATAACCAGAGATATTGAAATTAAGAACACTGTAACAGTAGCCACAGGGCATTGGGACGTCATAGGGGGGACAGTGCTCTATAGGAGCTACTATATAGGACACAAGGATAAATTTAAAGGGGAGGTTAGAGGGGAGTAGTGAGGTGGGACTTGCCCGGGGTGGGGGAGCGAACAGGAGATAATCCAGACAATTGTAACTGAATAAAATAAATTAATTAATTTTTAAAATGAGGGTTTAAATCAGTTGGTTTTTCCACATAAACTTTTCTGCACATCCCAGGTCTCTACTCCCAGCTCTCAGACACAAATGCACATGTGAGACTCAGTTCTATTTCTACATCTGCCTTGTCAAAGTAACACGTGTTTTTACCATTTACTTTACCTCCCGTGGATCAGTTGTTGCATCTGTTCATTTGCAATTCGTAAGGAAGTCAAATCCTCCACACACGTGACTCGCTCGTAGTAGAACAGAAACCACCGAACATCACAGATTAGACTATGAGGTCCTGGCAGAAGGCACCTGGAAAGGGAACGCCTGCAAACCAGCTGCACTACCGTGAATCCAGGGATGGAACTGGAAGCTAGTGATCGTCTTAGCCAAAATATGTGCACTGCAAACCACTTGGCTGAAGCTATGAGGCCGAAATTTGTAAGTAAAGTTCACCTCTGACCACCCGGTGATGTCTGCCTGAAGTGCTGTGCAGGAAGGAAAGGGACACCAAAGGAATGCTCCCCGCTGTGCACCCTTGATAACATGCCTCCCAACCAAGCTCACCATGTTTGCTCAGACGCCTCTGTCCGGACCTTCTCTTTCCAACAGCTGTAGTGAAGGGAAAATTCTGCCGTCCTGAAAGTGCTTTTTGGGAAAGGAATCGTAAGCTATTTATCAAGAAACAAACCACTCTCGGAACCGTGGGTCTTCCTCCCTTTCCTGCCCTAGAGACTCAGACAGAGAAACTGCTGAATGTCCTCAGCCTAATGGAACTAAGTGTGAAGAGTAGACCGCTTAAGGCATGTTCACATAGCCGAGTACCTGCTGCGTCCCATTGTGACGGATTCACCCAGAACTAAGGCCCTGGCCTGTGTGCTTGGCGCTTCCTCAACTGCTTGTAAATCACTCTTTCGCATTCCTCAAAATCTAGTACCATGTTACCCTGCCTTTTCTTCTTTGTCCAAAATGTCCTAGCAACCCGGTGTTGTCTCACTGTCTTTGGAATTCCCGTGGATGTGTCATGCTAGTGTGAATTACCCATGAACGTCTATTGAACTTGCATTTTCTCCTATCAGCCCACCTCTATCAATTTGGTTATTAGCCCAGCCTGAAGAACTTAAAAGGAGGAAGGAAAAGCATTAAACATTTTCAGCCCCCACAGTAGTTTATCCCAATCTATCTTTGCATATATTTAATGCATGGAAAGAGATTTACTTATATGTCCATGGATTCTTATTAAATTGTAAACAGCATATATTAATAATACCTACATTTAATGAGTGTAGTGTTCTGGGTTTTTCGGTTTTTTTTTTTTTTTTTTTTTTTTTTTCTATTTCTGCAAATCTCTTTATTTGCCAGCTTAAGGAAGACAGAGGCATTCGTATGTCTGCTCCTTTCTACAAACTACTGGAAGATATTGTTTTGGTTGAAGGAAATGATGAAAAGATGGCCTCACTCAGACATAGAGTGCAAAAATGGACCACACAGACTGCCTGTAGGGTCCCAAGGTCCTGAAAAGGCTGTTAGATGCCTCTTTCTCATGACACCAATGAGCAATCCTGCAAGGAATCAGCACCCTAATGTTATGAAAGCAGAATTTGGAAAATTTCTCCTGTCAGTCAGGTCATCAGGATCTGCCCCTTTCACATAGCTCTAAATCCTATCTCACGTGGATGCTCAAAGTCCCTGCACACCTGGTATTTGAGTTTAGCCACTCTTGCCTTTTGAATTCTGACCCTCTCACTCCTTGGCGCTGATTACTTAATTGTTCTTACTCATTTATAATGTTGACCTGTAGCATGGCGCATCTTTGTGGATTCTCAGGGTATAAATACACCAATGGAATTGATGGACCAACAGGCAGTTCCATTACCTGAAGAAATGCAAACATGTTTTCCACCGTGACTTCCCCATTCTGCATTCCCACCCACAGGGCAAAATGGTTGCCTTTGTTTTCAAACCCTGCCAGCATTTGTGGCGATTAGATGTATCCAATGATGGCCATTTTCACCTTGTGAGGTTATATCTCATTGTGGTTTTCATTGGCGTCTCTCTCGTCTGTCTTCCTGGTGTTCCTAACCCCTTTCCTTCACCACCCAACCTTTGCCTCTAACACTTAGCCTAGCAGGCAGGCAGCAGGACCCAAACTGCTGCTCAGTCGCAGGAGTGCTCCACTGACAACGGATTGAGGACACTCTTTCATAGAGAAAAGATTTACACAAAGAAAGGAAACTTTCCTATCCTGTTATTTTTTAATTGCACTTACTGGGGGGTGACACAGGTGAGTGAAATTATGCAGGTTTGCAGCGTGGGAGTCTACACTTCATCCTTTGCATATTGTATTGTGTGTTCACCACCCCATTCAAGTCTGTTTCTGGCAGCACCCGCTTCCCCCTTCACGCCCTTCTATTGCACCGCCCCACCCCTTTTCCCTTGGTCTTCTCCATACTGTTATCTGGGAAGGTCTTTTCTTACTCCCTTCCGGTTTCCCACCTAGCCTGCACCCCATACCCCCTCTGACAGCTGGCTGCCAGCTCTCTAGGAGCCTCTCCCCATTTTCCTTGTTACTTCAGTTTGTTCATTAGATGCTCCTTATGACAGAGATCCTATGGTATTTATTTGTCGTCCTCTGACTGGCTTATTTCACGGAGCCTAAGGTTTTTCAGGTCCATCCACTCTGTCACAAAGGGACAGATTTCCATGTACTATTTATTCCATTGTGTGCACATACCACAGTGCTTTTATCCACTCATCTACTCATGGGCACTTGGGCAGCCTGTACAAGTGTTCTATTGTCAATAAGCATGACCTGAGAATGGGGATATAGCCCAGACTGTGGAGGGTGGCAGACGGGTCAAAAAGGCGGGCAGTGTAGTGTGGGGGGGTGGAGAATTCTTGGAAGAAAAGACTTCGTTTTCTTTTGTGACATCTCCTCATCCACTTAATGTTTCTACAGTTAAATGTGGGCCTGAAAGAAGAGGCTGTGGCTTACCTTCCATGTCGGTCCAAGCAAAAACCCTGAAGACACAGGTACCTCAGAATGAACCAGATACCTAATGATCTTCCTATTCTTCATCCAGTGTTTCCCCCACCTTGTGCGTGCTAACGGACGCCTGTTAATCCCACCACCCCCTTGTTCTTGCTTTCCCATCCTGAATCAGGAAAGAAGTGTTTCAGTCAAATATTTATTACTACTAGCCTCTCTCAAAATACCCCGTCTCCCAACCTTGCCCTTCCCCCAAACACCGCTTCCCACCAGGCCTCCACACACCCTCATAGGCAGATGTGAGAAGGGAAAGGATTCCTCCCAGAAAGCAATCAAAGAAGAGCCCATTCAACAGCCAGGTGTTTTATTGAGGTGAGGGGTTATCATTTGCCCCTCCCTCACATAGCATACTTCTTGGTCCAAGCTCTCGCCATGGTATCATATGCCTTCCTGTCCTTTAGGTACATTCTCCCAATGGATGGAACAAAGGCATGGTTGGGGTTGGGGTCACATAGCAAGGAGCTGATGGACAGCAAGAGTTTGGATATGGTCATTATAGGAGACCACTGGGACCTGAGAATATCGACACAGATATATCCCTTTCGGTTGATATTGGGGTGGTAGATCGGGGTGGTGAAGGAAATCGCCGGAGGCCTGAAGGGGTAATTTCGAGGGAATTGTATGTTTAGGCAGAACACCCCTCCCTCATAGGGGCTGTCCGGGGGTCCCATGATGGTCCCCTTCCATTGGAACATGTTGTCATCCACTGGCCCTGCAGAGCACATGGGCGGGGGATCGATCGTGATGTTCGCCAGTTCCTTGTGCAGTCGCCTCAGCGCCGTGGACGTGTCCCAGGCAGCGGGGATGGACTGGATATCCTGACACGGGTAAGGGGGACCATGGGTTAGGGCGGGCGTGGCTTCTGGGGAAGATGGTTGCAGGGTCAGCCACCCCCCAGGTCGGCGGGTAAGAAGTTGGAACCTGGCTGTGGCGTGTATGGTGGGGGCGGGGGGCAGGGAGAGTTGGGGACTCACTTGGAACAGCAGGACCTGAGAGGCTACTGCTCACCTGTGCGCCGCTGTTCCCTGGCTCCTCAATCCTAGGCTCCTGCACCTCCTCCTCCTGCACCTCTTGCTCCTCCACCCCTGGCTCTTCCATCTCCTTGTCCTCCACTGCTGTCTGCTGCTCAGAGCCTATAGCCCAAGGCTGCGCTGCCTGCGGGGATACTCCGCCTTCCTGCCACAGGACCAGCCGCTCCTGAAGGCCTGCCCCAACAGTTCCTGCTGGCCGGCCCCAAGGGACCCTGTGTTCCCATGGCAGGAGGGAATATGCACTGTGACGTCACAAGGGACAGCTGACCAATCAGCAACTCAGTGGGCGCGTGGCCAGGGGAGACAGATGGCCTCCATCACAGGGAGTATTAGTATAGCAACAATTTTATAGGAATAATAGTGTAGCAACATATTAGAGTTGTCTATGCAATAAAGAAATAAACAGAGAAACAAACAAGTAAATAGTGAACTTGTATGAAACAAATGGTTCTAATCCTCTGTAAAGAAAAAGGAAGCATATCAAGAAAGGGAGCCCCTGGGATATTTTACCACAAAGGGAGGATTACACAGGAAAATGCACTACAGTCTTGGCTGTCTTTTCGCTCCTGGTCACCCTGCTGATCGGTGTTCTCCTGGGCACACCGCGTTTCCAAGTTGAAGTGCAGGACTTAACGCCAGCTCCTAGGAGATACTTCAGGAGTTTGTGGTCAGAATCAAGAGCTTGTTTCTCACACATGACAAATGCATAGTGGTGAGATTTCACGAGAAAACAACAAGTGTCAGAGTGTACTGAAGGGCAACGTATTTTGGCCACTCTCCTCAAGATTCTCAGCATATTTACTCCCCATCTGTGCTGCTGACTGCAGTGTGAAATGCCAGGGGCAGGGAAGAGTAGCTTAGCTCCACCAGTAGATGTTCAAAATGACCAGAAGCTTCTATGCACACCATTAATCTCCTTAGATACCCCCTGTGGAGCCATGGCTGCTCTTCTGCAACACTGCGAGTTTCATTGAACTGTTTGGGACATCTCTTTCAACCCAATGTCATTGGCTGAATTTCTTGGAACCTATATAACGTGTGGAGAAATGGTGGAGGGCTCAAGGATTTTTACTCTTGGTCCCAGCACTCGCGGGAGAGTGAGATTTAGATGCATTTAATTCCTGTAGTGATCACCACTAATTTACTGATCAAGGTTGTGTGTTCTATGTTAGGTGTAAACATAAATACGATATGATCTCTGAGTCAAAGGCATTCGTGGTCTGATACAGGAAGAGGGAAATACATTGACATGTATTTACATCATTAACATCGCACTCTATATATACAGCAATAAAAACATATTTGTGGATCCCGGGCTACTGGAAAGACAAGGATGAAAGGTGACTCTTCAGAGGGACTTCTATCTGAGCTGAGTCAGGCATGAGCACTGTCAGTTCATGGGGGGCGGAGGGTAAGCAGGCTTTCAGATGGGAAAAGGGCGGGTAGGAATAATGGCAGATCATAACGGAGCCAGGGGAATAAGCAGATGTGAAAGGCCTGATGCGACAGAAAGCATGACCATTTCCAGGAAGGAAATGCATTTTGCAAAGGGTTAGGTGTTCAATTCCTAGTCAAGGCACATGGCTGGGTTGTGGGCTGTGTCCTCACTAGGGGGCGCCTGAGAGGCCACCATGCCTTGGTGTTTCTCTCCCTCACTTCCTCTCTCTAAAGACGAGTAACTGAAATCCTTCAAAACAAATAGTGAGATAAATATCTTTTCATGTAATAATATTGAATTTAGTAGCGATAAAAGTGAATATAACCAATTATGCAACACCATAATCCCAGAGTTAACATTATGTGTTGTAAATTTTATTCAGAGAAAATGCTCCCTCTCCACTTTACCCCTTACCGCTGCGAGAACGTATTTCGCTGCTATGATGTTGACCTTGGCTATGTGACGTTCTCAATCAATGGCAAGAGGAGGACGTGATGTGTAAACGTCCAAGAAACGCTAATTACGGTCACTCCTCATTAACTTGGGACAGCTGCCTACACAAAAAATGTTCTATTGAATGGATACACATTCATTCTTGCCTTCCCTCAGAGGAAACACCTCATTCAATCCAAAGTTCTACCTTCCACCAAAATTCAAGCCAAGACAAGATGAGGAGACTCGACAAAAATCATACTTAAACTGAAGACTCAGAAGTGAGAGATATGTGTTTGCTTTAATCCATGAGATTTATGCTTTGCTTCTTCTTGAGACGAAACCTA
Source organism: Desmodus rotundus (assembly GCF_022682495.2). Lineage (NCBI taxonomy): Eukaryota > Metazoa > Chordata > Mammalia > Chiroptera > Phyllostomidae > Desmodus > Desmodus rotundus. The sequence goes on along the minus strand of NC_092332.1, from coordinate 1,167,632 downwards.
ACTAAAGTGTTTTGTTTACAAAACATGCTGCATGGCTCCATTTTCAATCCCTTTTGTGGGAGTAATAAGCAAACTGATGCAGACAATGAATGCTTCAGTAGGTGGCATAGTTTTCCTTTTTGGCCAACAATAAGGGGAAGCAACTACAAAGCTGCTGTTGACACTTCTCACGTGGCTTAACTGTACTGGTTGTGGTCCCTTGGCTTCCCTACAGGTCTCAAGATGGCTGTTCTAACCCACATACAGCATCAGCATTCCATGCTGTCGAATGGGAGTCAAGAAAGTGGTGGCACCTTGGCTTTCCTTTTTAACGGATAAAGAAACAGTTTTTCCAAAGGTGACCCTGGCAGAATGGGTTCTGTGCCCTGAGTTGCAGACCGGGATCACATGGCCCCTCACATCTATAATGCAGACCATGAAAGTGAGAAACACTTGGCCCTGATTGGGATAGATAAAATGCAACTCGGTGCTGAAGACTTTTAAAGTGCTTTCCCCACGAAAAACATGCCTTCTGACAGCAATAAAGAAGGGAAGTGGTGATGGTGAATATTGAAGGGGCAAGTAACAATGATTTCCCTTGTTAGAATTAGTTCTTATATCCTTTAATTCTTCCTCTCCCAATCTACTGTCAAGCCAGAGTAGGGAAATATGTGTGCATAACACAATATATGCAAAACATATGTTTCACCGACTTAAAAAATGTCCTTGATGAAGAATACGACCTTAATAGATTTTATGCAGTTAACTGAAACTGGGTAAGCACTGAAATTATTTGAAGGAAAGAAAGCATGATGTCAAGGTGAAGTCATGTTCACTCCAAGTTCATATTTAGAAGGCAGTCATGCTAAGGCACGGCGAAAGAGAATACAACTTGGTTGGTGTGGCAGATTTAGTGATGCAGAATGTAGCACGAGATCGCATTAAAATGCAGCACAGGTACAGAGCCTGAGAGAGTTTAGGAGCCTTGCGATGTGTGGCGCACATTCTACTGCGAGATCCGTGGCTGAATATGACAAGGAAACCTTCAGATGTCCCAGGAAGGTTAAGACACCAGTGAACAAACCGTGTCAGGGGAAAGCATTTAGTGTCTGTGAGGTAAGAGTCTGTCTGTGTCGCTTTCACACTTGGAAAAATGATGTGAACCATGGCCTTCGCATGCTACGTTAAATCCAGAATAGTATCACGCATCTAGCTTCTGCATACTAGCATAACTTTTTCCTTTGCATGACAGTATTTTGCTCTGTAAGGGTAAGCGCGTCACCTTGTCTCCACCCTGCAGTCCTTTCTTGGTTTAGTTCAAATGCCCTTCCATAAAACTAGTCTGTAGATATTTTTCTTCCTTTCTGGAACTGCTGGTTTCCTCTGTACTTGGGATGTAATGAAGTATGTTTACAACTATCTTCTGTCTTTTAACAACTCCCTCCCTTCTTGTATTTTTTTAGACACACTCACGTTATTACTTAAAATGGAAGACATAGCTTCGACTACCTTTGGTGGTTCTTTCCTGCTAGATGAATTGGACATATTTAAAATTCCGTCAGTTTGGTCTTAATTACTTCTGCTTCATGAAATTGTAAAAGGGCATGCGGTTACCTCTAAAAACCGGAGAAAATGAAGAGTACTCTAAGCAGAGAATACCCAATTCAAAGTGCATTTTGCAACAATAACAGTCCCAAGCATGTTCTCTGTAATGACAATAGATGTATTGATTATCGGAAACTTGAAAATATGGACTTTGGTAAATATCAGAAAGGATAAAAACTGTCTCTCATACCACAAAGTGAGTAAAAAAATAATGACAAGTGGTAAAGCTGCTCTCCGCTCTAAGGTCAAGCTGTAACATATCCATAAGGAATCATGAACCATAGGTGTCAACCCCATAGAACCAACTTCTAGGATTAATAAATCATTGGACAAAATAAATTGTACACTCTAGGGAAGAAAAAATTAATTCACTCCTTCCATTAACGATGAGAAGCAAATATATGTAGACACAGTAGGCATCCTGTATGGTGAAGTAGTCTTGACATTAACCTACATTTTTCATGGGACCCTTTGAAACCAAATGAAGTAGGGTATTTTTCCAGGTGTAGGTGGTTTTGTGTAGAGAAACTTCACGTACTTAATGGAAATGGGAGAATCAGGGACTCCAAAAGTAAAGTGTGAAATATTTTTGATGAATGAAACAACAGCCCATAAATATTAAAGACCAATATTTTTAAAATCATTACTCTAGATTTTTTCCATTCAGTAAGAAAGACCTTCATTAACCCTGCTCACAGTTTTCACATCTTTCCATAAACATTGGTGGAAAATGGCATTGTTCTTCCTTTTGACATTTCCTGATCCTATCGTATGCGTTACTACGGGGAAAAAAGAATTCAGAGAAGGCCACAGAAATATCCCTAGATAGCAGTTCATGCTCCAGAAAAAATGAACAGTAGAGCGCTTTTTTTCAGGGAAGAAATACAGCGTATGCACAATACTCATTCATGACAGAGGGGGAAAATATATGTCAAAAAACATGCAAAGTTATCACGTCAAGACAGTCACATGAAAAAGACAAAATTTATATAGGACCGTTGTATTTCTTCTACAATTTATAAGTATTGGTGCCAGCTCCTTATAATGTGATATATAACACATACTGGGTTGGTACTCTCTGGGAAGCCCTAGTCAAAGATCATTTGAATATTCTTCATGTATATAAATACATAAGACCTAATGACTTGCTTCCTAGAGTGCTTCAAACGTGGGAGGTCGTTGAAGGGTAAGCACTTCCTTGTTACGTCAACTTGTAGATACATGGAGAGACTCTTGAATATTCATAGAAGGAATGTGTAAAGGGCCAAAGCCTAGGAAATATACATTTCAACTTTATAATCTACAGAAGCATAACATTTCACTTTCCAAGCCTTGAGAAAACGCTGACTATACTAGCAACGCTTCTTACAATCCAGGGTCCTGTTTCAGTAAGTGAAACACTTTCCAAACCACAGTAATAGGCTGGGGTACTAAGGAGAAGTTCGAGAAGTCTGTCTTATACCACGAGGTTTAATTCAGAGAAAAGATCTTAGGATGAACAAAATGGTAAGTGTGGTCTAAAGCATAAACCTGATTCAGAACCAATGAATTCATCAGGTAAGAATCAGCAATTAATTTTCATTGAAATGCAAACCCCAAACCAAAGGAATACACAAGCATACATGAGCGTACATACTCACACATCTTAAATAGTTTGCAAAGGAAGCCAAACTGCAAGGACTCTATGGAAATACAAAGCAGTTAGATGTAACTGAGACAATCGTGCTCATAGTAACAGAGCACACACCAATCAATTAACTTCCAAGACCTGTTATCTGTGAAAGTAGGTTGTTAGACAACATAGTTCCCAAGGCTCCTCATAGGGATGATGTGGTGGGAGTCTTTTAGAGACAACCATGCAATGCTATGGATGGAAGTGGACACCATCATGCTAAGTGAAATGTGCCAGGCTGTGACGGAGAAATACCAAATGATCTCACCTTTAAGTACAACATCATCAACTGAGGAAAAAAGGAAACAAAATATGAACAGGGACATGCACATTAACAAGTTAAATGTTAGGCTTCAGGTACAGATAAGAACAGAGGATTTTTTCAAATATTCATATAGGAAAACATTATTCAATGCAAAGACTTTTCATTTCTCTTTGACCATACTACCTCCCACAAAACCACCTCTAACTGCGGTGAGTCCCCACTGCCTCCCTCCAGACCCATCCCCATGTTCGATCCTCCATCTTCCCATCACTTTTGGCTCTGTCCACATCTCCGTATACATGTTCCTGATACCCCTGCCCCCTTCCCCACCCTCATTATCTCCCCTCAACTCCCTCTTGCTTCTGGCTGTTGGGTTTTAGTTCAGGGTCTCTCTGAGAAAAAAAAAAAATTCACTTACAATTTTCTGCATGTCTCCCCATCCCTCAACCCTACCCCAGTGTCTCTCATACAAAATTCTTTAATCAAGGACAGATGGGTCGCGTAGAGACCATCGCTGACATGTTCCTACTACTTTGGAACTGCAGTTTTAGCAGTAGAATGGCAAGGGAAGAGATGAAGGATAAAGACACTTTGGGGAAGATGGATCAAAATCTTGTAATACGTGTAAAGATGGCAGTGGGAGAAAAGGCAGATGGACTTCGAATTTATGATCCTTGAACTTGGGACAATAATAATTGCTCTGATTCAATTGCGTGACACGGGATTGCAACTAGTTTTTAAATAGAAGACGACTCTTCTTCTTATTGTCCAATGACTTTAAGAAACATCCAATGAACACGTTATAGTATGCAATAGAAGACCGCAGGAGGCGTTAAACATCGGAGCTACACTGGGCTGCACATTTTCTGAGGCCTGAGACCCTGCCTAATTTACCTTTGTCGTCTTTCTCCAAGGCATTTTAGCAGCAATCTCCACCGCATAATACAATCCCAATAATCCTAGTCTGCATGGATGAGTAATAGAAAACCCCTTGCACGAATAAAGGAACAATAACGATAAATACTCGAAAGAAAGTATAGAGAAAAGTGAATTTGTTGAGGCGGTCCTCAGCTCCCCCGATCCTGCTTTTGATTCCTTCTACTGTGTTCTTCGTTTATAAAATTAAACCACAATGAGGTTCCATCTCACAACAGCCGGAGTGGCCAACATAAACAAAGCAAGACACGGATGTCGGAGAGGATGAGGAGAAAAGGGACAACCAGGACATTGTTGGTGCGAATGCAGACTGGTGCGGCCACTGTGGAGAACTGTATGGAATTTCCTCTGCAAACTAAAAATGGAAAAGCCGTTTGACCCAGAAATAACACTGCTGGGATTGTACCCTTAGAACACTGAAACACCAATGCCAGAGAACCTGTGCACCCCAATGTCCATAGCACCACGATTTACAATAGCCCAGTGCTGGAGGCTACCTAGGTGCCCATCAGCTAATGAGTGGATCCAAAAACTATGGGACATTTACACAATGGAAATCTGCACCGAAGAGAGAAAGAAGGAGCTGATACACTTTGCAATGGTATGGATGGAACTGGACAGCATTAGGTTAAGTGAAATGCGCCAGGCTGTGAGGGAGAAATACCAAATGATCTCACCTTTAAGGACAACATAATCAACTGAGGAAAAAAGGAAACAAAAGAGAAACAGACACATACGACTTTAAGAACAATAGTACAATAGTCAGAGGGGAAGAGGGAGGGGATAGAGGGGAGAGTGGTCTACAGGATCTACTACTCTAAAATGCCCAAGGAGAAAATCAAAGGGGAGTTTTGAGGTGTCTGGGGGAGGTGGGACTGGCTAGGGTGAGGTGCAGGGATGGGGAGGAAATGCAGTCAATTATAACTGAATAAACATAAAATTAAATCAATATCTATTAAAAATTAAACCTAGTAGAAGGGTTTTATGAAAATCGTGTTTTATGGCTAAAAAATAAAAATTAAGTTTTGAAGTTAAAACAAAAGAAAAACCTGACTTTGATGAGAGCCTAGAGTTAGGAATAGAAAGAGTGGAAACCAGTGAGGAAGACAGAACACAGTCATAGAAGAAAAATAACCAGGGGTATTGTGTCATCGCTGCCTTTGTTTTCCTGTATCAATAATGTCATTCCCGTTCCTCTTCCTATACCACCCTTACCTCCTCCGGTCTATTTTGCTCCTATCATTAATGTTTCTTATTCCCTGTACGTTTTCCCCCGTTGTCGGTCCACCCCCTCCCGCTAATAACCCTCCATATTACCTCCATTTCTGCAATTCAGTTCCTGTTGGAATTGTCTGCGTAGTGTGTTTTTATTTTTGCTTTTAAGGTTAGGTTGTTGATAGATGTGACTTTGCTGCCATTTTATTCGCATTTTTTTTTTTTTTACCTTCTTTTTGCTTAGGCAACTTTCTGTATCTTTTCATATAATAAGGGCTTGGAGATGATGAACTCCTTTAAATTGAACTTGTCTGGGCAGCACTTTATCTGCCCGAGCGTTCGAAAAGACAGCTTTGCTGGATAGAACAATCTTGGATGGAGTTCCTTGCATTTCTTCACTTGGGATACTTCTTCCCAGCCCTTTCTTGCCTCCATTGTTTCTGTTGAGAAATCAGCTGACAATCTTTTGGGAATTCCTTTGTAGGTAACTGTGTCCTTATCTCTTGCAGCTTCTCAGATTCTCTCCTTATCTTTAATCTCGGGCAATGTAATTGTGCTGTGCCTTGGTTGTTCCTCTTTGGGTCCAACTGCCTTGGGACTCTCTGGGCTTCCTGGACTTTCTGGAAGGCTGTTTCTTGTGCCAGATAGGGGAAGTTGTCCTTCATTCACTTTTCAAAGAATGTCTCCATTTCTTGTTCTTCCTCTTGTCCTCCTGCCACCACTATGATTTGGATGTTGGACCACTTAGAATTACCCTGGAGGTTCCTAAGACTCTCCTCAATGATTTGAATCGTTGTTTCTTCATTCTGTTCTGGTTGAATGTGTTTTTCTTCCTTCTGCTCCAAACTGTTCGTCTCAGTCCCGCTTTCCTTCCCGTCCGTGTTGGTTCCCTGAACATGTTCCTCTATTTCACTTTTCCTAGGCTGCACTTGTTCCGCTATGTTGTGACCATACTCAGCCAATTGCTGAGCATCACAACGACCAGCATTTGGAACTGTGCCTCTGATAGGTTGGCTAACCCTTCATCACTTAGCTGCATTTTTGTCGGAGCTTTGATCTCTTCTTTCATTTGGGCCATGTGTTTTTGGTTGTTTGTTTCAGAGTGCCTCTTATGTGGTAATGGGCAGAGCCTTAGGGTTTCATTAGGGCAGCCCACCTGGCCGTGCTGTGAGCCGTATTTTGGGGAGGGGTGTGACAGGGAACGATGCTGCTTGCCTAGCTCTCTGCTGGCTTTCAGTCACTTCCCCTACTACCCACAATCAAAACTGTCCCATGTGAAGCTGATTCTCAGGGGAGTGGTTTTGTATACGTTCTTGGACTCTGTGTGTCTCTCCAAGGAACTCTCCTGTGAGGCTGAGAGTGTTCTGTGCTGCTGCAAACCCCTCAGGTGTTTCCAAGCAGAGGTTTGAGGTTTTATTTAGCTGCGCTGGAGCCCTGGCTTGCGTCGTCCATTTCGCTCCACCGTTGTTCATCTCCATTGATCTGCTAGCAAATATGCTACCCCTCGCTCTGGAGCTGCTGCCTTGCCTGGTCCACCAGCCACCTGTCTGCCAGGGCCGCCTCTCCCGTCCCAGTTCTCCAGCCACCTTCCTGCTGCGAGTCCTCTCCACCCCTACTTGCCGCTTCTAACCTCCTACTGGTCTGTGTGAATGTTTAGTCTGTAACTCCTTGGTTGTTGGACTCTCATCCAGTTCCATTTTCTGCCAGTTTCTGGCTGGTTTTTGTTTTTAAATTCATTGCTCTCCTTGTTTTGGCTGTGTGAGGAGGGAAAGGGCATCTACGTATGCCTGTGTCTTCGCCAGAGGTGACTCTAGTGTCTTTCCAATGGTACTGCAATTTGTTGAGGGAGGAAATATTTATTACTATTTCCATAAAGCCTAGAATTATTGGGTGGATAGTTACTGTTTCCAAATAACATTTTCTCACTGAGACTTCAAAACCATTTCTTGGACGAAGTATAATTTATTTTATTTTGCCAATCAGAAACTTGAGGCTCAAAGAGATACAAAATTATTCAAAGCTGCATCACGAGACTGTGATGAAGGCAGTCCCGGGTGCCTCCAAAGCCCTACTTTTCTTCACCATAGCGTAGAGGTAAGGGATATTTAGCCCTCCCAGGTGTGGCTACATCGGTTTTGTGTCACCCTACACAGACAGAAGGTGCTGGTTTGATTGCCATAGGGCACGTGCCCTGGATGCAGGTTCGGTCCCCACGTGGGCTGTGAATGAGAGGCAATGATTGATGCTTCACTCTCAGATTGATGTTTCTGTCTCTAACAAACCCCAAACGGTTAAAAAAATGTGATGTGTAATATTGTTAATATGACTGGAGGGAGTAATAAAGGAGAAGTTTATTATTCTATTGAATCTTCCATAGGTTTCTGTGTGTTAAGTCACCCTAGCTAAGTGGTTTCGTAATATGGAAGACAGGAGCCTTCATTCGGTTCCCTGTACTATCCCATTTTAAGACATTCCCTGCCTAGTCTCCTGTCTGCTCTAAGACGGAAGTGACAATGAGAGTAGCCTCCAGAGACTGTTTCCAAAAGGAAAACAATGGTTGAAGACAAGAATGGTCATACCAGGTGCAAGCACAGTGATGAGAAGAGCAGAATTGGAGGCTTACTTCCTAATCCTGAGAGATGTCAAGAATGTAAAGGGTAGCCTGTCCTTTTCTGACAAAATCAAGAACAGAGATGACATTCAATTATCATACCCAAAACAAGGGCTCAGGCGTTTAACAAGTGTTTTATTTTTACAAAATCCTTCGATTGAGGCCTTATCTCCATGTTCCCACATGAAATATGCCTATTGAAGAGGTACTGTGATGCTGTGTACATCAAGTGAACAATAGGTTCGTCTTCATAGCTGCTCAGGACGAAAGACCCAGTCATTCACTTGCTGCTGTCGTACTAGCCAGACTGTTTCTTGTCAAGCACTTGTCTGTGGAAAGGGAAAATGTACATTTTCTAGCAATGACGTTTCCTCGGAGTAAATCTAACATGGACTGACTCAGCACAGCTCGGGATGACACACGTAACATTTACCACTGCCATACTGGAATCAATATTGCGACGATAATGTCTTGGATATCCACGCAATTGGTGAAATATAGAATCAGACCTAATGGGTATTTGCCTTTCGCTGAATCCCAGGACGGAACAAAATGTCACGTCTGTCTGTTTTGTCACGTGTGAGAAAGGAAAACTGCATACAAATATATTTCTTCTCCTATCCCCAGATATTTCTCCTCATGGTAAGTTTATATTTCACCGAATGTCTTTCAGTTTGAAAGTTAAAAGAAAGTCAGTTCTCAGTTTGCAAGTGATATTCAAGCATTCTCTATTATTTCATATATAATAACGAATGGAAACATTAAATATGGCGGCAGAGGAACAAACTTTTTTCCAGTGTTGTTTCCTCATTTCCTCTTGTTCCCTCCCTTGAAAAACACACATTTCCATTCGATGAGAAATATTTCCAGTCAGGAGGTGAGTGTAAAAAATGTTTTTCTCCATGTTTTCTATGCACATGATACATACAATTCTTTTTCAAAATAATGTTAATTTCTTTCTGAAAGAATGCATGTGTAGACGTACAGAAAGAATTATGTACGTGTGTATATATCATTCCCTTAGTTCTCTCATAGAAAGCATGTGCTTAGATTCTAAAGTGGGTTACCTGGTAGATACGATTTGAATTATACTCTCAATCAATGGATAAGACTCCAAGGACCTGATCTATCCTTTGTTTTGCAATATTATTACAATTCATGAAACCATCAAGTACACTGAAATTTTGATAAATGGAGTGTTAACGCTGTTTCTCCCCTTGGAGTCACAGCATAGTTCCAGCAGTCATAGTTGCTTCTCACAATTGCCTCTCTCATCGCCATGGATGATGTGTATTTACATCGGAATCTCATTCACTCAGAGCAGAAGTGCTACACTTTCTTCCAAGGTACTTTGATTCCATTACCTGGCCTCCACAAGGAACTCAGTGAACTGATCCATTTTGCCAGTGACTGTGGCCCAGTTACCTGAATAAGCCAAATTCTCAGTGGAGATCCAGGAACTGTGCGGACAATGTCCCGGAAATACCTCCTCGGAATATTTCAGAGCATGGCACAGGAACCGGAGCCAGGACACAATGTATTCTTCCTGTGGGTAGAGTTCTGCGGTGGGTTTAGTGAGGTGGGAAGGGAACACTGCCAATTATTGGCCAAGTTGTTTTGAAGGGACTAGTTTTTAATGTACATTTTGGGGGTTGTTTCTGCTAATACAGTTGTTCACACCTCTTCCCCCTTTGCTCTCCTGCACCCAGCTGCCGCTCCTCTTCCCTCTGGCCACCCCCCCATTGTGATCCGTGTCCAAGGATCCTGAACAGCTGTCCTTCCAGTAATCCCTTCACCTTCTTCTTCCATTCACCCAGCCGCTTCCCTTGCGACAACCCTCGTTCTGTTTCGTATCATCCCTGTTTCTACATTTTTGTTAGGTTATAGAACTCATTGGATTCCACACGTGCCTATTTTGCAGTCTTTAGTGTCCATTTCAAATGGTAGATATCCTTTCAAAATGTATGGATTACTTAAGATCATTTGGAAAATATAATTAGACACATTACCCTTCAACATATAATTCATGTAGTCAGACTCTTTGACTCTTCATTGAGCCTTTAATTCCACTCAGGAGATTGGTTACCCTTTGCTGTCAGCATTAATCCTATAAATTCGCAAAAAAAAAAAAAAAAGAAAAGAAAAGAAAAGAAAAAGCGGTGCAGGCGAGGGACGCTAAATAGTATTTCTCTCTCAACACCTGCCTTATTTCACTTAGCATAATGCCCACAACTTTCACCCATGCCATTGCACAGGGTATTAGCTCCTTCTTTCTCTCCGCTGCGTAAAATTCCATTGTCTGAAAGTACCATACTTTTTGGATCCTCTCATTAACTGATGGGCACTTAAGTTACTTCCAGTACTTGGTTATTGTAAATTGTGTTGCTCTGAACATTGGGGTGCAGAGGATCTCATGTTGAACTGGAACATAATCAAGAAAAGAAAAAGCAAACAAAATATAACCAGAGATATTGAAATTAAGAACATTGTAACAGTAGCCACAGGGCATTGGGACGCCATAGGGGGGACAGTGCTCTATAGGAGCTACTATATAGGACACAAGGATAAATTTAAAGGGGAGGTTAGAGGGGAGTAGTGAGGTGGGACTTGCCCGGGGTGGGGGAGCGAACAGGAGATAATCCAGACAATTGTAACTGAATAAAATAAATTAATTAATTTTTAAAATGAGGGTTTAAATCAGTTGGTTTTTCCACATAAACTTTTCTGCACATCCCAGGTCTCTACTCCCAGCTCTCAGACACAAATGCACATGTGAGACTCAGTTCTATTTCTACATCTGCCTTGTCAAAGTAACACGTGTTTTTACCATTTACTTTACCTCCCGTGGATCAGTTGTTGCATCTGTTCATTTGCAATTCGTAAGGAAGTCAAATCCTCCACACACGTGACTCGCTCGTAGTAGAACAGAAACCACCGAACATCACAGATTAGACTATGAGGTCCTGGCAGAAGGCACCTGGAAAGGGAACGCCTGCAAACCAGCTGCACTACCATGAATCCAGGGATGGAACTGGAAGCTAGTGATCGTCTTAGCCAAAATATGTGCACTGCAAACCACTTGGCTGAAGCTATGAGGCCGAAATTTGTAAGTAAAGTTCACCTCTGACCACCCGGTGGTGTCTGCCTGAAGTGCTGTGCAGGAAGGAAAGGGACACCAAAGGAATGCTCCCCGCTGTGCACCCTTGATAACATGCCTCCCAACCAAGCTCACCATGTTTGCTCAGACGCCTCTGTCCGGACCTTCTCTTTCCAACAGCTGTAGTGAAGGGAAAATTCTGCCGTCCTGAAAGTGCTTTTTGGGAAAGGAATCGTAAGCTATTTATCAAGAAACAAACCACTCTCGGAACCGTGGGTCTTCCTCCCTTTCCTGCCCTAGAGACTCAGACAGAGAAACTGCTGAATGTCCTCAGCCTAATGGAACTAAGTGTGAAGAGTAGACCGCTTAAGGCATGTCCACATAGCCGAGTACCTGCTGCGTCCCATTGTTGCGGATTCACCCAGAACTAAGGCCCTGGCCTGTGTGCTTGGCGCTTCCTCAACTGCTTGTAAATCACTCTTTCGCATTCCTCAAAATCTAGTACCATGTTACCCTGCCTTTTCTTCTTTGTCCACAATGTCCCAGCAACCCGGTGTTGTCTCACTGTCTTTGGAATTCCCGTGGATGTGTCATGCTAGTGTGAATTACCCATGAACGTCTATTGAACTTGCATTTTCTCCTATCAGCCCACCTCTATCAATTTGGTTATTAGCCCAGCCTGAAGAACTTAAAAGGAGGAAGGAAAAGCATTAAACATTTTCAGCCCCCACAGTAGTTTATCCCAATCTATCTTTGCATATATTTAATGCATGGAAAGAGATTTACTTATATGTCCATGGATTCTTATTAAATTGTAAACAGCATATATTAATAATACCTACATTTAATGAGTGTAGTGTCCTGGGTTTTTCGGTTTTTGTTTTTGTTTTTGTTTTCTATTTCTGCAAATCTCTTTATTTGCCAGCTTAAGGAAGACAGAGGCATTCGTATGTCTGCTCCTTTCTACAAACTACTGGAAGATATTGTTTTGGTTGAAGGAAATGATGAAAAGATGGCCTCACTCAGACATAGAGTGCAAAGAGGGACCACACAGACTGCCTGTAGGGTCCCAAGGTCCTGAAAAGGCTGTTAGATGCCTCTTTCTCATGACACCAATGAGCAATCCTGCAAGGAATCAGCACCCTAATGTTATGAAAGCAGAATTTGGAAAATCTCTCCTGTCAGTCAGGTCATCAGGATCTGCCCCTTTCACATAGCTCTAAATCCTCTCTCACGTGGATGCTCAAAGTCCCTGCACACCTGGTATTTGAGTTTAGCCACTCTTGCCTTTTGAATTCTGACCCTCTCACTCCTTGGCGCTGATTACTTAATTGTTCTTACTCATTTATAATGTTGACCTGTAGCATGGCGCATCTTTGTGGATTCTCAGGGTATAAATACACCAATGGAATTGATGGACCAACAGGCAGTTCCATTACCTGAAGAAATGCAAACATGTTTTCCACCGTGACTTCCCCATTCTGCATTCCCACCCACAGGGCAAAATGGTTGCCTTTGTTTTCAAACCCTGCCAGCATTTGTGGCGATTAGATGTATCCAATGATGGCCATTTTCACCTTGTGAGGTTATATCTCATTGTGGTTTTCATTGGCGTCTCTCTCGTCTGTCTTCCTGGTGTTCCTAACCCCTTTCCTTCACCACCCAACCTTTGCCTCTAACACTTAGCCTAGCAGGCAGGCAGCAGGACCCAAACTGCTGCTCAGTCGCAGGAGTGCTCCACTGACAACGGATTGAGGACACTCTTTCATAGAGAAAAGATTTACACAAAGAAAGGAAACTTTCCTATCCTGTTATTTTTTAATTGCACTTACTGGGGGGTGACACAGGTGAGTGAAATTATGCAGGTTTGCAGCGTGGGAGTCTACACTTCATCCTTTGCATGTTGTATTGTGTGTTCACCACCCCATTCAAGTCTGCTTCTGGCAGCACCCGCTGTCCCCCTTCACGCCCTTCTATTGCACCGCCCCACCCCTTTTCCCTTGGTCTTCTCCATACTGTTATCTGGGAAGGTCTTTTCTTACTCCCTTCCGGTTTCCCACCTAGCCTGCACCCCATACCCCCTCTGACAGCTGGCTGCCAGCTCTCTAGGAGCCTCTCCCCATTTTCCTTGTTACTTCAGTTTGTTCATTAGATGCTCCTTATGACAGAGATCCTATGGTATTTATTTGTCGTCCTCTGACTGGCTTATTTCACGGAGCCTAAGGTTTTTCAGGTCCATCCACTCTGTCACAAAGGGACAGTTTTCCATGTACTATTTATTCCATTGTGTGCACATACCACAGTGCTTTTATCCACTCATCTACTCATGGGCAGCCTGTACAAGTGTTCTATTGTCAATAAGCATGACCTGAGAATGGGGATATAGCCCAGACTGTGGAGGGTGGCAGACGGGTCAAAAAGGCGGGCAGTGTAGTGTGGGGGGGTGGAGAATTCTTGGAAGAAAAGACTTCGTTTTCTTTTGTGACATCTCCTCATCCACTTAATGTTTCTACAGTTAAATGTGGGCCTGAAAGAAGAGGCTGTGGCTTACCTTCCATGTCGGTCCAAGCAAAAACCCTGAAGACACAGGTACCTCAGAATGAACCAGATACCTAATGATCTTCCTATTCTTCATCCAGTGTTTCCCCCACCTTGTGCGTGCTAACGGACGCCTGTTAATCCCACCACCCCCTTGTTCTTGCTTTCCCATCCTGAAGCAGGAAAGAAGTGTTTCAGTCAAATATTTATTACTACTAGCCTCTCTCAAAATACCCCGTCTCCCAACCTTGCCCTTCCCCCAAACACTGCTTCCCACCAGGCCTCCACACACCCTCATAGGCAGATGTGAGAAGGGAAAGGATTCCTCCCAGAAAGCAATCAAAGAAGAGCCCATTCAACAGCCAGGTGTTTTATTGAGGTGAGGGGTTATCATTTGCCCCTCCCTCACATAGCATACTTCTTGGTCCAAGCTCGCGCCATGGTATCATATGCCTTCCTGTCCTTTAGGTACATTCTCCCAATGGATGGAACAAAGGCATGGTTGGGGTTGGGGTCACATAGCAAGGAGCTGATGGACAGCAAGAGTTTGGATATGGTCATTATAGGAGACCACTGGGACCTGAGAATATCGACACAGATATATCCCTTTCGGTTGATATTGGGGTGGTAGATCGGGGTGGTGAAGGAAATCGCCGGAGTCCTGAAGGGGTAATTTCGAGGGAATTGTATGTTTAGGCAGAACACCCCTCCCTCATAGGGGCTGTCCGGGGGTCCCATGATGGTCCCCTTCCATTGGAACATGTTGTCATCCACTGGCCCTGCAGAGCACATGGGCGGGGGATCGATCGTGATGTTCGCCAGTTCCTTGTGCAGTCGCCTCAGCGCCGTGGACGTGTCCCAGGCAGCGGGGATGGACTGGATATCCTGACAGGGACCAAGGGGGAACCACGGGTAAGGGGGACCATGGGTTAGGGCGGGCGTGGCTTCTGGGGAAGATGGTTGGAGGGTCAGCCACCCCCCAGGTCGGCGGGTAAGAAGTTGGAACCTGGCTGTGGCGTGTATGGTGGGGGCGGGGGGCAGGGAGAGTTGGGGACTCACTTGGAACAGCAGGACCTGAGAGGCTACTGCTCACCTGTGCGCCGCTGTTCCCTGGCTCCTCAATCCTAGGCTCCTGCACCTCCTCCTCCTGCACCTCTTGCTCCTCCACCCCTGGCTCTTCCATCTCCTTGTCCTCCACTGCTGTCTGCTGCTCAGAGCCTATAGCCCAAGGCTGCGCTGCCTGCGGGGATACTCCGCCTTCCTGCCACAGGACCAGCCGCTCCTGAAGGCCTGCCCCAACAGTTCCTGCTGGCCGGCCCCAAGGGACCCTGTGTTCCCATGGCAGGAGGGAATATGCACTGTGACGTCACAAGGGACAGCTGACCAATCAGCAACTCAGTGGGCGCGTGGCCAGGGGAGACAGATGGCCTCCATCACAGGGAGTATTAGTATAGCAACAATTTTATAGGAATAATAGTGTAGCAACATATTAGAGTTGTCTATGCAATAAAGAAATAAACAGAGAAACAAACAAGTAAATAGTGAACTTGTATGAAACAAATGGTTCTAATCCTCTGTAAAGAAAAAGGAAGCATATCAAGAAAGGGAGCCCCTGGGATATTTTACCACAAAGGGAGGGTTACACAGGAAAATGCACTACAGTCTTGGCTGTCTTTTCGCTCCTGGTCACCCTGCTGATCGGTGTTCTCCTGGGCACACCGCGTTTCCAAGTTGAAGTGCAGGACTTAACGCCAGCTCCTAGGAGATACTTCAGGAGTTTGTGGTCAGAATCAAGAGCTTGTTTCTCACACATGACAAATGCATAGGGGTGAGATTTCACGAGAAAACAACAAGTGTCAGAGTGTACTGAAGGGCAACGTATTTTGGCCACTCTCCTCAAGATTCTCAGCATATCTACTCCCCATCTGTGCTGCTGACTGCAGTGTGAAATGCCAGGGGCAGGGAAGAGTAGCTTAGCTCCACCAGTAGATGTTAAAAATGACCAGAAGCTTCTATGCCCACCATTAATCTCCTTAGATACCCCCTGTGGAGCCATGGCTGCTCTTCTGCAACACTGCGAGTTTCATTGAACTGTTTGGGACATTTCTTTCAACCCAATGTCATTGGCTGAATTTCTTGGAACCTATATAACGTGTGGAGAAATGGTGGAGGGCTCAAGGATTTTTACTCTTGGTCCCAGCACTCGCGGGAGAGTGAGATTTAGATGCATTTAATTCCTGTAGTGATCACCACTAATTTACTGATCAAGGTTGTGTGTTCTGTGTTAGGTGTAAACATAAATACGATATGATCTCTGAGTCAAAGGCATTCGTGGTCTGATACAGGAAGAGGGAAATACATTGACATGTATTTACATCATTAACATCACACGCTATATATACAGCAATAAAAACATATTTGTGGATCCCAGGCTACTGGAAAGACAAGGATGAAAGGTGACTCTTCAGAGGGACTTCTATCTGAGCTGAGTCAGGCATGAGCACTGTCAGTTCATGGGGGGCGGAGGGTAAGCAGGCTTTCAGATGGGAAAAGGGCGGGTAGGAATAATGGCAGATCATGACGGAGCCAGGGGGATAAGCAGATGTGAAAGGCCTGATGCGACAGAAAGCATGACCATTTCCAGGAAGGAAATGCATTTTGCAAAGGGTTAGGTGTTCAATTCCTAGTCAAGGCACATGGCTGGGTTGTGGGCTGTGTCCTCACTAGGGGGCGCCTGAGAGGCCACCATGCCTTGGTGTTTCTCTCCCTCACTTCCTCTCTCTAAAGACGAGTAACTGAAATCCTTCAAAACAAATAGTGAGATAATTATCTTTTCATGTAATAATATTGAATTTAGTAGCGATAAAAGTGAATATAACCAATTATGCAACACCATAATCCCAGAGTTAACATTATGTGTTGTAAATTTTATTCAGAGAAAATGCTCCCTCTCCACTTTACCCCTTACCGCTGCGAGAACGTATTTCCCTGCTATGATGTTGACCTTGGCTATGTGACGTTCTCAATCAATGGCAAGAGGAGGACGTGATGTGTAAACGTGCAAGAAATGCTAATTACGGTCACTCCTCATTAACTTGGGACAGCTGCCTACACAAAATATGTTCTATTGAATGGATACACATTCATTCTTGCCTTCCCTCAGAGGAAACACCTCATTCAATCCAAAGTTCTACCTTCCACCAAAATTCAAGCCTAGACAAGATGAGGAGACTCGACAAAAATCATACTTAAACTGAAGACTCAGAAGTGAGAGATATGTGTTTGCTTTAATCCATGAGATTTATGCTTTGCTTCTTCTTGAGACGAAACCTAACTAAAGTGTTTTGTTTACAAAACATGCTGCATGGCTCCATTTTCAGTACCTTTTGTGGGAGTAATAAGCAAACTGATGCAGACAATTAATGCTTCAGTAGGTGGCATAGTTTTCCCTTTTGGCCGACAATAAGGGGAAGCAACTACAAAGCTGCTGTTGACACTTCTCACGTGGCTTAACTGTACTGGTTGTGGTCCCTTGGCTTCCCTACAGGTCTCAAGATGGCTGTTCTAACCCACATACAGCATCAGCATTCCATGCTGTCGAATGGGAGTCAAGAAAGTGGTGGCACCTTGGCTTTCCTTTTTAACGGATAAAGAAACAGTTTTTCCAAAGGTGACCCTGGCAGACTGGGTTCTGTGCCCTGAGTTGCAGACCGGGATCACATGGCCCCTCACATCTATAATGCAGACCATGAAAGTGAGAAACACTTGGCCCTGATTGGGACGGATAAAATGCAACTCGGTGCTGAAGACTTTTAAAGTGCTTTCCCCACGAAAAACATGCCTTCTGACAGCAATAAAGAAGGGAAGTGGTGATGGTGAATATTGAAGGGGCAAGTAACAATGATTTCCCTTGTTAGAATTAGTTCTTATATCCTTTAATTCTTCCTCTCCCAATCTACTGTCAAGCCAGAGTAGGGAAATGTGTGTGCATAACACAATATATGTAAAACATATGTTTCACCGACTTAAAAAATGTCCTTGATGAAGAATACGACCTTAACAGATGTTATGCCGTTAATTGAAACTGGGTAAGCACTGAAATTATTTGAAGGAAAGAAAGCATGATGTCAAGGTGAAGTCATGTTCACTCCAAGTTCATATTTAGAAGGCAGTCATGCTAAGGCACGGCGAAAGAGAATACAACTTGGTTGGTGTGGCAGATTTAGTGATGCAGAATGTAGCACGAGATCGCATTAAAATGCAGCACAGGTACAGAGCCTGCGAGAGTTTAGGAGCCTTGCGATGTGTGGCGCACATTCTACTGCGAGATCCGTGGCTGAATATGACAAGGAAACCTTCAGATGTCCCAGGAAGGTTAAGACACCAGTGAACAAACCGTGTCAGGGGAAAGCATTTAGTGTCTGTGAGGTAAGAGTCTGTCTGTGTCGCTTTCACACTTGGAAAAATGATGTGAACCATGGCCTTCCCATGCTACGTTAAATCCAGAATAGTATCACGCATCTAGCTTCTGCATACTAGCTTAACTTTTTCCTTTGCATGACAGTATTTTGCTCTGTAAGGGTAAGCGCGTCACCTTGTCTCCACCCTGCAGTCCTTTCTTGGTTTAGTTCAAATGCCCTTCCATAAAACTAGTCTGTATATATTTTTCTTCCTTTCTGGAACTGCTGGTTTCCTCTGTACTTGGGATGTAATGAAGGATGTTTACAACTATCTTCTGACTTTTAACAACTCCCCCCTTCTTGTATTTTTTTAGACACACTCACGTCATTACTTAAAATGGAAGACATAGCTTCGACTACCTTTGGTGGTTCTTTCCTGCTAGATGAATTGGACATATTTAAAATTCCGTCAGTTTGGCCTTAATTACTTCTGCTTCATGAAATTGTAAAAGGGCATGCGGTTACCTCTAAAAACCGGAGAAAATGAAGAGTACTCTAAGCAGAGAAGACCCAATTCAAAGTGCATTTTGCAACAATAACAGTCCCAAGCATGTTCTCTGTAATGACAATAGATGTATTGATTATCGGAAACTTGAAAATATGGACTTTGGTAAATATCAGAAAGGATAAAAACTGTCTCTCATACCACAAAGTGAGTAAAAAAATAATGACAAGTGGTAAAGCTGCTCTCCGCTCTAAGGTCAAGCTGTAACATATCCATAAGGAATCATGAACCATGGTGTCAACCCCATAGAACCAACTTCTAGGATTAATAAATCATTGGACGAAATAAATTGTACACTCTAGGGAAGAAAAAATTAATTCACTCCTTCCATTAACGATGAGAAGCAAATATATGTAGACACAGTAGGCATCCTGTATGGTGAAGTAGTCTTGACATTAACCTACATTTTTCATGGGACCCTTTGAAACCAAATGAAGTAGGGTATTTTTCCAGGTGTAGGTGGTTTTGTGTAGAGAAACTTCACGTACTTAATGGAAATGGGAGAATCAGGGACTCCAAAAGTAAAGTGTGAAATATTTTTGATGAATTAAACAACAGCCCATAAATATTAAAGACCAATATTTTTAAAATCATTACTCTAGATTTTTTCCATTCAGTAAGAAAGACCGTCATTAACCCTGCTCACAGTTTTCACATCTTTCCATAAACATTGGTGGAAAATGGCATTGTTCTTCCTTTTGACATTTCCTGATCCTATCGTATGCGTTACTACGGGGAAAAAAGTATTCAGAGAAGGCCAGAGAAATATCCCTAGATAGCAGTTCATACTCCAGAAAAAATGAACAGTAGAGCGCTTTTTTTCAGGGAAGAAATACAGCGTATGCACAATACTCATTCATGACAGAGGGGGAAAATATATGTCAAAAAACATGCAAAGTTATCACGTCAAGACAGTCACATGAAAAAGACAAAATTTATATAGGACCGTTGTATTTCTTCTACAATTTATAAGTATTGGTGCCAGCTCCTTATAATGTGATATATAACACATACTGGGTTGGTACTCTCTGGGAAGCCCTAGTCAAAGATCATTTGAATATTCTTCATGTATATAAATACATAAGACCTAATGACTTGCTTCCTAGAGTGCTTCAAACGTGGGAGGTCGTTGAAGGGTAAGCACTTCCTTGTTACGTCAACTTGTAGATACATGGAGAGACTCTTGAATATTCATAGAAGGAATGTGTAAAGGGCCAAAGCCTAGGAAATATACATTTCAACTTTATAATCTACAGAAGCATAACATTTCACTTTCCAAGCCTTGAGAAAACGCTGACAAACTAGCAATGCTTGTTACAATCCAGGGTCCTGTTTCAGTAAGTGAAACACTTTCCAAACCACAGTAATAGGCTGGGGGTACTAAGGAGAAGTTCGAGAAGTCTGTCTTATACTACGAGGTTTAATTCAGAGAAAAGATCTTAGGATGAACAAAATGGTAAGTGTGGTCTAAAGCATAAACCTGATTCAGAACCAATGAATTCATCAGGTAAGAATCAGCAATTAATTTTCATTGAAATGTAAACCCCAAACCAAAGGAATACACAAGCATACATGAGCGTACATACTCACACATCTTAAATAGTTTGCAAAGGAAGCCAAACTGCAAGGACTCTATGGACATACAAAGCAGTTAGATGTAACTGAGACAATCGTGCCCATAGTAACAGAGCACACACCAATCAATTAACTTCCAAGACCTGTTATCTGTGAAAGTAGGTTGTTAGACGACATAGTTCCCAAGGCTCCTCATAGGGATGATGTGGTGGGAGTCTTTTAGAGACAACCATGCAATGCTATGGATGGAAGTGGACACCATCATGCTAAGTGAAATGTGCCAGGCTGTGACGGAGAAATACCAAATGATCTCACCTTTAAGTACAACATCATCAACTGAGGAAAAAAGGAAACAAAATATGAACAGGGACATGCACATTAACAAGTTAAATGTTAGGCTTCAGGTACAGATAAGAACAGAGGATTTTTTCAAATATTCATATAGGAAAACATTATTCAATGCAAAGACTTTTCATTTCTCTTTGACCATACTACCTCCCACAAAACCACCTCTAACTGCGGTGAGTCCCCACTGCCTCCCTCCAGACCCATCCCCATGTTCGATCCTCCATCTTCCCATCACTTTTGGCTCTGTCCACATCTCCGTATACATGTTCCTGATACCCCTGCCGCCCTCCCCACCCTCATTATCTCCCCGCAACTCCCTCTTGTTTCTGGCTGTTGGGTTTTAGTTCAGGGTCTCTCTGAAAAAAAAAAAATTCACTTACAATTTTCTGCATGTCTCCCCATCCCTCAACCCTACCCCAGTGTCTCTCATACAAAATTCTTTAATCAAGGAGAGATGGGTTGCGTATAGACCATCGCTGACATGTTCCTACTACTTTGGAACTGCAGTTTTAGCAGTAGAATGGCAAGGGAAGAGATGAAGGATAAAGACACTTTGGGGAAGATGGATCAAAATCTTGTAATACGTGTAAAGATGGCAGTGGGAGAAAAGGCAGATGGACTTCGAATTTATGATCCTTGAACTTGGGACAATAATAATTGCTCTGATTCAATTGCGTGACACGGGATTGCAACTAGTTTTTAAATAGAAGACGACTCTGCTTCTTATTGTCCAATGACTTTAAGAAACATCCAATGAACACGTTATAGTATGCAATAGAAGACCGCAGGAGGCGTTAAACATCGGAGCTACACTGGGCTGCACATTTTCTGAGGCCTGAGACCCTGCCTAATTTACCTTTGTCGTCTTTCTCCAAGGCATTTTAGCAGCAATCTCCACCGCATAATACAATCCCAATAATCCTAGTCTGCATGGATGAGTAATAGAAAACCCCTTGCACGAATAAAGGAACAATAACGATAAATACTCAAAAGAAAGTATAGAGAAAAGTGAATTTGTTGAGGCGGTCCTCAGCTCCCCCGATCCTGCTTTTGATTCCTTCTACAGTGTTCTTCGTTTATAATATTAAACCACAATGAGGTTCCATCTCACAACAGCCGGAGTGGCCAACATAAACAAAGCAAGACACGGATGTCGGAGAGGATGAGGAGAAAAGGGACAACCAGGACATTGTTGGTGCGAATGCAGACTGGTGCGGCCACTGTGGAGAACTGTATGGAATTTCCTCTGCAAACTAAAAATGGAAAAGCCGTTTGACCCAGAAATAACACTGCTGGGATTGTACCCTTAGAACAGTGAAACACCAATGCCAGAGAACCTGTGCACCCCAATGTCCATAGCACCACGATTCACAATAGCCCAGTGCTGGAGGCTACCTAGGTGCCCATCAGCTAATGAGTGGATCCAAAAACTATGGTACATTTACACAATGGAAATCTGCACCGAAGAGAGAAAGAAGGAGCTGATACACTTTGCAATGGTATGGATGGAACTGGACAGCATTAGGTTAAGTGAAATGCGCCAGGCTGTGAGGGAGAAATACCAAATGATCTCACCTTTAAGGACAACATAATCAACTGAGGAAAAAAGGAAACAAAATAGAAAAAGACACATACGACTTTAAGAACAATGGTACAATAGTCAGAGGGGAAGAGGGAGGGGATAGAGGGGAGAGTGGTCTACAGGATCTACTACTCTAAAATGCACAAGGAGAAAATCAAAGCGGAGTTTTGAGGTGTCTGGGGGAGGTGGGACTGGCTAGGGTGAGGTGCAGGGATGGGGAGGAAATGCAGTCAATTATAACTGAATAAACATAAAATTAAATCATTATCTATTAAAAATTAAACCTAGTAGAAGGGTTTTAGGAAAATCGTGTTTTATGGCTAAAAAATAAAAATTAAGTTTTGAAGTTAAAACAAAAGAAAAACCTGACTTTGATGAGAGCTTAGAGTTAGGAATAGAAAGAGTGGAAACCAGTGAGGAAGACAGAACACAGTCATAGAAGAAAAATAACCAGGGGTATTGTGTCATCGCTGCCTTTGTTTTCCTGTATCAATAATGTCATTCCCATTCCTCTTCCTATACCACCCTTACCTCCTCCGGTCTATTTTGCTCCTATCATTAATGTTTCTTATTCCCTGTACCTTTTCCCCCGTTGTCGGTCCACCCCCTCCCGCTAATAACCCTCCATATTACCTCCATTTCTGCCATTCAGTTCCTGTTGGAATTCTCTGCGTAGTGTGTTTTTATTTTTGCTTTTAAGGTTAGGTTGTTGATAGATGTGACTTTGCTGCCATTTTATTCGCATTTTTTTTTTTTTTTACCTTCTTTTTCCTTAGGCAACTTTCTGTATCTTTTCATATAATAAGGGCTTGGAGATGATGAACTCCTTTAAATTGAACTTGTCTGGGCAGCACTTTATCTGCCCGAGCGTTCGAACAGACAGCTTTGCTGGATAGAACAATCTTGGATGGAGTTCCTTGCATTTCATCACTTGGGATACTTCTTCCCAGCCCTTTCTTGCCTCCAATGTTTCTGTTGAGAAATCAGCTGACAATCTTTTGGGAATTCCTTTGTAGGTAACTGTGTCCTTATCTCTTGCAGCTTCTCAGATTCTCTCCTTATCTTTAATCTCGGGCAATGTAATTGTGCTGTGCCTTGGTTGTTCCTCTTTGGGTCCAACTGCCTTGGGACTCTCTGGGCTTCCTGGACTTCCTGGAAGGCTGTTTCTTGTGCCAGATAGGGGAAGTTGTCCTTCATTCACTTTTCAAAGAATGTCTCCATTTCTTGTTCTTCCTCTTGTCCTCCTGCCACCACTATGATTTGGATGTTGGACCACTTAGAATTACCCTGGAGGTTCCTAAGACTCTCCTCAATGATTTGAATCGTTGTTTCTTCATTCTGTTCTGGTTGAATGTGTTTTTCTTCCTTCTGCTCCAAACTGTTCGTCTCAGTCCCGCTTTCCTTCCCGTCCGTGTTGGTTCCCTGAACATGTTCCTCTATTTCACTTTTCCTAGGCTGCACTTGTTCCTCTATGTTGTGACCATACTCAGCCAATTGCTGAGCATCACAACGACCAGCATTTGGAACTGTGCCTCTGATAGGTTGGCTAACCCTTCATCACTTAGCTGCATTTTTGTCGGAGCTTTGATCTCTTCTTTCATTTGGGCCATGTGTTTTTGGTTGTTTGTTTCAGAGTGCCTCTTATGTGGTAATGGGCAGAGCCTTAGGGTTTCATTAGGGCAGCCCACCTGGCCGTGCTGTGAGCCGTATTTTGGGGAGGGGTGTGACAGGGAACGATGCTGCTTGCCTAGCTCTCTGCTGGCTTTCAGTCACTTCCCCTACTACCAACAATCAAAACTGTCCCATGTGAAGCTGATTCTCAGGGGAGTGGTTTTGTATACGTTCTCAGACTCTGTGTGTCTCTCCAAGGAACTCTCCTGTGAGGCTGAGAGTGTTCTGTGCTGCTGCAAACCCCTCAGGTGTTTCCAAGCAGAGGTTTGAGGTTTTATTTAGCTGCGCTGGAGCCCTGGCTTGCGTCGTCCATTTCGCTCCACCGTTGTTCATCTCCATTGATCTGCTAGCTAATATGCTACCCCTCGCTCTGGAGCTGCTGCCTTGCCTGGTCCACCAGCCACCTGTCTGCCAGGGCCGCCTCTCCCGTCCCAGTTCTCCAGCCACCTTCCTGCTGCGAGTCCTCTCCACCCCTACTTGCCGCTTCTACCCCTCCTACTGGTCTGTGTGAATGTTTCGTCTGTAACTCCTTGGTTGTTGGACTCTCATCCAGTTCCATTTTCTGCCAGTTTCTGGCTGGTTTTTGTTTTTAAATTCATTGCTCTCCTTGTTTTGGCTGTGTGAGGAGGGAAAGGGCATCTACGTATGCCTGTGTCTTCGCCAGAGGTGACTCTAGTGTCTTTCCAATGGTACTGCAATTTGTTGAGGGAGGAAATATTTATTACTATTTCCATAAAGCCTAGAATTATTGGGTGGATAGTTACAGTTTCCAAATAACATTTTCTCACTGAGACTTCAAAACCATTTCTTGGACGAAGTATAATTTATTTTATTTTGCCAATCAGAAACTTGAGGCTCAAAGAGATACAAAATTATTCAAAGCTGCATCACGAGACTGTGATGAAGGCAGTCCCGGGTGCCTCCAAAGCCCTACTTTTCTTCACCATAGCGTAGAGGTAAGGGATATTTAGCCCTCCCAGGTGTGGCTACATCGGTTTTGTGTCACCCTACACAGACAGAAGGTGCTGGTTTGATTGCCATAGGGCACGTGCCCTGGATGCAGGTTCGGTCCCCACGTGGGCTGTGAATGAGAGGCAATGATTGATGCTTCACTCTCAGATTGATGTTTCTGTCTCTAACAAACCCCAAACGGTTAAAAAAATGTGATGTGTAATATTGTTAATATGACTGGAGGGAGTAATAAAGGAGAAGTTTATTATTCTATTGAATCTTCCATAGGTTTCTGTGTGTTAAGTCACCCTAGCTAAGTGGTTTCGTAATATGGAAGACAGGAGCCTTCATTCGGTTCCCTGTACTATCCCATTTTAAGACATTCCCTGCCTAGTCTCCTGTCTGCTCTAAGACGGAAGTGACAATGAGAGTAGCCTCCAGAGACTGTTTCCAAGAAGGAAAACAATGGTTGAAGACAAGAATGGTCATACCAGGTGCAAGCACAGTGATGAGAAGAGCAGAATTGGAGGCTTACTTCCTAATCCTGAAAAGATGTCAAGAATGTAAAGGGTAGCCTGTCCTTTTCTGACAAAATCAAGAACAGAGATGACATTCAATTATCATACCCAAAACAAGGGCTCAGGCGTTTAACAAGTGTTTTATTTTTACAAAATCCTTCGATTGAGGCCTTATCTCCATGTTCCCACATGAAATATGCCTATTGAAGAGGTACTGTGAAGCTGTGTACATCAAGTGAACAATAGGTTCGTCTTCATAGCTGCTCAGGACGAAAGACCCAGTCATTCACTTGCTGCTGTCGTACTAGCCAGACTATTTCTTGTCAAGCACTTGTCTGTGGAAAGGGAAAATGTACATTTTCTAGCAATGACGTTTCCTCGGAGTAAATCTAACATGGACTGACTCAGCACAGCTCGGGATGACACACGTAACATTTACCACTGCCATACTGGAATCAATATTGCGACGATAATGTCTTGGATATCCACGCAATTGGTGAAATATAGAATCAGACCTAATGGGTATTTGCCTTTCGCTGAATCCCAGGACGGAACAAAATGTCACGTCTGTCTGTTTTGTCACGTGTGAGAAAGGAAAACTGCATACAAATATATTTCTTCTCCTATCCCCAGATATTTCTCCTCATGGTAAGTTTATATTTCACCGAATGTCTTTCAGTTTGAAAGTTAAAAGAAAGTCAGTTCTCAGTTTGCAAGTGATATTCAAGCATTCTCTATTATTTCATATATAATAACGAATGGAAACATTAAATATGGCGGCAGAGGAACAAACTTTTTTCCAGTGTTGTTTCCTCATTTCCTCTTGTTCCCTCCCTTGAAAAACACACATTTCCATTCGATGAGAAATATTTCCAGTCAGGAGGTGAGTGTAAAAAATGTTTTTCTCCATGTTTTCTATGCACATGATACATTCAATTCTTTTTCAAAATAATGTTAAGTTCTTTCTGAAAGAATGCATGTGTAGACGTACAGAAAGAATTATGTACGTGTGTATATATCATTCCCTTAGTTCTCTCATAGAAAGCATGTGCTTAGATTCTAAAGGGGGTTACCTGGTAGATACGATTTGAATTATACTCTCAATCAATGGATAAGACTCCAAGGACCTGATCTATCCTTTGTTTTGCAATATTATTACCATTCATGAAACCATCAAGTACACTGAAATTTTGATAAATGGAGTGTTAACACTGTTTCTCCCCTTGGAGTCACAGCATAGTTCCCAGCAGTCATAGTTGCTTGTCACAATTGCCTCTCTCATCGCCATGGATGATGTGTATTTACATCGGAATCTCATTCACTCAGAGCAGAAGTGCTACACTTTCTTCCAAGGTACTTTGATTCCATTACCTGGCCTCCACAAGGAACTCAGTGAACTGACCCATTTTGCCAGTGACTGTGGCCCAGTTACCTGAATAAGCCAAATTCTCAGTGGAGATCCAGGAACTGTGCGGACAATGTCCCGGAAATACCTTCTCGGAATATTTCAGAGCATGGCACAGGAACCGGAGCCAGGACACAATGTGTTCTTCCTGTGGGTAGAGTTCTGTGCTGGGTTTAGTGAGGAGGGAAGGGAACACTGCCAATTATTGGCCAAGTTGTTTTGAAGGGACTAGTTTTTAATGTACATTTTGGGGGTTGTTTCTGCTAATACAGTTGTTCACCCCTCTTCCCCCTTTGCTCTCCTGCACCCAGCTGCCGCTCCTCTTCCCTCTGGCCACCCCCCCATTGTGATCCGTGTCCAAGGATCCTGAACAGCTGTCCTTCCAGTAATCCCTTCACCTTCTTCTTCCATTCACCCAGCCGCTTCCCTTGCGACAACCCTCGTTCTGTTTCGTGTATCATCCCTGTTTCTACATTTTTGTTAGGTTATAGAACTCATTGGATTCCACACGTGCCTATTTTGCAGTCTTTAGTGTCCATTTCAAATGGTAGATATCCTTTCAAAATGCATGGATTACTTAAGATCATTTGGAAAATATAATTAGACACATTACCCTTCAACATATAATTCATGTAGTCAGACTCTTTGACTCTTCATTGAGCCTTTAATTCCACTCAGGAGATTGGTTACCCTTTGCTGTCACCATTAATCCTATAAATTCGCAAAAAAAAAAAAAAAAAAAAAAAAAAAAAAAAAAAAAAGAAAAGAAAAAGCGGTGCAGGCGAGGGGCGCTAAATAGTATTTCTCTCTCAACACCTGCCTTATT
The DNA here is from genome assembly GCF_022682495.2 of Desmodus rotundus. Classification (NCBI taxonomy): domain Eukaryota; kingdom Metazoa; phylum Chordata; class Mammalia; order Chiroptera; family Phyllostomidae; genus Desmodus; species Desmodus rotundus. Next base: position 1,139,873 of record NC_092332.1, on the reverse strand, counting down.
TCACTTAGCATAATGCCCACAACTTTCACCCATGCCATTGCACAGGTTATTAGCTCCTTCTTTCTCTCCGCTGCGTAAAATTCCATTGTCTAAAAGTACCATACTTTTTGGATCCTCTCATTAACTGATGGGCACTTAAGTTACTTCCAGTACTTGGTTATTGTAAATTGTGTTGCTCTGAACATTGGGGTGCAGAGGATCTCACGTTGAACTGGAACATAATCAAGAAAAGAAAAAGCAAACAAAATATAACCAGAGATATTGAAATTAAGAACATTGTAACAGTAGCCACAGGGCATTGGGACGCCATAGGGGGGACAGTGCTCTATAGGAGCTACTATATAGGACACAAGGATAAATTTAAAGGGGAGGTTAGAGGGGAGTAGTGAGGTGGGACTTGCCTGGGGTGGGGGAGCGAACAGGAGATAATCCAGACAATTGTAACTGAATAAAATAAATTAATTAATTTTTAAAATGAGGGTTTAAATCAGTTGGTTTTTCCACATAAACTTTTCTGCACATCCCAGGTCTCTACTCCCAGCTCTCAGACACAAATGCACATGTGAGACTCAGTTCTATTTCTACATCTGCCTTGTCAAAGTAACACGTGTTTTTACCATTTACTCTACCTCCCGTGGATCAGTTGTTGCATCTGTTCATTTGCAATTCGTAAGGAAGTCAAATCCTCCACACACGTGACTCGCTCGTAGTAGAACAGAAACCACCGAACATCACAGATTAGACTATGAGGTCCGGGCAGAAGGCACCTGGAAAGGGAACGCCTGCAAACCAGCTGCACTACCGTGAATCCAGGGATGGAACTGGAAGCTAGTGATCGTCTTAGCCAAAATATGTACACTGCAAACCACTTGGCTGAAGCTATGAGGCCGAAATTTGTAAGTAAAGTTCACCTCTGACCACCCGGTGGTGTCTGCCTGAAGTGCTGTGCAGGAAGGAAAGGGACACCAAAGGAATGCTCCCCGCTGTGCACCCTTGATAACATGCCTCCCAACCAAGCTCACCATGTTTGCTCAGACGCCTCTGTCCGGACCTTCTCTTTCCAGCAGCTGTAGTGAAGGGAAAATTCTGCCGTCCTGAAAGTGCTTTTTGGGAAAGGAATCGTAAGCTATTTATCAAGAAACAAACCACTCTCGGAACCGTGGGTCTTCCTCCCTTTCCTGCCCTAGAGACTCAGACAGAGAAACTGCTGAATGTCCTCAGCCTAATGGAAGTAAGTGTGAAGTGTAGACCGCTTAAGGCATGTCCACATAGCCGAGTACGTGCTGCGTCCCATTGTTGCGGATTCACCCAGAACTAAGGACCTGGCCTGTGTGCTTGGCGCTTCCTCAACTGCTTGTAAATCACTCTTTTGCATTCCTCAAAATCTAGTACCATGTTACCCTGCCTTTTCTTCTTTGTCCAAAATGTCCCAGCAACCCGGTGTTGTCTCACTGTCTTTGGAATTCCCGTGGATGTGTCATGCTAGTGTGAATTACCCATGAACGTCTATTGAACTTGCATTTTCTCCTATCAGCCCACCTCTATCAATTTGGTTATTAGCCCAGCCTGAAGAACTTAAAAGGAGGAAGGAAAAGCATTAAACATTTTCAGCCCCCACAGTAGTTTATCCCAATCTATCTTTGCATATATTTAATGCATGGAAAGAGATTTACTTATATGTCCATGGATTCTTATTAAATTGTAAACAGCATATATCAATAATACCTACATTTAATGAGTGTAGTGTCCTGGGTTTTTAGGTTTTTGTTTTTGTTTTTTTTTTCTATTTCTGCAAATCTCTTTATTTGCCAGCTTAAGGAAGACAGAGGCATTCGTATGTCTGCTCCTTTCTACAAACTACTGGAAGATATTGTTTTGGTTGAAGGAAATGATGAAAAGATGGCCTCACTCAGACATAGAGTTCAAAAAGGGACCACACAGACTGCCTGTAGGGTCCAAAGGTCCTGAAAAGGCTGTTAGATGCCTCTTTCTCATGACACCAATGAGCAATCCTGCAAGGAATCAGCACCCTAATGTTATGAAAGCAGAATTTGGAAAATCTCTCCTGTCAGTCAGGTCATCAGGATCTGCCCCTTTCACATAGCTCTAAATCCTCTCTCACGTGGATGCTCAAAGTCCCTGCACACCTGGTATTTGAGTTTAGCCACTCTTGCCTTTTGAATTCTGACCCTCTCACTCCTTGGCGCTGATTACTTAATTGTTCTTACTCATTTATAATGTTGACCTGAAGCATGGCGCATCTTTGTGGATTCTCAGGGTATAAATACACCAATGGAATTGATGGACCAACAGGCAGTTCCATTACCTGAAGAAATGCAAACATGTTTTCCACCGTGACTTCCCCATTCTGCATTCCCACCCACAGGGCAAAATGGTTGCCTTTGTTTTCAAACCCTGCCAGCATTTGTGGCGATTAGATGTATCCAATGATGGCCATTTTCACCTTGTGAGGTTATATCTCATTGTGGTTTTCATTGGCGTCTCTCTCGTCTGTCTTCCTGGTGTTCCTAACCCCTTTCCTTCACCACCCAACCTTTGCCTCTAACACTTAGCCTAGCAGGCAGGCAGCAGGACCCAAACTGCTGCTCAGTCGCAGGAGTGCTCCACTGACAACGGATTGAGGACACTCTTTCATAGAGAAAAGATTTACACAAAGAAAGGAAACTTTCCTATCCTGTTATTTTTTAATTGCACTTACTGGGGGGTGACACAGGTGAGTGAAATTATGCAGGTTTGCAGCGTGGGAGTCTACACTTCATCCTTTGCATATTGTATTGTGTGTTCACCACCCCATTCAAGTCTGCTTCTGGCAGCACCCGCTGTCCCCCTTCACGCCCTTCTATTGCACCGCCCCACCCCTTTTCCCTTGGTCTTCTCCATACTGTTATCTGGGAAGGTCTTTTCTTACTCCCTTCCGGTTTCCCACCTAGCCTGCACCCCATACCCCCTCTGACAGCTGGCTGCCAGCTCTCTAGGAGCCTCTCCCCATTTTCCTTGTTACTTCAGTTTGTTCATTAGATGCTCCTTATGACAGAGATCCTATGGTATTTATTTGTCGTCCTCTGACTGGCTTATTTCACGGAGCCTAAGGTTTTTCAGGTCCATCCACTCTGTCACAAAGGGACAGTTTTCCATGTACTATTTATTCCATTGTGTGCACATACCACAGTGCTTTTATCCACTCATCTACTCATGGGCAGCCTGTACAAGTGTTCTATTGTCAATAAGCATGACCTGAGAATGGGGATATAGCCCAGACTGTGGAGGGTGGCAGACGGGTCAAAAAGGCGGGCAGTGTAGTGTGGGGGGGTGGAGAATTCTTGGAAGAAAAGACTTCGTTTTCTTTTGTGACATCTCCTCATCCACTTAATGTTTCTACAGTTAAATGTGGGCCTGAAAGAAGAGGCTGTGGCTTACCTTCCATGTCGGTCCAAGCAAAAACCCTGAAGACACAGGTACCTCAGAATGAACCAGATACCTAATGATCTTCCTATTCTTCATCCAGTGTTTCCCCCACGTTGTGCGTGCTAAAGGACGCCTGCTAATCCCACCACCCCCTTGTTCTTGCTTTCCCATCCTGAATCAGGAAAGAAGTGTTTCAGTCAAATATTTATTACTACTAGCCTCTCTCAAAATACCCCGTCTCCCAACCTTGCCCTTCCCCCAAACACCGCTTCCCACCAGGCCTCCACACACCCTCATAGGCAGATGTGAGAAGGGAAAGGATTCCTCCCAGAAAGCAATCAAAGAAGAGCCCATTCAACAGCCAGGTGTTTTATTGAGGTGAGGGGTTATCATTTGCCCCTCCCTCACATAGCATACTTCTTGGTCCAAGCTCGCGCCATGGTATCATATGCCTTCCTGTCCTTTAGGTACATTCTCCCAATGGATGGAACAAAGGCATGGTTGGGGTTGGGGTCACATAGCAAGGAGCTGATGGACAGCAAGAGTTTGGATATGGTCATTATAGGAGACCACTGGGACCTAAGAATATCGACACAGATATATCCCTTTCGGTTGATATTGGGGTGGTAGATCGGGGTGGTGAAGGAAATCGCCGGAGGCCTGAAGGGGTAATTTCGAGGGAATTGTATGTTTAGGCAGAACACCCCTCCCTCATAGGGGCTGTCCGGGGGTCCCATGATGGTCCCCTTCCATTGGAACATGTTGTCATCCACTGGCCCTGCAGAGCACATGGGCGGGGGATCGATCGTGATGTTCGCCAGTTCCTTGTGCAGTCGCCTCAGCGCCGTGGACGTGTCCCAGGCAGCGGGGATGGACTGGATATCCTGACAGGGACCAAGGGGGAAGCACGGGTAAGGGGGACCATGGGTTAGGGCGGGCGTGGCTTCTGGGGAAGATGGTTGGAGGGTCAGCCACCCCCCAGGTCGGCGGGTAAGAAGTTGGAACCTGGCTGTGGCGTATATGGTGGGGGCGGGGGGCAGGGAGAGTTGGGGACTCACTTGGAACAGCAGGACCTGAGAGGCTACTGCTCACCTGTGCGCCGCTGTTCCCTGGCTCCTCAATCCTAGGCTCCTGCACCTCCTCCTCCTGCACCTCTTGCTCCTCCACCCCTGGCTCTTCCATCTCCTTGTCCTCCACTGCTGTCTGCTGCTCAGAGCCTATAGCCCAAGGCTGCGCTGCCTGCGGGGATACTCCGCCTTCCTGCCACAGGACCAGCCGCTCCTGAAGGCCTGCCCCAACAGTTCCTGCTGGCCGGCCCCAAGGGACCCTGTGTTCCCATGGCAGGAGGGAATATGCACTGTGACGTCACAAGGGACAGCTGACCAATCAGCAACTCAGTGGGCGCGTGGCCAGGGGAGACAGATGGCCTCCATCACAGGGAGTATTAGTATAGCAACAATTTTATAGGAATAATAGTGTAGCAACATATTAGAGTTGTCTATGCAATAAAGAAATAAACAGAGAAACAAACAAGTAAATAGTGAACTTGTATGAAACAAATGGTTCTAATCCTCTGTAAAGAAAAAGGAAGCATATCAAGAAAGGGAGCCCCTGGGATATTTTACCACAAAGGGAGGATTACACAGGAAAATGCACTACAGTCTTGGCTGTCTTTTCGCTCCTGGTCACCCTGCTGATCGGTGTTCTCCTGGGCACACCGCGTTTCCAAGTTGAAGTGCAGGACTTAACGCCAGCTCCTAGGAGATACTTCAGGAGTTTGTGGTCAGAATCAAGAGCTTGTTTCTCACACATGACAAATGCATAGGGGTGAGATTTCACGAGAAAACAACAAGTGTCAGAGTGTCCTGAAGGGCAACGTATTTTGGCCACTCTCCTCAAGATTCTCAGCATATTTACTCCCCATCTGTGCTGCTGACTGCAGTGTGAAATGCCAGGGGCAGGGAAGAGTAGCTTAGCTCCACCAGTAGATGTTCAAAATGACCAGAAGCTTCTATGCCCACCATTAATCTCCTTAGATACCCCCTGTGGAGCCATGGCTGCTCTTCTGCAACACTGCGAGTTTCATCGAACTGTTTGGGACATTTCTTTCAACCCAATGTCATTGGCTGAATTTCTTGGAACCTATATAACGTGTGGAGAAATGGTGGAGGGCTCAAGGATTTTTACTCTTGGTCCCAGCACTCGCGGGAGAGTGAGATTTAGATGCATTTAATTCCTGTAGTGATCACCACTAATTTACTGATCAAGGTTGTGTGTTCTATGTTAGGTGTAAACATAAATACGATATGATCTCTGAGTCAAAGGCATTCGTGGTCTGATACAGGAAGAGGGAAATACATTGACATGTATTTACATCATTAACATCGCACGCTATATATACAGCAATAAAAACATATTTGTGGATCCCGGGCTACTGGAAAGACAAGGATGAAAGGTGACTCTTCAGAGGGACTTCTATCTGAGCTGAGTCAGGCATGAGCACTGTCAGTTCATGGGGGGCGGAGGGTAAGCAGGCTTTCAGATGGGAAAAGGGCGGGTAGGAATAATGGCAGATCATAACGGAGCCAGGGGAATAAGCAGATGTGAAAGGCCTGATGCGACAGAAAGCATGACCATTTCCAGGAAGGAAATGCATTTTGCAAAGGGTTAGGTGTTCAATTCCTAGTCAAGGCACATGGCTGGGTTGTGGGCTGTGTCCTCACTAGGGGGCGCCTGAGAGGCCACCATGCCTTGGTGTTTCTCTCCCTCACTTCCTCTCTCTAAAGACGAGTAACTGAAATCCTTCAAAACAAATAGTGAGATAACTATCTTTTCATGTAATAATATTGAATTTAGTAGCGATAAAAGTGAATATAACCAATTATGCAACACCATAATCCCAGAGTTAACATTATGTGTTGTAAATTTTATTCAGAGAAAATGCTCCCTCTCCACTTTACCCCTTACCGCTGCGAGAACGTATTTCGCTGCTATGATGTTGACCTTGGCTATGTGACGTTCTCAATCAATGGCAAGAGGAGGACGTGATGTGTAAACGTGCAAGAAACGCTGTTTACGGTCACTCCTCATTAACTTGGGACAGCTGCCTACACAAAAAATGTTCTATTGAATGGATACACATTCATTCTTGCCTTCCCTCGGAGGAAACACCTCATTCAATCCCAAGTTCTACCTTCCACCAAAATTCAAGCCAAGACAAGATGAGGAGACTCGACAAAAATCATACTTAAACTGAAGACTCAGAAGTGAGAGATATGTGTTTGCTTTAATCCATGAGATTTATGCTTTGCTTCTTCTTGAGACGAAACCTAACTAAAGTTTTTTGTTTACAAAACATACTGCATGGCTCCATTTTCAATACCTTTTGTGGGAGTAATAAGCAAACTGATGCAGACAATTAATGCTTCAGTAGGTGGCATAGTTTTCCTTTTTGGCCGACAATAAGGGGAAGCAACTACAAAGCTGCTGTTGACACTTCTCACGTGGCTTAACTGTACTGGTTGTGGTCCCTTGGCTTCCCTACAGGTCTCAAGATGGCTGTTCTAACCCACATACAGCATCAGCATTCCATGCTGTCGAATGGGAGTCAAGAAAGTGGTGGCACCTTGGCTTTCCTTTTTAACGGATAAAGAAACAGTTTTTCCAAAGGTGACCCTGGCAGACTGGGTTCTGTGCCCTGAGTTGCAGACCGGGATCACATGGCCCCTCACATCTATAATGCAGACCATGAAAGTGAGAAACACTTGGCCCTGATTGGGATAGATAAAATGCAACTCGGTGCTGAAGACTTTTAAAGTGCTTTCCCCACGAAAAACATGCCTTCTGACAGCAATAAAGAAGGGAAGTGGTGATGGTGAATATTGAAGGGGCAAGTAACAATGATTTCCCTTGTTAGAATTAGTTCTTATATCCTTTAATTCTTCCTCTCCCAATCTACTGTCAAGCCAGAGTAGGGAAATGTGTGTGCATAACACAATATATGTAAAACATATGTTTCACCGACTTAAAAAATGTCCTTGATGAAGAATACGACCTTAACAGATGTTATGCCGTTAATTGAAACTGGGTAAGCACTGAAATTATTTGAAGGAAAGAAAGCATGATGTCAAGGTGAAGTCATGTTCACTCCAAGTTCATATTTAGAAGGCAGTCATGCTAAGGCACGGCGAAAGAGAATACAACTTGGTTGGTGTGGCAGATTTAGTGATGCAGAATGTAGCACGAGATCGCATTAAAATGCAGCACAGGTACAGAGCCTGAGAGAGTTTAGGAGCCTTGCGATGTGTGGCGCACATTCTACTGCGAGATCCGTGGCTGAATATGACAAGGAAACCTTCAGATGTCCCAGGAAGGTTAAGACACCAGTGAACAAACCGTGTCAGGGGAAAGCATTTAGTGCCTGTGAGGTAAGAGTCTGTCTGTGTCGCTTTCACACTTGGAAAAATGATGTGAACCATGGCCTTCGCATGCTACGTTAAATCCAGAATAGTATCACGCATCTAGCTTCTGCATACTAGCATAACTTTTTCCTTTGCATGACAGTATTTTGCTCTGTAAGGGTAAGCGCGTCACCTTGTCTCCACCCTGGAGTCCTTTCTTGGTTTAGTTCAAATGCCCTTCCATAAAACTAGTCTGTAGATATTTTTCTTCCTTTCTGGAACTGCTGGTTTCCTCTGTACTTGGGATGTAATGAAGTATGTTTACAACTATCTTCTGACTCTTAACAACTCCCCCCCTTCTTGTATTTTTTTAGACACACTCACGTTATTACTTAAAATGGAAGACATAGCTTCGACTACCTTTGGTGGTTCTTTCCTGCTAGATGAATTGGACATATTTAAAATTCCGTCAGTTTGGCCTTAATTACTTCTGCTTCATGAAATTGTAAAAGGGCATGCGGTTACCTCTAAAAACCGGAGAAAATGAAGAGTACTCTAAGCAGAGAATACCCAATTCAAAGTGCATTTTGCAACAATAACAGTCCCAAGAATGTTCTCTGTAATGACAATAGATGTATTGATTATCAGAAACCCGAAAATATGGACTTTGGTAAATATCAGAAAGGATAAAAACTGTCTCTCATACCACAAAGTGAGTAAAAAAATAATGACAAGTGGTAAAGCTGCTCTCCGCTCTAAGGTCAAGCTGTAACATATCCATAAGGAATCATGAACCATAGGTGTCAACCCCATAGAACCAACTTCTAGGATTAATAAATCATTGGACGAAATAAATTGTACACTCTAGGGAAGAAAAAATTAATTCACTCCTTCCATTAACGATGAGAAGCAAATATATGTAGACACAGTAGGCATCCTGTATGGTGAAGTAGTCTAGACATTAACCTACATTTTTCATGGGACCCTTTGAAACCAAATGAAGTAGGGTATTTTTCCAGGTGTAGGTGGTTTTGTGTAGAGAAACTTCACGTACTTAATGGAAATGGGAGAATCAGGGACTCCAAAAGTAAAGTGTGAAATATTTTTGATGAATTAAACAACAGCCCATAAATATTAAAGACCAATATTTTTAAAATCATTACTCTAGATTTTTTCCATTCAGTAAGAAAGACCGTCATTAACCCTGCTCACAGTTTTCACATCTTTCCATAAACATTGGTGGAAAATGGCATTGTTCTTCCTTTTGACATTTCCTGATCCTATCGTATGCGTTACTACGGGGAAAAAAGAATTCAGAGAAGGCCAGAGAAATATCCCTAGATAGCAGTTCATACTCCAGAAAAAATGAACAGTAGAGCGCTTTTTTTCAGGGAAGAAATACAGCGTATGCACAATACTCATTCATGACAGAGGGGGAAAATATATGTCAAAAAACATGCAAAGTTATCACGTCAAGACAGTCACATGAAAAAGACAAAATTTATATAGGACCGTTGTATTTCTTCTACAACTTATAAGTATTGGTGCCAGCTCCTTATAATGTGATATATAACACGTACTGGGTTGGTACTCTCTGGGAAGCCCTAGTCAAAGATCATTTGAATATTCTTCATGTATATAAATACATAAGACCTAATGACTTGCTTCCTAGAGTGCTTCAAACGTGGGAGGTCGTTGAAGGGTAAGCACTTCCTTGTTACGTCAACTTGTAGATACATGGAGAGACTCTTGAATATTCATAGAAGGAATGTGTAAAGGGCCAAAGCCTAGGAAATATACATTTCAACTTTATAATCTACAGAAGCATAACATTTCACTTTCCAAGCCTTGAGAAAACGCTGACTATACTAGCAACGCTTCTTACAATCCAGGGTCCTGTTTCAGTAAGTGAAACACTTTCCAAACCACAGTAATAGGCTGGGGGTACTATGGAGAATTTCGAGAAGTCTGTCTTATACTACGAGGTTTAATTCAGAGAAAACATCTTAGGATGAACAAAATGGTAAGTGTGGTCTAAAGCATAAACCTGATTCAGAACCAATGAATTCATCAGGTAAGAATCAGCAATTAATTTTCATTGAAATGCAAACCCCAAACCAAAGGAATACACAAGCATACATGAGCGTACATACTCACACATCTTAAATAGTTTGCAAAGGAAGCCAAACTGCAAGGACTCTATGGACATACAAAGCAGTTAGAGGTAACTGAGACAATCGTGCTCATAGTAACAGAGCACACACCAATCAATTAACTTCCAAGACCTGTTATCTGTGAAAGTAGGTTGTTAGACGACATAGTTCCCAAGGCTCCTCATAGGGATGATGTGGTGGGAGTCTTTTAGAGACAACCATGCAATGCTATGGATGGAAGTGGACACCATCATGCTAAGTGAAATGTGCCAGGCTGTGACGGAGAAATACCAAATGATCTCACCTTTAAGTACAACATCATCAACTGAGGAAAAAAGGAAACAAAATATGAACAGGGACATGCACATTAACAAGTTAAATGTTAGGCTTCAGGTACAGATAAGAACAGAGGATTTTTTCAAATATTCATATAGGAAAACATTATTCAATGCAAAGACTTTTCATTTCTCTTTGACCATACTACCTCCCACAAAACCACCTCTAACTCCGGTGAGTCCCCACTGCCTCCCTCCAGACCCATCCCCATGTTCGATCCTCCATCTTCCCATCACTTTTGGCTCTGTCCACATCTCCGTATACATGTTCCTGATACCCCTGCCCCCTTCCCCACCCTCATTATCTCCCCGCAACTCCCTCTTGCTTCTGGCTGTTGGGTTTTATTTCAGGGTCTCTCTGAAAAAAAAAAATTCACTTACAATTTTCTGCATGTCTCCCCATCCCTCAACCCTACCCCAGTGTCTCTCATACAAAATTCTTTAATCAAGGACAGATGGGTCACGTAGAGACCATCGCTGACATGTTCCTACTACTTTGGAAATGCAGTTTTAGCAGTAGAATGGCAAGGGAAGAGATGAAGGATAAAGACACTTTGGGGAAGATGGATCAAAATCTTGTAATACGTGTAAAGATGGCAGTGGGAGAAAAGGCAGATGGACTTCGAATCTATGATCCTTGAACTTGGGACAATAATAATTGCGCTGATTCAATTGCGTGACACGGGATTGCCACTAGTTTTTTAAATAGAAGACGACTCTGCTTCTTATTGTCCAATGACTTTAAGAAACATCCAATGAACACGTTATAGTATGCAATAGAAGACCGCAGGAGGCGTTAAACATCGGAGCTACACTGGGCTGCACATTTTCTGAGGCCTGAGACCCTGCCTAATTTACCTTTGTCGTCTTTCTCCAAGGCATTTTAGCAGCAATCTCCACCGCATAATACAATCCCAATAATCCTAGTCTGCATGGATGAGTAATAGAAAACCCCTTGCACGAATAAAGGAACAATAACGATAAATACTCGAAAGAAAGTATAGAGAAAAGTGAATTTGTTGAGGCGGTCCTCTGCTCCCCCGATCCTGCTTTTGATTCCTTCTACTGTGTTCTTCGTTTATAAAATTAAACCACAATGAGGTTCCATCTCACAACAGCCAGAGTGGCCAACATAAACAAAGCAAGACACGGATGTCGGAGAGGATGAGGAGAAAAGGGACAACCAGGACATTGTTGGTGCGAATGCAGACTGGTGCGGCCACTGTGGAGAACTGTATGGAATTTCCTCTGCAAACTAAAAATGGAAAAGCCGTTTGACCCAGAAATTCCACTGCTGGGATTGTACCCTTAGAACACTGAAACACCAATGCCAGAGAACCTGTGCACCCCAATGTCCATAGCACCACGATTCACAGTAGCCCAGTGCTGGAGGCTACCTAGGTGCCCATCAGCTAATGAGTGGATCCAAAAACTATGGTACATTTACACAATGGAAATCTGCACCGAAGAGAGAAAGAAGGAGCTGATACACTTTGCAATGGTATGGATGGAACTGGACAGCATTAGGTTAAGTGAAATGCGCCAGGCTGTGAGGGAGAAATACCAAATGATCTCACCTTTAAGGACAACATAATCAACTGAGGAAAAAAGGAAACAAAATAGAAACAGACACATACGACTTTAAGAACAATGGTACAATAGTCAGAGGGGAAGAGGGAGGGGATAGAGGGGAGAGTGGTCTACAGGATCTACTACTCTAAAATGCACAAGGAGAAAATCAAAGCGGAGTTTTGAGGTGTCTGGGGGAGGTGGGACTGGCTAGGGTGAGGTGCAGGGATGGGGAGGAAATGCAGTCAATTATAACTGAATAAACATAAAATTAAATCAATATCTATTAAAAATTAAACCTAGTAGAAGGGTTTTATGAAAATCGTGTTTTATGGCTAAAAAATAAAAATTAAGTTTTGAAGTTAAAACAAAAGAAAAACCTGACTTTGATGAGAGCCTAGAGTTAGGAATAGAAAGAGTGGAAACCAGTGAGGAAGACAGAACACAGTCATAGAAGAAAAATAACCAGGGGTATTGTGTCATCGCTGCCTTTGTTTTCCTGTATCAATAATGTCATTCCCATTCCTCTTCCTATACCACCCTTACCTCCTCCGGTCTATTTTCCTCCTATCATTAATGTTTCTTATTCCCTGTACCTTTTCCCCCATTGTCGGTCCACCCCTCCCGCTAATAACCCTCCATATTACCTCCATTTCTGCCATTCAGTTCCTGTTGGAATTGTCTGCGTAGTGTGTTTTTATTTTTGCTTTTAAGGTTAGGTTGTTGATAGATGTGACTTTGCTGCCATTTTATTCGCATTTTTTTTTTTTACCTTCTTTTTCCTTAGGCAACTTTCTGTATCTTTTCATATAATAAGGGCTTGGAGATGATGAACTCCTTCAAATTGAACTTGTCTGGGCAGCACTTTATCTGCCCGAGCGTTCGAAAAGACAGCTTTGCTGGATAGAACAATCTTGGATGGAGTTCCTTGCATTTCATCACTTGGGATACTTCTTCCCAGCCCTTTCTTGCCTCCAATGTTTCTGTTGAGAAATCAGCTGACAATCTTTTGGGAATTCCTTTGTAGGTAACTGTCTCCTTATCTCTTGCAGCTTCTCAGATTCTCTCCTTATCTTTAATCTCGGGCAATGTAATTGTGCTGTGCCTTGGTTGTTCCTCTTTGGGTCCAACTGCCTTGGGACTCTCTGGGCTTCCTGGACTTCCTGGAAGGCTGTTTCTTGTGCCAGATAGGGGAAGTTGTCCTTCATTCACTTTTCAAAGAATGTCTCCATTTCTTGTTCTTCCTCTTGTCCTCCTGCCACCACTATGATTTGGATGTTGGACCACTTAGAATTACCCTGGAGGTTCCTAAGACTCTCCTCAATGATTTGAATCGTTGTTTCTTCATTCTGTTCTGGTTGAATGTGTTTTTCTTCCTTCTGCTCCAAACTGTTCGTCTCAGTCCCGCTTTCCTTCCCGTCCGTGTTGGTTCCCTGAACATGTTCCTCTATTTCACTTTTCCTAGGCTGCACTTGTTCCTCTATGTTGTGACTATACTCAGCCAATTGCTGAGCATCACAACGACCAGCATTTGGAACTGTGCCTCTGGTAGGTTGGCTAACCCTTCATCACTTAGCTGCATTTTTGTCGGAGCTTTGATCTCTTCTTTCATTTGGGCCATGTGTTTTTGGTTGTTTGTTTCAGAGTGCCTCTTATGTGGTAATGGGCAGAGCCTTAGGGTTTCATTAGGGCAGCCCACCTGGCCGTGCTGTGAGCCGTATTTTGGGGAGGGGTGTGACAGGGAACGATGCTGCTTGCCTAGCTCTCTGCTGGCTTTCACTCACTTCCCCTACTACCCACAATCAAAACAGTCCCATGTGAAGCTGATTCTCAGGGGAGTGGTTTTGTATACGTTCTCAGACTCTGTGTGTCTCTCCAAGGAACTCTCCTGTGAGGCTGAGAGTGTTCTGTGCTGCTGCAAACCCCTCAGGTGTTTCCAAGCAGAGGTTTGAGGTTTTATTTAGCTGCGCTGGAGCCCTGGCTTGCGTCGTCCATTTCGCTCCACCGTTGTTCATCTCCATTGATCTGCTAGCTAATATGCTACCCCTCGCTCTGGAGCTGCTGCCTTGCCTGGTCCACCAGCCACCTGTCTGCCAGGGCCGCCTCTCCCGTCCCAGTTCTCCAGCCACCTTCCTGCTGCGAGTCCTCTCCACCCCTACTTGCCGCTTCTAACCTCCTACTGGTCTGTGTGAATGTTTAGTCTGTAACTCCTTGGTTGTTGGACTCTCATCCAGTTCCATTTTCTGCCAGTTTCTGGCTGGTTTTTGTTTTTAAATTCATTGCTCTCCTTGTTTTGGCTGTGTGAGGAGGGAAAGGGCATCTACGTATGCCTGTGTCTTCGCCAGAGGTGACTCTAGTGTCTTTCCAATGGTACTGCAATTTGTTGAGGGAGGAAATATTTATTACTATTTCCATAAAGCCTAGAATTATTGGGTGGATAGTTACTGTTTCCAAATAACATTTTCTCACTGAGACTTCAAAACCATTTCTTGGATGAAGTATAATTTATTTTATTTTGCCAATCAGAAACTTGAGGCTCAAAGAGATACAAAATTATTCAAAGCTGGATCACGAGACTGTGATGAAGGCAGTCCCGGGTGCCTCCAAAGCCCTACTTTTCTTCACCATAGCGTAGAGGTAAGGGATATTTAGCCCTCCCAGGTGTGGCTACATCGGTTTTGTGTCACCCTACACAGACAGAAGGTGCTGGTTTGATTGCCATAGGGCACGTGCCCTGGATGCAGGTTCGGTCCCCACGTGGGCTGTGAATGAGAGGCAATGATTGATGCTTCACTCTCAGATTGATGTTTCTGTCTCTAACAAACCCCAAACGGTTAAAAAAATGTGATGTGTAATATTGTTAATATGACTGGAGGGAGTAATAAAGGAGAAGTTTATTATTCTATTGAATCTTCCATAGGTTTCTGTGTGTTAAGTCACCCTAGCTAAGTGGTTTCGTAATATGGAAGACAGGAGCCTTCATTCGGTTCCCTGTACTATCCCATTTTAAGACATTCCCTGCCTAGTCTCCTGTCTGCTCTAAGACGGAAGTGACAATGAGAGTAGCCTCCAGAGACTGTTTCCAAAAGGAAAACAATGGTTGAAGACAAGAATGGTCATACCAGGTGCAAGCACAGTGATGAGAAGAGCAGAATTGGAGGCTTACTTCCTAATCCTGAGAGATGTCAAGAATGTAAAGGGTAGCCTGTCCTTTTCTGACAAAATCAAGAACAGAGATGACATTCAATTATCATACCCAAAACAAGGGCTCAGGCGTTTAACAAGTGTTTTATTTTTACAAAATCCTTCGATTGAGGCCTTATCTCCATGTTCCCACATGAAATATGCCTATTGAAGAGGTACTGTGATGCTGTGTACATCAAGTGAACAATAGGTTCGTCTTCATAGCTGCTCAGGACGAAAGACCCAGTCATTCACTTGCTGCTGTCGTACTAGCCAGACTATTTCTTGTCAAGCACTTGTCTGTGGAAAGGGAAAATGTACATTTTCTAGCAATGACGTTTCCTCGGAGTAAATCTAACATGGACTGACTCAGCACAGCTCGGGATGACACACGTAACATTTACCACTGCCATACTGGAATCAATATTGCGACGATAATGTCTTGGATATCCACGCAATTGGTGAAATATAGAATCAGACCTAATGGGTATTTGCCTTTCGCTGAATCCCAGGACGGAACAAAATGTCACGTCTGTCTGTTTTGTCACGTGTGAGAAAGGAAAACTGCATACAAATATATTTCTTCTCCTATCCCCAGATATTTCTCCTCATGGTAAGTTTATATTTCACCGAATGTCTTTCAGTTTGAAAGTTAAAAGAAAGTCAGTTCTCAGTTTGCAAGTGATATTCAAGCATTCTCTATTATTTCATATATAATAACGAATGGAAACATTAAATATCGCGGCAGAGGAACAAACTTTTTTACAGTGTTGTTTCCTCATTTCTTCTTGTTCCCTCCCTTGAAAAACACACATTTCCATTCGATGAGAAATATTTCCAGTCAGGAGGTGAGTGTAAAAAATGTTTTTCTCCATGTTTTCTATGCACATGATACATACAATTCTTTTTCAAAATAATGTTAATTTCTTTCTGAAAGAATGCATGTGTAGACGTACAGAAAGAATTATGTACGTGTGTATATATCATTCCCTTAGTTCTCTCATAGAAAGCATGTGCTTAGATTCTAAAGTTGGTTACCTGGTAGATACGATTTGAATTATACTCTCAATAAATGGATAAGACTCCAAGGACCTGATCTATCCTTTGTTTTGCAATATTATTACCATTCATGAAACCATCAAGTACACTGAAATTTTGATAAATGGAGTGTTAACGCTGTTTCTCCCCTTGGAGTCAGAGCATAGTTCCAGCAGTCATAGTTGCTTCTCACAATTGCCTCTCTCATCGCCATGGATGATGTGTATTTACATCGGAATCTCATTCACTCAGAGCAGAAGTGCTACACTTTCTTCCAAGGTACTTTGATTCCATTACCTGGCCTCCACAAGGAACTCAGTGAACTGATCCATTTTGCCAGTGACTGTGGCCCAGTTACCTGAATAAGCCAAATTCTCAGTGGAGATCCAGGAACTGTGCGGACAATGTCCCGGAAATACCTTCTCGGAATATTTCAGAGCATGGCAGAGGAACCGGAGCCAGGACACAATGTGTTCTTCCTGTGGGTAGAGTTCTGTGGTGGGTTTAGTGAGGAGTTAAGGGAACACTGCCAATTATTGGCCAAGTTGTTTTGAAGGGACTAGTTTTTAATGTACATTTTGGGGGTT
This sequence comes from Desmodus rotundus, assembly GCF_022682495.2. Lineage (NCBI taxonomy): Eukaryota > Metazoa > Chordata > Mammalia > Chiroptera > Phyllostomidae > Desmodus > Desmodus rotundus. The sequence goes on along the minus strand of NC_092332.1, from coordinate 1,123,182 downwards.
GTTTCTGCTAATACAGTTGTTCACACCTCTTCCCCCTTTGCTCTCCTGCACCCAGCTGCCGCTCCTCTTCCCTCTGGCCACCCCCCCATTGTGATCCGTGTCCAAGGATCCTGAACAGCTGTCCTTCCAGTAATCCCTTCACCTTCTTCTTCCATTCACCCAGCCGCTTCCCTTGCGACAACCCTCGTTCTGTTTCGTATCATCCCTGTTTCTACATTTTTGTTAGGTTATAGAACTCATTGGATTCCACACGTGCCTATTTTGCAGTCTTTAGTGTCCATTTCAAATGGTAGATATCCTTTCAAAATGTATGGATTACTTAAGATCATTTGGAAAATATAATTAGACACATTACCCTTCAACATATAATTCATGTAGCCAGACTCTTTGACTCTTCATTGAGCCTTTAATTCCACTCAGGAGATTGGTTACCCTTTGCTGTCAGCATTAATCCTATAAATTCGCAATAAAAAAAAAAAGAAAAGAAAAGAAAAGAAAAAGCGGTGCAGGCGAGGGGCGCTAAATAGTATTTCTCTCTCAACACCTGCCTTATTTCACTTAGCATAATGCCCACAACTTTCACCCATGCCATTGCACAGGGTATTAGCTCCTTCTTTCTCTCCGCTGCGTAAAATTCCATTGTCTGAAAGTACCATACTTTTTGGATCCTCTCATTAACTGATGGGCACTTAAGTTACTTCCAGTACTTGGTTATTGTAAATTGTGTTGCTCTGAACATTGGGGTGCAGAGGATCTCACGTTGAACTGGAACATAATCAAGAAAAGAAAAAGCAAACAAAATATAACCAGAGATATTGAAATTAAGAACATTGTAACAGTAGCCACAGGGCATTGGGACGCCATAGCGGGGACAGTGCTCTATAGGAGCTACTATATAGGACACAAGGATAAATTTAAAGGGGAGGTTAGAGGGGAGTAGTGAGGTGGGACTTGCCCGGGGTGGGGGAGCGAACAGGAGATAATCCAGACAATTGTAACTGAATAAAATAAATTAATTAATTTTTAAAATGAGGGTTTAAATCAGTTGGTTTTTCCACATAAACTTTTCTGCACATCCCAGGTCTCTACTCCCAGCTCTCAGACACAAATGCACATGTGAGACTCAGTTCTATTTCTACATCTGCCTTGTCAAAGTAACACGTGTTTTTACCCTTTACTTTACCTCCCGTGGATCAGTTGTTGCATCTGTTCATTTGCAATTCGTAAGGAAGTCAAATCCTCCACACACGTGACTCGCTCGTAGTAGAACAGAAACCACCGAACATCACAGATTAGACTATGAGGTCCTGGCAGAAGGCACCTGGAAAGGGAACGCCTGCAAACCAGCTGCACTACCGTGAATCCAGGGATGGAACTGGAAGCTAGTGATCGTCTTAGCCAAAATATGTGCACTGCAAACCACTTGGCTGAAGCTATGAGGCCGAAATTTGTAAGTAAAGTTCACCTCTGACCACCCGGTGGTGTCTGCCTGAAGTGCTGTGCAGGAAGGAAAGGGACACCAAAGGAATGCTCCCCGCTGTGCACCCTTGATAACATGCCTCCCAACCAAGCTCACCATGTTTGCTCAGACGCCTCTGTCCGGACCTTCTCTTTCCAGCAGCTGTAGTGAAGGGAAAATTCTGCCGTCCTGAAAGTGCTTTTTGGGAAAGGAATCGTAAGCTATTTATCAAGAAACAAACCACTCTCGGAACCGTGGGTCTTCCTCCCTTTCCTGCCCTAGAGACTCAGACAGAGAAACTGCTGAATGTCCTCAGCCTAATGGAACTAAGTGTGAAGAGTAGACCGCTTAAGGCATGTCCACATAGCCGAGTACCTGCTGCGTCCCATTGTTGCGGATTCACCCAGAACTAAGGCCCTGGCCTGTGTGCTTGGCGCTTCCTCAACTGCTTGTAAATCACTCTTTCGCATTCCTCAAAATCTAGTACCATGTTACCCTGCCTTTTCTTCTTTGTCCAAAATGTCCTAGCAACCCGGTGTTGTCTCACTGTCTTTGGAATTCCCGTGGATGTGTCATGCTAGTGTGAATTACCCATGAACGTCTATTGAACTTGCATTTTCTCCTATCAGCCCACCTCTATCAATTTGGTTATTAGCCCAGCCTGAAGAACTTAAAAGGAGGAAGGAAAAGCATTAAACATTTTCAGCCCCCACAGTAGTTTATCCCAATCTATCTTTGCATATATTTAATGCATGGAAAGAGATTTACTTATATGTCCATGGATTCTTATTAAATTGTAAACAGCATATATTAATAATACCTACGTTTAATGAGTGTAGTGTCCTGGGTTTTTCGGTTTTTGTTTTTGTTTTTGTTTTTTTCTATTTCTGCAAATCTCTTTATTTGCCAGCTTAAGGAAGACAGAGGCATTCGTATGTCTGCTCCTTTCTACAAACTACTGGAAGATATTGTTTTGGTAGAAGGAAATGATGAAAAGATGGCCTCACTCAGACATAGAGTGCAAAAAGGGACCACACAGACTGCCTGTAGGGTCCCAAGGTCCTGAAAAGGCTGTTAGATGCCTCTTTCTCATGACACCAATGAGCAATCCTGCAAGGAATCAGCACCCTAATGTTATGAAAGCAGAATTTGGAAAATCTCTCCTGTCAGTCAGGTCATCAGGATCTGCCCCTTTCACATAGCTCTAAATCCTCTCTCACGTGGATGCTCAAAGTCCCTGCACACCTGGTATTTGAGTTTAGCCACTCTTGCCTTTTGAATTCTGACCCTCTCACTCCTTGGCGCTGATTACTTAATTGTTCTTACTCATTTATAATGTTGACCTGTAGCATGGCGCATCTTTGTGGATTCTCAGGGTATAAATACACCAATGGAATTGATGGACCAACAGGCAGTTCCATTACCTGAAGAAATGCAAACATGTTTTCCACCGTGACTTCCCCATTCTGCATTCCCACCCACAGGGCAAAATGGTTGCCTTTGTTTTCAAACCCTGCCAGCATTTGTGGCGATTAGATGTATCCAATGATGGCCATTTTCACTTTGTGAGGTTATATCTCATTGTGGTTTTCATTGGCGTCTCTCTCGTCTGTCTTCCTGGTGTTCCTAACCCCTTTCCTTCACCACCCAACCTTTGCCTCTAACACTTAGCCTAGCAGGCAGGCAGCAGGACCCAAACTGCTGCTCAGTCGCAGGAGTGCTCCACTGACAACGGATTGAGGACACTCTTTCATAGAGAAAAGATTTACACAAAGAAAGGAAACTTTCCTATCCTGTTATTTTTTAATTGCACTTACTGGGGGGTGACACAGGTGAGTGAAATTATGCAGGTTTGCAGCGTGGGAGTCTACACTTCATCCTTTGCATGTTGTATTGTGTGTTCACCACCCCATTCAAGTCTGCTTCTGGCAGCACCCGCTGTCCCCCTTCACGCCCTTCTATTGCACCGCCCCACCCCTTTTCCCTTGGTCTTCTCCATACTGTTATCTGGGAAGGTCTTTTCTTACTCCCTTCCGGTTTCCCACCTAGCCTGCACCCCATACCCCCTCTGACAGCTGGCTGCCAGCTCTCTAGGATCCTCTCCCCATTTTCCTTGTTACTTCAGTTTGTTCATTAGATGCTCCTTATGACAGAGATCCTATGGTAATTATTTGTCGTCCTCTGACTGGCTTATTTCACGGAGCCTAAGGTTTTTCAGGTCCATCCACACTGTCACAAAGGGACAGATTTCCATGTACTATTTATTCCATTGTGTGCACATACCACAGTGCTTTTATCCACTCATCTACCATGGGCAGCCTGTACAAGTGTTCTATTGTCAATAAGCATGACCTGAGAATGGGGATATAGCCCAGACTGTGGAGGGTGGCAGACGGGTCAAAAAGGCGGGCAGTGTAGTGTGGGGGGGTGGAGAATTCTTGGAAGAAAAGAATTCGTTTTCTTTTGTGACATCTCCTCATCCACTTAATGTTTCTACAGTTAAATGTGGGCCTGAAAGAAGAGGCTGTGGCTTACCTTCCATGTCGGTCCAAGCAAAAACCCTGAAGACACAGGTACCTCAGAATGAACCAGATACCTAATGATCTTCCTATTCTTCATCCAGTGTTTCCCCCACCTTGTGCGAGCTAAAGGATGCCTGCTAATCCCACAACCCCCTTGTTCTTGCTTTCCCATCCTGAAGCAGGAAAGAAGTGTTTCAGTCAAATATGTATTACTACTAGCCTCTCTCAAAATACCCCGTCTCCCAACCTTGCCCTTCCCCCAAACACTGCTTCCCACCAGGCCTCCACACACCCTCATAGGCAGATGTGAGAAGGGAAAGGATTCCTCCCAGAAAGCAATCAAAGAAGAGCCCATTCAACAGCCAGGTGTTTTATTGAGGTGAGGGGTTATCATTTGCCCCTCCCTCACATAGCATACTTCTTGGTCCAAGCTCTCGCCATGGTATCATATGCCTTCCTGTCCTTTAGGTACATTCTCCCAATGGATGGAACAAAGGCATGGTTGGGGTTGGGGTCACATAGCAAGGAGCTGATGGACAGCAAGAGTTTGGATATGGTCATTATAGGAAACCACTGGGACCTGAGAATATCGACACAGATATATCCCTTTCGGTTGATATTGGGGTGGTAGATCGGGGTGGTGAAGGAAATCGCCGGAGGCCTGAAGGGGTAATTTCGAGGGAATTGTATGTTTAGGCAGAACACCCCTCCCTCATAGGGGCTGTCCGGGGGTCCCATGATGGTCCCCTTCCATTGGAACATGTTGTCATCCACTGGCCCTGCAGAGCACATGGGCGGGGGATCGATCGTGATGTTCGCCAGTTCCTTGTGCAGTCGCCTCAGCGCCGTGGACGTGTCCCAGGCAGCGGGGATGGACTGGATATCCTGACAGGGACCAAGGGGGAACCACGGGTAAGGGGGACCATGGGTTAGGGCGGGCGTGGCTTCTGGGGAAGATGGTTGCAGGGTCAGCCACCCCCCAGGTCGGCGGGTAAGAAGTTGGAACCTGGCTGTGGCGTGTATGGTGGGGGCGGGGGGCAGGGAGAGTTGGGGACTCACTTGGAACAGCAGGACCTGAGAGGCTACTGCTCACCTGTGCGCCGCTGTTCCCTGGCTCCTCAATCCTAGGCTCCTGCACCTCCTCCTCCTGCACCTCTTGCTCCTCCACCCCTGGCTCTTCCATCTCCTTGTCCTCCACTGCTGTCTGCTGCTCAGAGCCTATAGCCCAAGGCTGCGCTGCCTGCGGGGATACTCCGCCTTCCTGCCACAGGACCAGCCGCTCCTGAAGGCCTGCCCCAACAGTTCCTGCTGGCCGGCCCCAAGGGACCCTGTGTTCCCATGGCAGGAGGGAATATGCACTGTGACGTCACAAGGGACAGCGGACCAATCAGCAACTCAGTGGGCGCGTGGCCAGGGGAGACAGATGGCCTCCATCACAGGGAGTATTAGTATAGCAACAATTTTATAGGAATAATAGTGTAGCAACATATTAGAGTTGTCTATGCAATAAAGAAATAAACAGAGAAACAAACAAGTAAATAGTGAACTTGTATGAAACAAATGGTTCTAATCCTCTGTAAAGAAAAAGGAAGCATATCAAGAAAGGGAGCCCCTGGGATATTTTACCACAAAGGGAGGATTACACAGGAAAATGCACTACAGTCTTGGCTGTCTTTTCGCTCCTGGTCACCCTGCTGATCGGTGTTCTCCTGGGCACACCGCGTTTCCAAGTTGAAGTGCAGGACTTAACGCCAGCTCCTAGGAGATACTTCAGGAGTTTGTGGTCAGAATCAAGAGCTTGTTTCTCACACATGACAAATGCATAGGGGTGAGATTTCACGAGAAAACAACAAGTGTCAGAGTGTCCTGAAGGGCAACGTATTTTGGCCACTCTCCTCAAGATTCTCAGCATATTTACTCCCCATCTGTGCTGCTGACTGCAGTGTGAAATGCCAGGGGCAGGGAAGAGTAGCTTAGCTCCACCAGTAGATGTTCAAAATGACCAGAAGCTTCTATGCACACCATTAATCTCCTTAGATACCCCCTGTGGAGCCATGGCTGCTCTTCTGCAACACTGCGAGTTTCATCGAACTGTTTGGGACATCTCTTTCAACCCAATGTCATTGGCTGAATTTCTTGGAACCTATATAACGTGTGGAGAAATGGTGGAGGGCTCAAGGATTTTTACTCTTGGTCCCAGCACTCGCGGGAGAGTGAGATTTGGATGCATTTAATTCCTGTAGTGATCACCACTAATTTACTGATCAAGGTTGTGTGTTCTATGTTAGGTGTAAACATAAATACGATATGATCTCTGAGTCAAAGGCATTCGTGGTCTGATACAGGAAGAGGGAAATACATTGACATGTATTTACATCATTAACATCGCACGCTATATATACAGCAATAAAAACATATTTGTGGATCCCGGGCTACTGGAAAGACAAGGATGAAAGGTGACTCTTCAGAGGGACTTCTATCTGAGCTGAGTCAGGCATGAGCACTGTCAGTTCATGGGGGGCGGAGGGTAAGCAGGCTTTCAGATGGGAAAAGGGCGGGTAGGAATAATGGCAGATCATAACGGAGCCAGGGGAATAAGCAGATGTGAAAGGCCTGATGCGACAGAAAGCATGACCATTTCCAGGAAGGAAATGCATTTTGCAAAGGGTTAGGTGTTCAATTCCTAGTCAAGGCACATGGCTGGGTTGTGGGCTGTGTCCTCACTAGGGGGCGCCTGAGAGGCCACCATGCCTTGGTGTTTCTCTCCCTCACTTCCTCTCTCTAAAGACGAGTAACAGAAATCCTTCAAAATAAATAGTGAGATAAATATCTTTTCAGGTAATAATATTGAATTTAGTAGCGATAAAAGTGAATATAACCAATTATGCAACACCATAATCCCAGAGTTAACATTATGTGTTGTAAATTTTATTCAGAGAAAATGCTCCCTCTCCACTTTACCCCTTACCGCTGCGAGAACGTATTTCGCTACTATGATGTTGACCTTGGCTATGTGACGTTCTCAATCAATGGCAAGAGGAGGACGTGATGTGTAAACGTGCAAGAAACGCTAATCACGGTCACTCCTCATTAACTTGGGACAGCTGCCTACACAAAAAATGTTCTATTGAATGGATACACATTCATTCTTGCCTTCCCTCAGAGGAAACACCTCATTCAATCCAAAGTTCTACCTTCCACCAAAATTCAAGCCAAGACAAGATGAGGAGACTCGACAAAAATCATACTTAAACTGAAGACTCAGAAGTGAGAGATATGTGTTTGCTTTAATCCATGAGATTTATGCTTTGCTTCTTCTTGAGACGAAACCTAACTAAAGTGTTTTGTTTACAAAACATGCTGCATGGCTCCATTTTCAGTACCTTTTGTGGGAGTAATAAGCAAACTGATGCAGACAATTAATGCTTCAGTAGGTGGCATAGTTTTCCTTTTTGGCCGACAATAAGGGGAAGCAACTACAAAGCTGCTGTTGACACTTCTCACGTGGCTTAACTGTACTGGTTGTGGTCCCTTGGCTTCCCTACAGGTCTCAAGATGGCTGTTCTAACCCACATACAGCATCAGCATTCCATGCTGTCGAATGGGAGTCAAGAAAGTGGTGGCACCTTGGCTTTCCTTTTTAACGGATAAAGAAACAGTTTTTCCAAAGGTGACCCTGGCAGACTGGGTTCTGTGCCCTGAGTTGCAGACCGGGATCACATGGCCCCTCACATCTATAATGCAGACCATGAAAGTGAGAAACACTTGGCCCTGATTGGGATAGATAAAATGCAACTCGGTGCTGAAGACTTTTAAAGTGCTTTCCCCACGAAAAACATGCCTTCTGACAGCAATAAAGAAGGGAAGTGGTGATGGTGAATATTGAAGGGGCAAGTAACAATGATTTCCCTTGTTAGAATTAGTTCTTATATCCTTTAATTCTTCCTCTCCCAATCTACTGTCAAGCCAGAGTAGGGAAATGTGTGTGCATAACACAATATATGTAAAACATATGTTTCACCGACTTAAAAAATGTCCTTGATGAAGAATACGACCTTAACAGATGTTATGCCGTTAATTGAAACTGGGTAAGCACTGAAATTATTTGAAGGAAAGAAAGCATGATGTCAAGGTGAAGTCATGTTCACTCCAAGTTCATATTTAGAAGGCAGTCATGCTAAGGCACGGCGAAAGAGAATACAACTTGGTTGGTGTGGCAGATTTAGTGATGCAGAATGTAGCACGAGATCGCATTAAAATGCAGCACAGGTACAGAGCCTGAGAGAGTTTAGGAGACTTGCGATGTGTGGCGCACATTCTACTGCGAGATCTGTGGCTGAATATGACAAGGAAACCTTCAGATGTCCCAGGAAGGTTAACACACCAGTGAACAAAGCGTGTCAGGGGAAAGCATTTAGTGTCTGTGAGGTAAGAGTCTGTCTGTGTCGCTTTCACACTTGGAAAAATGATGTGAACCATGGCCTTCGCATGCAACGTTAAATCCAGAATAGTATCACGCATCTAGCTTCTGCATACTAGCTTAACTTTTTCCTTTGCATGACAGTATTTTGCTCTGTAAGGGTAAGCGCGTCACCTTGTCTCCACCCTGCAGTCCTTTCTTGGTTTGGTTAAAATGCCCTTCCATAAAACTAGCCTGTAGATATTTTTCTTCCTTTCTTGAACTGCTGGTTTCCTCTGTACTTGGGATGTAATGAAGTATGTTTACAACTATCTTCTGACTTTTAACAACTCCCCCCTTCTTGTATTTTTTTAGACACACTCACGTCATTACTTAAAATGGAAGACATAGCTTCGACTACCTTTGGTGGTTCTTTCCTGCTAGATGAATTAGACATATTTAAAATTCCGTCAGTTTGGCCTTAATTACTTCTGCTTCATGAAATTGTAAAAGGGAATGCGGTTACCTCTAAAAACCAGAGAAAATGAAGAGTACTCTAAGCAGAGAATACCCAATTCAAAGTGCATTTTGCAACAATAACAGTCCCAAGCATGTTCTCTGTAATGACAATAGATGTATTGATTATCAGAAACTTGAAAATATGGACTTTGGTAAATATCAGAAAGGATAAAAACTGTCTCTCATACCACAAGTGAGTAAAAAAATAATGACAAGTGGTAAAGCTGCTCTCCACTCTAAGGTCAAGCTGTAACATATCCATAAGGAATCATGAACCATAGGTGTCAACCCCATAGAACCAACTTCTAGGATTAATAAATCATTGGACGAAATAAATTGTACACTCTAGGGAAGAAAAAATTAATTCACTCCTTCCATTAACGATGAGAAGCAAATATATGTAGACACAGTAGGCATCCTGTATGGTGAAGTAGTCTTGACATTAACCTACATTTTTCATGGGACTCTTTGAAACCAAATGAAGTAGGGTATTTTTCCAGGTGTAGGTGGTTTTGTGTAGAGAAACTTCACGTACTTAATGGAAATGGGACAATCAGGGACTCCAAAAGTAAAGTGTGAAATATTTTTGATGAATTAAACAACAGCCCATAAATATTAAACACCAATATTTTTAAAATCATTACTCTAGATTTTTTCCATTCAGTAAGAAAGACCGTCATTAACCCTGCTCACAGTTTTCACATCTTTCCATAAACATTGGTGGAAAATGGCATTGTTCTTCCTTTTGACATTTCCTGATCCTATCGTATGCGTTACTACGGGGAAAAAAGAATTCAGAGAAGGCCAGAGAAATATCACTAGATAGCAGTTCATACTCCAGAAAAAATGAACAGTAGAGCGCTTTTTTTCAGGGAAGAAATACAGCGTATGCACAATACTCATTCATGACAGAGGGGGAAAATATATGTCAAAAAACATGCAAAGTTATCACGTCAAGACAGTCACATGAAAAAGACAAAATTTATATAGGACCGTTGTATTTCTTCTACAATTGATAAGTATTGGTGCCAGCTCCTTACACATACTGGGTTGGTACTCTCTGGGAAGCCCTAGTCAAAGATCATTTGAATATTCTTCATGTATATAAATACATAAGACCTAATGACTTGCTTCCTAGAGTGCTTCAAACGTGGGAGGTCGTTGAAGGGTAAGCACTTCCTTGTTACGTCAACTTGTAGATACATGGAGAGACTCTTGAATATTCATAGAAGGAATGTGTAAAGGGCCAAAGCCTAGGAAATATACATTTCAACTTTGTAATCTACAGAAGCATAACATTTCACTTTCCTTGCCTGGAGAAAACGCTGACTATACTAGCAATGCTTCTTACAATCCAGGGTCCTGTTTCAGTAAGTGAAACACTTTCCAAACCACAGTAATAGGCTGGGGGTACTAAGGAGAAGTTCGAGAAGTCTGTCTTATACTACGAGGTTTAATTCAGAGAAAAGATCTTAGGATGAACAAAATGGTAAGTGTGGTCTAAAGCATAAACCTGATTCAGAACCAATGAATTCATCAGGTAAGAATCAGCAATTAATTTTCATTTAGATGCAAACCCCAAACCAAAGGAATACACAAGCATACATGAGCGTACATACTCACACATCTTAAATAGTTTGCAAAGGAAGCCAAACTGCAAGGACTCTATGGACATACAAAGCAGTTAGATGTAACTGAGACAATCGTGCTCATGGTAACAGAGCACACACCAATCAATTAACTTCCAAGACCTGTTATCTGTGAAAGTAGGTTGTTAGACGACATAGTTCCCAAGGCTCCTCATAGGGATGATGTGGTGGGAGTCTTTTAGAGACAACCATGCAATGCTATGGATGGAAGTGGACACCATCATGCTAAGTGAAATGTGCCAGGCTGTGACGGAGAAATACCAAATGATCTCACCTTTAAGTACAACATCATCAACTGAGGAAAAAAGGAAACAAAATATGAACAGGGACATGCACATTAACAAGTTAAATGTTAGGCTTCAGGTACAGATAAGAACAGAGGATGTTTTCAAATATTCATATAGGAAAACATTATTCAATGCAAAGACTTTTCATTTCTCTTTGACCATACTACCTCCCACAAAACCACCTCTAACTGCGGTGAGTCCCCACTGCCTCCCTCCAGACCCATCCCCATGTTCGATCCTCCATCTTCCCATCACTTTTGGCTCTGTCCACATCTCCGTATACATGTTCCTGATACCCCTGCCCCCTTCCCCACCCTCATTATCTCCCCGCAACTCCCTCTTGCTTCTGGCTGTTGGGTTTTAGTTCAGGGTCTCTCTGAAAAAAAAAAAAAATTCACTTACAATTTTCTGCATGTCTCCCCATCCCTCAACCCTACCCCAGTGTCTTTCATACAAAATTCTGTAATCAAGGACAGATGGGTCACGTAGAGACCATCGCTGACATGTTCCTACTACTTTGGAACTGCAGTTTTAGCAGTAGAATGACAAGGGAAGAGATGAAGGATAAAGACACTTTGGGGAAGATGGATCAAAATCTTGTAATACGTGTAAAGATGGCAGTGGGAGAAAAGGCAGATGGACTTCGAATTTATGATCCTTGAACTTGGGACAATAATAATTGCTCTGATTCAATTGCGTGACACGGGATTGCAACTAGTTTTTAAATAGAAGACGACTCTGCTTCTTATTGTCCAATGACTTTAAGAAACATCCAATGAACACGTTATAGTATGCAATAGAAGACCGCAGGAGGCGTTAAACATCGGAGCTACACTGGGCTGCACATTTTCTGAGGCCTGAGACCCTGCCTAATTTACCTTTGTCGTCTTTCTCCAAGGCATTTTAGCAGCAATCTCCACCGCATAATACAATCCCAATAATCCTAGTCTGCATGGATGAGTAATAGAAAACCCCTTGCACGAATAAAGGAACAATAACGATAAATACTCGAAAGAAAGTATAGAGAAAAGTGAATTTGTTGAGGCGGTCCTCAGCTCCCCCGATCCTGCTTTTGATTCCTTCTACTGTGTTCTTCGTTTATAAAATTAAACCACAATGAGGTTCCATCTCACAACAGCCGGAGTGGCCAACATAAACAAAGCAAGACACGGATGTCGGAGAGGATGAGGAGAAAAGGGACAACCAGGACATTGTTGGTACGAATGCAGACTGGTGCGGCCACTGTGGAGAACTGTATGGAATTTCCTCTGCAAACTAAAAATGGAAAAGCCGTTTGACCCAGAAATTCCACTGCTGGGATTGTACCCTTAGAACACTGAAACACCAATGCCAGAGAACCTGTGCACCCCAATGTCCATAGCACCACGATTCACAATAGCCCAGTGCTGGAGGCTACCTAGGTGCCCATCAGCTAATGAGTGGATCCAAAAACTATGGTACATTTACACAATGGAAATCTGCACCGAAGAGAGAAAGAAGGAGCTGATACACTTTGCAATGGTATGGATGGAACTGGACAGCATTAGGTTAAGTGAAATGCGCCAGGCTGTGAGGGAGAAATACCAAATGATCTCACCTTTAAGGTCAACTGAGGAAAAAAGGAAACAAAATAGAACCAGACACATACGACTTTAAGAACAATGGTACAATAGTCAGAGGGGAAGAGGGAGGGGATAGAGGGGAGAGTGGTCTACAGGATCTACTACTCTAAAATGCACAAGGAGAAAATCAAAGGGGAGTTTTGAGGTGTCTGGGGGAGGTGGGACTGGCTAGGGTGAGGTGCAGGGATGGGGAGGAAATGCAGTCAATTATAACTGAATAAACATAAAATTAAATCAATATCTATTAAAAATTAAACCTAGTAGAAGGGTTTTATGAAAATCGTGTTTTATGGCTAAAAAATAAAAATTAAGTTTTGAAGTTAAAACAAAAGAAAAACCTGACTTTGATGAGAGCCTAGAGTTAGGAATAGAAAGAGTGGAAACCAGTGAGGAAGACAGAACACAGTCATAGAAGAAAAATAACCAGGGGTATTGTGTCATCGCTGCCTTTGTTTTCCTGTATCAATAATGTCATTCCCATTCCTCTTCCTATACCACCCTTACCTCCTCCGGTCTATTTTGCTCCTATCATTAATGTTTCTTATTCCCTGTACCTTTTCCCCCGTTGTCGGTCCACCCCCTCCCGCTAATAACCCTCCATATTACCTCCATTTCTGCAATTCAGTTCCTGTTGGAATTGTCTGCGTAGTGTGTTTTTATTTTTGCTTTTAAGGTTAGGTTGTTGATAGATGTGACTTTGCTGCCATTTTATTCGCATTTTTTTTTTACCTTCTTTTTGCTTAGGCAACTTTCTGTATCTTTTCATATAATAAGGGCTTGGAGATGATGAACTCCTTTAAATTGAACTTGTCTGGGCAGCACTTTATCTGCCCGAGCGTTCGAAAAGACAGCTTTGCTGGATAGAACAATCTTGGATGGAGTTCCTTGCATTTCTTCACTTGGGATACTTCTTCCCAGCCCTTTCTTGCCTCCAATGTTTCTGTTGAGAAATCAGCTGACAATCTTTTGGGAATTCCTTTGTAGGTAACTGTCTCCTTATCTCTTGCAGCTTCTCAGATTCTCTCCTTATCTTTAATCTCGGGCAATGTAATTGTGCTGTGCCTTGGTTTTTCCTCTTTGGGTCCAACTGCCTTGGGACTCTCTGGGCTTCCTGGACTTCCTGGAAGGCTGTTTCTTGTGCCAGATAGGGGAAGTTGTCCTTCATTCACTTTTCAAAGAATGTCTCCATTTCTTGTTCTTCCTCTTGTCCTCCTGCCACCACTATGATTTGGATGTTGGACCACTTAGAATTACCCTGGAGGTTCCTAAGACTCTCCTCAATGATTTGAATCGTTGTTTCTTCATTCTGTTCTGGTTGAATGTGTTTTTCTTCCTTCTGCTCCAAACTGTTCGTCTCAGTCCCGCTTTCCTTCCCGTCCGTGTTGGTTCCCTGAACATGTTCCTCTATTTCACTTTTCCTAGGCTGCACTTGTTCCTCTATGTTGTGACCATACTCAGCCAATTGCTGAGCATCACAACGACCAGCATTTGGAACTGTGCCTCTGGTAGGTTGGCTAACCCTTCATCACTTAGCTGCATTTTTGTCGGAGCTTTGATCTCTTCTTTCATTTGGGCCATGTGTTTTTGGTTGTTTGTTTCAGAGTGCCTCTTATGTGGTAATGGGCAGAGCCTTAGGGTTTCATTAGGGCAGCCCACCTGGCCGTGCTGTGAGCCGTATTTTGGGGAGGGGTGTGACAGGGAACGATGCTGCTTGCCTAGCTCTCTGCTGGCTTTCAGTCACTTCCCCTACTACCCACAATCAAAACAGTCCCATGTGAAGCTGTTTCTCAGGAGAGTGGTTTTGTATATGTTCTCGGACTCTGTGTGTCTCTCCAAGGAACTCTCCTGTGAGGCTGAGAGTGTTCTGTGCTGCTGCAAACCCCTCAGGTGTTTCCAAGCAGAGTTTTGAGGTTTTATTTAGCTGCGCTGGAGCCCTGGCTTGCGTCGTCCATTTCGCTCCACCGTTGTTCATCTCCATTGATCTGCTAGCAAATATGCTACCCCTCGCTCTGGAGCTGCTGCCTTGCCTGGTCCACCAGCCACCTGTCTGCCAGGGCCGCCTCTCCCGTCCCAGTTCTCCAGCCACCTTCCTGCTGCGAGTCCTCTCCACCCCTACTTGCCGCTTCTACCCCTCCTACTGGTCTGTGTGAATGTTTCGTCTGTAACTCCTTGGTTGTTGGACTCTCATCCAGTTCCATTTTCTGCCAGTTTCTGGCTGGTTTTTGTTTTTAAATTCATTGCTCTCCTTGTTTTGGCTGTGTGAGGAGGGAAAGGGCATCTACGTATGCCTGTGTCTTCGCCAGAGGTGACTCTAGTGTCTTTCCAATGGTACTGCAATTTGTTGAGGGAGGAAATATTTATTACTATTTCCATAAAGCCTAGAATTATTGGGTGGATAGTTACTGTTTCCAAATAACATTTTCTCACTGAGACTTCAAAACCATTTCTTGGACGAAGTATAATTTATTTTATTTTGCCAATCAGAAACTTGAGGCTCAAAGAGATACAAAATTATTCAAAGCTGCATCACGAGACTGTGATGAAGGCAGTCCCGGGTGCCTCCAAAGCCCTACTTTTCTTCACCATAGCGTAGAGGTAAGGGATATTTAGCCCTCCCAGGTGTGGCTACATCGGTTTTGTGTCACCCTACACAGTCAGAAGGTGCTGGTTTGATTGCCATAGGGCACGTGCCCTGGATGCAGGTTCGGTCCCCACGAGGGCTGTGAATGAGAGGCAATGATTGATGCTTCACTCTCAGATTGATGTTTCTGTCTCTAACAAACCCCAAACGGTTAAAAAAATGTGATGTGTAATATTGTTAATATGACTGGAGGGAGTAATAAAGGAGAAGTTTATTATTCTATTGAATCTTCCATAGGTTTCTGTGTGTTAAGTCACCCTAGCTAAGTGGTTTCGTAATATGGAAGACAGGAGCCTTCATTCGGTTCCCTGTACTATCCCATTTTAAGACATTCCCTGCCTAGTCTCCTGTCTGCTCTAAGACGAAAGTGACAATGAGAGTAGCCTCCAGAGACTGTTTCCAAGAAGGAAAACAATGGTTGAAGACAAGAATGGTCATACCAGGTGCAAGCACAGTGATGAGAAGAGCAGAATTGGAGGCTTACTTCCTAATCCTGAGAGATGTCAAGAATGTAAAGGGTAGCCTGTCCTTTTCTGACAAAATCAAGAACAGAGATGACATTCAATTATCATACCCAAAACAAGGGCTCAGGCGTTTAACAAGTGTTTTATTTTTACAAAATCCTTCGATTGAGGCCTTATCTCCATGTTCCCACATGAAATATGCCTATTGAAGAGGTACTGTGATGCTGTGTACATCAAGTGAACAATAGGTTCGTCTTCATAGCTGCTCAGGACGAAAGACCCAGTCATTCACTTGCTGCTGTCGTACTAGCCAGACTATTTCTTGTCAAGCACTTGTCTGTGGAAAGGGAAAATGTACATTTTCTAGCAATGACGTTTCCTCGGAGTAAATCTAACATGGACTGACTCAGCACAGCTCGGGATGACACACGTAACATTTACCACTGCCATACTGGAATCAATATTGCGACGATAATGTCTTGAATATCCACGCAATTGGTGAAATATAGAATCAGACCTAATGGGTATTTGCCTTTCGCTGAATCCCAGGACGGAACAAATGTCACGTCTGTCTGTTTTGTCACGTGTGAGAAAGGAAAACTGCATACAAATATATTTCTTCTCCTATCCCCAGATATTTCTCCTCATGGTAAGTTTATATTTCACCGAATGTCTTTCAGTTTGAAAGTTAAAAGAAAGTCAGTTCTCAGTTTGCAAGTGATATTCAAGCATTCTCTATTATTTCATATATAATAACGAATGGAAACATTAAATATGGCGGCAGAGGAACCAACTTTTTTCCAGTGTTGTTTCCTCATTTCCTCTTGTTCCCTCCCTTGAAAAACACACATTTCCATTCGATGAGAAATATTTCCAGTCAGGAGGTGAGTGTAAAAAAAGTTTTTCTCCATGTTTTCTATGCACATGATACATACAATTCTTTTTCAAAATAATGTTAATTTCTTTCTGAAAGAATGCATGTGTAGACGTATAGAAAGAATTATGTACGTGTGTATATATCATTACCTTAGTTCTCTCATAGAAAGCATGTGCTTAGATTCTAAAGTGGGTTACCTGGTAGATACGATTTGAATTATACTCTCAATCAATGGATAAGACTCCAAGGACCTGATCTATCCTTTGTTTGGCAATATTATTACCATTCATGAAACCATCAAGTACACTGAAATTTTGATAAATGGAGTGTTAACACTGTTTCTCCCCTTGGAGTCACAGCATAGTTCCCAGCAGTCATAGTTGCTTCTCACAAGTGCCTCTCTCATCGCCATGGATGATGTGTATTTACATCGGAATCTCATTCACTCAGAGCAGAAGTGCTACACTTTCTTCCAAGGTACTTTGATTCCATTACCTGGCCTCCACAAGGAACTCAGTGAACTGACCCATTTTGCCAGTGACTGTGGCCCAGTTACCTGAATAAGCCAAATTCTCAGTGGAGATCCAGGAACTGTGCGGACAATGTCCCGGAAATACCTTCTCGGAATATTTCAGAGCATGACACAGGAACGGGAGCCAGGACACAATGTGTTCTTCCTGTGGGTAGAGTTCTGTGGTGGGTTTAGTGAGGAGGGAAGGGAACACTGCCAATTATTGGCCAAGTTGTTTTGAAGGGACTAGTTTTTAATGTACATTTTGGGGGTTGTTTCTGCTAATACAGTTGTTCACCCCTCTTCCCCCTTGGCTCTCCTGCACCCAGCTGCCGCTCCTCTTCCCTCTGGCCACCCCCCCCATTGTGATCCGTGTCCAAGGATCCTGAACAGCTGTCCTTCCAGTAATCCCTTCACCTTCTTCTTCCATTCACCCAGCCGCTTCCCTTGCGACAACCCTCGTTCTGTTTCGTGTATCATCCCTGTTTCTACATTTTTGTTAGGTTATAGAACTCATTGGATTCCACACGTGCCTATTTTGCAGTCTTTAGTGTCCATTTCAAATGGTAGATATCCTTTCAAAATGCATGGATTACTTAAGATCATTTGGAAAATATATTTAGACACATTACCCTTCAACATATAATTCATGTAGCCAGACTCTTTGACTCTTCATTGAGCCTTTAATTCCACTCAGGAGATTGGTTACCCTTTGCTGTCAGCATTAATCCTATAAAATTCGCAAAAAAAAAAAAAAAAAGAAAAGAAAAGAAAAGAAAAAGCGGTGCAGGCGAGGGGCGCTAAATAGTATTTCTCCCTCAACACCTGCCTTATTTCACTTAGCATAGTGCCCACAACTTTCACCCATGCCATTGCACAGGGTATTAGCTCCTTCTTTCTCTCCGCTGCGTAAAATTCCATTGTCTAAAAGTACCATACTTTTTGGATCCTCTCATTAACTGATGGGCACTTAAGTTACTTCCAGTACTTGGTTATTGTAAATTGTGTTGCTCTGAACTTTGGGGTGCAGAGGATCTCACGTTGAACTGGAACATAATCAAGAAAAGAAAAAGCAAACAAAATATAACCAGAGATATTGAAATTAAGAACATTGTAACAGTAGCCACAGGGCATTGGGACGCCATAGGGGGGACAGTGCTCTATAGGAGCTACTATATAGGACACAAGGATAAATTTAAAGGGGAGGTTAGAGGGGAGTAGTGAGGTGGGACTTGCCCGGGGTGGGGGAGCGAACAGGAGATAATCCAGACAATTGTAACTGAATAAAATAAATAAATTAATTTTTAAAATGAGGGTTTAAATCAGTTGGTTTTTCCACATAAACTTTTCTGCACATCCCAGGTCTCTACTCCCAGCTCTCAGACACAAATGCACATGTGAGACTCAGTTCTATTTCTACATCTGCCTTGTCAAAGTAACACGTGTTTTTACCCTTTACTTTACCTCCCGTGGATCAGTTGTTGCATCTGTTCATTTGCAATTCGTAAGGAAGTCAAATCCTCCACACACGTGACTCGCTCGTAGTAGAACAGAAACCACCGAACATCACAGATTAGACTATGAGGTCCTGGCAGAAGGCACCTGGAAAGGGAACGCCTGCAAACCAGCTGCACTACCGTGAATCCAGGGATGGAACTGGAAGCTAGTGATCGTCTTAGCCAAAATATGTGCACTGCAAACCACTTGGCTGAAGCTATGAGGCCGAAATTTGTAAGTAAAGTTCACCTCTGACCACCCGGTGGTGTCTGCCTGAAGTGCTGTGCAGGAAGGAAAGGGACACCAAAGGAATGCTCCCCGCTGTGCACCCTTGATAACATGCCTCCCAACCAAGCTCACCATGTTTGCTCAGACGCCTCTGGCCGGACCTTCTCTTTCCAACAGCTGTAGTGAAGGGAAAATTCTGCCGTCCTGAAAGTGCTTTTTGGGAAAGGAATCGTAAGCTATTTATCAAGAAACAAACCACTCTCGGAACCGTGGGTCTTCCTCCCTTTCCTGCCCTAGAGACTCAGACAGAGAAACTGCTGAATGTCCTCAGCCTAATGGAACTAAGTGTGAAGAGTAGACCGCTTAAGGCATGTCCACATAGCCGAGTACCTGCTGCGTCCCATTGTTGCGGATTCACCCAGAACTAAGGCCCTGGCCTGTGTGCTTGGCGCTTCCTCAACTGCTTGTAAATCACTCTTTCGCATTCCTCAAAATCTAGTACCATGTTACCCTGCCTTTTCTTCTTTGTCCAAAATGTCCCAGCAACCCGGTGTTGTCTCACTGTCTTTGGAATTCCCGTGGATGTGTCATGCTAGTGTGAATTACCCATGAACGTCTATTGAACTTGCATTTTCTCCTATCAGCCCACCTCTATCAATTTGGTTATTAGCCCAGCCTGAAGAACTTAAAAGGAGGAAGGAAAAGCATTAAACATTTTCAGCCCCCACAGTAGTTTATCCCAATCTATCTTTGCATATATTTAATGCATGGAAAGAGATTTACTTATATGTCCATGGATTCTTATTAAATTGTAAACAGCATATATTAATAATACCTACATTTAATGAGTGTAGTGTCCTGGGTTTTTCGGTTTTTGTTTTTGTTTTTGTTTTCTATTTCTGCAAATCTCTTTATTTGCCAGCTTAAGGAAGACAGAGGCATTCGTATGTCTGCTCCTTTCTACAAACTACTGGAAGATATTGTTTTGGTTGAAGGAAATGATGAAAAGATGGCCTCACTCAGACATAGAGTGCAAAAAGGGACCACACAGACTGCCTGTAGGGTCCCAAGGTCCTGAAAAGGCTGTTAGATGCCTCTTTCTCATGACACCAATGAGCAATCCTGCAAGGAATCAGCACCCTAATGTTATGAAAGCAGAATTTGGAAAATCTCTCCTGTCAGTCAGGTCATCAGGATCTGCCCCTTTCACATAGCTCTAAATCCTCTCTCACGTGGATGCTCAAAGTCCCTGCACACCTGGTATTTGAGTTTAGCCACTCTTGCCTTTTGAATTCTGACCCTCTCACTCCTTGGCGCTGATTACTTAATTGTTCTTACTCATTTATAATGTTGACCTGTAGCATGGCGCATCTTTGTGGATTCTCAGGGTATAAATACACCAATGGAATTGATGGACCAACAGGCAGTTCCATTACCTGAAGAAATGCAAACATGTTTTCCACCGTGACTTCCCCATTCTGCATTCCCACCCACAGGGCAAAATGGTTGCCTTTGTTTTCAAACCCTGCCAGCATTTGTGGCGATTAGATGTATCCAATGATGGCCATTTTCACCTTGTGAGGTTATATCTCATTGTGGTTTTCATTGGCGTCTCTCTCGTCTGTCTTCTTGGTGTTCCTAACCCCTTTCCTTCACCACCCAACCTTTGCCTCTAACACTTAGCCTAGCAGGCAGGCAGCAGGACCCAAACTGCTGCTCAGTCGCAGGAGTGCTCCACTGACAACGGATTGCTTTCCTATCCTGTTATTTTTTAATTGCACTTACTGGGGGGTGACACAGGTGAGTGAAATTATGCAGGTTTGCAGCGTGGGAGTCTACACTTCATCCTTTGCATATTGTATTGTGTGTTCACCACCCCATTCAAGTCTGCTTCTGGCAGCACCCGCTGTCCCCCTTCACGCCCTTCTATTGCACCGCCCCACCCCTTTTCCCTTGGTCTTCTCCATACTGTTATCTGGGAAGGTCTTTTCTTACTCCCTTCCGGTTTCCCACCTAGCCTGCACCCCATACCCCCTCT
The DNA here is from genome assembly GCF_022682495.2 of Desmodus rotundus. Lineage (NCBI taxonomy): Eukaryota > Metazoa > Chordata > Mammalia > Chiroptera > Phyllostomidae > Desmodus > Desmodus rotundus. The sequence goes on along the minus strand of NC_092332.1, from coordinate 1,102,469 downwards.
GACAGCTGGCTGCCAGCTCTCTAGGAGCCTCTCCCCATTTTCCTTGTTACTTCAGTTTGTTCATTAGATGCTCCTTATGACAGAGATCCTATGGTATTTATTTGTCGTCCTCTGACTGGCTTATTTCACGGAGCCTAAGGTTTTTCAGGTCCATCCACACTGTCACAAAGGGACAGATTTCCATGTACTATTTATTCCATTGTGTGCACATACCACAGTGCTTTTATCCACTCATCTACTCATGGGCACTTGGGCAGCCTGTACAAGTGTTCTATTGTCAATAAGCATGACCTGAGAATGGGGATATAGCCCAGACTGTGGAGGGTGGCAGACGGGTCAAAAAGGCGGGCAGTGTAGTGTGGGGGGGTGGAGAATTCTTGGAAGAAAAGACTTCGTTTTCTTTTGTGACATCTCCTCATCCACTTAATGTTTCTACAGTTAAATGTGGGCCTGAAAGAAGAGGCTGTGGCTTACCTTCCATGTCGGTCCAAGCAAAAACCCTGAAGACACAGGTACCTCAGAATGAACCAGATACCTAATGATCTTCCTATTCTTCATCCAGTGTTTCCCCCACCTTGTGCGTGCTAAAGGATGCCTGCTAATCCCACCACCCCCTTGTTCTTGCTTTCCCATCCTGAAGCAGGAAAGAAGTGTTTCAGTCAAATATTTATTACTACTAGCCTCTCTCAAAATACCCCGTCTCCCAACCTTGCCCTTCCCCCAAACACTGCTTCCCACCAGGCCTCCACACACCCTCATAGGCAGATGTGAGAAGGGAAAGGATTCCTCCCAGAAAGCAATCAAAGAAGAGCCCATTCAACAGCCAGGTGTTTTATTGAGGTGAGGGGTTATCATTTGCCCCTCCCTCACATAGCATACTTCTTGGTCCAAGCTCGCGCCATGGTATCATATGCCTTCCTGTCCTTTAGGTACATTCTCCCAATGGATGGAACAAAGGCATGGTTGGGGTTGGGGTCACATAGCAAGGAGCTGATGGACAGCAAGAGTTTGGATATGGTCATTATAGGAGACCACTGGGACCTGAGAATATCGACACAGATATATCCCTTTCGGTTGATATTGGGGTGGTATATCGGGGTGGTGAAGGAAATCGCCGGAGGCCTGAAGGGGTAATTTCGAGGGAATTGTATGTTTAGGCAGAACACCCCTCCCTCATAGGGGCTGTCCGGGGGTCCCATGATGGTCCCCTTCCATTGGAACATGTTGTCATCCACTGGCCCTGCAGAGCACATGGGCGGGGGATCGATCGTGATGTTCGCCAGTTCCTTGTGCAGTCGCCTCAGCGCCGTGGACGTGTCCCAGGCAGCGGGGATGGACTGGATATCCTGACAGGGACCAAGGGGGAACCACGGGTAAGGGGGACCATGGGTTAGGGCGGGCGTGGCTTCTGGGGAAGATGGTTGCAGGGTCAGCCACCCCCCAGGTCGGCGGGTAAGAAGTTGGAACCTGGCTGTGGCGTGTATGGTGGGGGCGGGGGGCAGGGAGAGTTGGGGACTCACTTGGAACAGCAGGACCTGAGAGGCTACTGCTCACCTGTGCGCCGCTGTTCCCTGGCTCCTCAATCCTAGGCTCCTGCACCTCCTCCTCCTGCACCTCTTGCTCCTCCACCCCTGGCTCTTCCATCTCCTTGTCCTCCACTGCTGTCTGCTGCTCAGAGCCTATAGCCCAAGGCTGCGCTGCCTGCGGGGATACTCCGCCTTCCTGCCACAGGACCAGCCACTCCTGAAGGCCTGCCCCAACAGTTCCTGCTGGCCAGCCCCAAGGGACCCTGTGTTCCCATGGCAGGAGGGAATATGCACTGTGACGTCACAAGGGACAGCTGACCAATCAGCAACTCAGTGGGCGCGTGGCCAGGGGAGACAGATGGCCTCCATCACAGGGAGTATTAGTATAGCAACAATTTTATAGGAATAATAGTGTAGCAACATATTAGAGTTGTCTATGCAATAAAGAAATAAACAGAGAAACAAACAAGTAAATAGTGAACTTGTATGAAACAAATGGTTCTAATCCTCTGTAAAGAAAAAGGAAGCATATCAAGAAAGGGAGCCCCTGGGATATTTTACCACAAAGGGAGGATTACACAGGAAAATGCACTACAGTCTTGGCTGTCTTTTCGCTCCTGGTCACCCTGCTGATCGGTGTTCTCCTGGGCACACCGCGTTTCCAAGTTGAAGTGCAGGACTTAACGCCAGCTCCTAGGAGATACTTCAGGAGTTTGTGGTCAGAATCAAGAGCTTGTTTCTCACACATGACAAATGCATAGGGGTGAGATTTCACGAGAAAACAACAAGTGTCAGAGTGTACTGAAGGGCAACGTATTTTGGCCACTCTCCTCAAGATTCTCAGCATATCTACTCCCCATCTGTGCTGCTGACTGCAGTGTGAAATGCCAGGGGCAGGGAAGAGTAGCTTAGCTCCACCAGTAGATGTTCAAAATGACCAGAAGCTTCTATGCCCACCATTAATCTCCTTAGATACCCCCTGTGGAGCCATGGCTGCTCTTCTGCAACACTGCGAGTTTCATTGAACTGTTTGGGACATTTCTTTCAACCCAATGTCATTGGCTGAATTTCTTGGAACCTATATAACGTGTGGAGAAATGGTGGAGGGCTCAAGGATTTTTACTCTTGGTCCCAGCACTCGCGGGAGAGTGAGATTTAGATGCATTTAATTCCTGTAGTGATCACCACTAATTTACTGATCAAGGTTGTGTGTTCTGTGTTAGGTGTAAACATAAATACGATATGATCTCTGAGTCAAAGGCATTCGTGGTCTGATACAGGAAGAGGGAAATACATTGACATGTATTTACATCATTAACATCACACGCTATATATACAGCAATAAAAACATATTTGTGGATCCCAGGCTACTGGAAAGACAAGGATGAAAGGTGACTCTTCAGAGGGACTTCTATCTGAGCTGAGTCAGGCATGAGCACTGTCAGTTCATGGGGGGCGGAGGGTAAGCAGGCTTTCAGATGGGAAAAGGGCGGGTAGGAATAATGGCAGATCATAACGGAGCCAGGGGGATAAGCAGATGTGAAAGGCCTGATGCGACAGAAAGCATGACCATTTCCAGGAAGGAAATGCATTTTGCAAAGGGTTAGGTGTTCAATTCCTAGTCAAGGCACATGGCTGGGTTGTGGGCTGTGTCCTCACTAGGGGGCGCCTGAGAGGCCACCATGCCTTGGTGTTTCTCTCCCTCACTTCCTCTCTCTAAAGACGAGTAACTGAAATCCTTCAAAACAAATAGTGAGATAAATATCTTTTCATGTAATAATATTGAATTTAGTAGCGATAAAAGTGAATATAACCAATTATGCAACACCATAATCCCAGAGTTAACATTATGTGTTGTAAATTTTATTCAGAGAAAATGCTCCCTCTCCACTTTACCCCTTACCGCTGCGAGAACGTATTTCCCTGCTATGATGTTGACCTTGGCTATGTGACGTTCTCAATCAATGGCAAGAGGAGGACGTGATGTGTAAACGTGCAAGAAATGCTAATTACGGTCACTCCTCATTAACTTGGGACAGCTGCCTACACAAAATATGTTCTATTGAATGGATACACATTCATTCTTGCCTTCCCTCAGAGGAAACACCTCATTCAATCCAAAGTTCTACCTTCCACCAAAATTCAAGCCTAGACAAGATGAGGAGACTCGACAAAAATCATACTTAAACTGAAGACTCAGAAGTGAGAGATATGTGTTTGCTTTAATCCATGAGATTTATGCTTTGCTTCTTCTTGAGACGAAACCTAACTAAAGTGTTTTGTTTACAAAACATGCTGCATGACTCCATTTTCAGTACCTTTTGTGGGAGTAATAAGCAAACTGATGCAGACAATTAATGCTTCAGTAGGTGGCATAGTTTTCCTTTTTGGCCGACAATAAGGGGAAGCAACTACAAAGCTGCTGTTGACACTTCTCACGTGGCTTAACTGTACTGGTTGTGGTCCCTTGGCTTCCCTACAGGTCTCAAGATGGCTGTTCTAACCCACATACAGCATCAGCATTCCATGCTGTCGAATGGGAGTCAAGAAAGTGGTGGCACCTTGGCTTTCCTTTTTAACGGATAAAGAAACAGTTTTTCCAAAGGTGACCCTGGCAGACTGGGTTCTGTGCCCTGAGTTGCAGACCGGGATCACATGGCCCCTCACATCTATAATGCAGACCATGAAAGTGAGAAACACTTGGCCCTGATTGGGATGGATAAAATGCAACTCGGTGCTGAAGACTTTTAAAGTGCTTTCCCCACGAAAAACATGCCTTCTGACAGCAATAAAGAAGGGAAGTGGTGATGGTGAATATTGAAGGGGCAAGTAACAATGATTTCCCTTGTTAGAATTAGTTCTTATATCCTTTAATTCTTCCTCTCCCAATCTACTGTCAAGCCAGAGTAGGGAAATGTGTGTGCATAACACAATATATGTAAAACATATGTTTCACCGACTTAAAAAATGTCCTTGATGAAGAATACGACCTTAACAGATGTTATGCCGTTAATTGAAACTGGGTAAGCACTGAAATTATTTGAAGGAAAGAAAGCATGATGTCAAGGTGAAGTCATGTTCACTCCAAGTTCATATTTAGAAGGCAGTCATGCTAAGGCACGGCGAAAGAGAATACAACTTGGTTGGTGTGGCAGATTTAGTGATGCAGAATGTAGCACGAGATCGCATTAAAATGCAGCACAGGTACAGAGCCTGAGAGAGTTTAGGAGCCTTGCGATGTGTGGCGCACATTCTACTGCGAGATCCGTGGCTGAATATGACAAGGAAACCTTCAGATGTCCCAGGAAGGTTAAGACACCAGTGAACAAACCGTGTCAGGGGAAAGCATTTAGTGTCTGTGAGGTAAGAGTCTGTCTGTGTCGCTTTCACACTTGGAAAAATGATGTGAACCATGGCCTTCGCATGCTACGTTAAATCCAGAATAGTATCACGCATCTAGCTTCTGCATACTAGCTTAACTTTTCCCTTTGCATGACAGTATTTTGCTCTGTAAGGGTAAGCGCGTCACCTTGTCTCCACCCTGCAGTCCTTTCTTGGTTTAGTTCAAATGCCCTTCCATAAAACTAGTCTGTAGATATTTTTCTTCCTTTCTGGAACTGCTGGTTTCCTCTGTACTTGGGATGTAATGAAGTATGTTTACAACTATCTTCTGACTTTTAACAACTCCCCCCTTCTTGTATTTTTTTAGACACACTCACGTCATTACTTAAAATGGAAGACATAGCTTCGACTACCTTTGGTGGTTCTTTCCTGCTAGATGAATTGGACATATTTAAAATTCCGTCAGTTTGGCCTTAATTACTTCTGCTTCATGAAATTGTAAAAGGGCATGCGGTTACCTCTAAAAACCGGAGAAAATGAAGAGTACTCTAAGCAGAGAAGACCCAATTCAAAGTGCATTTTGCAACAATAACAGTCCCAAGCATGTTCTCTGTAATGACAATAGATGTATTGATTATCGGAAACTTGAAAATATGGACTTTGGTAAATATCAGAAAGGATAAAAACTGTCTCTCATACCACAAAGTGAGTAAAAAAAATAATGACAAGTGGTAAAGCTGCTCTCCGCTCTAAGGTCAAGCTGTAACATATCCATAAGGAATCATGAACCATGGTGTCAACCCCATAGAACCAACTTCTAGGATTAATAAATCATTGGACGAAATAAATTGTACACTCTAGGGAAGAAAAAATTAATTCACTCCTTCCATTAACGATGAGAAGCAAATATATGTAGACACAGTAGGCATCCTGTATGGTGAAGTAGTCTTGACATTAACCTACATTTTTCATGGGACCCTTTGAAACCAAATGAAGTAGGGTATTTTTCCAGGTGTAGGTGGTTTTGTGTAGAGAAACTTCACGTACTTAATGGAAATGGGAGAATCAGGGACTCCAAAAGTAAAGTGTGAAATATTTTTGATGAATTAAACAACAGCACATAAATATTATAGACCAATATTTTTAAAATCATTACTCTAGATTTTTTCCATTCAGTAAGAAAGACTGTCATTAACCCTGCTCACAGTTTTCACATCTTTCCATAAACATTGGTGGAAAATGGCATTGTTCTTCCTTTTGACATTTCCTGATCCTATCGTATGCGTTACTACGGGGAAAAAAGTATTCAGAGAAGGCCAGAGAAATATCCCTAGATAGCAGTTCATACTCCAGAAAAAATGAACAGTAGAGCGCTTTTTTTCAGGGAAGAAATACAGCGTATGCACAATACTCATTCATGACAGAGGGGGAAAATATATGTCAAAAAACATGCAAAGTTATCACGTCAAGACAGTCACATGAAAAAGACAAAATTTATATAGGACCGTTGTATTTCTTCTACAATTTATAAGTATTGGTGCCAGCTCCTTATAATGTGATATATAACACATACTGGGTTGGTACTCTCTGGGAAGCCCTAGTCAAAGATCATTTGAATATTCTTCATGTATATAAATACATAAGACCTAATGACTTGCTTCCTAGAGTGCTTCAAACGTGGGAGGTCGTTGAAGGGTAAGCACTTCCTTGTTACGTCAACTTGTAGATACATGGAGAGACTCTTGAATATTCATAGAAGGAATGTGTAAAGGGCCAAAGCCTAGGAAATATACATTTCAACTTTATAATCTACAGAAGCATAACATTTCACTTTCCAAGCCTTGAGAAAACGCTGACTAAACTAGCAATGCTTGTTACAATCCAGGGTCCTGTTTCAGTAAGTGAAACACTTTCCAAACCACAGTAATAGGCTGGGGGTACTAAGGAGAAGTTCGAGAAGTCTGTCTTATACTACGAGGTTTAATTCAGAGAAAAGATCTTAGGATGAACAAAATGGTAAGTGTGGTCTAAAGCATAAACCTGATTCAGAACCAATGAATTCATCAGGTAAGAATCAGCAATTAATTTTCATTGAAATGTAAACCCCAAACCAAAGGAATACACAAGCATACATGAGCGTACATACTCACACATCTTAAATAGTTTGCAAAGGAAGCCAAACTGCAAGGACTCTATGGACATATAAAGCAGTTAGATGTAACTGAGACAATCGTGCTCATAGTAACAGAGCACACACCAATCAATTAACTTCCAAGACCTGTTATCTGTGAAAGTAGGTTGTTAGACGACATAGTTCCCAAGGCTCCTCATAGGGATGATGTGGTGGGAGTCTTTTAGAGACAACCATGCAATGCTATGGATGGAAGTGGACACCATCATGCTAAGTGAAATGTGCCAGGCTGTGACGGAGAAATACCAAATGATCTCACCTTTAAGTACAACATCATCAACTGAGGAAAAAAGGAAACAAAATATGAACAGGGACATGCACATTAACAAGTTAAATGTTAGGCTTCAGGTACAGATAAGAACAGAGGATTTTTTCAAATATTCATATAGGAAAACATTATTCAAATTCATTTAGTTCAGGGTCTCTCTGAGAAAAAAAAAAAAAATCACTTACAATTTTCTGCATGTCTCCCCATCCCTCAACCCTACCCCAGTGTCTCTCATACAAAATTCTTTAATCAAGGACAGATGGGTCGCGTAGAGACCATCGCTGACATGTTCCTACTACTTTGGAACTGCAGTTTTAGCAGTAGAATGGCAAGGGAAGAGATGAAGGATAAAGACACTTTGGGGAAGATGGATCAAAATCTTGTAATACGTGTAAAGATGGCAGTGGGAGAAAAGGCAGATGGACTTCGAATTTATGATCCTTGAACTTGGGACAATAATAATTGCTCTGATTCAATTGCGTGACACGGGATTGCAACTAGTTTTTAAATAGAAGACGACTCTGCTTCTTATTGTCCAATGACTTTAAGAAACATCCAATGAACACGTTATAGTATGCAATAGAAGACCGCAGGAGGCGTTAAACATCGGAGCTACACTGGGCTGCACATTTTCTGAGGCCTGAGACCCTGCCTAATTTACCTTTGTCGTCTTTCTCCAAGGCATTTTAGCAGCAATCTCCACCGCATAATACAATCCCAATAATCCTAGTCTGCATGGATGAGTAATAGAAAACCCCTTGCACGAATAAAGGAACAATAACGATAAATACTCGAAAGAAAGTATAGAGAAAAGTGAATTTGTTGAGGCGGTCCTCAGCTCCCCCGATCCTGCTTTTGATTCCTTCTACTGTGTTCTTCGTTTATAAAATTAAACCACAATGAGGTTCCATCTCACAACAGCCGGAGTGGCCAACATACACAAAGCAAGACACGGATGTCGGAGAGGATGAGGAGAAAAGGGACAACCAGGACATTGTTGGTGCGAATGCAGACTGGTGCGGCCACTGTGGAGAACTGTATGGAATTTCCTCTGCAAACTAAAAATGGAAAAGCCGTTTGACCCAGAAATAACACTGCTGGGATTGTACCCTTAGAACACTGAAACACCAATGCCAGAGAACCTGTGCACCCCAATGTCCATAGCACCACGATTTACAATAGCCCAGTGCTGGAGGCTACCTAGGTGCCCATCAGCTAATGAGTGGATCCAAAAACTATGGTACATTTACACAATGGAAATCTGCACCGAAGAGAGAAAGAAGGAGCTGATACACTTTGCAATGGTATGGATGGAACTGGACAGCATTAGGTTAAGTGAAATGCGCCAGGCTGTGAGGGAGAAATACCAAATGATCTCACCTTTAAGGACAACATAATCAACTGAGGAAAAAAGGAAACAAAAGAGAAACAGACACATACGACTTTAAGAACAATGGTACAATAGTCAGAGGGGAAGAGGGAGGGGATAGAGGGGAGAGTGGTCTACAGGATCTACTACTCTAAAATGCCCAAGGAGAAAATCAAAGGGGAGTTTTGAGGTGTCTGGGGGAGGTGGGACTGGCTAGGGTGAGGTGCAGGGATGGGGAGGAAATGCAGTCAATTATAACTGAATAAACATAAAATTAAATCAATATCTATTAAAAATTAAACCTAGTAGAAGGGTTTTATGAAAATCGTGTTTTATGGCTAAAAAATAAAAATTAAGTTTTGAAGTTAAAACAAAAGAAAAACCTGACTTTGATGAGAGCCTAGAGTTAGGAATAGAAAGAGTGGAAACCAGTGAGGAAGACAGAACACAGTCATAGAAGAAAAATAACCAGGGGTATTGTGTCATCGCTGCCTTTGTTTTCCTGTATCAATAATGTCATTCCCGTTCCTCTTCCTATACCACCCTTACCTCCTCCGGTCTATTTTGCTCCTATCATTAATGTTTCTTATTCCCTGTACGTTTTCCCCCGTTGTCGGTCCACCCCCTCCCGCTAATAACCCTCCATATTACCTCCATTTCTGCAATTCAGTTCCTGTTGGAATTGTCTGCGTAGTGTGTTTTTATTTTTGCTTTTAAGGTTAGGTTGTTGATAGATGTGACTTTGCTGCCATTTTATTCGCATTTTTTTTTTTTTTTACCTTCTTTTTCCTTAGGCAACTTTCTGTATCTTTTCATATAATAAGGGCTTGGAGATGATGAACTCCTTTAAATTGAACTTGTCTGGGCAGCACTTTATCTGCCCGAGCGTTCGAAAAGACAGCTTTGCTGGATAGAACAATCTTGGATGGAGTTCCTTGCATTTCTTCACTTGGGATACTTCTTCCCAGCCCTTTCTTGCCTCCATTGTTTCTGTTGAGAAATCAGCTGACAATCTTTTGGGAATTCCTTTGTAGGTAACTGTGTCCTTATCTCTTGCAGCTTCTCAGATTCTCTCCTTATCTTTAATCTCGGGCAATGTAATTGTGCTGTGCCTTGGTTGTTCCTCTTTGGGTCCAACTGCCTTGGGACTCTCTGGGCTTCCTGGACTTTCTGGAAGGCTGTTTCTTGTGCCAGATAGGGGAAGTTGTCCTTCATTCACTTTTCAAAGAATGTCTCCATTTCTTGTTCTTCCTCTTGTCCTCCTGCCACCACTATGATTTGGATGTTGGACCACTTAGAATTACCCTGGAGGTTCCTAAGACTCTCCTCAATGATTTGAATCGTTGTTTCTTCATTCTGTTCTGGTTGAATGTGTTTTTCTTCCTTCTGCTCCAAACTGTTCGTCTCAGTCCCGCTTTCCTTCCCGTCCGTGTTGGTTCCCTGAACATGTTCCTCTATTTCACTTTTCCTAGGCTGCACTTGTTCCTCTATGTTGTGACCATACTCAGCCAATTGCTGAGCATCACAACGACCAGCATTTGGAACTGTGCCTCTGATAGGTTGGCTAACCCTTCATCACTTAGCTGCATTTTTGTCGGAGCTTTGATCTCTTCTTTCATTTGGGCCATGTGTTTTTGGTTGTTTGTTTCAGAGTGCCTCTTATGTGGTAATGGGCAGAGCCTTAGGGTTTCATTAGGGCAGCCCACCTGGCCGTGCTGTGAGCCGTATTTTGGGGAGGGGTGTGACAGGGAATGATGCTGCTTGCCTAGCTCTCTGCTGGCTTTCAGTCACTTCCCCTACTACCCACAATCAAAACTGTCCCATGTGAAGCTGATTCTCAGGGGAGTGGTTTTGTATACGTTCTTGGACTCTGTGTGTCTCTCCAAGGAACTCTCCTGTGAGGCTGAGAGTGTTCTGTGCTGCTGCAAACCCCTCAGGTGTTTCCAAGCAGAGGTTTGAGGTTTTATTTAGCTGCGCTGGAGCCCTGGCTTGCGTCGTCCATTTCGCTCCACCGTTGTTCATCTCCATTGATCTGCTAGCAAATATGCTACCCCTCGCTCTGGAGCTGCTGCCTTGCCTGGTCCACCAGCCACCTGTCTGCCAGGGCCGCCTCTCCCGTCCCAGTTCTCCAGCCACCTTCCTGCTGCGAGTCCTCTCCACCCCTACTTGCCGCTTCTAACCTCCTACTGGTCTGTGTGAATGTTTAGTCTGTAACTCCTTGGTTGTTGGACTCTCATCCAGTTCCATTTTCTGCCAGTTTCTGGCTGGTTTTTGTTTTTAAATTCATTGCTCTCCTTGTTTTGGCTGTGTGAGGAGGGAAAGGGCATCTACGTATGCCTGTGTCTTCGCCAGAGGTGACTCTAGTGTCTTTCCAATGGTACTGCAATTTGTTGAGGGAGGAAATATTTATTACTATTTCCATAAAGCCTAGAATTATTGGGTGGATAGTTACTGTTTCCAAATAACATTTTCTCACTGAGACTTCAAAACCATTTCTTGGACGAAGTATAATTTATTTTATTTTGCCAATCAGAAACTTGAGGCTCAAAGAGATACAAAATTATTCAAAGCTGCATCACGAGACTGTGATGAAGGCAGTCCCGGGTGCCTCCAAAGCCCTACTTTTCTTCACCATAGCGTAGAGGTAAGGGATATTTAGCCCTCCCAGGTGTGGCTACATCGGTTTTGTGTCACCCTACACAGACAGAAGGTGCTGGTTTGATTGCCATAGGGCACGTGCCCTGGATGCAGGTTCGGTCCCCACGTGGGCTGTGAATGAGAGGCAATGATTGATGCTTCACTCTCAGATTGATGTTTCTGTCTCTAACAAACCCCAAACGGTTAAAAAAATGTGATGTGTAATATTGTTAATATGACTGGAGGGAGTAATAAAGGAGAAGTTTATTATTCTATTGAATCTTCCATAGGTTTCTGTGTGTTAAGTCACCCTAGCTAAGTGGTTTCGTAATATGGAAGACAGGAGCCTTCATTCGGTTCCCTGTACTATCCCATTTTAAGACATTCCCTGCCTAGTCTCCTGTCTGCTGTAAGACGGAAGTGACAATGAGAGTAGCCTCCAGAGACTGTTTCCAAAAGGAAAACAATGGTTGAAGACAAGAATGGTCATACCAGGTGCAAGCACAGTGATGAGAAGAGCAGAATTGGAGGCTTACTTCCTAATCCTGAGAGATGTCAAAAATGTAAAGGGTAGCCTGTCCTTTTCTGACAAAATCAAGAACAGAGATGACATTCAATTATCATACCCAAAACAAGGGCTCAGGCGTTTAACAAGTGTTTTATTTTTACAAAATCCTTCGATTGAGGCCTTATCTCCATGTTCCCACATGAAATATGCCTATTGAAGAGGTACTGTGATGCTGTGTACATCAAGTGAACAATAGGTTCGTCTTCATAGCTGCTCAGGACGAAAGACCCAGTCATTCACTTGCTGCTGTCGTACTAGCCAGACTGTTTCTTGTCAAGCACTTGTCTGTGGAAAGGGAAAATGTACATTTTCTAGCAATGACGTTTCCTCGGAGTAAATCTAACATGGACTGACTCAGCACAGCTCGGGATGACACACGTAACATTTACCACTGCCATACTGGAATCAATATTGCGACGATAATGTCTTGGATATCCACGCAATTGGTGAAATATAGAATCAGACCTAATGGGTATTTGCCTTTCGCTGAATCCCAGGACGGAACAAAATGTCACGTCTGTCTGTTTTGTCACGTGTGAGAAAGGAAAACTGCATAAAAATATATTTCTTCTCCTATCCCCAGATATTTCTCCTCATGGTAAGTTTATATTTCACCGAATGTCTTTCAGTTTGAAAGTTAAAAGAAAGTCAGTTCTCAGTTTGCAAGTGATATTCAAGCATTCTCTATTATTTCATATATAATAACGAATGGAAACATTAAATATGGCGGCAGAGGAACAAACTTTTTTCCAGTGTTGTTTCCTCATTTCCTCTTGTTCCCTCCCTTGAAAAACACACATTTCCATTCGATGAGAAATATTTCCAGTCAGGAGGTGAGTGTAAAAAATGTTTTTCTCCATGTTTTCTATGCACATGATACATACAATTCTTTTTCAAAATAATGTTAATTTCTTTCTGAAAGAATGCATGTGTAGACGTACAGAAAGAATTATGTACGTGTGTATATATCATTCCCTTAGTTCTCTCATAGAAAGCATGTGCTTAGATTCTAAAGTGGGTTACCTGGTAGATACGATTTGAATTATACTCTCAATCAATGGATAAGACTCCAAGGACCTGATCTATCCTTTGTTTTGCAATATTATTACAATTCATGAAACCATCAAGTACACTGAAATTTTGATAAATGGAGTGTTAACGCTGTTTCTCCCCTTGGAGTCACAGCATAGTTCCAGCAGTCATAGTTGCTTCTCACAATTGCCTCTCTCATCGCCATGGATGATGTGTATTTACATCGGAATCTCATTCACTCAGAGCAGAAGTGCTACACTTTCTTCCAAGGTACTTTGATTCCATTACCTGGCCTCCACAAGGAACTCAGTGAACTGATCCATTTTGCCAGTGACTGTGGCCCAGTTACCTGAATAAGCCAAATTCTCAGTGGAGATCCAGGAACTGTGCGGACAATGTCCCGGAAATACCTCCTCGGAATATTTCAGAGCATGGCACAGGAACCGGAGCCAGGACACAATGTATTCTTCCTGTGGGTAGAGTTCTGCGGTGGGTTTAGTGAGGTGGGAAGGGAACACTGCCAATTATTGGCCAAGTTGTTTTGAAGGGACTAGTTTTTAATGTACATTTTGGGGGTTGTTTCTGCTAATACAGTTGTTCACACCTCTTCCCCCTTTGCTCTCCTGCACCCAGCTGCCGCTCCTCTTCCCTCTGGCCACCCCCCCATTGTGATCCGTGTCCAAGGATCCTGAACAGCTGTCCTTCCAGTAATCCCTTCACCTTCTTCTTCCATTCACCCAGCCGCTTCCCTTGCGACAACCCTCGTTCTGTTTCGTATCATCCCTGTTTCTACATTTTTGTTAGGTTATAGAACTCATTGGATTCCACACGTGCCTATTTTGCAGTCTTTAGTGTCCATTTCAAATGGTAGATATCCTTTCAAAATGTATGGATTACTTAAGATCATTTGGAAAATATAATTAGACACATTACCCTTCAACATATAATTCATGTAGTCAGACTCTTTGACTCTTCATTGAGCCTTTAATTCCACTCAGGAGATTGGTTACCCTTTGCTGTCAGCATTAATCCTATAAATTCGCAAAAAAAAAAAAAAAGAAAAGAAAAGAAAAGAAAAAGCGGTGCAGGCGAGGGACGCTAAATAGTATTTCTCTCTCAACACCTGCCTTATTTCACTTAGCATAATGCCCACAACTTTCACCCATGCCATTGCACAGGGTATTAGCTCCTTCTTTCTCTCCGCTGCGTAAAATTCCATTGTCTGAAAGTACCATACTTTTTGGATCCTCTCATTAACTGATGGGCACTTAAGTTACTTCCAGTACTTGGTTATTGTAAATTGTGTTGCTATGAACATTGGGGTGCAGAGGATCTCATGTTGAACTGGAACATAATCAAGAAAAGAAAAAGCAAACAAAATATAACCAGAGATATTGAAATTAAGAACATTGTAACAGTAGCCACAGGGCATTGGGACGCCATAGGGGGGACAGTGCTCTATAGGAGCTACTATATAGGACACAAGGATAAATTTAAAGGGGAGGTTAGAGGGGAGTAGTGAGGTGGGACTTGCCCGGGGTGGGGGAGCGAACAGGAGATAATCCAGACAATTGTAACTGAATAAAATAAATTAATTAATTTTTAAAATGAGGGTTTAAATCAGTTGGTTTTTCCACATAAACTTTTCTGCACATCCCAGGTCTCTACTCCCAGCTCTCAGACACAAATGCACATGTGAGACTCAGTTCTATTTCTACATCTGCCTTGTCAAAGTAACACGTGTTTTTACCATTTACTTTACCTCCCGTGGATCAGTTGTTGCATCTGTTCATTTGCAATTCGTAAGGAAGTCAAATCCTCCACACACGTGACTCGCTCGTAGTAGAACAGAAACCACCGAACATCACAGATTAGACTATGAGGTCCTGGCAGAAGGCACCTGGAAAGGGAACGCCTGCAAACCAGCTGCACTACCGTGAATCCAGGGATGGAACTGGAAGCTAGTGATCGTCTTAGCCAAAATATGTGCACTGCAAACCACTTGGCTGAAGCTATGAGGCCGAAATTTGTAAGTAAAGTTCACCTCTGACCACCCGGTGGTGTCTGCCTGAAGTGCTGTGCAGGAAGGAAAGGGACACCAAAGGAATGCTCCCCGCTGTGCACCCTTGATAACATGCCTCCCAACCAAGCTCACCATGTTTGCTCAGACGCCTCTGTCCGGACCTTCTCTTTCCAACAGCTGTAGTGAAGGGAAAATTCTGCCGTCCTGAAAGTGCTTTTTGGGAAAGGAATCGTAAGCTATTTATCAAGAAACAAACCACTCTCGGAACCGTGGGTCTTCCTCCCTTTCCTGCCCTAGAGACTCAGACAGAGAAACTGCTGAATGTCCTCAGCCTAATGGAACTAAGTGTGAAGAGTAGACCGCATAAGGCATGTCCACATAGCCGAGTACCTGCTGCGTCCCATTGTTGCGGATTCACCCAGAACTAAGGCCCTGGCCTGTGTGCTTGGCGCTTCCTCAACTGCTTGTAAATCACTCTTTCGCATTCCTCAAAATCTAGTACCATGTTACCCTGCCTTTTCTTCTTTGTCCAAAATGTCCCAGCAACCCGGTGTTGTCTCACTGTCTTTGGAATTCCCGTGGATGTGTCATGCTAGTGTGAATTACCCATGAACGTCTATTGAACTTGCATTTTCTCCTATCAGCCCACCTCTATCAATTTGGTTATTAGCCCAGCCTGAAGAACTTAAAAGGAGGAAGGAAAAGCATTAAACATTTTCAGCCCCCACAGTAGTTTATCCCAATCTATCTTTGCATATATTTAATGCATGGAAAGAGATTTACTTATATGTCCATGGATTCTTATTAAATTGTAAACAGCATATATTAATAATACCTACATTTAATGAGTGTAGTGTCCTGGGTTTTTCGGTTTTTGTTTTTGTTTTTGTTTTCTATTTCTGCAAATCTCTTTATTTGCCAGCTTAAGGAAGACAGAGGCATTCGTATGTCTGCTCCTTTCTACAAACTACTGGAAGATATTGTTTTGGTTGAAGGAAATGATGAAAAGATGGCCTCACTCAGACATAGAGTGCAAAGAGGGACCACACAGACTGCCTGTAGGGTCCCAAGGTCCTGAAAAGGCTGTTAGATGCCTCTTTCTCATGACACCAATGAGCAATCCTGCAAGGAATCAGCACCCTAATGTTATGAAAGCAGAATTTGGAAAATCTCTCCTGTCAGTCAGGTCATCAGGATCTGCCCCTTTCACATAGCTCTAAATCCTCTCTCACGTGGATGCTCAAAGTCCCTGCACACCTGGTATTTGAGTTTAGCCACTCTTGCCTTTTGAATTCTGACCCTCTCACTCCTTGGCGCTGATTACTTAATTGTTCTTACTCATTTATAATGTTGACCTGTAGCATGGCGCATCTTTGTGGATTCTCAGGGTATAAATACACCAATGGAATTGATGGACCAACAGGCAGTTCCATTACCTGAAGAAATGCAAACATGTTTTCCACCGTGACTTCCCCATTCTGCATTCCCACCCACAGGGCAAAATGGTTGCCTTTGTTTTCAAACCCTGCCAGCATTTGTGGCGATTAGATGTATCCAATGATGGCCATTTTCACCTTGTGAGGTTATATCTCATTGTGGTTTTCATTGGCGTCTCTCTCGTCTGTCTTCCTGGTGTTCCTAACCCCTTTCCTTCACCACCCAACCTTTGCCTCTAACACTTAGCCTAGCAGGCAGGCAGCAGGACCCAAACTGCTGCTCAGTCGCAGGAGTGCTCCACTGACAACGGATTGAGGACACTCTTTCATAGAGAAAAGATTTACACAAAGAAAGGAAACTTTCCTATCCTGTTATTTTTTAATTGCACTTACTGGGGGGTGACACAGGTGAGTGAAATTATGCAGGTTTGCAGCGTGGGAGTCTACACTTCATCCTTTGCATGTTGTATTGTGTGTTCACCACCCCATTCAAGTCTGCTTCTGGCAGCACCCGCTGTCCCCCTTCACGCCCTTCTATTGCACCGCCCCACCCCTTTTCCCTTGGTCTTCTCCATACTGTTATCTGGGAAGGTCTTTTCTTACTCCCTTCCGGTTTCCCACCTAGCCTGCACCCCATACCCCCTCTGACAGCTGGCTGCCAGCTCTCTAGGAGCCTCTCCCCATTTTCCTTGTTACTTCAGTTTGTTCATTAGATGCTCCTTATGACAGAGATCCTATGGTATTTATTTGTCGTCCTCTGACTGGCTTATTTCACGGAGCCTAAGATTTTTCAGGTCCATCGACACTGTCACAAAGGGACAGATTTCCATGTACTATTTATTCCATTGTGTGCACATACCACAGTGCTTTTATCCACTCATCTACTCATGGGCACTTGGGCAGCCTGTACAAGTGTTCTATTGTCAATAAGCATGACCTGAGAATGGGGATATAGCCCAGACTGTGGAGGGTGGCAGACGGGTCAAAAAGGCGGGCAGTGTAGTGTGGGGGGGTGGAGAATTCTTGGAAGAAAAGACTTCGTTTTCTTTTGTGACATCTCCTCATCCACTTAATGTTTCTACAGTTAAATGTGGGCCTGAAAGAAGAGGCTGTGGCTTACCTTCCATGTCGGTCCAAGCAAAAACCCTGAAGACACAGGTACCTCAGAATGAACCAGATACCTAATGATCTTCCTATTCTTCATCCAGTGTTTCCCCCACCTTGTGCGTGCTAACGGACGCCTGTTAATCCCACCACCCCCTTGTTCTTGCTTTCCCATCCTGAAGCAGGAAAGAAGTGTTTCAGTCAAATATTTATTACTACTAGCCTCTCTCAAAATACCCCGTCTCCCAACCTTGCCCTTCCCCCAAACACTGCTTCCCATCAGGCCTCCACACACCCTCATAGACAGATGTGAGAAGGGAAAGGATTCCTCCCAGAAAGCAATCAAAGAAGAGCCCATTCAACAGCCAGGTGTTTTATTGAGGTGAGGGGTTATCATTTGCCCCTCCCTCACATAGCATACTTCTTGGTCCAAGCTCGCGCCATGGTATCATATGCCTTCCTGTCCTTTAGGTACATTCTCCCAATGGATGGAACAAAGGCATTGTTGGGGTTGGGGTCACATAGCAAGGAGCTGATGGACAGCAAGAGTTTGGATATGGTCATTATAGGAGACCACTGGGACCTGAGAATATCGACACAGATATATCCCTTTCGGTTGATATTGGGGTGGTATATCGGGGTGGTGAAGGAAATCGCCGGAGGCCTGAAGGGGTAATTTCGAGGGAATTGTATGTTTAGGCAGAACACCCCTCCCTCATAGGGGCTGTCCGGGGGTCCCATGATGGTCCCCTTCCATTGGAACATGTTGTCATCCACTGGCCCTGCAGAGCACATGGGCGGGGGATCGATCGTGATGTTCGCCAGTTCCTTGTGCAGTCGCCTCAGCGCCGTGGACGTTTCCCAGGCAGCGGGGATGGACTGGATATCCTGACAGGGACCAAGGGGGAACCACGGGTAAGGGGGACCATGGGTTAGGGCGGGCGTGGCTTCTGGGGAAGATGGTTGGAGGGTCAGCCACCCCCCAGGTCGGCGGGTAAGAAGTTGGAACCTGGCTGTGGCGTGTATGGTGGGGGCGGGGGGCAGGGAGAGTTGGGGACTCACTTGGAACAGCAGGACCTGAGAGGCTACTGCTCACCTGTGCGCCGCTGTTCCCTGGCTCCTCAATCCTAGGCTCCTGCACCTCCTCCTCCTGCACCTCTTGCTCCTCCACCCCTGGCTCTTCCATCTCCTTGTCCTCCACTGCTGTCTGCTGCTCAGAGCCTATAGCCCAAGGCTGCGCTGCCTGCGGGGATACTCCGCCTTCCTGCCACAGGACCAGCCGCTCCTGAAGGCCTGCCCCAACAGTTCCTGCTGGCCGGCCCCAAGGGACCCTGTGTTCCCATGGCAGGAGGGAATATGCACTGTGACGTCACAAGGGACAGCTGACCAATCAGCAACTCAGTGGGCGCGTGGCCAGGGGAGACAGATGGCCTCCATCACAGGGAGTATTAGTATAGCAACAATTTTATAGGAATAATAGTGTAGCAACATATTAGAGTTGTCTATGCAATAAAGAAATAAACAGAGAAACAAACAAGTAAATAGTGAACTTGTATGAAACAAATGGTTCTAATCCTCTGTAAAGAAAAAGGAAGCATATCAAGAAAGGGAGCCCCTGGGATATTTTACCACAAAGGGAGGGTTACACAGGAAAATGCACTACAGTCTTGGCTGTCTTTTCGCTCCTGGTCACCCTGCTGATCGGTGTTCTCCTGGGCACACCGCGTTTCCAAGTTGAAGTGCAGGACTTAACGCCAGCTCCTAGGAGATACTTCAGGAGTTTGTGGTCAGAATCAAGAGCTTGTTTCTCACACATGACAAATGCATAGGGGTGAGATTTCACGAGAAAACAACAAGTGTCAGAGTGTACTGAAGGGCAACGTATTTTGGCCACTCTCCTCAAGATTGTCAGCATATCTACTCCCCATCTGTGCTGCTGACTGCAGTGTGAAATGCCAGGGGCAGGGAAGAGTAGCTTAGCTCCACCAGTAGATGTTAAAAATGACCAGAAGCTTCTATGCCCACCATTAATCTCCTTAGATACCCCCTGTGGAGCCATGGCTGCTCTTCTGCAACACTGCGAGTTTCATTGAACTGTTTGGGACATTTCTTTCAACCCAATGTCATTGGCTCAATTTCTTGGAACCTATATAACGTGTGGAGAAATGGTGGAGGGCTCAAGGATTTTTACTCTTGGTCCCAGCACTCGCGGGAGAGTGAGATTTGGATGCATTTAATTCCTGTAGTGATCACCACTAATTTACTGATCAAGGTTGTGTGTTCTGTGTTAGGTGTAAACATAAATACGATATGATCTCTGAGTCAAAGGCATTCGTGGTCTGATACAGGAAGAGGGAAATACATTGACATGTATTTACATCATTAACATCACACGCTATATATACAGCAATAAAAACATATTTGTGGATCCCAGGCTACTGGAAAGACAAGGATGAAAGGTGACTCTTCAGAGGGACTTCTATCTGAGCTGAGTCAGGCATGAGCACTGTCAGTTCATGGGGGGCGGAGGGTAAGCAGGCTTTCAGATGGGAAAAGGGCGGGTAGGAATAATGGCAGATCATGACGGAGCCAGGGGGATAAGCAGATGTGAAAGGCCTGATGCGACAGAAAGCATGACCATTTCCAGGAAGGAAATGCATTTTGCAAAGGGTTAGGTGTTCAATTCCTAGTCAAGGCACATGGCTGGGTTGTGGGCTGTGTCCTCACTAGGGGGCGCCTGAGAGGCCACCATGCCTTGGTGTTTCTCTCCCTCACTTCCTCTCTCTAAAGACGAGTAACTGAAATCCTTCAAAACAAATAGTGAGATAAATATCTTTTCATGTAATAATATTGAATTTAGTAGCGATAAAAGTGAATATAACCAATTATGCAACACCATAATCCCAGAGTTAACATTATGTGTTGTAAATTTTATTCAGAGAAAATGCTCCCTCTCCACTTTACCCCTTACCGCTGCGAGAACGTATTTCCCTGCTATGATGTTGACCTTGGCTATGTGACGTTCTCAATCAATGGCAAGAGGAGGACGTGATGTGTAAACGTGCAAGAAATGCTAATTACGGTCACTCCTCATTAACTTGGGACAGCTGCCTACACAAAATATGTTCTATTGAATGGATACACATTCATTCTTGCCTTCCCTCAGAGGAAACACCTCATTCAATCCAAAGTTCTACCTTCCACCAAAATTCAAGCCTAGACAAGATGAGGAGACTCGACAAAAATCATACTTAAACTGAAGAATCAGAAGTGAGAGATATGTGTTTGCTTTAATCCATGAGATTTATGCTTTGCTTCTTCTTGAGACGAAACCTAACTAAAGTGTTTTGTTTACAAAACATGCTGCATGGCTCCATTTTCAGTACCTTTTGTGGGAGTAATAAGCAAACTGATGCAGACAATTAATGCTTCAGTAGGTGGCATAGTTTTCCCTTTTGGCCGACAATAAGGGGAAGCAACTACAAAGCTGCTGTTGACACTTCTCACGTGGCTTAACTGTACTGGTTGTGGTCCCTTGGCTTCCCTACAGGTCTCAAGATGGCTGTTCTAACCCACATACAGCATCAGCATTCCATGCTGTCGAATGGGAGTCAAGAAAGTGGTGGCACCTTGGCTTTCCTTTTTAACGGATAAAGAAACAGTTTTTCCAAAGGTGACCCTGGCAGACTGGGTTCTGTGCCCTGAGTTGCAGACCGGGATCACATGGCCCCTCACATCTATAATGCAGACCATGAAAGTGAGAAACACTTGGCCCTGATTGGGATGGATAAAATGCAACTCGGTGCTGAAGACTTTTAAAGTGCTTTCCCCACGAAAAACATGCCTTCTGACAGCAATAAAGAAGGGAAGTGGTGATGGTGAATATTGAAGGGGCAAGTAACAATGATTTCCCTTGTTAGAATTAGTTCTTATATCCTTTAATTCTTCCTCTCCCAATCTACTGTCAAGCCAGAGTAGGGAAATGTGTGTGCATAACACAATATATGTAAAACATATGTTTCACCGACTTAAAAAATGTCCTTGATGAAGAATACGACCTTAACAGATGTTATGCCGTTAATTGAAACTGGGTAAGCACTGAAATTATTTGAAGGAAAGAAAGCATGATGTCAAGGTGAAGTCATGTTCACTCCAAGTTCATATTTAGAAGGCAGTCATGCTAAGGCACGGCGAAAGAGAATACAACTTGGTTGGTGTGGCAGATTTAGTGATGCAGAATGTAGCACGAGATCGCATTAAAATGCAGCACAGGTACAGAGCCTGCGAGAGTTTAGGAGCCTTGCGATGTGTGGCGCACATTCTACTGCGAGATCCGTGGCTGAATATGACAAGGAAACCTTCAGATGTCCCAGGAAGGTTAAGACACCAGTGAACAAACCGTGTCAGGGGAAAGCATTTAGTGTCTGTGAGGTAAGAGTCTGTCTGTGTCGCTTTCACACTTGGAAAAATGATGTGAACCATGGCCTTCGCATGCTACGTTAAATCCAGAATAGTATCACGCATCTAGCTTCTGCATACTAGCTTAACTTTTTCCTTTGCATGACAGTATTTTGCTCTGTAAGGGTAAGCGCGTCACCTTGTCTCCACCCTGCAGTCCTTTCTTGGTTTAGTTCAAATGCCCTTCCATAAAACTAGTCTGTAGATATTTTTCTTCCTTTCTGGAACTGCTGGTTTCCTCTGTACTTGGGATGTAATGAAGGATGTTTACAACTATCTTCTGACTTTTAACAACTCCCCCCTTCTTGTATTTTTTTAGACACACTCACGTCATTACTTAAAATGGAAGACATAGCTTCGACTACCTTTGGTGGTTCTTTCCTGCTAGATGAATTGGACATATTTAAAATTCCGTCAGTTTGGCCTTAATTACTTCTGCTTCATGAAATTGTAAAAGGGCATGCGGTTACCTCTAAAAACCGGAGAAAATGAAGAGTACACTAAGCAGAGAATACCCAATTCAAAGTGCATTTTGCAACAATAACAGTCCCAAGCATGTTCTCTGTAATGACAATAGATGTATTGATTATCGGAAACTTGAAAATATGGACTTTGGTAAATATCAGAAAGGATAAAAACTGTCTCTCATACCACAAAGTGAGTAAAAAAAATAATGACAAGTGGTAAAGCTGCTCTCCGCTCTAAGGTCAAGCTGTAACATATCCATAAGGAATCATGAACCATGGTGTCAACCCCATAGAACCAACTTCTAGGATTAATAAATCATTGGACGAAATAAATTGTACACTCTAGGGAAGAAAAAATTAATTCACTCCTTCCATTAACGATGAGAAGCAAATATATGTAGACACAGTAGGCATCCTGTATGGTGAAGTAGTCTTGACATTAACCTACATTTTTCATGGGACCCTTTGAAACCAAATGAAGTAGGGTATTTTTCCAGGTGTAGGTGGTTTTGTGTAGAGAAACTTCACGTACTTAATGGAAATGGGAGAATCAGGGACTCCAAAAGTAAAGTGTGAAATATTTTTGATGAATTAAACAACAGCCCATAAATATTAAAGACCAATATTTTTAAAATCATTACTCTAGATTTTTTCCATTCAGTAAGAAAGACCGTCATTAACCCTGCTCACAGTTTTCACATCTTTCCATAAACATTGGTGGAAAATGGCATTGTTCTTCCTTTTGACATTTCCTGATCCTATCGTATGCGTTACTACGGGGAAAAAAGTATTCAGAGAAGGCCAGAGAAATATCCCTAGATAGCAGTTCATACTCCAGAAAAAATGAACAGTAGAGCGCTTTTTTTCAGGGAAGAAATACAGCGTATGCACAATACTCATTCATGACAGAGGGGGAAAATATATGTCAAAAAACATGCAAAGTTATCACGTCAAGACAGTCACATGAAAAAGACAAAATTTATATAGGACCGTTGTATTTCTTCTACAATTTATAAGTATTGGTGCCAGCTCCTTATAATGTGATATATAACACATACTGGGTTGGTACTCTCTGGGAAGCCCTAGTCAAAGATCATTTGAATATTCTTCATGTATATAAATACATAAGACCTAATGACTTGCTTCCTAGAGTGCTTCAAACGTGGGAGGTCGTTGAAGGGTAAGCACTTCCTTGTTACGTCAACTTGTAGATACATGGAGAGACTCTTGAATATTCATAGAAGGAATGTGTAAAGGGCCAAAGCCTAGGAAATATACATTTCAACTTTATAATCTACAGAAGCATAACATTTCACTTTCCAAGCCTTGAGAAAACGCTGACTATACTAGCAACGCTTCTTACAATCCAGGGTCCTGTTTCAGTAAGTGAAACACTTTCCAAACCACAGTAATAGGCTGGGGGTACTAAGGAGAAGTTCGAGAAGTCTGTCTTATACTACGAGGTTTAATTCAGAGAAAAGATCTTAGGATGAACAAAATGGTAAGTGTGGTCTAAAGCATAAACCTGATTCAGAACCAATGAATTCATCAGGTAAGAATCAGCAATTAATTTTCATTGAAATGTAAACCCCAAACCAAAGGAATACACAAGCATACATGAGCGTACATACTCACACATCTTAAATAGTTTGCAAAGGAAGCCAAACTGCAAGGACTCTATGGACATACAAAGCAGTTAGATGTAACTGAGACAATCGTGCCCATAGTAACAGAGCACACACCAATCAATTAACTTCCAAGACCTGTTATCTGTGAAAGTAGGTTGTTAGACGACATAGTTCCCAAGGCTCCTCATAGGGATGATGTGGTGGGAGTCTTTTAGAGACAACCATGCAATGCTATGGATGGAAGTGGACACCATCATGCTAAGTGAAATGTGCCAGGCTGTGACGGAGAAATACCAAATGATCTCACCTTTAAGTACAACATCATCAACTGAGGAAAAAAGGAAACAAAATATGAACAGGGACATGCACATTAACAAGTTAAATGTTAGGCTTCAGGTACAGATAAGAACAGAGGATTTTTTCAAATATTCATATAGGAAAACATTATTCAATGCAAAGACTTTTCATTTCTCTTTGACCATACTACCTCCCACAAAACCACCTCTAACTCCGGTGAGTCCCCACTGCCTCCCTCCAGACCCATCCCCATGTTCGATCCTCCATCTTCCCATCACTTTTGGCTCTGTCCACATCTCCGTATACATGTTCCTGATACCCCTGCCGCCTTCCCCACCCTCATTATCTCCCCGCAACTCCCTCTTGTTTCTGGCTGTTGGGTTTTAGTTCAGGGTCTCTCTGAAAAAAAAAAAAATTCACTTACAATTTTCTGCATGTCTCCCCATCCCTCAACCCTACCCCAGTGTCTCTCATACAAAATTCTTTAATCAAGGAGAGATGGGTTGCGTAGAGACCATCGCTGACATGTTCCTACTACTTTGGAACTGCAGTTTTAGCAGTAGAATGGCAAGGGAAGAGATGAAGGATAAAGACACTTTGGGGAAGATGGATCAAAATCTTGTAATACGTGTAAAGATGGCAGTGGGAGAAAAGGCAGATGGACTTCGAATTTATGATCCTTGAACTTGGGACAATAATAATTGCTCTGATTCAATTGCGTGACACGGGATTGCAACTAGTTTTTAAATAGAAGACGACTCTGCTTCTTATTGTCCAATGACTTTAAGAAACATCCAATGAACACGTTATAGTATGCAATAGAAGACCGCAGGAGGCGTTAAACATCGGAGCCACACTGGGCTGCACATTTTCTGAGGCCTGAGACCCTGCCTAATTTACCTTTGTCGTCTTTCTCCAAGGCATTTTAGCAGCAATCTCCACCGCATAATACAATCCCAATAATCCTAGTCTGCATGGATGAGTAATAGAAAACCCCTTGCACGAATAAAGGAACAATAACGATAAATACTCGAAAGAAAGTATAGAGAAAAGTGAATTTGTTGAGGCGGTCCTCAGCTCCCCCGATCCTGCTTTTGATTCCTTCTACTGTGTTCTTCGTTTATAATATTAAACCACAATGAGGTTCCATCTCACAACAGCCGGAGTGGCCAACATAAACAAAGCAAGACACGGATGTCGGAGAGGATGAGGAGAAAAGGGACAACCAGGACATTGTTGGTGCGAATGCAGACTGGTGCGGCCACTGTGGAGAACTGTATGGAATTTCCTCTGCAAACTAAAAATGGAAAAGCCGTTTGACCCAGAAATTCCACTGCTGGCATTGTACCCTTAGAACAGTGAAACACCAATGCCAGAGAACCTGTGCACCCCAATGTCCATAGCACCACGATTCACAATAGCCCAGTGCTGGAGGCTACCTAGGTGCCCATCAGCTAATGAGTGGATCCAAAAACTATGGTACATTTACACAATGGAAATCTGCACCGAAGAGAGAAAGAAGGAGCTGATACACTTTGCAATGGTATGGATGGAACTGGACAGCATTAGGTTAAGTGAAATGCGCCAGGCTGTGAGGGAGAAATACCAAATGATCTCACCTTTAAGGACAACATAATCAACTGAGGAAAAAAGGAAACAAAATAGAAAAAGACACATACGACTTTAAGAACAATGGTACAATAGTCAGAGGGGAAGAGGGAGGGGATAGAGGGGAGTGTGGTCTACAGGATCTACTACTCTAAAATGCACAAGGAGAAAATCAAAGCGGAGTTTTGAGGTGTCTGGGGGAGGTGGGACTGGCTAGGGTGAGGTGCAGGGATGGGGAGGAAATGCAGTCAATTATAACTGAATAAACATAAAATTAAATCATTATCTATTAAAAATTAAAGCTAGTAGAAGGGTTTTATGTAAATCGTGTTTTATGGCTAAAAAATAAAAATTAAGTTTTGAAGTTAAAACAAAAGAAAAACCTGACTTTGATGAGAGCTTAGAGTTAG
This sequence comes from Desmodus rotundus, assembly GCF_022682495.2. Lineage (NCBI taxonomy): Eukaryota > Metazoa > Chordata > Mammalia > Chiroptera > Phyllostomidae > Desmodus > Desmodus rotundus. The sequence goes on along the minus strand of NC_092332.1, from coordinate 1,076,105 downwards.
GAATAGAAAGAGTGGAAACCAGTGAGGAAGACAGAACACAGTCATAGAAGAAAAATAACCAGGGGTATTGTGTCATCGCTGCCTTTGTTTTCCTGTATCAATAATGTCATTCCCATTCCTCATCCTATACCACCCTTACCTCCTCCGGTCTATTTTGCTCCTATCATTAATGTTTCTTATTCCCTGTACCTTTTCCCCCGTTGTCGGTCCACCCCCTCCCGCTAATAACCCTCCATATTACCTCCATTTCTGCCATTCAGTTCCTGTTGGAATTCTCTGCGTAGTGTGTTTTTATTTTTGCTTTTAAGGTTAGGTTGTTGATAGATGTGACTTTGCTGCCATTTTATTCGCATTTTTTTTTTTTTACCTTCTTTTTCCTTAGGCAACTTTCTGTATCTTTTCATATAATAAGGGCTTGGAGATGATGAACTCCTTTAAATTGAACTTGTCTGGGCAGCACTTTATCTGCCCGAGCGTTCGAACAGACAGCTTTGCTGGATAGAACAATCTTGGATGGAGTTCCTTGCATTTCATCACTTGGGATACTTCTTCCCAGCCCTTTCTTGCCTCCAATGTTTCTGTTGAGAAATCAGCTGACAATCTTTTGGGAATTCCTTTGTAGGTAACTGTCTCCTTATCTCTTGCAGCTTCTCAGATTCTCTCCTTATCTTTAATCTCGGGCAATGTAATTGTGCTGTGCCTTGGTTGTTCCTCTTTGGGTCCAACTGCCTTGGGACTCTCTGGGCTTCCTGGACTTCCTGGAAGGCTGTTTCTTGTGCCAGATAGGGGAAGTTGTCCTTCATTCACTTTTCAAAGAATGTCTCCATTTCTTGTTCTTCCTCTTGTCCTCCTGCCACCAGTATGATTTGGATGTTGGACCACTTAGAATTACCCTGGAGGTTCCTAAGACTCTCCTCAATGATTTGAATCGTTGTTTCTTCATTCTGTTCTGGTTGAATGTGTTTTTCTTCCTTCTGCTCCAAACTGTTCGTCTCAGTCCCGCTTTCCTTCCCGTCCGTGTTGGTTCCCTGAACATGTTCCTCTATTTCACTTTTCCTAGGCTGCACTTGTTCCTCTATGTTGTGACCATACTCAGCCAATTGCTGAGCATCACAACGACCAGCATTTGGAACTGTGCCTCTGGTAGGTTGGCTAACCCTTCATCACTTAGCTGCATTTTTGTCGGAGCTTTGATCTCTTCTTTCATTTGGGCCATGTGTTTTTGGTTGTTTGTTTCAGAGTGCCTCTTATGTGGTAATGGGCAGAGCCTTAGGGTTTCATTAGGGCAGCCCACCTGGCCGTGCTGTGAGCCGTATTTTGGGGAGGGGTGTGACAGGGAACGATGCTGCTTGCCTAGCTCTCTGCTGGCTTTCAGTCACTTCCCCTACTACCCACAATCAAAACTGTCCCATGTGAAGCTGATTCTCAGGGGAGTGGTTTTGTATACGTTCTCAGACTCTGTGTGTCTCTCCAAGGAACTCTCCTGTGAGGCTGAGAGTGTTCTGTGCTGCTGCAAACCCCTCAGGTGTTTCCAAGCAGAGGTTTGAGGTTTTATTTAGCTGCGCTGGAGCCCTGGCTTGCGTCGTCCATTTCGCTCCACCGTTGTTCATCTCCATTGATCTGCTAGCTAATATGCTACCCCTCGCTCTGGAGCTGCTGCCTTGCCTGGTCCACCAGCCACCTGTCTGCCAGGGCCGCCTCTCCCGTCCCAGTTCTCCAGCCACCTTCCTGCTGCGAGTCCTCTCCACCCCTACTTGCCGCTTCTACCCCTCCTACTGGTCTGTGTGAATGTTTAGTCTGTAACTCCTTGGTTGTTGGACTCTCATCCAGTTCCATTTTCTGCCAGTTTCTGGCTGGTTTTTGTTTTTAAATTCATTGCTCTCCTTGTTTTGGCTGTGTGAGGAGGGAAAGGGCATCTACGTATGCCTGTGTCTTCGCCAGAGGTGACTCTAGTGTCTTTCCAATGGTACTGCAATTTGTTGAGGGAGGAAATATTTATTACTATTTCCATAAAGCCTAGAATTATTGGGTGGATAGTTACTGTTTCCAAATAACATTTTCTCACTGAGACTTCAAAACCATTTCTTGGACGAAGTATAATTTATTTTATTTTGCCAATCAGAAACTTGAGGCTCAAAGAGATACAAAATTATTCAAAGCTGCATCACGAGACTGTGATGAAGGCAGTCCCGGGTGCCTCCAAAGCCCTACTTTTCTTCACCATAGCGTAGAGGTAAGGGATATTTAGCCCTCCCAGGTGTGGCTACATCGGTTTTGTGTCCCCCTACACAGACAGAAGGTGCTGGTTTGATTGCCATAGGGCACGTGCCCTGGATGCAGGTTCGGTCCCCACGTGGGCTGTGAATGAGAGGCAATGATTGATGCTTCACTCTCAGATTGATGTTTCTGTCTCTAACAAACCCCAAACGGTTAAAAAAAATGTGATGTGTAATATTGTTAATATGACTGGAGGGAGTAATAAAGGAGAAGTTTATTATTCTATTGAATCTTCCATAGGTTTCTGTGTGTTAAGTCACCCTAGCTAAGTGGTTTCGTAATATGGAAGACAGGAGCCTTCATTCGGTTCCCTGTACTATCCCATTTTAAGACATTCCCTGCCTAGTCTCCTGTCTGCTCTAAGACGGAAGTGACAATGAGAGTAGCCTCCAGAGACTGTTTCCAAAAGGAAAACAATGGTTGAAGACAAGAATGGTCATACCAGGTGCAAGCACAGTGATGAGAAGAGCAGAATTGGAGGCTTACTTCCTAATCCTGAGAGATGTCAAGAATGTAAAGGGTAGCCTGTCCTTTTCTGACAAAATCAAGAACAGAGATGACATTCAATTATCATACCCAAAACAAGGGCTCAGGCGTTTAACAAGTGTTTTATTTTTACAAAATCCTTCGATTGAGGCCTTATCTCCATGTTCCCACATGAAATATGCCTATTGAAGAGGTACTGTGATGCTGTGTACATCAAGTGAACAATAGGTTCGTCTTCATAGCTGCTCAGGACGAAAGACCCAGTCATTCACTTGCTGCTGTCGTACTAGCCAGACTGTTTCTTGTCAAGCACTTGTCTGTGGAAAGGGAAAATGTACATTTTCTAGCAATGACGTTTCCTCGGAGTAAATCTAACATGGACTGACTCAGCACAGCTCGGGATGACACACGTAACATTTACCACTGCCATACTGGAATCAATATTGCGACGATAATGTCTTGGATATCCACGCAATTGGTGAAATATAGAATCAGACCTAATGGGTATTTGCCTTTCGCTGAATCCCAGGACGGAACAAAATGTCACGTCTGTCTGTTTTGTCACGTGTGAGAAAGGAAAACTGCATACAAATATATTTCTTATCCTATCCCCAGATATTTCTCCTCATGGTAAGTTTATATTTCACCGAATGTCTTTCAGTTTGAAAGTTAAAAGAAAGTCAGTTCTCAGTTTGCAAGTGATATTCAAGCATTCTCTATTATTTCATATATAATAACGAATGGAAACATTAAATATGGCGGCAGAGGAACAAACTTTTTTCCAGTGTTGTTTCCTCATTTCCTCTTGTTCCCTCCCTTGAAAAACACACATTTCCATTCGATGAGAAATATTTCCAGTCAGGAGGTGAGTGTAAAAAATGTTTTTCTCCATGTTTTCTATGCACATGATACATACAATTCTTTTTCAAAATAATGTTAATTTCTTTCTGAAAGAATGCATGTGTAGACGTACAGAAAGAATTATGTACGTGTGTATATATCATTCCCTTAGTTCTCTCATAGAAAGCATGTGCTTAGATTCTAAAGTGGGTTACCTGGTAGATACGATTTGAATTATACTCTCAATCAATGGATAAGACTCCAAGGACCTGATCTATCCTTTGTTTTGCAATATTATTACAATTCATGAAACCATCAAGTACACTGAAATTTTGATAAATGGAGTGTTAACGCTGTTTCTCCCCTTGGAGTCACAGCATAGTTCCAGCAGTCATAGTTGCTTCTCACAATTGCCTCTCTCATCGCCATGGATGATGTGTATTTACATCGGAATCTCATTCACTCAGAGCAGAAGTGCTACACTTTCTTCCAAGGTACTTTGATTCCATTACCTGGCCTCCACAAGGAACTCAGTGAATTGATCCATTTTGCCAGTGACTGTGGCCCAGTTACCTGAATAAGCCAAATTCTCAGTGGAGATCCAGGAACTGTGCGGACAATGTCCCGGAAATACCTCCTCGGAATATTTCAGAGCATGGCACAGGAACCGGAGCCAGGACACAATGTATTCTTCCTGTGGGTAGAGTTCTGCGGTGGGTTTAGTGAGGTGGGAAGGGAACACTGCCAATTATTGGCCAAGTTGTTTTGAAGGGACTAGTTTTTAATGTACATTTTGGGGGTTGTTTCTGCTAATACAGTTGTTCACACCTCTTCCCCCTTTGCTCTCCTGCACCCAGCTGCCGCTCCTCTTCCCTCTGGCCACCCCCCCATTGTGATCCGTGTCCAAGGATCCTGAACAGCTGTCCTTCCAGTAATCCCTTCACCTTCTTCTTCCATTCACCCAGCCGCTTCCCTTGCGACAACCCTCGTTCTGTTTCGTATCATCCCTGTTTCTACATTTTTGTTAGGTTATAGAACTCATTGGATTCCACACGTGCCTATTTTGCAGTCTTTAGTGTCCATTTCAAATGGTAGATATCCTTTCAAAATGCATGGATTACTTAAGATCATTTGGAAAATATAATTAGACACATTACCCTTCAACATATAATTCATGTAGTCAGACTCTTTGACTCTTCATTGAGCCTTTAATTCCACTCAGGAGATTGGTTACCCTTTTCTGTCAGCATTAATCCTATAAATTCGCAAAAAAAAAAAAAAAAGAAAAGAAAAGGAAAGAAAAAGCGGTGCAGGCGAGGGGCGCTAAATAGTATTTCTCTCTCAACACCTGCCTTATTTCACTTAGCATAATGCCCACAACTTTCACCCATGCCATTGCACAGGGTATTAGCTCCTTCTTTCTCTCCGCTGCGTAAAATTCCATTGTCTGAAAGTACCATACTTTTTGGATCCTCTCATTAACTGATGGGCACTTAAGTTACTTCCAGTACTTGGTTATTGTAAATTGTGTTGCTATGAACATTGGGGTGCAGAGGATCTCATGTTGAACTGGAACATAATCAAGAAAAGAAAAAGCAAACAAAATATAACCAGAGATATTGAAATTAAGAACATTGTAACAGTAGCCACAGGGCATTGGGACGCCATAGGGGGGACAGTGCTCTATAGGAGCTACTATATAGGACACAAGGATAAATTTAAAGGGGAGGTTAGAGGGGAGTAGTGAGGTGGGACTTGCCCGGGGTGGGGGAGCGAACAGGAGATAATCCAGACAATTGTAACTGAATAAAATAAATTAATTAATTTTTAAAATGAGGGTTTAAATCAGTTGGTTTTTCCACATAAACTTTTCTGCACATCCCAGGTCTCTACTCCCAGCTCTCAGACACAAATGCACATGTGAGACTCAGTTCTATTTCTACATCTGCCTTGTCAAAGTAACACGTGTTTTTACCATTTACTTTACCTCCCGTGGATCAGTTGTTGCATCTGTTCATTTGCAATTCGTAAGGAAGTCAAATCCTCCACACACGTGACTCGCTCGTAGTAGAACAGAAACCACCGAACATCACAGATTAGACTATGAGGTCCTGGCAGAAGGCACCTGGAAAGGGAACGCCTGCAAACCAGCTGCACTACCGTGAATCCAGGGATGGAACTGGAAGCTAGTGATCGTCTTAGCCAAAATATGTGCACTGCAAACCACTTGGCTGAAGCTATGAGGCCGAAATTTGTAAGTAAAGTTCACCTCTGACCACCCGGTGGTGTCTGCCTGAAGTGCTGTGCAGGAAGGAAAGGGACACCAAAGGAATGCTCCCCGCTGTGCACCCTTGATAACATGCCTCCCAACCAAGCTCACCATGTTTGCTCAGACGCCTCTGTCCGGACCTTCTCTTTCCAACAGCTGTAGTGAAGGGAAAATTCTGCCGTCCTGAAAGTGCTTTTTGGGAAAGGAATCGTAAGCTATTTATCAAGAAACAAACCACTCTCGGAACCGTGGGTCTTCCTCCCTTTCCTGCCCTAGAGACTCAGACAGAGAAACTGCTGAATGTCCTCAGCCTAATGGAACTAAGTGTGAAGAGTAGACCGCTTAAGGCATGTCCACATAGCCGAGTACCTGCTGCGTCCCATTGTTGCGGATTCACCCAGAACTAAGGCCCTGGCCTGTGTGCTTGGCGCTTCCTCAACTGCTTGTAAATCACTCTTTCGCATTCCTCAAAATCTAGTACCATGTTACCCTGCCTTTTCTTCTTTGTCCAAAATGTCCCAGCAACCCGGTGTTGTCTCACTGTCTTTGGAATTCCCGTGGATGTGTCATGCTAGTGTGAATTACCCATGAACGTCTATTGAACTTGCATTTTCTCCTATCAGCCCACCTCTATCAATTTGGTTATTAGCCCAGCCTGAAGAACTTAAAAGGAGGAAGGAAAAGCATTAAACATTTTCAGCCCCCACAGTAGTTTATCCCAATCTATCTTTGCATATATTTAATGCATGGACAGAGATTTACTTATATGTCCATGGATTCTTATTAAATTGTAAACAGCATATATTAATAATACCTACGTTTAATGAGTGTAGTGTCCTGGGTTTTTCGGTTTTTGTTTTTGTTTTTGTTTTTTTCTATTTCTGCAAATCTCTTTATTTGCCAGCTTAAGGAAGACAGAGGCATTCGTATGTCTGCTCCTTTCTACAAACTACTGGAAGATATTGTTTTGGTAGAAGGAAATGATGAAAAGATGGCCTCACTCAGACATAGAGTGCAAAAAGGGACCACACAGACTGCCTGTAGGGTCCCAAGGTCCTGAAAAGGCTGTTAGATGCCTCTTTCTCATGACACCAATGAGCAATCCTGCAAGGAATCAGCACCCTAATGTTATGAAAGCAGAATTTGGAAAATCTCTCCTGTCAGTCAGGTCATCAGGATCTGCCCCTTTCACATAGCTCTAAATCCTCTCTCACGTGGATGCTCAAAGTCCCTGCACACCTGGTATTTGAGTTTAGCCACTCTTGCCTTTTGAATTCTGACCCTCTCACTCCTTGGCGCTGATTACTTAATTGTTCTTACTCATTTATAATGTTGACCTGTAGCATGGCGCATCTTTGTGGATTCTCAGGGTATAAATACACCAATGGAATTGATGGACCAACAGGCAGTTCCATTACCTGAAGAAATGCAAACATGTTTTCCACCGTGACTTCCCCATTCTGCATTCCCACCCACAGGGCAAAATGGTTGCCTTTGTTTTCAAACCCTGCCAGCATTTGTGGCGATTAGATGTATCCAATGATGGCCATTTTCACCTTGTGAGGTTATATCTCATTGTGGTTTTCATTGGCGTCTCTCTCGTCTGTCTTCCTGGTGTTCCTAACCCCTTTCCTTCACCACCCAACCTTTGCCTCTAACACTTAGCCTAGCAGGCAGGCAGCAGGACCCAAACTGCTGCTCAGTCGCAGGAGTGCTCCACTGACAACGGATTGAGGACACTCTTTCATAGAGAAAAGATTTACACAAAGAAAGGAAACTTTCCTATCCTGTTATTTTTTAATTGCACTTACTGGGGGGTGACACAGGTGAGTGAAATTATGCAGGTTTGCAGCGTGGGAGTCTACACTTCATCCTTTGCATGTTGTATTGTGTGTTCACCACCCCATTCAAGTCTGCTTCTGGCAGCACCCGCTGTCCCCCTTCACGCCCTTCTATTGCACCGCCCCACCCCTTTTCCCTTGGTCTTCTCCATACTGTTATCTGGGAAGGTCTTTTCTTACTCCCTTCCGGTTTCCCACCTAGCCTGCACCCCATACCCCCTCTGACAGCTGGCTGCCAGCTCTCTAGGAGCCTCTCCCCATTTTCCTTGTTACTTCAGTTTGTTCATTAGATGCTCCTTATGACAGAGATCCTATGGTATTTATTTGTCGTCCTCTGACTGGCTTATTTCACGGAGCCTAAGGTGTTTCAGGTCCATCCACACTGTCACAAAGGGACAGATTTCCATGTACTATTTATTCCATTGTGTGCACATACCACAGTGCTTTTATCCACTCATCTACTCATGGGCACTTGGGCAGCCTGTACAAGTGTTCTATTGTCAATAAGCATGACCTGAGAATGGGGATATAGCCCAGACTGTGGAGGGTGGCAGACGGGTCAAAAAGGCGGGCAGTGTAGTGTGGGGGGGTGGAGAATTCTTGGAAGAAAAGACTTCGTTTTCTTTTGTGACATCTCCTCATCCACTTAATGTTTCTACAGTTAAATGTGGGCCTGAAAGAAGAGGCTGTGGCTTACCTTCCATGTCGGTCCAAGCAAAAACCCTGAAGACACAGGTACCTCAGAATGAACCAGATACCTAATGATCTTCCTATTCTTCATCCAGTGTTTCCCCCACCTTGTGCGTGCTAAAGGATGCCTGCTAATCCCACCACCCCCTTGTTCTTGCTTTCCCATCCTGAAGCAGGAAAGAAGTGTTTCAGTCAAATATTTATTACTACTAGCCTCTCTCAAAATACCCCGTCTCCCAACCTTGCCCTTCCCCCAAACACTGCTTCCCACCAGGCCTCCACACACCCTCATAGGCAGATGTGAGAAGGGAAAGGATTCCTCCCAGAAAGCAATCAAAGAAGAGCCCATTCAACAGCCAGGTGTTTTATTGAGGTGAGGGGTTATCATTTGCCCCTCCCTCACATAGCATACTTCTTGGTCCAAGCTCGCGCCATGGTATCATATGCCTTCCTGTCCTTTAGGTACATTCTCCCAATGGATGGAACAAAGGCATGGTTGGGGTTGGGGTCACATAGCAAGGAGCTGATGGACAGCAAGAGTTTGGATATGGTCATTATAGGAGACCACTGGGACCTGAGAATATCGACACAGTTATATCCCTTTCGGTTGATATTGGGGTGGTAGATCGGGGTGGTGAAGGAAATCGCCGGAGGCCTGAAGGGGTAATTTCGAGGGAATTGTATGTTTAGGCAGAACACCCCTCCCTCATAGGGGCTGTCCGGGGGTCCCATGATGGTCCCCTTCCATTGGAACATGTTGTCATCCACTGGCCCTGCAGAGCACATGGGCGGGGGATCGATCGTGATGTTCGCCAGTTCCTTGTGCAGTCGCCTCAGCGCCGTGGACGTGTCCCAGGCAGCGGGGATGGACTGGATATCCTGACAGGGACCAAGGGGGAACCACGGGTAAGGGGGACCATGGGTTAGGGCGGGCGTGGCTTCTGGGGAAGATGGTTGCAGGGTCAGCCACCCCCCAGGTCGGCGGGTAAGAAGTTGGAACCTGGCTGTGGCGTGTATGGTGGGGGCGGGGGGCAGGGAGAGTTGGGGACTCACTTGGAACAGCAGGACCTGAGAGGCTACTGCTCACCTGTGCGCCGCTGTTCCCTGGCTCCTCAATCCTAGGCTCCTGCACCTCCTCCTCCTGCACCTCTTGCTCCTCCACCCCTGGCTCTTCCATCTCCTTGTCCTCCACTGCTGTCTGCTGCTCAGAGCCTATAGCCCAAGGCTGCGCTGCCTGCGGGGATACTCCGCCTTCCTGCCACAGGACCAGCCGCTCCTGAAGGCCTGCCCCAACAGTTCCTGCTGGCCGGCTCCAAGGGACCCTGTGTTCCCATGGCAGGAGGGAATATGCACTGTGACGTCACAAGGGACAGCTGACCAATCAGCAACTCAGTGGGCGCGTGGCCAGGGGAGACAGATGGCCTCCATCACAGGGAGTATTAGTATAGCAACAATTTTATAGGAATAATAGTGTAGCAACATATTAGAGTTGTCTATGCAATAAAGAAATAAACAGAGAAACAAACAAGTAAATAGTGAACTTGTATGAAACAAATGGTTCTAATCCTCTGTAAAGAAAAAGGAAGCATATCAAGAAAGGGAGCCCCTGGGATATTTTACCACAAAGGGAGGATTACACAGGAAAATGCACTACAGTCTGGGCTGTCTTTTCGCTCCTGGTCACCCTGCTGATCGGTGTTCTCCTGGGCACACCGCGTTTCCAAGTTGAAGTGCAGGACTTAACGCCAGCTCCTAGGAGATACTTCAGGAGTTTGTGGTCAGAATCAAGAGCTTGTTTCTCACACATGACAAATGCATAGGGGTGAGATTTCACGAGAAAACAACAAGTGTCAGAGTGTCCTGAAGGGCAACGTATTTTGGCCACTCTCCTCAAGATTCTCAGCATATCTACTCCCCATCTGTGCTGCTGACTGCAGTGTGAAATGCCAGGGGCAGGGAAGAGTAGCTTAGCTCCACCAGTAGATGTTCAAAATGACCAGAAGCTTCTATGCCCACCATTAATCTCCTTAGATACCCCCTGTGGAGCCATGGCTGCTCTTCTGCAACACTGCGAGTTTCATCGAACTGTTTGGGACATTTCTTTCAACCCAATGTCATTGGCTGAATTTCTTGGAACCTATATAACGTGTGGAGAAATGGTGGAGGGCTCAAGGATTTTTACTCTTGGTCCCAGCACTCGCGGGAGAGTGAGATTTAGATGCATTTAATTCCTGTAGTGATCACCACTAATTTACTGATCAAGGTTGTGTGTTCTATGTTAGGTGTAAACATAAATACGATATGATCTCTGAGTCAAAGGCATTCGTGGTCTGATACAGGAAGAGGGAAATACATTGACATGTATTTACATCATTAACATCGCACGCTATATATACAGCAATAAAAACATATTTGTGGATCCCGGGCTACTGGAAAGACAAGGATGAAAGGTGACTCTTCAGAGGGACTTCTATCTGAGCTGAGTCAGGCATGAGCACTGTCAGTTCATGGGGGGCGGAGGGTAAGCAGGCTTTCAGATGGGAAAAGGGCGGGTAGGAATAATGGCAGATCATAACGGAGCCAGGGGAATAAGCAGATGTGAAAGGCCTGATGCGACAGAAAGCATGACCATTTCCAGGAAGGAAATGCATTTTGCAAAGGGTTAGGTGTTCAATTCCTAGTCAAGGCACATGGCTGGGTTGTGGGCTGTGTCCTCACTAGGGGGCGCCTGAGAGGCCACCATGCCTTGGTGTTTCTCTCCCTCACTTCCTCTCTCTAAAGACGAGTAACAGAAATCCTTCAAAATAAATAGTGAGATAAATATCTTTTCAGGTAATAATATTGAATTTAGTAGCGATAAAAGTGAATATAACCAATTATGCAACACCATAATCCCAGAGTTAACATTATGTGTTGTAAATTTTATTCAGAGAAAATGCTCCCTCTCCACTTTACCCCTTACCGCTGCGAGAACGTATTTCGCTGCTATGATGTTGACCTTGGCTATGTGACGTTCTCAATCAATGGCAAGAGGAGGACGTGATGTGTAAACGTGCAAGAAACGCTAATCACGGTCACTCCTCATTAACTTGGGACAGCTGCCTACACAAAAAATGTTCTATTGAATGGATACACATTCATTCTTGCCTTCCCTCAGAGGAAACACCTCATTCAATCCAAAGTTCTACCTTCCACCAAAATTCAAGCCAAGACAAGATGAGGAGACTCGACAAAAATCATACTTAAACTGAAGACTCAGAAGTGAGAGATATGTGTTTGCTTTAATCCATGAGATTTATGCTTTGCTTCTTCTTGAGACGAAACCTAACTAAAGTGTTTTGTTTACAAAACATGCTGCATGGCTCCATTTTCAGTACCTTTTGTGGGAGTAATAAGCAAACTGATGCAGACAATTAATGCTTCAGTAGGTGGCATAGTTTTCCTTTTTGGCCGACAATAAGGGGAAGCAACTACAAAGCTGCTGTTGACACTTCTCACGTGGCTTAACTGTACTGGTTGTGGTCCCTTGGCTTCCCTACAGGTCTCAAGATGGCTGTTCTAACCCACATACAGCATCAGCATTCCATGCTGTCGAATGGGAGTCAAGAAAGTGGTGGCACCTTGGCTTTCCTTTTTAACGGATAAAGAAACAGTTTTTCCAAAGGTGACCCTGGCAGACTGGGTTCTGTGCCCTGAGTTGCAGACCGGGATCACATGGCCCCTCACATCTATAATGCAGACCATGAAAGTGAGAAACACTTGGCCCTGATTGGGATAGATAAAATGCAACTCGGTGCTGAAGACTTTTAAAGTGCTTTCCCCACGAAAAACATGCCTTCTGACAGCAATAAAGAAGGGAAGTGGTGATGGTGAATATTGAAGGGGCAAGTAACAATGATTTCCCTTGTTAGAATTAGTTCTTATATCCTTTAATTCTTCCTCTCCCAATCTACTGTCAAGCCAGAGTAGGGAAATGTGTGTGCATAACACAATATATGTAAAACATATGTTTCACCGACTTAAAAAATGTCCTTGATGAAGAATACGACCTTAACAGATGTTATGCCGTTAATTGAAACTGGGTAAGCACTGAAATTATTTGAAGGAAAGAAAGCATGATGTCAAGGTGAAGTCATGTTCACTCCAAGTTCATATTTAGAAGGCAGTCATGCTAAGGCACGGCGAAAGAGAATACAACTTGGTTGGTGTGGCAGATTTAGTGATGCAGAATGTAGCACGAGATCGCATTAAAATGCAGCACAGGTACAGAGCCTGAGAGAGTTTAGGAGACTTGCGATGTGTGGCGCACATTCTACTGCGAGATCCGTGGCTGAATATGACAAGGAAACCTTCAGATGTCCCAGGAAGGTTAAGACACCAGTGAACAAACCGTGTCAGGGGAAAGCATTTAGTGTCTGTGAGGTAAGAGTCTGTCTGTGTCGCTTTCACACTTGGAAAAATGATGTGAACCATGGCCTTCACATGCTACGTTAAATCCAGAATAGTATCACGCATCTAGCTTCTGCATACTAGCTTAACTTTTTCCTTTGCATGACAGTATTTTGCTCTGTAAGGGTAAGCGCGTCACCTTGTCTCCACCCTGCAGTCCTTTCTTGGTTTAGTTCAAATGCCCTTCCATAAAACTAGTCTGTAGATATTTTTCTTCCTTTCTGGAACTGCTGGTTTCCTCTGTACTTGGGATGTAATGAAGGATGTTTACAACTATCTTCTGACTTTTAACAACTACCCCCTTCTTGTATTTTTTTAGACACACTCACGTCATTACTTAAAATGGAAGACATAGCTTCGACTACCTTTGGTGGTTCTTTCCTGCTAGATGAATTGGACATATTTAAAATTCCGTCAGTTTGGCCTTAATTACTTCTGCTTCATGAAATTGTAAAAGGGCATGCGGTTACCTCTAAAAACCGGAGAAAATGAAGAGTACTCTAAGCAGAGAATACCCAATTCAAAGTGCATTTTGCAACAATAACAGTCCCAAGCATGTTCTCTGTAATGACAATAGATGTATTGATTATCGGAAACTTGAAAATATGGACTTTGGTAAATATCAGAAAGGATAAAAACTGTCTCTCATACCACAAAGTGAGTAAAAAAATAATGACAAGTGGTAAAGCTGATCTCCGCTCTAAGGTCAAGCTGTAACATATCCATAAGGAATCATGAACCATAGGTGTCAACCCCATAGAACCAACTTCTAGGATTAATAAATCATTGGACGAAATAAATTGTACACTCTAGGGAAGAAAAAATTAATTCACTCCTTCCATTAACGATGAGAAGCAAATATATGTAGACACAGTAGGCATCCTGTATGGTGAAGTAGTCTTGACATTAACCTACATTTTTCATGGGACCCTTTGAAACCAAATGAAGTAGGGTATTTTTCCAGGTGTAGGTGGTTTTGTGTAGAGAAACTTCACGTACTTAATGGAAATGGGAGAATCAGGGACTCCAAAAGTAAAGTGTGAAATATTTTTGATGAATTAAACAACAGCCCATAAATATTAAAGGCCAATATTTTTAAAATCATTACTCTAGATTTTTTCCATTCAGTAAGAAAGACCGTCATTAACCCTGCTCACAGTTTTCACATCTTTCCATAAACATTGGTGGAAAATGGCATTGTTCTTCCTTTTGACATTTCCTGATCCTATCGTATGCGTTACTACGGGGAAAAAAGAATTCAGAGAAGGCCAGAGAAATATCCCTAGATAGCAGTTCATACTCCAGAAAAAATGAACAGTAGAGCGCTTTTTTTCAGGGAAGAAATACAGCGTATGCACAATACTCATTCATGACAGAGGGGGAAAATATATGTCAAAAAACATGCAAAATTATCACGTCAAGACAGTCACATGAAAAAGACAAAATTTATATAGGACCGTTGTATTTCTTCTACAATTTATAAGTATTGGTGCCAGCTCCTTATAATGTGATATATAACACATACTGGGTTGGTACTCTCTGGGAAGCCCTAGTCAAAGACCATTTGAATATTCTTCATGTATATAAATACATAAGACCTAATGACTTGCTTCCTAGAGTGCTTCAAACGTGGGAGGTCGTTGAAGGGTAAGCACTTCCTTGTTACGTCAACTTGTAGATACATGGAGAGACTCTTGAATATTCATAGAAGGAATGTGTAAAGGGCCAAAGCCTAGGAAATATACATTTCAACTTTATAATCTACAGAAGCATAACATTTCACTTTCCAAGCCTTGAGAAAACGCTGACTATACTAGCAATGCTTCTTACAATCCAGGGTCCTGTTTCAGTAAGTGAAACACTTTCCAAACCACAGTAATAGGCTGGGGGTACTAAGGAGAAGTTCGAGAAGTCTGTCTTATACTCCGAGGTTTAATTCAGAGAAAAGATCTTAGGATGAACAAATGGTAAGTGTGGTCTAAAGCATAAACCTGATTCAGAACCAATGAATTCATCAGGTAAGAATCAGCAATTAATTTTCATTTAAATGCAAACCTCAAACCAAAGAATACACAAGCATACATGAGCGTACATACTCACACATCTTAAATAGTTTGCAAAGGAAGCCAAACTGCAAGGACTCTATGGACATACAAAGCAGTTAGATGTAACTGAGACAATCGTGCTCATAGTAACAGAGCACACACCAATCAATTAACTTCCAAGACCTGTTATCTGTGAAAGTAGGTTGTTAGACGACATAGTTCCCAAGGCTCCTCATAGGGATGATGTGGTGGGAGTCTTTTAGAGACAACCATGCAATGCTATGGATGGAAGTGGACACCATCATGCTAAGTGAAATGTGCCAGGCTGTGACGGAGAAATACCAAATGATCTCACCTTTAAGTACAACATCATCAACTGAGGAAAAAAGGAAACAAAATATGAACAGGGACATGCACATTAACAAGTTAAATGTTAGGCTTCAGGTACAGATAAGAACAGAGGATGTTTTCAAATATTCATATAGGAAAACATTATTCAATGCAAAGACTTTTCATTTCTCTTTGACCATACTACCTCCCACAAAACCACCTCTAACTCCGGTGAGTCCCCACTGCCTCCCTCCAGACCCATCCCCATGTTCGATCCTCCATCTTCCCATCACTTTTGGCTCTGTCCACATCTCCGTATACATGTTCCTGATACCCCTGCCCCCTTCCCCACCCTCATTATCTCCCCGCAACTCCCTCTTGCTTCTGGCTGTTGGGTTTTATTTCAGGGTCTCTCTGAAAAAAAAAAATTCACTTACAATTTTCTGCATGTCTCCCCATCCCTCAACCCTACCCCAGTGTCTCTCATACAAAATTCTTTAATCAAGGACAGATGGGTCACGTAGAGACCATCGCTGACATGTTCCTACTACTTTGGAAATGCAGTTTTAGCAGTAGAATGGCAAGGGAAGAGATGAAGGATAAAGACACTTTGGGGAAGATGGATCAAAATCTTGTAATACGTGTAAAGATGGCAGTGGGAGAAAAGGCAGATGGACTTCGAATCTATGATCCTTGAACTTGGGACAATAATAATTGCGCTGATTCAATTGCGTGACACGGGATTGCCACTAGTTTTTTAAATAGAAGACGACTCTGCTTCTTATTGTCCAATGACTTTAAGAAACATCCAATGAACACGTTATAGTATGCAATAGAAGACCGCAGGAGGCGTTAAACATCGGAGCTACACTGGGCTGCACATTTTCTGAGGCCTGAGACCCTGCCTAATTTACCTTTGTCGTCTTTCTCCAAGGCATTTTAGCAGCAATCTCCACCGCATAATACAATCCCAATAATCCTAGTCTGCATGGATGAGTAATAGAAAACCCCTTGCACGAATAAAGGAACAATAACGATAAATACTCGAAAGAAAGTATAGAGAAAAGTGAATTTGTTGAGGCGGTCCTCTGCTCCCCCGATCCTGCTTTTGATTCCTTCTACTGTGTTCTTCGTTTATAAAATTAAACCACAATGAGGTTCCATCTCACAACAGCCAGAGTGGCCAACATAAACAAAGCAAGACACGGATGTCGGAGAGGATGAGGAGAAAAGGGACAACCAGGACATTGTTGGTGCGAATGCAGACTGGTGCGGCCACTGTGGAGAACTGTATGGAATTTCCTCTGCAAACTAAAAATGGAAAAGCCGTTTGACCCAGAAATTCCACTGCTGGGATTGTACCCTTAGAACACTGAAACACCAATGCCAGAGAACCTGTGCACCCCAATGTCCATAGCACCACGATTCACAGTAGCCCAGTGCTGGAGGCTACCTAGGTGCCCATCAGCTAATGAGTGGATCCAAAAACTATGGTACATTTACACAATGGAAATCTGCACCGAAGAGAGAAAGAAGGAGCTGATACACTTTGCAATGGTATGGATGGAACTGGACAGCATTAGGTTAAGTGAAATGCGCCAGGCTGTGAGGGAGAAATACCAAATGATCTCACCTTTAAGGACAACATAATCAACTGAGGAAAAAAGGAAACAAAATAGAAACAGACACATACGACTTTAAGAACAATGGTACAATAGTCAGAGGGGAAGAGGGAGGGGATAGAGGGGAGAGTGGTCTACAGGATCTACTACTCTAAAATGCACAAGGAGAAAATCAAAGCGGAGTTTTGAGGTGTCTGGGGGAGGTGGGACTGGCTAGGGTGAGGTGCAGGGATGGGGAGGAAATGCAGTCAATTATAACTGAATAAACATAAAATTAAATCAATATCTATTAAAAATTAAACCTAGTAGAAGGGTTTTATGAAAATCGTGTTTTATGGCTAAAAAATAAAAATTAAGTTTTGAAGTTAAAACAAAAGAAAAACCTGACTTTGATGAGAGCCTAGAGTTAGGAATAGAAAGAGTGGAAACCAGTGAGGAAGACAGAACACAGTCATAGAAGAAAAATAACCAGGGGTATTGTGTCATCGCTGCCTTTGTTTTCCTGTATCAATAATGTCATTCCCATTCCTCTTCCTATACCACCCTTACCTCCTCCGGTCTATTTTCCTCCTATCATTAATGTTTCTTATTCCCTGTACCTTTTCCCCCATTGTCGGTCCACCCCTCCCGCTAATAACCCTCCATATTACCTCCATTTCTGCCATTCAGTTCCTGTTGGAATTGTCTGCGTAGTGTGTTTTTATTTTTGCTTTTAAGGTTAGGTTGTTGATAGATGTGACTTTGCTGCCATTTTATTCGCATTTTTTTTTTTTACCTTCTTTTTCCTTAGGCAACTTTCTGTATCTTTTCATATAATAAGGGCTTGGAGATGATGAACTCCTTCAAATTGAACTTGTCTGGGCAGCACTTTATCTGCCCGAGCGTTCGAAAAGACAGCTTTGCTGGATAGAACAATCTTGGATGGAGTTCCTTGCATTTCATCACTTGGGATACTTCTTCCCAGCCCTTTCTTGCCTCCAATGTTTCTGTTGAGAAATCAGCTGACAATCTTTTGGGAATTCCTTTGTAGGTAACTGTCTCCTTATCTCTTGCAGCTTCTCAGATTCTCTCCTTATCTTTAATCTCGGGCAATGTAATTGTGCTGTGCCTTGGTTGTTCCTCTTTGGGTCCAACTGCCTTGGGACTCTCTGGGCTTCCTGGACTTCCTGGAAGGCTGTTTCTTGTGCCAGATAGGGGAAGTTGTCCTTCATTCACTTTTCAAAGAATGTCTCCATTTCTTGTTCTTCCTCTTGTCCTCCTGCCACCACTATGATTTGGATGTTGGACCACTTAGAATTACCCTGGAGGTTCCTAAGACTCTCCTCAATGATTTGAATCGTTGTTTCTTCATTCTGTTCTGGTTGAATGTGTTTTTCTTCCTTCTGCTCCAAACTGTTCGTCTCAGTCCCGCTTTCCTTCCCGTCCGTGTTGGTTCCCTGAACATGTTCCTCTATTTCACTTTTCCTAGGCTGCACTTGTTCCTCTATGTTGTGACCATACTCAGCCAATTGCTGAGCATCACAACGACCAGCATTTGGAACTGTGCCTCTGATAGGTTGGCTAACCCTTCATCACTTAGCTGCATTTTTGTCGGAGCTTTGATCTCTTCTTTCATTTGGGCCATGTGTTTTTGGTTGTTTGTTTCAGAGTGCCTCTTATGTGGTAATGGGCAGAGCCTTAGGGTTTCATTAGGGCAGCCCACCTGGCCGTGCTGTGAGCCGTATTTTGGGGAGGGGTGTGACAGGGAACGATGCTGCTTGCCTAGCACTCTGCTGGCTTTCAGTCACTTCCCCTTCTACCCACAATCAAAACAGTCCCATGTGAAGCTGATTCTCAGGGGAGTGGTTTTGTATACGTTCTCTGACTCTGTGTGTCTCTCCAAGGAACTCTCCTGTGAGGCTGAGAGTGTTCTGTGCTGCTGCAAACCCCTCAGGTGTTTCCAAGCAGAGGTTTGAGGTTTTATTTAGCTGTGCTGGAGCCCTGGCTTGCGTCGTCCATTTCGCTCCACCGTTGTTCATCTCCATTGATCTGCTAGCAAATATGCTACCCCTCGCTCTGGAGCTGCTGCCTTGCCTGGTCCACCAGCCACCTGTCTGCCAGGGCCGCCTCTCCCGTCCCAGTTCTCCAGCCACCTTCCTGCTGCGAGTCCTCTCCACCCCTACTTGCCGCTTCTACCCCTCCTACTGGTCTGTGTGAATGTTTAGTCTGTAACTCCTTGGTTGTTGGACTCTCATCCAGTTCCATTTTCTGCCAGTTTCTGGCTGGTTTTTGTTTTTAAATTCATTGCTCTCCTTGTTTTGGCTGTGTGAGGAGGGAAAGGGCATCTACGTATGCCTGTGTCTTCGCCAGAGGTGACTCTAGTGTCTTTCCAATGGTACTGCAATTTGTTGAGGGAGGAAATATTTATTACTATTTCCATAAAGCCTAGAATTATTGGGTGGATAGTTACAGTTTCCAAATAACATTTTCTCACTGAGACTTCAAAACCATTTCTTGGACGAAGTATAATTTATTTTATTTTGCCAATCAGAAACTTGAGGCTCAAAGAGATACAAAATTATTCAAAGCTGCATCACGAGACTGTGATGAAGGCAGTCCCGGGTGCCTCCAAAGCCCTACTTTTCTTCACCATAGCGTAGAGGTAAGGGATATTTAGCCCTCCCAGGTGTGGCTACATCGGTTTTGTGTCACCCTACACAGTCAGAAGGTGCTGGTTTGATTGCCATAGGGCACGTGCCCTGGATGCAGGTTCGGTCCCCACGTGGGCTGTGAATGAGAGGCAATGATTGATGCTTCACTCTCAGATTGATGTTTCTGTCTCTAACAAACCCCAAACGGTTAAAAAAATGTGGTGTGTAATATTGTTAATATGACTGGAGGGAGTAATAAAGGAGAAGTTTATTATTCTATTGAATCTTCAATAGGTTTCTGTGTGTTAAGTCACCCTAGCTAAGTGGTTTCGTAATATGGAAGACAGGAGCCTTCATTCGGTTCCCTGTACTATCCCATTTTAAGACATTCCCTGCCTAGTCTCCTGTCTGCTCTAAGACGGAAGTGACAATGAGAGTAGCCTCCAGAGACTGTTTCCAAGAAGGAAAACAATGGTTGAAGACAAGAATGGTCATACCAGGTGCAAGCACAGTGATGAGAAGAGCAGAATTGGAGGCTTACTTCCTAATCCTGAAAAGATGTCAAGAATGTAAAGGGTAGCCTGTCCTTTTCTGACAAAATCAAGAACAGAGATGACATTCAATTATCATACCCAAAACAAGGGCTCAGGCGTTTAACAAGTGTTTTATTTTTACAAAATCCTTCGATTGAGGCCTTATCTCCATGTTCCCACATGAAATATGCCTATTGAAGAGGTACTGTGATGCTGTGTACATCAAGTGAACAATAGGTTCGTCTTCATAGCTGCTCAGGACGAAAGACCCAGTCATTCACTTGCTGCTGTCGTACTAGCCAGACTATTTCTTGTCAAGCACTTGTCTGTGGAAAGGGAAAATGTACATTTTCTAGCAATGACGTTTCCTCGGAGTAAATCTAACATGGACTGACTCAGCACAGCTCGGGATGACACACGTAACATTTACCACTGCCATACTGGAATCAATATTGCGACGATAATGTCTTGGATATCCACGCAATTGGTGAAATATAGAATCAGACCTAATGGGTATTTGCCTTTCGCTGAATCCCAGGACGGAACAAAATGTCACGTCTGTCTGTTTTGTCACGTGTGAGAAAGGAAAACTGCATACAAATATATTTCTTCTCCTATCCCCAGATATTTCTCCTCATGGTAAGTTTATATTTCACCGAATGTCTTTCAGTTTGAAAGTTAAAAGAAAGTCAGTTCTCAGTTTGCAAGTGATATTCAAGCATTCTCTATTATTTCATATATAATAACGAATGGAAACATTAAATATGGCGGCAGAGGAACAAACTTTTTTCCAGTGTTGTTTCCTCATTTCCTCTTGTTCCCTCCCTTGAAAAACACACATTTCCATTCGATGAGAAATATTTCCAGTCAGGAGGTGAGTGTAAAAAATGTTTTTCTCCATGTTTTCTATGCACATGATACATTCAATTCTTTTTCAAAATAATGTTAAGTTCTTTCTGAAAGAATGCATGTGTAGACGTACAGAAAGAATTATGTACGTGTGTATATATCATTCCCTTAGTTCTCTCATAGAAAGCATGTGCTTAGATTCTAAAGGGGGTTACCTGGTAGATACGATTTGAATTATACTCTCAATCAATGGATAAGACTCCAAGGACCTGATCTATCCTTTGTTTTGCAATATTATTACCATTCATGAAACCATCAAGTACACTGAAATTTTGATAAATGGAGTGTTAACACTGTTTCTCCCCTTGGAGTCACAGCATAGTTCCCAGCAGTCATAGTTGCTTGTCACAATTGCCTCTCTCATCGCCATGGATGATGTGTATTTACATCGGAATCTCATTCACTCAGAGCAGAAGTGCTACACTTTCTTCCAAGGTACTTTGATTCCATTACCTGGACTCCACAAGGAACTCAGTGAACTGACCCATTTTGCCAGTGACTGTGGCCCAGTTACCTGAATAAGCCAAATTCTCAGTGGAGATCCAGGAACTGTGCGGACAATGTCCCGGAAATACCTTCCTGGAATATTTCAGAGCATGGCACAGGAACCGGAGCCAGGACACAATGTGTTCTTCCTGTGGGTAGAGTTCTGTGCTGGGTTTAGTGAGGAGGGAAGGGAACACTGCCAATTATTGGCCAAGTTGTTTTGAAGGGACTAGTTTTTAATGTACATTTTGGGGGTTGTTTCTGCTAATACAGTTGTTCACCCCTCTTCCCCCTTTGCTCTCCTGCACCCAGCTGCCGCTCCTCTTCCCTCTGGCCACCCCCACATTGTGATCCGTGTCCAAGGATCCTGAACAGCTGTCCTTCCAGTAATCCCTTCACCTTCTTCTTCCATTCACCCAGCCGCTTCCCTTGCGACAACCCTCGTTCTGTTTCGTGTATCATCCCTGTTTCTACATTTTTGTTAGGTTATAGAACTCATTGGATTCCACACGTGCCTATTTTGCAGTCTTTAGTGTCCATTTCAAATGGTAGATATCCTTTCAAAATGCATGGATTACTTAAGATCATTTGGAAAATATAATTAGACACATTACCCTTCAACATATAATTCATGTAGTCAGACTCTTTGACTCTTCATTGAGCCTTTAATTCCACTCAGGAGATTGGTTACCCTTTGCTGTCACCATTAATCCTATAAATTCGCAAAAAAAAAAAAAAAAAAGAAAAGAAAAGAAAAAGCGGTGCAGGCGAGGGGCGCTAAATAGTATTTCTCTCTCAACACCTGCCTTATTTCACTTAGCATAATGCCCACAACTTTCACCCATGCCATTGCACAGGTTATTAGCTCCTTCTTTCTCTCCGCTGCGTAAAATTCCATTGTCTAAAAGTACCATACTTTTTGGATCCTCTCATTAACTGATGGGCACTTAAGTTACTTCCAGTACTTGGTTATTGTAAATTGTGTTGCTCTGAACATTGGGGTGCAGAGGATCTCACGTTGAACTGGAACATAATCAAGAAAAGAAAAAGCAAACAAAATATAACCAGAGATATTGAAATTAAGAACATTGTAACAGTAGCCACAGGGCAATGGGACGCCATAGGGGGGACAGTGCTCTATAGGAGCTACTATATAGGACACAAGGATAAATTTAAAGGGGAGGTTAGAGGGGAGTAGTGAGGTGGGACTTGCCTGGGGTGGGGGAGCGAACAGGAGATAATCCAGACAATTGTAACTGAATAAAATAAATTAATTAATTTTTAAAATGAGGGTTTAAATCAGTTGGTTTTTCCACATAAACTTTTCTGCACATCCCAGGTCTCTACTCCCAGCTCTCAGACACAAATGCACATGTGAGACTCAGTTCTATTTCTACATCTGCCTTGTCAAAGTAACACGTGTTTTTACCATTTACTTTACCTCCCGTGGATCAGTTGTTGCATCTGTTCATTTGCAATTCGTAAGGAAGTCAAATCCTCCACACACGTGACTCGCTCGTAGTAGAACAGAAACCACCGAACATCACAGATTAGACTATGAGGTCCGGGCAGAAGGCACCTGGAAAGGGAACGCCTGCAAACCAGCTGCACTACCGTGAATCCAGGGATGGAACTGGAAGCTAGTGATCGTCTTAGCCAAAATATGTACACTGCAAACCACTTGGCTGAAGCTATGAGGCCGAAATTTGTAAGTAAAGTTCACCTCTGATCACCCGGTGGTGTCTGCCTGAAGTGCTGTGCAGGAAGGAAAGGGACACCAAAGGAATGCTCCCCGCTGTGCACCCTTGATAACATGCCTCCCAACCAAGCTCACCATGTTTGCTCAGACGCCTCTGTCCGGACCTTCTCTTTCCAGCAGCTGTAGTGAAGGGAAAATTCTGCCGTCCTGAAAGTGCTTTTTGGGAAAGGAATCGTAAGCTATTTATCAAGAAACAAACCACTCTCGGAACCGTGGGTCTTCCTCCCTTTCCTGCCCTAGAGACTCAGACAGAGAAACTGCTGAATGTCCTCAGCCTAATGGAAGTAAGTGTGAAGTGTAGACCGCTTAAGGCATGTCCACATAGCCGAGTACGTGCTGCGTCCCATTGTTGCGGATTCACCCAGAACTAAGGACCTGGCCTGTGTGCTTGGCGCTTCCTCAACTGCTTGTAAATCACTCTTTTGCATTCCTCAAAATCTAGTACCATGTTACCCTGCCTTTTCTTCTTTGTCCAAAATGTCCCAGCAACCCGGTGTTGTCTCACTGTCTTTGGAATTCCCGTGGATGTGTCATGCTAGTGTGAATTACCCATGAACGTCTATTGAACTTGCATTTTCTCCTATCAGCCCACCTCTATCAATTTGGTTATTAGCCCAGCCTGAAGAACTTAAAAGGAGGAAGGAAAAGCATTAAACATTTTCAGCCCCCACAGTAGTTTATCCCAATCTATCTTTGCATATATTTAATGCATGGAAAGAGATTTACTTATATGTCCATGGATTCTTATTAAATTGTAAACAGCATATATCAATAATACCTACATTTAATGAGTGTAGTGTCCTGGGTTTTTCGGTTTTTGTTTTTGTTTTTTTTTTTTCTATTTCTGCAAATCTCTTTATTTGCCAGTTTAAGGAAGACAGAGGCATTCGTATGTCTGCTCCTTTCTACAAACTACTAGAAGATATTGTTTTGGTTGAAGGAAATGATGAAAAGATGGCCTCACTCAGACATAGAGTGCAAAAATGGACCACACAGACTGCCTGTAGGGTCCCAAGGTCCTGAAAAGGCTGTTAGATGCCTCTTTCTCATGACACCAATGAGCAATCCTGCAAGGAATCAGCACCCTAATGTTATGAAAGCAGAATTTGGAAAATCTCTCCTGTCAGTCAGGTCATCAGGATCTGCCCCTTTCACATAGCTCTAAATCCTCTCTCACGTGGATGCTCAAAGTCCCTGCACACCTGGTATTTGAGTTTAGCCACTCTTGCCTTTTGAATTCTGACCCTCTCACTCCTTGGCGCTGATTACTTAATTGTTCTTACTCATTTATAATGTTGACCTGAAGCATGGCGCATCTTTGTGGATTCTCAGGGTATAAATACACCAATGGAATTGATGGACCAACAGGCAGTTCCATTACCTGAAGAAATGCAAACATGTTTTCCACCGTGACTTCCCCATTCTGCATTCCCACCCACAGGGCAAAATGGTTGCCTTTGTTTTCAAACCCTGCCAGCATTTGTGGCGATTAGATGTATCCAATGATGGCCATTTTCACCTTGTGAGGTTATATCTCATTGTGGTTTTCATTGGCGTCTCTCTCGTCTGTCTTCCTGGTGTTCCTAACCCCTTTCCTTCACCACCCAACCTTTGCCTCTAACACTTAGCCTAGCAGGCAGGCAGCAGGACCCAAACTGCTGCTCAGTCGCAGGAGTGCTCCACTGACAACGGATTGAGGACACTCTTTCACAGAGAAAAGATTTACACAAAGAAAGGAAACTTTCCTATCCTGTTATTTTTTAATTGCACTTACTGGGGGGTGACACAGGTGAGTGAAATTATGCAGGTTTGCAGCGTGGGAGTCTACACTTCATCCTTTGCATATTGTATTGTGTGTTCACCACCCCATTCAAGTCTGCTTCTGGCAGCACCCGCTGTCCCCCTTCACGCCCTTCTATTGCACCGCCCCACCCCTTTTCCCTTGGTCTTCTCCATACTGTTATCTGGGAAGGTCTTTTCTTACTCCCTTCCGGTTTCCCACCTAGCCTGCACCCCATACCCCCTCTGACAGCTGGCTGCCAGCTCTCTAGGAGCCTCTCCCCATTTTCCTTGTTACTTCAGTTTGTTCATTAGATGCTCCTTATGACAGAGATCCTATGGTATTTATTTGTCGTCCTCTGACTGGCTTATTTCACGGAGCCTAAGGTTTTTCAGGTCCATCCACTCTGTCACAAAGGGACAGTTTTCCATGTACTATTTATTCCATTGTGTGCACATACCACAGTGCTTTTATCCACTCATCTACTCATGGGCAGCCTGTACAAGTGTTCTATTGTCAATAAGCATGACCTGAGAATGGGGATATAGCCCAGACTGTGGAGGGTGGCAGACGGGTCAAAAAGGCGGGCAGTGTAGTGTGGGGGGGTGGAGAATTCTTGGAAGAAAAGACTTCGTTTTCTTTTGTGACATCTCCTCATCCACTTAATGTTTCTACAGTTAAATGTGGGCCTGAAAGAAGAGGCTGTGGCTTACCTTCCATGTCGGTCCAAGCAAAAACCCTGAAGACACAGGTACCTCAGAATGAACCAGATACCTAATGATCTTCCTATTCTTCATCCAGTGTTTCCCCCACGTTGTGCGTGCTAAAGGACGCCTGCTAATCCCACCACCCCCTTGTTCTTGCTTTCCCATCCTGAAGCAGGAAAGAAGTGTTTCAGTCAAATATTTATTACTACTAGCCTCTCTCAAAATACCCCGTCTCCCAACCTTGCCCTTCCCCCAAACACTGCTTCCCACCAGGCCTCCACACACCCTCATAGGCAGATGTGAGAAGGGAAAGGATTCCTCCCAGAAAGCAATCAAAGAAGAGCCCATTCAACAGCCAGGTGTTTTATTGAGGTGAGGGGTTATCATTTGCCCCTCCCTCACATAGCATACTTCTTGGTCCAAGCTCGCGCCATGGTATCATATGCCTTCCTGTCCTTTAGGTACATTCTCCCAATGGATGGAAC
This sequence comes from Desmodus rotundus, assembly GCF_022682495.2. Taxonomy (NCBI): domain Eukaryota; kingdom Metazoa; phylum Chordata; class Mammalia; order Chiroptera; family Phyllostomidae; genus Desmodus; species Desmodus rotundus. The sequence continues at coordinate 1,049,967 of NC_092332.1, read as the reverse complement.
AAAGGCATGGTTGGGGTTGGGGTCACATAGCAAGGAGCTGATGGACAGCAAGAGTTTGGATATGGTCATTATAGGAGACCACTGGGACCTGAGAATATCGACACAGATATATCCCTTTCGGTTGATATTGGGGTGGTAGATCGGGGTGGTGAAGGAAATCGCCGGAGGCATGAAGGGGTAATTTCGAGGGAATTGTATGTTTAGGCAGAACACCCCTCCCTCATAGGGGCTGTCCGGGGGTCCCATGATGGTCCCCTTCCATTGGAACATGTTGTCATCCACTGGCCCTGCAGAGCACATGGGCGGGGGATCGATCGTGATGTTCGCCAGTTCCTTGTGCAGTCGCCTCAGCGCCGTGGACGTGTCCCAGGCAGCGGGGATGGACTGGATATCCTGACAGGGACCAAGGGGGAAGCACGGGTAAGGGGGACCATGGGTTAGGGCGGGCGTGGCTTCTGGGGAAGATGGTTGGAGGGTCAGCCACCCCCCAGGTCGGCGGGTAAGAAGTTGGAACCTGGCTGTGGCGTATATGGTGGGGGCGGGGGGCAGGGAGAGTTGGGGACTCACTTGGAACAGCAGGACCTGAGAGGCTACTGCTCACCTGTGCGCCGCTGTTCCCTGGCTCCTCAATCCTAGGCTCCTGCACCTCCTCCTCCTGCACCTCTTGCTCCTCCACCCCTGGCTCTTCCATCTCCTTGTCCTCCACTGCTGTCTGCTGCTCAGAGCCTATAGCCCAAGGCTGCGCTGCCTGCGGGGATACTCCGCCTTCCTGCCACAGGACCAGCCGCTCCTGAAGGCCTGCCCCAACAGTTCCTGCTGGCCGGCCCCAAGGGACCCTGTGTTCCCATGGCAGGAGGGAATATGCACTGTGACGTCACAAGGGACAGCTGACCAATCAGCAACTCAGTGGGCGCGTGGCCAGGGGAGACAGATGGCCTCCATCACAGGGAGTATTAGTATAGCAACAATTTTATAGGAATAATAGTGTAGCAACATATTAGAGTTGTCTATGCAATAAAGAAATAAACAGAGAAACAAACAAGTAAATAGTGAACTTGTATGAAACAAATGGTTCTAATCCTCTGTAAAGAAAAAGGAAGCATATCAAGAAAGGGAGCCCCTGGGATATTTTACCACAAAGGGAGGATTACACAGGAAAATGCACTACAGTCTTGGCTGTCTTTTCGCTCCTGGTCACCCTGCTGATCGGTGTTCTCCTGGGCACACCGCGTTTCCAAGTTGAAGTGCAGGACTTAACGCCAGCTCCTAGGAGATACTTCAGGAGTTTGTGGTCAGAATCAAGAGCTTGTTTCTCACACATGACAAATGCATAGGGGTGAGATTTCACGAGAAAACAACAAGTGTCAGAGTGTCCTGAAGGGCAACGTATTTTGGCCACTCTCCTCAAGATTCTCAGCATATTTACTCCCCATCTGTGCTGCTGATTGCAGTGTGAAATGCCAGGGGCAGGGAAGAGTAGCTTAGCTCCACCAGTAGATGTTCAAAATGACCAGAAGCTTCTATGCCCACCATTAATCTCCTTAGATACCCCCTGTGGAGCCATGGCTGCTCTTCTGCAACACTGCGAGTTTCATCGAACTGTTTGGGACATTTCTTTCAACCCAATGTCATTGGCTGAATTTCTTGGAACCTATATAACGTGTGGAGAAATGGTGGAGGGCTCAAGGATTTTTACTCTTGGTCCCAGCACTCGCGGGAGAGTGAGATTTAGATGCATTTAATTCCTGTAGTGATCACCACTAATTTACTGATCAAGGTTGTGTGTTCTATGTTAGGTGTAAACATAAATACGATATGATCTCTGAGTCAAAGGCATTCGTGGTCTGATACAGGAAGAGGGAAATACATTGACATGTATTTACATCATTAACATCGCACGCTATATATACAGCAATAAAAACATATTTGTGGATCCCGGGCTACTGGAAAGACAAGGATGAAAGGTGACTCTTCAGAGGGACTTCTATCTGAGCTGAGTCAGGCATGAGCACTGTCAGTTCATGGGGGGCGGAGGGTAAGCAGGCTTTCAGATGGGAAAAGGGCGGGTAGGAATAATGGCAGATCATAACGGAGCCAGGGGAATAAGCAGATGTGAAAGGCCTGATGCGACAGAAAGCATGACCATTTCCAGGAAGGAAATGCATTTTGCAAAGGGTTAGGTGTTCAATTCCTAGTCAAGGCACATGGCTGGGTTGTGGGCTGTGTCCTCACTAGGGGGCGCCTGAGAGGCCACCATGCCTTGGTGTTTCTCTCCCTCACTTCCTCTCTCTAAAGACGAGTAACTGAAATCCTTCAAAACAAATAGTGAGATAACTATCTTTTCATGTAATAATATTGAATTTAGTAGCGATAAAAGTGAATATAACCAATTATGCAACACCATAATCCCAGAGTTAACATTATGTGTTGTAAATTTTATTCAGAGAAAATGCTCCCTCTCCACTTTACCCCTTACCGCTGCGAGAACGTATTTCGCTGCTATGATGTTGACCTTGGCTATGTGACGTTCTCAATCAATGGCAAGAGGAGGACGTGATGTGTAAAGGTCCAAGAAACGCTAATTACGGTCACTCCTCATTAACTTGGGACAGCTGCCTACACAAGAAATGTTCTATTGAATGGATACACATTCATTCTTGCCTTCCCTCAGAGGAAACACCTCATTCAATCCAAAGTTCTACCTTCCACCAAAATTCAAGCCAAGACAAGATGAGGAGACTCGACAAAAATCATACTTAAACTGAAGACTCAGAAGTGAGAGATATGTGTTTGCTTTAATCCATGAGATTTATGCTTTGCTTCTTCTTGAGACGAAACCTAACTAAAGTGTTTTGTTTACAAAACATGCTGCATGGCTCCATTTTCAATCCCTTTTGTGGGAGTAATAAGCAAACTGATGCAGACAATTAATGCTTCAGTAGGTGGCATAGTTTTCCTTTTTGGCCGACAATAAGGGGAAGCAACTACAAAGCTGCTGTTGACACTTCTCACGTGGCTTAACTGTACTGGTTGTGGTCCCTTGGCTTCCCTACAGGTCTCAAGATGGCTGTTCTAACCCACATACAGCATCAGCATTCCATGCTGTCGAATGGGAGTCAAGAAAGTGGTGGCACCTTGGCTTTCCTTTTTAACGGATAAAGAAACAGTTTTTCCAAAGGTGACCCTGGCAGACTGGGTTCTGTGCCCTGAGTTGCAGACCGGGATCACATGGCCCCTCACATCTATAATGCAGACCATGAAAGTGAGAAACACTTGGCCCTGATTGGGATAGATAAAATGCAACTCGGTGCTGAAGACTTTTAAAGTGCTTTCCCCACGAAAAACATGCCTTCTGACAGCAATAAAGAAGGGAAGTGGTGATGGTGAATATTGAAGGGGCAAGTAACAATGATTTCCCTTGTTAGAATTAGTTCTTATATCCTTTAATTCTTCCTCTCCCAATCTACTGTCAAGCCAGAGTAGGGAAATGTGTGTGCATAACACAATATATGTAAAACATATGTTTCACCGACTTAAAAAATGTCCTTGATGAAGAATACGACCTTAACAGATGTTATGCCGTTAATTGAAACTGGGTAAGCACTGAAATTATTTGAAGGAAAGAAAGCATGATGTCAAGGTGAAGTCATGTTCACTCCAAGTTCATATTTAGAAGGCAGTCATGCTAAGGCACGGCGAAAGAGAATACAACTTGGTTGGTGTGGCAGATTTAGTGATGCAGAATGTAGCACGAGATCGCATTAAAATGCAGCACAGGTACAGAGCCTGAGAGAGTTTAGGAGCCTTGCGATGTGTGGCGCATATTCTACTGCGAGATCCGTGGCTGAATATGACAAGGAAACCTTCAGATGTCCCAGGAAGGTTAAGACACCAGTGAACAAACCGTGTCAGGGGAAAGCATTTAGTGCCTGTGAGGTAAGAGTCTGTCTGTGTCGCTTTCACACTTGGAAAAATGATGTGAACCATGGCCTTCGCATGCTACGTTAAATCCAGAATAGTATCACGCATCTAGCTTCTGCATACTAGCATAACTTTTTCCTTTGCATGACAGTATTTTGCTCTGTAAGGGTAAGCGCGTCACCTTGTCTCCACCCTGCAGTCCTTTCTTGGTTTAGTTCAAATGCCCTTCCATAAAACTAGTCTGTAGATATTTTTCTTCCTTTCTGGAACTGCTGGTTTCCTCTGTACTTGGGATGTAATGAAGTATGTTTACAACTATCTTCTGACTCTTAACAACTCCCCCCCTTCTTGTATTTTTTTAGACACACTCACGTTATTACTTAAAATGGAAGACATAGCTTCGACTACCTTTGGTGGTTCTTTCCTGCTAGATGAATTGGACATATTTAAAATTCCGTCAGTTTGGCCTTAATTACTTCTGCTTCATGAAATTGTAAAAGGGCATGCGGTTACCTCTAAAAACCGGAGAAAATGAAGAGTACTCTAAGCAGAGAATACCCAATTCAAAGTGCATTTTGCAACAATAACAGTCCCAAGAATGTTCTCTGTAATGACAATAGATGTATTGATTATCAGAAACTTGAAAATATGGACTTTGGTAAATATCAGAAAGGATAAAAACTGTCTCTCATACCACAAAGTGAGTAAAAAAATAATGACAAGTGGTAAAGCTGCTCTCCGCTCTAAGGTCAAGCTGTAACATATCCATAAGGAATCATGAACCATAGGTGTCAACCCCATAGAACCAACTTCTAGGATTAATAAATCATTGGACGAAATAAATTGTACACTCTAGGGAAGAAAAAATTAATTCACTCCTTCCATTAACGATGAGAAGCAAATATATGTAGACACAGTAGGCATCCTGTATGGTGAAGTAGTCTTGACATTAACCTACATTTTTCATGGGACCCTTTGAAACCAAATGAAGTAGGGTATTTTTCCAGGTGTAGGTGGTTTTGTGTAGAGAAACTTCACGTACTTAATGGAAATGGGAGAATCAGGGACTCCAAAAGTAAAGTGTGAAATATTTTTGATGAATTAAACAACAGCCCATAAATATTAAAGACCAATATTTTTAAAATCATTACTCTAGATTTTTTCCATTCAGTAAGAAAGACCGTCATTAACCCTGCTCACAGTTTTCACATCTTTCCATAAACATTGGTGGAAAATGGCATTGTTCTTCCTTTTGACATTTCCTGATCCTATCGTATGCGTTACTACGGGGAAAAAAGAATTCAGAGAAGGCCAGAGAAATATCCCTAGATAGCAGTTCATACTCCAGAAAAAATGAACAGTAGAGCGCTTTTTTTCAGGGAAGAAATACAGCGTATGCACAATACTCATTCATGACAGAGGGGGAAAATATATGTCAAAAAACATGCAAAGTTATCACGTCAAGACAGTCACATGAAAAAGACAAAATTTATATAGGACCGTTGTATTTCTTCTACAACTTATAAGTATTGGTGCCAGCTCCTTATAATGTGATATATAACACGTACTGGGTTGGTACTCTCTGGGAAGCCCTAGTCAAAGATCATTTGAATATTCTTCATGTATATAAATACATAAGACCTAATGACTTGCTTCCTAGAGTGCTTCAAACGTGGGAGGTCGTTGAAGGGTAAGCACTTCCTTGTTACGTCAACTTGTAGATACATGGAGAGACTCTTGAATATTCATAGAAGGAATGTGTAAAGGGCCAAAGCCTAGGAAATATACATTTCAACTTTATAATCTACAGAAGCATAACATTTCACTTTCCAAGCCTTGAGAAAACGCTGACTATACTAGCAACGCTTCTTACAATCCAGGGTCCTGTTTCAGTAAGTGAAACACTTTCCAAACCACAGTAATAGGCTGGGGGTACTATGGAGAAGTTCGAGAAGTCTGTCTTATACTACGAGGTTTAATTCAGAGAAAACATCTTAGGATGAACAAAATGGTAAGTGTGGTCTAAAGCATAAACCTGATTCAGAACCAATGAATTCATCAGGTAAGAATCAGCAATTAATTTTCATTGAAATGCAAACCCCAAACCAAAGGAATACACAAGCATACATGAGCGTACATACTCACACATCTTAAATAGTTTGCAAAGGAAGCCAAACTGCAAGGACTCTATGGACATACAAAGCAGTTAGAGGTAACTGAGACAATCGTGCTCATAGTAACAGAGCACACACCAATCAATTAACTTCCAAGACCTGTTATCTGTGAAAGTAGGTTGTTAGACGACATAGTTCCCAAGGCTCCTCATAGGGATGATGTGGTGGGAGTCTTTTAGAGACAACCATGCAATGCTATGGATGGAAGTGGACACCATCATGCTAAGTGAAATGTCCCAGGCTGTGACGGAGAAATACCAAATGATCTCACCTTTAAGTACAACATCATCAACTGAGGAAAAAAGGAAACAAAATATGAACAGGGACATGCACATTAACAAGTTAAATGTTAGGCTTCAGGTACAGATAAGAACAGAGGATTTTTTCAAATATTCATATAGGAAAACATTATTCAATGCAAAGACTTTTCATTTCTCTTTGACCATACTACCTCCCACAAAACCACCTCTAACTCCGGTGAGTCCCCACTGCCTCCCTCCAGACCCATCCCCATGTTCGATCCTCCATCTTCCCATCACTTTTGGCTCTGTCCACATCTCCGTATACATGTTCCTGATACCCCTGCCCCCTTCCCCACCCTCATTATCTCCCCGCAACTCCCTCTTGCTTCTGGCTGTTGGGTTTTATTTCAGGGTCTCTCTGAAAAAAAAAAAATTCACTTACAATTTTCTGCATGTCTCCCCATCCCTCAACCCTACCCCAGTGTCTCTCATACAAAATTCTTTAATCAAGGACAGATGGGTCACGTAGAGACCATCGCTGACATGTTCCTACTACTTTGGAAATGCAGTTTTAGCAGTAGAATGGCAAGGGAAGAGATGAAGGATAAAGACACTTTGGGGAAGATGGATCAAAATCTTGTAATACGTGTAAAGATGGCAGTGGGAGAAAAGGCAGATGGACTTCGAATCTATGATCCTTGAACTTGGGACAATAATAATTGCGCTGATTCAATTGCGTGACACGGGATTGCCACTAGTTTTTTAAATAGAAGACGACTCAGCTTCTTATTGTCCAATGACTTTAAGAAACATCCAATGAACACGTTATAGTATGCAATAGAAGACCGCAGGAGGCGTTAAACATCGGAGCTACACTGGGCTGCACATTTTCTGAGGCCTGAGACCCTGCCTAATTTACCTTTGTCGTCTTTCTCCAAGGCATTTTAGCAGCAATCTCCACCGCATAATACAATCCCAATAATCCTAGTCTGCATGGATGAGTAATAGAAAACCCCTTGCACGAATAAAGGAACAATAACGATAAATACTCGAAAGAAAGTATAGAGAAAAGTGAATTTGTTGAGGCGGTCCTCTGCTCCCCCGATCCTGCTTTTGATTCCTTCTACTGTGTTCTTCGTTTATAAAATTAAACCACAATGAGGTTCCATCTCACAACAGCCAGAGTGGCCAACATAAACAAAGCAAGACACGGATGTCGGAGAGGATGAGGAGAAAAGGGACAACCAGGACATTGTTGGTGCGAATGCAGACTGGTGCGGCCACTGTGGAGAACTGTATGGAATTTCCTCTGCAAACTAAAAATGGAAAAGCCGTTTGACCCAGAAATTCCACTGCTGGGATTGTACCCTTAGAACACTGAAACACCAATGCCAGAGAACCTGTGCACCCCAATGTCCATAGCACCACGATTCACAGTAGCCCAGTGCTGGAGGCTACCTAGGTGCCCATCAGCTAATGAGTGGATCCAAAAACTATGGTACATTTACACAATGGAAATCTGCACCGAAGAGAGAAAGAAGGAGCTGATACACTTTGCAATGGTATGGATGGAACTGGACAGCATTAGGTTAAGTGAAATGCGCCAGGCTGTGAGGGAGAAATACCAAATGATCTCACCTTTAAGGACAACATAATCAACTGAGGAAAAAAGGAAACAAAATAGAAACAGACACATACGACTTTAAGAACAATGGTACAATAGTCAGAGGGGAAGAGGGAGGGGATAGAGGGGAGAGTGGTCTACAGGATCTACTACTCTAAAATGCACAAGGAGAAAATCAAAGCGGAGTTTTGAGGTGTCTGGGGGAGGTGGGACTGGCTAGGGTGAGGTGCAGGGATGGGGAGGAAATGCAGTCAATTATAACTGAATAAACATAAAATTAAATCAATATCTATTAAAAATTAAACCTAGTAGAAGGGTTTTATGAAAATCGTGTTTTATGGCTAAAAAATAAAAATTAAGTTTTGAAGTTAAAACAAAAGAAAAACCTGACTTTGATGAGAGCCTAGAGTTAGGAATAGAAAGAGTGGAAACCAGTGAGGAAGACAGAACACAGTCATAGAAGAAAAATAACCAGGGGTATTGTGTCATCGCTGCCTTTGTTTTCCTGTATCAATAATGTCATTCCCATTCCTCTTCCTATACCACCCTTACCTCCTCCGGTCTATTTTCCTCCTATCATTAATGTTTCTTATTCCCTGTACCTTTTCCCCCATTGTCGGTCCACCCCTCCCGCTAATAACCCTCCATATTACCTCCATTTCTGCCATTCAGTTCCTGTTGGAATTGTCTGCGTAGTGTGTTTTTATTTTTGCTTTTAAGGTTAGGTTGTTGATAGATGTGACTTTGCTGCCATTTTATTCGCATTTTTTTTTTTTTACCTTCTTTTTCCTTAGGCAACTTTCTGTATCTTTTCATATAATAAGGGCTTGGAGATGATGAACTCCTTCAAATTGAACATGTCTGGGCAGCACTTTATCTGCCCGAGCGTTCGAAAAGACAGCTTTGCTGGATAGAACAATCTTGGATGGAGTTCCTTGCATTTCATCACTTGGGATACTTCTTCCCAGCCCTTTCTTGCCTCCAATGTTTCTGTTGAGAAATCAGCTGACAATCTTTTGGGAATTCCTTTGTAGGTAACTGTCTCCTTATCTCTTGCAGCTTCTCAGATTCTCTCCTTATCTTTAATCTCGGGCAATGTAATTGTGCTGTGCCTTGGTTGTTCCTCTTTGGGTCCAACTGCCTTGGGACTCTCTGGGCTTCCTGGACTTCCTGGAAGGCTGTTTCTTGTGCCAGATAGGGGAAGTTGTCCTTCATTCACTTTTCAAAGAATGTCTCCATTTCTTGTTCTTCCTCTTGTCCTCCTGCCACCACTATGATTTGGATGTTGGACCACTTAGAATTACCCTGGAGGTTCCTAAGACTCTCCTCAATGATTTGAATCGTTGTTTCTTCATTCTGTTCTGGTTGAATGTGTTTTTCTTCCTTCTGCTCCAAACTGTTCGTCTCAGTCCCGCTTTCCTTCCCGTCCGTGTTGGTTCCCTGAACATGTTCCTCTATTTCACTTTTCCTAGGCTGCACTTGTTCCTCTATGTTGTGACCATACTCAGCCAATTGCTGAGCATCACAACGACCAGCATTTGGAACTGTGCCTCTGATAGGTTGGCTAACCCTTCATCACTTAGCTGCATTTTTGTCGGAGCTTTGATCGCTTCTTTCATTTGGGCCATGTGTTTTTGGTTGTTTGTTTCAGAGTGCCTCTTATGTGGTAATGGGCAGAGCCTTAGGGTTTCATTAGGGCAGCCCACCTGGCCGTGCTGTGAGCCGTATTTTGGGGAGGGGTGTGACAGGGAACGATGCTGCTTGCCTAGCACTCTGCTGGCTTTCAGTCACTTCCCCTTCTACCCACAATCAAAACAGTCCCATGTGAAGCTGATTCTCAGGGGAGTGGTTTTGTATACGTTCTCTGACTCTGTGTGTCTCTCCAAGGAACTCTCCTGTGAGGCTGAGAGTGTTCTGTGCTGCTGCAAACCCCTCAGGTGTTTCCAAGCAGAGGTTTGAGGTTTTATTTAGCTGTGCTGGAGCCCTGGCTTGCGTCGTCCATTTCGCTCCACCGTTGTTCATCTCCATTGATCTGCTAGCAAATATGCTACCCCTCGCTCTGGAGCTGCTGCCTTGCCTGGTCCACCAGCCACCTGTCTGCCAGGGCCGCCTCTCCCGTCCCAGTTCTCCAGCCACCTTCCTGCTGCGAGTCCTCTCCACCCCTACTTGCCGCTTCTACCCCTCCTACTGGTCTGTGTGAATGTTTAGTCTGTAACTCCTTGGTTGTTGGACTCTCATCCAGTTCCATTTTCTGCCAGTTTCTGGCTGGTTTTTGTTTTTAAATTCATTGCTCTCCTTGTTTTGGCTGTGTGAGGAGGGAAAGGGCATCTACGTATGCCTGTGTCTTCGCCAGAGGTGACTCTAGTGTCTTTCCAATGGTACTGCAATTTGTTGAGGGAGGAAATATTTATTACTATTTCCATAAAGCCTAGAATTATTGGGTGGATAGTTACAGTTTCCAAATAACATTTTCTCACTGAGACTTCAAAACCATTTCTTGGACGAAGTATAATTTATTTTATTTTGCCAATCAGAAACTTGAGGCTCAAAGAGATACAAAATTATTCAAAGCTGCATCACGAGACTGTGATGAAGGCAGTCCCGGGTGCCTCCAAAGCCCTACTTTTCTTCACCATAGCGTAGAGGTAAGGGATATTTAGCCCTCCCAGGTGTGGCTACATCGGTTTTGTGTCACCCTACACAGTCAGAAGGTGCTGGTTTGATTGCCATAGGGCACGTGCCCTGGATGCAGGTTCGGTCCCCACGTGGGCTGTGAATGAGAGGCAATGATTGATGCTTCACTCTCAGATTGATGTTTCTGTCTCTAACAAACCCCAAACGGTTAAAAAAATGTGGTGTGTAATATTGTTAATATGACTGGAGGGAGTAATAAAGGAGAAGTTTATTATTCTATTGAATCTTCAATAGGTTTCTGTGTGTTAAGTCACCCTAGCTAAGTGGTTTCGTAATATGGAAGACAGGAGCCTTCATTCGGTTCCCTGTACTATCCCATTTTAAGACATTCCCTGCCTAGTCTCCTGTCTGCTCTAAGACGGAAGTGACAATGAGAGTAGCCTCCAGAGACTGTTTCCAAGAAGGAAAACAATGGTTGAAGACAAGAATGGTCATACCAGGTGCAAGCACAGTGATGAGAAGAGCAGAATTGGAGGCTTACTTCCTAATCCTGAAAAGATGTCAAGAATGTAAAGGGTAGCCTGTCCTTTTCTGACAAAATCAAGAACAGAGATGACATTCAATTATCATACCCAAAACAAGGGCTCAGGCGTTTAACAAGTGTTTTATTTTTACAAAATCCTTCGATTGAGGCCTTATCTCCATGTTCCCACATGAAATATGCCTATTGAAGAGGTACTGTGATGCTGTGTACATCAAGTGAACAATAGGTTCGTCTTCATAGCTGCTCAGGACGAAAGACCCAGTCATTCACTTGCTGCTGTCGTACTAGCCAGACTATTTCTTGTCAAGCACTTGTCTGTGGAAAGGGAAAATGTACATTTTCTAGCAATGACGTTTCCTCGGAGTAAATCTAACATGGACTGACTCAGCACAGCTCGGGATGACACACGTAACATTTACCACTGCCATACTGGAATCAATATTGCGACGATAATGTCTTGGATATCCACGCAATTGGTGAAATATAGAATCAGACCTAATGGGTATTTGCCTTTCGCTGAATCCCAGGACGGAACAAAATGTCACGTCTGTCTGTTTTGTCACGTGTGAGAAAGGAAAACTGCATACAAATATATTTCTTCTCCTATCCCCAGATATTTCTCCTCATGGTAAGTTTATATTTCACCGAATGTCTTTCAGTTTGAAAGTTAAAAGAAAGTCAGTTCTCAGTTTGCAAGTGATATTCAAGCATTCTCTATTATTTCATATATAATAACGAATGGAAACATTAAATATGGCGGCAGAGGAACAAACTTTTTTCCAGTGTTGTTTCCTCATTTCCTCTTGTTCCCTCCCTTGAAAAACACACATTTCCATTCGATGAGACATATTTCCAGTCAGGAGGTGAGTGTAAAAAATGTTTTTCTCCATGTTTTCTATGCACATGATACATTCAATTCTTTTTCAAAATAATGTTAAGTTCTTTCTGAAAGAATGCATGTGTAGACGTACAGAAAGAATTATGTACGTGTGTATATATCATTCCCTTAGTTCTCTCATAGAAAGCATGTGCTTAGATTCTAAAGGGGGTTACCTGGTAGATACGATTTGAATTATACTCTCAATCAATGGATAAGACTCCAAGGACCTGATCTATCCTTTGTTTTGCAATATTATTACCATTCATGAAACCATCAAGTACACTGAAATTTTGATAAATGGAGTGTTAACACTGTTTCTCCCCTTGGAGTCACAGCATAGTTCCCAGCAGTCATAGTTGCTTGTCACAATTGCCTCTCTCATCGCCATGGATGATGTGTATTTACATCGGAATCTCATTCACTCAGAGCAGAAGTGCTACACTTTCTTCCAAGGTACTTTGATTCCATTACCTGGCCTCCACAAGGAACTCAGTGAACTGACCCATTTTGCCAGTGACTGTGGCCCAGTTACCTGAATAAGCCAAATTCTCAGTGGAGATCCAGGAACTGTGCGGACAATGTCCCGGAAATACCTTCTCGGAATATTTCAGAGCATGGCACAGGAACGGGAGCCAGGACACAATGTGTTCTTCCTGTGGGTAGAGTTCTGTGCTGGGTTTAGTGAGGAGGGAAGGGAACACTGCCAATTATTGGCCAAGTTGTTTTGAAGGGACTAGTTTTTAATGTACATTTTGGGGGTTGTTTCTGCTAATACAGTTGTTCACCCCTCTTCCCCCTTTGCTCTCCTGCACCCAGCTGCCGCTCCTCTTCCCTCTGGCCACCCCCCCATTGTGATCCGTGTCCAAGGATCCTGAACAGCTGTCCTTCCAGTAATCCCTTCACCTTCTTCTTCCATTCACCCAGCCGCTTCCCTTGCGACAACCCTCGTTCTGTTTCGTGTATCATCCCTGTTTCTACATTTTTGTTAGGTTATAGAACTCATTGGATTCCACACGTGCCTATTTTGCAGTCTTTAGTGTCCATTTCAAATGGTAGATATCCTTTCAAAATGCATGGATTACTTAAAATCATTTGGAAAATATAATTAGACACATTACCCTTCAACATATAATTCATGTAGTCAGACTCTTTGACTCTTCATTGAGCCTTTAATTCCACTCAGGAGATTGGTTACCCTTTGCTGTCACCATTAATCCTATAAATTCGCAAAAAAAAAAAAAAAAAAAAAAAAAAAAGAAAAGAAAAGAAAAAACGGTGCAGGCGAGGGGCGCTAAATAGTATTTCTCCCTCAACACCTGCCTTATTTCACTTAGCATAATGCCCACATCTTTCACCCATGCCATTGCACAGGGTATTAGCTCCTTCTTTCTCTCCGCTGCGTAAAATTCCATTGTCTGAAAGTACCATACTTTTTGGATCCTCTATTTAACTGATGGGCACTTAAGTTACTTCCAGTACTTGGTTATTGTAAATTGTGTTGCTATGAACAATGGGGTGCAGAGGATCTCACGTTGAACTGGAACATAATCAAGAAAAGAAAAAGCAAACAAAATATAACCAGAGATATTGAAATTAAGAACATTGTAACAGTAGCCACAGGGCATTGGGACGCCATAGGGGGGACAGTGCTCTATAGGAGCTACTATATAGGACACAAGGATAAATTTAAAGGGGAGGTTAGAGGGGAGTAGTGAGGTGGGACTTGCCCGGGGTGGGGGAGCGAACAGGAGATAATCCAGACAATTGTAACTGAATAAAATAAATTAATTAATTTTTAAAATGAGGGTTTAAATCAGTTGGTTTTTCCACATAAACTTTTCTGCACATCCCAGGTCTCTACTCCCAGCTCTCAGACACAAATGCACATGTGAGACTCAGTTCTATTTCTACATCTGCCTTGTCAAAGTAACACGTGTTTTTACCCTTTACTTTACCTCCCGTGGATCAGTTGTTGCATCTGTTCATTTGCAATTCGTAAGGAAGTCAAATCCTCCACACACGTGACTCGCTCGTAGTAGAACAGAAACCACCGAACATCACAGATTAGACTATGAGGTCCTGGCAGAAGGCACCTGGAAAGGGAACGCCTGCAAACCAGCTGCACTACCGTGAATCCAGGGATGGAACTGGAAGCTAGTGATCGTCTTAGCCAAAATATGTGCACTGCAAACCACTTGGCTGAAGCTATGAGGCCGAAATTTGTAAGTAAAGTTCACCTCTGACCACCCGGTGGTGTCTGCCTGAAGTGCTGTGCAGGAAGGAAAGGGACACCAAAGGAATGCTCCCCGCTGTGCACCCTTGATAACATGCCTCCCAACCAAGCTCACCATGTTTGCTCAGACGCCTCTGGCCGGACCTTCTCTTTCCAACAGCTGTAGTGAAGGGAAAATTCTGCCGTCCTGAAAGTGCATTTTGGGAAAGGAATCGTAAGCTATTTATCAAGAAACAAACCACTCTCGGAACCGTGGGTCTTCCTCCCTTTCCTGCCCTAGAGACTCAGACAGAGAAACTGCTGAATGTCCTCAGCCTAATGGAACTAAGTGTGAAGAGTAGACCGCTTAAGGCATGTCCACATAGCCGAGTACCTGCTGCGTCCCATTGTTGCGGATTCACCCAGAACTAAGGCCCTGGCCTGTGTGCTTGGCGCTTCCTCAACTGCTTGTAAATCACTCTTTCGCATTCCTCAAAATCTAGTACCATGTTACCCTGCCTTTTCTTCTTTGTCCAAAATGTCCCAGCAACCCGGTGTTGTCTCACTGTCTTTGGAATTCCCGTGGATGTGTCATGCTAGTGTGAATTACCCATGAACGTCTATTGAACTTGCATTTTCTCCTATCAGCCCACCTCTATCAATTTGGTTATTAGCCCAGCCTGAAGAACTTAAAAGGAGGAAGGAAAAGCCTTAAACATTTTCAGCCCCCACAGTAGTTTATCCCAATCTATCTTTGCATATATTTAATGCATGGAAAGAGATTTACTAATATGTCCATGGATTCTTATTAAATTGTAAACAGCATATATTAATAATACCTACATTTAATGAGTGTAGTGTCCTGGGTTTTTCGGTTTTTGTTTTTTTTTTTTTTTTTTCTATTTCTGCAAATCTCTTTATTTGACAGCTTAAGGAAGACAGAGGCATTCGTATGTCTGCTCCTTTCTACAAACTACTGGAAGATATTGTTTTGGTTGAAGGAAATGATGAAAAGATGGCCTCACTCAGACATAGAGTGCAAAAATGGACCACACAGACTGCCTGTAGGGTCCCAAGGTTCTGAAAAGGCTGTTAGATGCCTCTTTCTCATGACACCAATGAGCAATCCTGCAAGGAATCAGCACCCTAATGTTATGAAAGCAGAATTTGGAAAATCTCTCCTGTCAGTCAGGTCATCAGGATCTGCCCCTTTCACATAGCTCTAAATCCTCTCTCACGTGGATGCTCAAAGTCCCTGCACACCTGGTATTTGAGTTTAGCCACTCTTGCCTTTTGAATTCTGACCCTCTCACTCCTTGGCGCTGATTACTTAATTGTTCTTACTCATTTATAATGTTGACCTGTAGCATGGCGCATCTTTGTGGATTCTCAGGGTATAAATACACCAATGGAATTGATGGACCAACAGGCAGTTCCATTACCTGAAGAAATGCAAACATGCCTTCCACCGTGACTTCCCCATTCTGCATTCCCACCCACAGGGCAAAATGGTTGCCTTTGTTTTCAAACCCTGCCAGCATTTGTGGCGATTAGATGTATCCAATGATGGCCATTTTCACCTTGTGAGGTTCTATCTCATTGTGGTTTTCATTGGCGTCTCTCTCGTCTGTCTTCCTGGTGTTCCTAACCCCTTTCCTTCACCACCCAACCTTTGCCTCTAACACTTAGCCTAGCAGGCAGGCAGCAGGACCCAAACTGCTGCTCAGTCGCAGGAGTGCTCCACTGACAATGGATTGAGGACACTCTTTCATAGAGAAAAGATTTACACAAAGAAAGGAAACTTTCCTATCCTGTTATTTTTTAATTGCACTTACTGGGGGGGACACAGGTGAGTGAAATTA
Organism: Desmodus rotundus; assembly: GCF_022682495.2. Taxonomy (NCBI): domain Eukaryota; kingdom Metazoa; phylum Chordata; class Mammalia; order Chiroptera; family Phyllostomidae; genus Desmodus; species Desmodus rotundus. The sequence continues at coordinate 1,033,874 of NC_092332.1, read as the reverse complement.
TGCAGGTTTGCAGCGTGGGAGTCTACACTTCATCCTTTGCATATTGTATTGTGTGTTCACCACCCCATTCAAGTCTGCTTCTGGCAGCACCCGCTGTCCCCCTTCACGCCCTTCTATTGCACCGCCCCACCCCTTTTCCCTTGGTCTTCTCCATACTGTTATCTGGGAAGGTCTTTTCTTACTCCCTTCCGGTTTCCCACCTAGCCTGCACCCCATACCCCCTCTGACAGCTGGCTGCCAGCTCTCTAGGAGCCTCTCCCCATTTTCCTTGTTACTTCAGTTTGTTCATTAGATGCTCCTTATGACAGAGATCCTATGGTATTTATTTGTCGTCCTCTGACTGGCTTATTTCACGGAGCCTAAGGTGTTTCAAGTCCATCCACACTGTCACAAAGGGACAGATTTCCATGTACTATTTATTCCATTGTGTGCACATACCACAGTGCTTTTATCCACTCATCTACTCATGGGCACTTGTGCAGCCTGTACAAGTGTTCTATTGTCAATAAGCATGACCTGAGAATGGGGATATAGCCCAGACTGTGGAGGGTGGCAGACGGGTCAAAAAGGCGGGCAGTGTAGTGTGGGGGGGTGGAGAATTCTTGGAAGAAAAGACTTCGTTTTCTTTTGTGACATCTCCTCATCCACTTAATGTTTCTACAGTTAAATGTGGGCCTGAAAGAAGAGGCTGTGGCTTACCTTCCATGTCGGTCCAAGCAAAAACCCTGAAGACACAGGTACCTCAGAATGAACCAGATACCTAATGATCTTCCTATTCTTCATCCAGTGTTTCCCCCACCTTGTGCGCGCTAAAGGATGCCTGCTAATCCCACCACCCCCTTGTTCTTGCTTTCCCATCCTGAAGCAGGAAAGAAGTGTTTCAGTCAAATATTTATTACTACTAGCCTCTCTCAAAATACCCCGTCTCCCAACCTTGCCCTTCCCCCAAACACCGCTTCCCACCAGGCCTCCACACATCCTCATAGGCAGATGTGAGAAGGGAAAGGATTCCTCCCAGAAAGCAATCAAAGAAGAGCCCATTCAACAGCCAGGTGTTTTATTGAGGTGAGGGGTTATCATTTGCCCCTCCCTCACATAGCGTACTTCTTGGTCCAAGCTCGCACCATGGTATCATATGCCTTCCTGTCCTTTAGGTACATTCTCCCAATGGATGGAACAAAGGCATGGTTGGGGTTGGGGTCACATAGCAAGGAGCTGATGGACAGCAAGAGTTTGGATATGGTCATTATAGGAGACCACTGGGACCTGAGAATATCGACACAGATATATCCCTTTCGGTTGATATTGGGGTGGTAGATCGGGGTGGTGAAGGAAATCGCCGGAGGCCTGAAGGGGTAATTTCGAGGGAATTGTATGTTTAGGCAGAACACCCCTCCCTCATAGGGGCTGTCCGGGGGTCCCATGATGGTCCCCTTCCATTGGAACATGTTGTCATCCACTGGCCCTGCAGAGCACATGGGCGGGGGATCGATCGTGATGTTCGCCAGTTCCTTGTGCAGTCGCCTCAGCGCGTGGACGTGTCCCAGACAGCGGGGATGGACTGGATATCCTGACAGGGACCAAGGGGGAACCACGGGTAAGGGGGACCATGGGTTAGGGCGGGCGTGGCTTCTGGGGAAGATGGTTGGAGGGTCAGCCACCCCCCAGGTCGGCGGGTAAGAAGTTGGAACCTGGCTGTGGCGTGTATGGTGGGGGCGGGGGGCAGGGAGAGTTGGGGACTCACTTGGAACAGCAGGACCTGAGAGGCTACTGCTCACCTGTGCGCCGCTGTTCCCTGGCTCCTCAATCCTAGGCTCCTGCACCTCCTCCTCCTGCACCTCTTGCTCCTCCACCCCTGGCTCTTCCATCTCCTTGTCCTCCACTGCTGTCTGCTGCTCAGAGCCTATAGCCCAAGGCTGCGCTGCCTGCGGGGATACTCCGCCTTCCTGCCACAGGACCAGCCGCTCCTGAAGGCCTGCCCCAACAGTTCCTGCTGGCCGGCCCCAAGGGACCCTGTGTTCCCATGGCAGGAGGGAATATGCACTGTGACGTCACAAGGGACAGCTGACCAATCAGCAACTCAGTGGGCGCGTGGCCAGGGGAGACAGATGGCCTCCATCACAGGGAGTATTAGTATAGCAACAATTTTATAGGAATAATAGTGTAGCAACATATTAGAGTTGTCCATGCAATAAAGAAATAAACAGAGAAACAAACAAGTAAATAGTGAACTTGTATGAAACAAATGGTTCTAATCCTCTGTAAAGAAAAAGGAAGCATATCAAGAAAGGGAGCCCCTGGGATATTTTACCACAAAGGGAGGATTACACAGGAAAATGCACTACAGTCTTGGCTGTCTTTTCGCTCCTGGTCACCCTGCTGATCGGTGTTCTCCTGGGCACACCGCGTTTCCAAGTTGAAGTGCAGGACTTAACGCCAGCTCCTATGAGATACTTCAGGAGTTTGTGGTCAGAATCAAGAGCTTGTTTCTCACACATGACAAATGCATAGTGGTGAGATTTCACGAGAAAACAACAAGTGTCAGAGTGTACTGAAGGGCAACGTATTTTGGCCACTCTCCTCAAGATTCTCAGCATATTTACTCCCCATCTGTGCTGCTGACTGCAGTGTGAAATGCCAGGGGCCGGGAAGAGTAGCTTAGCTCCACCAGTAGATGTTCAAAATGACCAGAAGCTTCTATGCACACCATTAATCTCCTTAGATACCCCCTGTGGAGCCATGGCTGCTCTTCTGCAACACTGCGAGTTTCATCGAACTGTTTGGGACATTTCTTTCAACCCAATGTCATTGGCTGAATTTCTTGGAACCTATATAACGTGTGGAGAAATGGTGGAGGGCTCAAGGATTTTTACTCTTGGTCCCAGCACTCGCGGGAGAGTGAGATTTAGATGCATTTAATTCCTGTAGTGATCACCACTAATTTACTGATCAAGGTTGTGTGTTCTATGTTAGGTGTAAACATAAATACGATATGATCTCTGAGTCAAAGGCATTCGTGGTCTGATACAGGAAGAGGGAAATACATTGACATGTATTTACATCATTAACATCGCACTCTATATATACAGCAATAAAAACATATTTGTGGATCCCGGGCTACTGGAAAGACAAGGATGAAAGGTGACTCTTCAGAGGGACTTCTATCTGAGCTGAGTCAGGCATGAGCACTGTCAGTTCATGGGGGGCGGAGGGTAAGCAGGCTTTCAGATGGGAAAAGGGCGGGTAGGAATAATGGCAGATCATAACGGAGCCAGGGGAATAAGCAGATGTGAAAGGCCTGATGCGACAGAAAGCATGACCATTTCCAGGAAGGAAATGCATTTTGCAAAGGGTTAGGTGTTCAATTCCTAGTCAAGGCACATGGCTGGGTTGTGGGCTGTGTCCTCACTAGGGGGCGCCTGAGAGGCCACCATGCCTTGGTGTTTCTCTCCCTCACTTCCTCTCTCTAAAGACGAGTAACTGAAATCCTTCAAAACAAATAGTGAGATAACTATCTTTTCATGTAATAATATTGAATTTAGTAGCGATAAAAGTGAATATAACCAATTATGCAACACCATAATCCCAGAGTTAACATTATGTGTTGTAAATTTTATTCAGAGAAAATGCTCCCTCTCCACTTTACCCCTTACCGCTGCGAGAACGTATTTCGCTGCTATGATGTTGACCTTGGCTATGTGACGTTCTCAATCAATGGCAAGAGGAGGACGTGATGTGTAAAGGTCCAAGAAACGCTAATTACGGTCACTCCTCATTAACTTGGGACAGCTGCCTACACAAGAAATGTTCTATTGAATGGATACACATTCATTCTTGCCTTCCCTCAGAGGAAACACCTCATTCAATCCCAAGTTCTACCTTCCACCAAAATTCAAGCCAAGACAAGATGAGGAGACTCAACAAAAATCATACTTAAACTGAAGACTCAGAAGTGAGAGATATGTGTTTGCTTTAATCCATGAGATTTATGCTTTGCTTCTTCTTGAGACGAAACCTAACTAAAGTGTTTTGTTTACAAAACATGCTGCATGGCTCCATTTTCAATACCTTTTGTGGGAGTAATAAGCAAACTGATGCAGACAATTAATGCTTCAGTAGGTGGCATAGTTTTCCTTTTTGGCCAACAATAAGGGGAAGCAACTACAAAGCTGCTGTTGACACTTCTCACGTGGCTTAACTGTACTGGTTGTGGTCCCTTGGCTTCCCTACAGGTCTCAAGATGGCTGTTCTAACCCACATACAGCATCAGCATTCCATGCTGTCGAATGGGAGTCAAGAAAGTGGTGGCACCTTGGCTTTCCTTTTTAACGGATAAAGAAACAGTTTTTCCAAAGGTGACCCTGGCAGAATGGGTTCTGTGCCCTGAGTTGCAGACCGGGATCACATGGCCCCTCACATCTATAATGCAGACCATGAAAGTGAGAAACACTTGGCCCTGATTGGGATAGATAAAATGCAACTCGGTGCTGAAGACTTTTAAAGTGCTTTCCCCACGAAAAACATGCCTTCTGACAGCAATAAAGAAGGGAAGTGGTGATGATGAATATTGAAGGGGCAAGTAACAATGATTTCCCTTGTTAGAATTAGTTCTTATATCCTTTAATTCTTCCTCTCCCAATCTACTGTCAAGCCAGAGTAGGGAAATGTGTGTGCATAACACAATATATGTAAAACATATGTTTCACCGACTTAAAAAATGTCCTTGATGAAGAATACGACCTTAACAGATGTTATGCCGTTAATTGAAACTGGGTAAGCACTGAAATTATTTGAAGGAAAGAAAGCATGATGTCAAGGTGAAGTCATGTTCACTCCAAGTTCATATTTAGAAGGCAGTCATGCTAAGGCACGGCGAAAGAGAATACAACTTGGTTGGTGTGGCAGATTTAGTGATGCAGAATGTAGCACGAGATCGCATTAAAATGCAGCACAGGTACAGAGCCTGAGAGAGTTTAGGAGCCTTGCGATGTGTGGCGCACATTCTACTGCGAGATCCGTGGCTGAATATGACAAGGAAACCTTCAGATGTCCCAGGAAGGTTAAGACACCAGTGAACAAACCGTGTCAGGGGAAAGCATTTAGTGTCTGTGAGGTAAGAGTCTGTCTGTGTCGCTTTCACACTTGGAAAAATGATGTGAACCATGGCCTTCGCATGCTACGTTAAATCCAGAATAGTATCACGCATCTAGCTTCTGCATACTAGCATAACTTTTTCCTTTGCATGACAGTATTTTGCTCTGTAAGGGTAAGCGCGTCACCTTGTCTCCACCCTGCAGTCCTTTCTTGGTTTAGTTCAAATGCCCTTCCATAAAACTAGTCTGTAGATATTTTTCTTCCTTTCTGGAACTGCTGGTTTCCTCTGTACTTGGGATGTAATGAAGTATGTTTACAACTATCTTCTGACTTTTAACAACTCCCTCCCTTCTTGTATTTTTTTAGACACACTCACGTTATTACTTAAAATGGAAGACATAGCTTCGACTACCTTTGGTGGTTCTTTCCTGCTAGATGAATTGGACATATTTAAAATTCTGTCAGTTTGGCCTTAATTACTTCTGCTTCATGAAATTGTAAAAGGGCATGCGGTTACCTCTAAAAACCGGAGAAAATGAAGAGTACTCTAAGCAGAGAATACCCAATTCAAAGTGCATTTTGCAACAATAACAGTCCCAAGCATGTTCTCTGTAATGACAATAGATGTATTGATTATCGGAAACTTGAAAATATGGACTTTGGTAAATATCAGAAAGGATAAAAACTGTCTCTCATACCACAAAGTGAGTAAAAAAATAATGACAAGTGGTAAAGCTGCTCTCCGCTCTAAGGTCAAGCTGTAACATATCCATAAGGAATCATGAACCATAGGTGTCAACCCCATAGAACCAACTTCTAGGATTAATAAATCATTGGACAAAATAAATTGTAAACTCTAGGGAAGAAAAAATTAATTCACTCCTTCCATTAACGATGAGAAGCAAATATATGTAGACACAGTAGGCATCCTGTATGGTGAAGTAGTCTTTACATTAACCTACATTTTTCATGGGACCCTTTGAAACCAAATGAAGTAGGGTATTTTTCCAGGTGTAGGTGGTTTTGTGTAGAGAAACTTCACGTACTTAATGGAAATGGGAGAATCAGGGACTCCAAAAGTAAAGTGTGAAATATTTTTGATGAATTAAACAACAGCCCATAAATATTAAAGACCAATATTTTTAAAATCATTACTCTAGATTTTTTCCATTCAGTAAGAAAGACCTTCATTAACCCTGCTCACAGTTTTCACATCTTTCCATAAACATTGGTGGAAAATGGCATTGTTCTTCCTTTTGACATTTCCTGATCCTATCGTATGCGTTACTACGGGGAAAAAAGAATTCAGAGAAGGCCACAGAAATATCACTAGATAGCAGTTCATGCTCCAGAAAAAATGAACAGTAGAGCGCTTTTTTTCAGGGAAGAAATACAGCGTATGCACAATACTCATTCATGACAGAGGGGGAAAATATATGTCAAAAAACATGCAAAGTTATCACGTCAAGACAGTCACATGAAAAAGACAAAATTTATATAGGACCGTTGTATTTCTTCTACAATTTATAAGTATTGGTGCCAGCTCCTTATAATGTGATATATAACACATACTGGGTTGGTACTCTCTGGGAAGCCCTAGTCAAAGATCATTTGAATATTCTTCATGTATATAAATACATAAGACCTAATGACTTGCTTCCTAGAGTGCTTCAAACGTGGGAGGTCGTTGAAGGGTAAGCACTTCCTTGTTACGTCAACTTGTAGATACATGGAGAGACTCTTGAATATTCATAGAAGGAATGTGTAAAGGGCCAAAGCCTAGGAAATATACATTTCAACTTTATAATCTACAGAAGCATAACATTTCACTTTCCAAGCCTTGAGAAAACGCTGACTATACTAGCAACGCTTCTTACAATCCAGGGTCCTGTTTCAGTAAGTGAAACACTTTCCAAACCACAGTAATAGGCTGGGGGTACTAAGGAGAATTTCGAGAAGTCTGTCTTATACTACGAGGTTTAATTCAGAGAAAAGATCTTAGGATGAACCAAATGGTAAGTGTGGTCTAAAGCATAAACCTGATTCAGAACCAATGAATTCATCAGGTAAGAATCAGCAATTAATTTTCATTGAAATGCAAACCCCAAACCAAAGGAATACACAAGCATACATGAGCGTACATACTCACACATCTTAAATAGTTTGCAAAGGAAGCCAAACTGCAAGGACTCTATGGACATACAAAGCAGTTAGATGTAACTGAGACAATCGTGCTCATAGTAACAGAGCACACACCAATCAATTAACTTCCAAGACCTGTTATCTGTGAAAGTAGGTTGTTAGACGACATAGTTCCCAAGGCTCCTCATAGGGATGATGTGGTGGGAGTCTTTTAGAGACAACCATGCAATGCTATGGATGGAAGTGGACACCATCATGCTAAGTGAAATGTGCCAGGCTGTGACGGAGAAATACCAAATGATCTCACCTTTAAGTACAACATCATCAACTGAGGAAAAAAGGAAACAAAATATGAACAGGGACATGCACATTAACAAGTTAAATGTTAGGCTTCAGGTACAGATAAGAACAGAGGATTTTTTCAAATATTCATATAGGAAAACATTATTCAATGCAAAGACTTTTCATTTCTCTTTGACCATACTACCTCCCACAAAACCACCTCTAACTCCGGTGAGTCCCCACTGCCTCCCTCCAGACCCATCCCCATGTTCGATCCTCCATCTTCCCATCACTTTTGGCTCTGTCCACATCTCCGTATACATGTTCCTGATACCCCTGCCCCCTTCCCCACCCTCATTATCTCCCCGCAACTCCCTCTTGCTTCTGGCTGTTGGGTTTTAGTTCAGGGTCTCTCTGAGAAAAAAAAAAAATTCACTTACAATTTTCTGCCTGTCTCCCCATCCCTCAACCCTACCCCAGTGTCTCTCATACAAAATTCTTTAATCAAGGACAGATAGGTCACGTAGAGACCATCGCTGACATGTTCCTACTACTTTGGAACTGCAGTTTTAGCAGTAGAATGGCAAGGGAAGAGATGAAGGATAAAGACAATTTGGGGAAGATGGATCAAAATCTTGTAATACGTGTAAAGATGGCAGTGGGAGAAAAGGCAGATGGACTTCGAATTTATGATCCTTGAACTTGGGACAATAATAATTGCTCTGATTCAATTGCGTGACACGGGATTGCAACTAGTTTTTAAATAGAAGACGACTGTGCTTCTTATTGTCCAATGACTTTAAGAAACATCCAATGAACACGTTATAGTATGCAATAGAAGACCGCAGGAGGCGTTAAACATCGGAGCTACACTGGGCTGCACATTTTCTGAGGCCTGAGACCCTGCCTAATTTACCTTTGTCGTCTTTCTCCAAGGCATTTTAGCAGCAATCTCCACCGCATAATACAATCCCAATAATCCTAGTCTGCATGGATGAGTAATAGAAAACCCCTTGCACGAATAAAGGAACAATAACGATAAATACTCGAAAGAAAGTATAGAGAAAAGTGAATTTGTTGAGGCGGTCCTCAGCTCCCCCGATCCTGCTTTTGATTCCTTCTACTGTGTTCTTCGTTTATAAAATTAAACCACAATGAGGTTCCATCTCACAACAGCCGGAGTGGCCAACATAAACAAAGCAAGACACGGATGTCGGAGAGGATGAGGAGAAAAGGGACAACCAGGACATTGTTGGTGCGAATGCAGACTGGTGCGGCCACTGTGGAGAACTGTATGGAATTTCCTCTGCAAACTAAAAATGGAAAAGCCGTTTGACCCAGAAATTCCACTGCTGGGATTGTACCCTTAGAACACTGACACACCAATGCCAGAGAACCTGTGCACCCCAATGTCCATAGCACCACGATTTACAATAGCCCAGTGCTGGAGGCTACCTAGGTGCCCATCAGCTAATGAGTGGATCCAAAAACTATGGTACATTTACACAATGGAAATCTGCACCGAAGAGAGAAAGAAGGAGCTGATACACTTTGCAATGGTATGGATGGAACTGGACAGCATTAGGTTAAGTGAAATGCGCCAGGCTGTGAGGGAGAAATACCAAATGATCTCACCTTTAAGGACAACATAATCAACTGAGGAAAAAAGGAAACAAAAGAGAAACAGACACATACGACTTTAAGAACAATGGTACAATAGTCAGAGGGGAAGAGGGAGGGGATAGAGGGGAGAGTGGTCTACAGGATCTACTACTCTAAAATGCCCAAGGAGAAAATCAAAGGGGAGTTTTGAGGTGGCTGGGGGAGGTGGGACTGGCTAGGGTGAGGTGCAGGGATGGGGAGGAAATGCAGTCAATTATAACTGAATAAACATAAAATTAAATCAATATCTATTAAAAATTAAACCTAGTAGAAGGGTTTTATGAAAATCGTGTTTTATGGCTAAAAAATAAAAATTAAGTTTTGAAGTTAAAACAAAAGAAAAACCTGACTTTGATGAGAGCCTAGCGTTAGGAATAGAAAGAGTGGAAACCAGTGAGGAAGACAGAACACAGTCATAGAAGAAAAATAACCAGGGGTATTGTGTCATCGCTGCCTTTGTTTTCCTGTATCAATAATGTCATTCCCGTTCCTCTTCCTATACCACCCTTACCTCCTCCGGTCTATTTTGCTCCTATCATTAATGTTTCTTATTCCCTGTACCTTTTCCCCCGTTGTCGGTACACCCCCTCCCGCTAATAACCCTCCATATTACCTCCATTTCTGCAATTCAGTTCCTGTTGGAATTGTCTGCGTAGTGTGTTTTTATTTTTGCTTTTAAGGTTAGGTTGTTGATAGATGTGACTTTGCTGCCATTTTATTCGCATTTTTTTTTTTTTTTTACCTTCTTTTTCCTTAGGCAACTTTCTGTATCTTTTCATATAATAAGGGCTTGGAGATGATGAACTCCTTTAAATTGAACTTGTCTGGGCAGCACTTTATCTGCCCGAGCGTTCGAAAAGACAGCTTTGCTGGATAGAACAATCTTGGATGGAGTTCCTTGCATTTCTTCACTTGGGATACTTCTTCCCAGCCCTTTCTTGCCTCCAATGTTTCTGTTGAGAAATCAGCTGACAATCTTTTGGGAATTCCTTTGTAGGTAACTGTCTCCTTATCTCTTGCAGCTTCTCAGATTCTCTCCTTATCTTTAATCTCGGGCAATGTAATTGTGCTGTGCCTTGGTTGTTCCTCTTTGGGTCCAACTGCCTTGGGACTCTCTGGGCTTCCTGGACTTTCTGGAAGGCTGTTTCTTGTGCCAGATAGGGGAAGTTGTCCTTCATTCACTTTTCAAAGAATGTCTCCATTTCTTGTTCTTCCTCTTGTCCTCCTGCCACCACTATGATTTGGATGTTGGACCACTTAGAATTACCCTGGAGGTTCCTAAGACTCTCCTCAATGATTTGAATCGTTGTTTCTTCATTCTGTTCTGGTTGAATGTGTTTTTCTTCCTTCTGCTCCAAACTGTTCGTCTCAGTCCCGCTTTCCTTCCCGTCCGTGTTGGTTCCCTGAACATGTTCCTCTATTTCACTTTTCCTAGGCTGCACTTGTTCCTCTATGTTGTGACTATACTCAGCCAATTGCTGAGCATCACAACGACCAGCATTTGGAACTGTGCCTCTGGTAGGTTGGCTAACCCTTCATCACTTAGCTGCATTTTTGTCGGAGCTTTGATCTCTTCTTTCATTTGGGCCATGTGTTTTTGGTTGTTTGTTTCAGAGTGCCTCTTATGTGGTAATGGGCAGAGCCTTAGGGTTTCATTAGGGCAGCCCACCTGGCCGTGCTGTGAGCCGTATTTTGGGGAGGGGTGTGACAGGGAACGATGCTGCTTGCCTAGCTCTCTGCTGGCTTTCAGTCACTTCCCCTACTACCCACAATCAAAACTGTCCCATGTGAAGCTGATTCTCAGGGGAGTGGTTTTGTATACGTTCTCAGACTCTGTGTGTCTCTCCAAGGAACTCTCCTGTGAGGCTGAGAGTGTTCTGTGCTGCTGCAAACCCCTCAGGTGTTTCCAAGCAGAGGTTTGAGGTTTTATTTAGCTGCGCTGGAGCCCTGGCTTGCGTCGTCCATTTCGCTCCACCGTTGTTCATCTCCATTGATCTGCTAGCTAATATGCTACCCCTCGCTCTGGAGCTGCTGCCTTGCCTGGTCCACCAGCCACCTGTCTGCCAGGGCCGCCTCTCCCGTCCCAGTTCTCCAGCCACCTTCCTGCTGCGAGTCCTCTCCACCCCTACTTGCCGCTTCTAACCTCCTACTGGTCTGTGTGAATGTTTAGTCTGTAACTCCTTGGTTGTTGGACTCTCATCCAGTTCCATTTTCTGCCAGTTTCTGGCTGGTTTTTGTTTTTAAATTCATTGCTCTCCTTGTTTTGGCTGTGTGAGGAGGGAAAGGGCATCTACGTATGCCTGTGTCTTCGCCAGAGGTGACTCTAGTGTCTTTCCAATGGTACTGCAATTTGTTGAGGGAGGAAATATTTATTACTATTTCCATAAAGCCTAGAATTATTGAGTGGATAGTTACTGTTTCCAAATAACATTTTCTCACTGAGACTTCAAAACCATTTCTTGGATGAAGTATAATTTATTTTATTTTGCCAATCAGAAACTTGAGGCTCAAAGAGATACAAAATTATTCAAAGCTGCATCACGAGACTGTGATGAAGGCAGTCCCGGGTGCCTCCAAAGCCCTACTTTTCTTCACCATAGCGTAGAGGTAAGGGATATTTAGCCCTCCCAGGTGTGGCTACATCGGTTTTGTGTCACCCTACACAGACAGAAGGTGCTGGTTTGATTGCCATAGGGCACGTGCCCTGGATGCAGGTTCGGTCCCCACGTGGGCTGTGAATGAGAGGCAATGATTGATGCTTCACTCTCAGATTGATGTTTCTGTCTCTAACAAACCCCAAACGGTTAAAAAAATGTGATGTGTAATATTGTTAATATGACTGGAGGGAGTAATAAAGGAGAAGTTTATTATTCTATTGAATCTTCCATAGGTTTCTGTGTGTTAAGTCACCCTAGCTAAGTGGTTTCGTAATATGGAAGACAGGAGCCTTCATTCGGTTCCCTGTACTATCCCATTTTAAGACATTCCCTGCCTAGTCTCCTGTCTGCTCTAAGACGGAAGTGACAATGAGAGTAGCCTCCAGAGACTGTTTCCAAAAGGAAAACAATGGTTGAAGACAAGAATGGTCATACCAGGTGCAAGCACAGTGATGAGAAGAGCAGAATTGGAGGCTTACTTCCTAATCCTGAGAGATGTCAAGAATGTAAAGGGTAGCCTGTCCTTTTCTGACAAAATCAAGAACAGAGATGACATTCAATTATCATACCCAAAACAAGGGCTCAGGCGTTTAACAAGTGTTTTATTTTTACAAAATCCTTCGATTGAGGCCTTATCTCCATGTTCCCACATGAAATATGCCTATTGAAGAGGTACTGTGATGCTGTGTACATCAAGTGAACAATAGGTTCGTCTTCATAGCTGCTCAGGACGAAAGACCCAGTCATTCACTTGCTGCTGTCGTACTAGCCAGACTATTTCTTGTCAAGCACTTGTCTGTGGAAAGGGAAAATGTACATTTTCTAGCAATGACGTTTCCTCGGAGTAAATCTAACATGGACTGACTCAGCACAGCTCGGGATGACACACGTAACATTTACCACTGCCATACTGGAATCAATATTGCGACGATAATGTCTTGGATATCCACGCAATTGGTGAAATATAGAATCAGACCTAATGGGTATTTGCCTTTCGCTGAATCCCAGGACGGAACAAAATGTCACGTCTGTCTGTTTTGTCACGTGTGAGAAAGGAAAACTGCATACAAATATATTTCTTCTCCTATCCCCAGATATTTCTCCTCATGGTAAGTTTATATTTCACCGAATGTCTTTCAGTTTGAAAGTTATAAGAAAGTCAGTTCTCAGTTTGCAAGTGATATTCAAGCATTCTCTATTATTTCATATATAATAACGAATGGAAACATTAAATATCGCGGCAGAGGAACAAACTTTTTTACAGTGTTGTTTCCTCATTTCTTCTTGTTCCCTCCCTTGAAAAACACACATTTCCATTCGATGAGAAATATTTCCAGTCAGGAGGTGAGTGTAAAAAATGTTTTTCTCCATGTTTTCTATGCACATGATACATACAATTATTTTTCAAAATAATGTTAATTTCTTTCTGAAAGAATGCATGTGTAGACGTACAGAAAGAATTATGTACGTGTGTATATATCATTCCCTTAGTTCTCTCATAGAAAGCATGTGCTTAGATTCTAAAGTTGGTTACCTGGTAGATACGATTTGAATTATACTCTCAATCAATGGATAAGACTCCAAGGACCTGATCTATCCTTTGTTTTGCAATATTATTACCATTCATGAAACCATCAAGTACACTGAAATTTTGATAAATGGAGTGTTAACGCTGTTTCTCCCCTTGGAGTCACAGCATAGTTCCAGCAGTCATAGTTGCTTCTCACAATTGCCTCTCTCATCGCCATGGATGATGTGTATTTACATCGGAATCTCATTCACTCAGAGCAGAAGTGCTACACTTTCTTCCAAGGTACTTTGATTCCATTACCTGGCCTCCACAAGGAACTCAGTGAACTGATCCATTTTGCCAGTGACTGTGGCCCAGTTACCTGAATAAGCCAAATTCTCAGTGGAGATCCAGGAACTGTGCGGACAATGTCCCGGAAATACCTTCTCGGAATATTTCAGAGCATGGCACAGGAACCGGAGCCAGGACACAATGTGTTCTTCCTGTGGGTAGAGTTCTGTGGTGGGTTTAGTGAGGAGGGAAGGGAACACTGCCAATTATTGGCCAAGTTGTTTTGAAGGGACTAGTTTTTAATGTACATTTTGGGGGTTGTTTCTGCTAATACAGTTGTTCACCCCTCTTCCCCCTTTGCTCTCCTGCACCCAGCTGCCGCTCCTCTTCCCTCTGGCCACCCCCCCATTGTGATCCGTGTCCAAGGATCCTGAACAGCTGTCCTTCCAGTAATCCCTTCACCTTCTTCTTCCATTCACCCAGCCGCTTCCCTTGCGACAACCCTCGTTCTGTTTCGTATCATCCCTGTTTCTACATTTTTGTTAGGTTATAGAACTCATTGGATTCCACACGTGCCTATTTTGCAGTCTTTAGTGTCCATTTCAAATGGTAGATATCCTTTCAAAATGTATGGATTACTTAAGATCATTTGGAAAATATAATTAGACACATTACCCTTCAACATATAATTCATGTAGTCAGACTCTTTGACTCTTCATTGAGCCTTTAATTCCACTCAGGAGATTGGTTACCCTTTGCTGTCAGCATTAATCCTATAAATTCGCAAAAAAAAAAAAAAGAAAAGAAAAGAAAAGAAAAAGCGGTGCAGGCAAGGGGCGCTAAATAGTATTTCTCTCTCAACACCTGCCTTATTTCACTTAGCATAATGCCCACAACTTTCACCCATGCCATTGCACAGGGTATTAGCTCCTTCTTTCTCTCCGCTGCGTAAAATTCCATTGTCTGAAAGTACCATACTTTTTGGATCCTCTCATTAACTGATGGGCACTTAAGTTACTTCCAGTACTTGGTTATTGTAAATTGTGTTGCTCTGAACATTGGGGTGCAGAGGATCTCACGTTGAACTGGAACATAATCAAGAAAAGAAAAAGCAAACAAAATATAACCAGAGATATTGAAATTAAGAACATTGTAACAGTAGCCACAGGGCATTGGGACGCCATAGCGGGGACAGTGCTCTATAGGAGCTACTATATAGGACACAAGGATAAATTTAAAGGGGAGGTTAGAGGGGAGTAGTGAGGTGGGACTTGCCCGGGGTGGGGGAGCGAACAGGAGATAATCCAGACAATTGTAACTGAATAAAATAAATTAATTAATTTTTAAAATGAGGGTTTAAATCAGTTGGTTTTTCCACATAAACTTTTCTGCACATCCCAGGTCTCTACTCCCAGCTCTCAGACACAAATGCACATGTGAGACTCAGTTCTATTTCTACATCTGCCTTGTCAAAGTAACACGTGTTTTTACCATTTACTTTACCTCCCGTGGATCAGTTGTTGCATCTGTTCATTTGCAATTCGTAAGGAAGTCAAATCCTCCACACACGTGACTCGCTCTTAGTAGAACAGAAACCACCGAACATCACAGATTAGACTATGAGGTCCTGGCAGAAGGCACCTGGAAAGGGAACGCCTGCAAACCAGCTGCACTACCGTGAATCCAGGGATGGAACTGGAAGCTAGTGATCGTCTTAGCCAAAATATGTGCACTGCAAACCACTTGGCTGAAGCTATGAGGCCGAAATTTGTAAGTAAAGTTCACCTCTGACCACCCGGTGGTGTCTGCCTGAAGTGCTGTGCAGGAAGGAAAGGGACACCAAAGGAATGCTCCCCGCTGTGCACCCTTGATAACATGCCTCCCAACCAAGCTCACCATGTTTGCTCAGACGCCTCTGGCCGGACCTTCTCTTTCCAACAGCTGTAGTGAAGGGAAAATTCTGCCGTCCTGAAAGTGCTTTTTGGGAAAGGAATCGTAAGCTATTTATCAAGAAACAAACCACTCTCGGAACCGTGGGTCTTCCTCCCTTTCCTGCCCTAGAGACTCAGACAGAGAAACTGCTGAATGTCCTCAGCCTAATGGAACTAAGTGTGAAGAGTAGACCGCTTAAGGCATGTCCACATAGCCGAGTACCTGCTGCGTCCCATTGTTGCGGATTCACCCAGAACTAAGGCCCTGGCCTGTGTGCTTGGCGCTTCCTCAACTGCTTGTAAATCACTCTTTCGCATTCCTCAAAATCTAGTACCATGTTACCCTGCCTTTTCTTCTTTGTCCACAATGTCCCAGCAACCCGGTGTTGTCTCACTGTCTTTGGAATTCCCGTGGATGTGTCATGCTAGTGTGAATTACCCATGAACGTCTATTGAACTTGCATTTTCTCCTATCAGCCCACCTCTATCAATTTGGTTATTAGCCCAGCCTGAAGAACTTAAAAGGAGGAAGGAAAAGCATTAAACATTTTCAGCCCCCACAGTAGTTTATCCCAATCTATCTTTGCATATATTTAATGCATGGAAAGAGATTTACTTATATGTCCATGGATTCTTATTAAATTGTAAACAGCATATATTAATAATACCTACATTTAATGAGTGTAGTGTCCTGGGTTTTTCGGTTTTTGTTTTTGTTTTTGTTTTCTATTTCTGCAAATCTCTTTATTTGCCAGCTTAAGGAAGACAGAGGCATTCGTATGTCTGCTCCTTTCTACAAACTACTGGAAGATATTGTTTTGGTTGAAGGAAATGATGAAAAGATGGCCTCACTCAGACATAGAGTGCAAAAAGGGACCACACAGACTGCCTGTAGGGTCCCAAGGTCCTGAAAAGGCTGTTAGATGCCTCTTTCTCATGACACCAATGAGCAATCCTGCAAGGAATCAGCACCCTAATGTTATGAAAGCAGAATTTGGAAAATCTCTCCTGTCAGTCAGGTCATCAGGATCTGCCCCTTTCACATAGCTCTAAATCCTCTCTCACGTGGATGCTCAAAGTCCCTGCACACCTGGTATTTGAGTTTAGCCACTCTTGCCTTTTGAATTCTGACCCTCTCACTCCTTGGCGCTGATTACTTAATTGTTCTTACTCATTTATAATGTTGACCTGTAGCATGGCGCATCTTTGTGGATTCTCAGGGTATAAATACACCAATGGAATTGATGGACCAACAGGCAGTTCCATTACCTGAAGAAATGCAAACATGTTTTCCACCGTGACTTCCCCATTCTGCATTCCCACCCACAGGGCAAAATGGTTGCCTTTGTTTTCAAACCCTGCCAGCATTTGTGGCGATTAGATGTATCCAATGATGGCCATTTTCACCTTGTGAGGTTATATCTCATTGTGGTTTTCATTGGCGTCTCTCTCGTCTGTCTTCCTGGTGTTCCTAACCCCTTTCCTTCACCACCCAACCTTTGCCTCTAACACTTAGCCTAGCAGGCAGGCAGCAGGACCCAAACTGCTGCTCAGTCGCAGGAGTGCTCCACTGACAACGGATTGAGGACACTCTTTCACAGAGAAAAGATTTACACAAAGAAAGGAAACTTTCCTATCCTGTTATTTTTTAATTGCACTTACTGGGGGGTGACACAGGTGAGTGAAATTATGCAGGTTTGCAGCGTGGGAGTCTACACTTCATCCTTTGCATGTTGTATTGTGTGTTCACCACCCCATTCAAGTCTGCTTCTGGCAGCACCCGCTGTCCCCCTTCACGCCCTTCTATTGCACCGCCCCACCCCTTTTCCCTTGGTCTTCTCCATACTGTTATCTGGGAAGGTCTTTTCTTACTCCCTTCCGGTTTCCCACCTAGCCTGCACCCCATACCCCCTCTGACAGCTGGCTGCCAGCTCTCTAGGATCCTCTCCCCATTTTCCTTGTTACTTCAGTTTGTTCATTAGATGCTCCTTATGACAGAGATCCTATGGTATTTATTTGTCGTCCTCTGACTGGCTTATTTCACGGAGCCTAAGGTTTTTCAGGTCCATCCACACTGTCACAAAGGGACAGATTTCCATGTACTATTTATTCCATTGTGTGCACATACCACAGTGCTTTTATCCACTCATCTACCATGGGCAGCCTGTACAAGTGTTCTATTGTCAATAAGCATGACCTGAGAATGGGGATATAGCCCAGACTGTGGAGGGTGGCAGACGGGTCAAAAAGGCGGGCAGTGTAGTGTGGGGGGGTGGAGAATTCTTGGAAGAAAAGACTTCGTTTTCTTTTGTGACATCTCCTCATCCACTTAATGTTTCTACAGTTAAATGTGGGCCTGAAAGAAGAGGCTGTGGCTTACCTTCCATGTCGGTCCAAGCAAAAACCCTGAAGACACAGGTACCTCAGAATGAACCAGATACCTAATGATCTTCCTATTCTTCATCCAGTGTTTCCCCCACCTTGTGCGAGCTAAAGGATGCCTGCTAATCCCACCACCCCCTTGTTCTTGCTTTCCCATCCTGAAGCAGGAAAGAAGTGTTTCAGTCAAATATTTATTACTACTAGCCTCTCTCAAAATACCCCGTCTCCCAACCTTGCCCTTCCCCCAAACACTGCTTCCCACCAGGCCTCCACACACCCTCATAGGCAGATGTGAGAAGGGAAAGGATTCCTCCCAGAAAGCAATCAAAGAAGAGCCCATTCAACAGCCAGGTGTTTTATTGAGGTGAGGGGTTATCATTTGCCCCTCCCTCACATAGCATACTTCTTGGTCCAAGCTCTCGCCATGGTATCATATGCCTTCCTGTCCTTTAGGTACATTCTCCCAATGGATGGAACAAAGGCATGGTTGGGGTTGGGGTCACATAGCAAGGAGCTGATGGACAGCAAGAGTTTGGATATGGTCATTATAGGAGACCACTGGGACCTGAGAATATCGACACAGATATATCCCTTTCGGTTGATATTGGGGTGGTAGATCGGGGTGGTGAAGGAAATCGCCGGAGGCCTGAAGGGGTAATTTCGAGGGAATTGTATGTTTAGGCAGAACACCCCTCCCTCATAGGGGCTGTCCGGGGGTCCCATGATGGTCCCCTTCCATTGGAACATGTTGTCATCCACTGGCCCTGCAGAGCACATGGGCGGGGGATCGATCGTGATGTTCGCCAGTTCCTTGTGCAGTCGCCTCAGCGCCGTGGACGTGTCCCAGGCAGCGGGGATGGACTGGATATCCTGACAGGGACCAAGGGGGAACCACGGGTAAGGGGGACCATGGGTTAGGGCGGGCGTGGCTTCTGGGGAAGATGGTTGGAGGGTCAGCCACCCCCCAGGTCGGCGGGTAAGAAGTTGGAACCTGGCTGTGGCGTGTATGGTGGGGGCGGGGGGCAGGGAGAGTTGGGGACTCACTTGGAACAGCAGGACCTGAGAGGCTACTGCTCACCTGTGCGCCGCTGTTCCCTGGCTCCTCAATCCTAGGCTCCTGCACCTCCTCCTCCTGCATCTCTTGCTCCTCCACCCCTGGCTCTTCCATCTCCTTGTCCTCCACTGCTGTCTGCTGCTCAGAGCCTATAGCCCAAGGCTGCGCTGCCTGCGGGGATACTCCGCCTTCCTGCCACAGGACCAGCCGCTCCTGAAGGCCTGCCCCAACAGTTCCTGCTGGCCGGCCCCAAGGGACCCTGTGTTCCCATGGCAGGAGGGAATATGCACTGTGACGTCACAAGGGACAGCGGACCAATCAGCAACTCAGTGGGCGCGTGGCCAGGGGAGACAGATGGCCTCCATCACAGGGAGTATTAGTATAGCAACAATTTTATAGGAATAATAGTGTAGCAACATATTAGAGTTGTCTATGCAATAAAGAAATAAACAGAGAAACAAACAAGTAAATAGTGAACTTGTATGAAACAAATGGTTCTAATCCTCTGTAAAGAAAAAGGAAGCATATCAAGAAAGGGAGCCCCTGGGATATTTTACCACAAAGGGAGGATTACACAGGAAAATGCACTACAGTCTTGGCTGTCTTTTCGCTCCTGGTCACCCTGCTGATCGGTGTTCTCCTGGGCACACCGCGTTTCCAAGTTGAAGTGCAGGACTTAACGCCAGCTCCTAGGAGATACTTCAGGAGTTTGTGGTCAGAATCAAGAGCTTGTTTCTCACACATGACAAATGCATAGGGGTGAGATTTCACGAGAAAACAACAAGTGTCAGAGTGTCCTGAAGGGCAACGTATTTTGGCCACTCTCCTCAAGATTCTCAGCATATTTACTCCCCATCTGTGCTGCTGACTGCAGTGTGAAATGCCAGGGGCAGGGAAGAGTAGCTTAGCTCCACCAGTAGATGTTCAAAATGACCAGAAGCTTCTATGCACACCATTAATCTCCTTAGATACCCCCTGTGGAGCCATGGCTGCTCTTCTGCAACACTGCGAGTTTCATCGAACTGTT
The DNA here is from genome assembly GCF_022682495.2 of Desmodus rotundus. Lineage (NCBI taxonomy): Eukaryota > Metazoa > Chordata > Mammalia > Chiroptera > Phyllostomidae > Desmodus > Desmodus rotundus. The sequence goes on along the minus strand of NC_092332.1, from coordinate 1,013,842 downwards.
TGGGACATCTCTTTCAACCCAATGTCATTGGCTGAATTTCTTGGAACCTATATAACGTGTGGAGAAATGGTGGAGGGCTCAAGGATTTTTACTCTTGGTCCCAGCACTCGCGGGAGAGTGAGATTTGGATGCATTTAATTCCTGTAGTGATCACCACTAATTTACTGATCAAGGTTGTGTGTTCTATGTTAGGTGTAAACATAAATACGATATGATCTCTGAGTCAAAGGCATTCGTGGTCTGATACAGGAAGAGGGAAATACATTGACATGTATTTACATCATTAACATCGCACGCTATATATACAGCAATAAAAACATATTTGTGGATCCCGGGCTACTGGAAAGACAAGGATGAAAGGTGACTCTTCAGAGGGACTTCTATCTGAGCTGAGTCAGGCATGAGCACTGTCAGTTCATGGGGGGCGGAGGGTAAGCAGGCTTTCAGATGGGAAAAGGGCGGGTAGGAATAATGGCAGATCATAACGGAGCCAGGGGAATAAGCAGATGTGAAAGGCCTGATGCGACAGAAAGCATGACCATTTCCAGGAAGGAAATGCATTTTGCAAAGGGTTAGGTGTTCAATTCCTAGTCAAGGCACATGGCTGGGTTGTGGGCTGTGTCCTCACTAGGGGGCGCCTGAGAGGCCACCATGCCTTGGTGTTTCTCTCCCTCACTTCCTCTCTCTAAAGACGAGTAACAGAAATCCTTCAAAATAAATAGTGAGATAAATATCTTTTCAGGTAATAATATTGAATTTAGTAGCGATAAAAGTGAATATAACCAATTATGCAACACCATAATCCCAGAGTTAACATTATGTGTTGTAAATTTTATTCAGAGAAAATGCTCCCTCTCCACTTTACCCCTTACCGCTGCGAGAACGTATTTCGCTGCTATGATGTTGACCTTGGCTATGTGACGTTCTCAATCAATGGCAAGAGGAGGACGTGATGTGTAAACGTGCAAGAAACGCTAATCACGGTCACTCCTCATTAACTTGGGACAGCTGCCTACACAAAAAATGTTCTATTGAATGGATACACATTCATTCTTGCCTTCCCTCAGAGGAAACACCTCATTCAATCCAAAGTTCTACCTTCCACCAAAATTCAAGCCAAGACAAGATGAGGAGACTCGACAAAAATCATACTTAAACTGAAGACTCAGAAGTGAGAGATATGTGTTTGCTTTAATCCATGAGATTTATGCTTTGCTTCTTCTTGAGACGAAACCTAACTAAAGTGTTTTGTTTACAAAACATGCTGCATGGCTCCATTTTCAGTACCTTTTGTGGGAGTAATAAGCAAACTGATGCAGACAATTAATGCTTCAGTAGGTGGCATAGTTTTCCTTTTTGGCCGACAATAAGGGGAAGCAACTACAAAGCTGCTGTTGACACTTCTCACGTGGCTTAACTGTACTGGTTGTGGTCCCTTGGCTTCCCTACAGGTCTCAAGATGGCTGTTCTAACCCACATACAGCATCAGCATTCCATGCTGTCGAATGGGAGTCAAGAAAGTGGTGGCACCTTGGCTTTCCTTTTTAACGGATAAAGAAACAGTTTTTCCAAAGGTGACCCTGGCAGACTGGGTTCTGTGCCCTGAGTTGCAGACCGGGATCACATGGCCCCTCACATCTATAATGCAGACCATGAAAGTGAGAAACACTTGGCCCTGATTGGGATAGATAAAATGCAACTCGGTGCTGAAGACTTTTAAAGTGCTTTCCCCACGAAAAACATGCCTTCTGACAGCAATAAAGAAGGGAAGTGGTGATGGTGAATATTGAAGGGGCAAGTAACAATGATTTCCCTTGTTAGAATTAGTTCTTATATCCTTTAATTCTTCCTCTCCCAATCTACTGTCAAGCCAGAGTAGGGAAATGTGTGTGCATAACACAATATATGTAAAACATATGTTTCACCGACTTAAAAAATGTCCTTGATGAAGAATACGACCTTAACAGATGTTATGCCGTTAATTGAAACTGGGTAAGCACTGAAATTATTTGAAGGAAAGAAAGCATGATGTCAAGGTGAAGTCATGTTCACTCCAAGTTCATATTTAGAAGGCAGTCATGCTAAGGCACGGCGAAAGAGAATACAACTTGGTTGGTGTGGCAGATTTAGTGATGCAGAATGTAGCACGAGATCGCATTAAAATGCAGCACAGGTACAGAGCCTGAGAGAGTTTAGGAGACTTGCGATGTGTGGCGCACATTCTACTGCGAGATCCGTGGCTGAATATGACAAGGAAACCTTCAGATGTCCCAGGAAGGTTAACACACCAGTGAACAAAGCGTGTCAGGGGAAAGCATTTAGTGTCTGTGAGGTAAGAGTCTGTCTGTGTCGCTTTCACACTTGGAAAAATGATGTGAACCATGGCCTTCGCATGCAACGTTAAATCCAGAATAGTATCACGCATCTAGCTTCTGCATACTAGCTTAACTTTTTCCTTTGCATGACAGTATTTTGCTCTGTAAGGGTAAGCGCGTCACCTTGTCTCCACCCTGCAGTCCTTTCTTGGTTTGGTTAAAATGCCCTTCCATAAAACTAGCCTGTAGATATTTTTCTTCCTTTCTGGAACTGCTGGTTTCCTCTGTACTTGGGATGTAATGAAGTATGTTTACAACTATCTTCTGACTTTTAACAACTACCCCCTTCTTGTATTTTTTTAGACACAGTCACGTCATTACTTAAAATGGAAGACATAGCTTCGACTACCTTTGGTGGTTCTTTCCTGCTAGATGAATTAGACATATTTAAAATTCCGTCAGTTTGGCCTTAATTACTTCTGCTTCATGAAATTGTAAAAGGGCATGCGGTTACCTCTAAAAACCAGAGAAAATGAAGAGTACTCTAAGCAGAGAATACCCAATTCAAAGTGCATTTTGCAACAATAACAGTCCCAAGCATGTTCTCTGTAATGACAATAGATGTATTGATTATCAGAAACTTGAAAATATGGACTTTGGTAAATATCAGAAAGGATAAAAACTGTCTCTCATACCACAAGTGAGTAAAAAAATAATGACAAGTGGTAAAGCTGCTCTCCACTCTAAGGTCAAGCTGTAACATATCCATAAGGAATCATGAACCATAGGTGTCAACCCCATAGAACCAACTTCTAGGATTAATAAATCATTGGACGAAATAAATTGTACACTCTAGGGAAGAAAAAATTAATTCACTCCTTCCATTAACGATGAGAAGCAAATATATGTAGACACAGTAGGCATCCTGTATGGTGAAGTAGTCTTGACATTAAACTACATTTTTCATGGGACTCTTTGAAACCAAATGAAGTAGGGTATTTTTCCAGGTGTAGGTGGTTTTGTGTAGAGAAACTTCACGTACTTAATGGAAATGGGAGAATCAGGGACTCCAAAAGTAAAGTGTGAAATATTTTTGATGAATTAAACAACAGCCCATAAATATTAAACACCAATATTTTTAAAATCATTACTCTAGATTTTTTCCATTCAGTAAGAAAGACCGTCATTAACCCTGCTCACAGTTTTCACATCTTTCCATAAACATTGGTGGAAAATGGCATTGTTCTTCCTTTTGACATTTCCTGATCCTATCGTATGCGTTACTACGGGGAAAAAAGAATTCAGAGAAGGCCAGAGAAATATCACTAGATAGCAGTTCATACTCCAGAAAAAATGAACAGTAGAGCGCTTTTTTTCAGGGAAGAAATACAGCGTATGCACAATACTCATTCATGACAGAGGGGGAAAATATATGTCAAAAAACATGCAAAGTTATCACGTCAAGACAGTCACATGAAAAAGACAAAATTTATATAGGACCGTTGTATTTCTTCTACAATTTATAAGTATTGGTGCCAGCTCCTTACACATACTGGGTTGGTACTCTCTGGGAAGCCCTAGTCAAAGATCATTTGAATATTCTTCATGTATATAAATACATAAGACCTAATGACTTGCTTCCTAGAGTGCTTCAAACGTGGGAGGTCGTTGAAGGGTAAGCACTTCCTTGTTACGTCAACTTGTAGATACATGGAGAGACTCTTGAATATTCATAGAAGGAATGTGTAAAGGGCCAAAGCCTAGGAAATATACATTTCAACTTTGTAATCTACAGAAGCATAACATTTCACTTTCCATGCCTGGAGAAAACGCTGACTATACTAGCAATGCTTCTTACAATCCAGGGTCCTGTTTCAGTAAGTGAAACACTTTCCAAACCACAGTAATAGGCTGGGGGTACTAAGGAGAAGTTCGAGAAGTCTGTCTTATACTACGAGGTTTAATTCAGAGAAAAGATCTTAGGATGAACAAAATGGTAAGTGTGGTCTAAAGCATAAACCTGATTCAGAACCAATGAATTCATCAGGTAAGAATCAGCAATTAATTTTCATTTAGATGCAAACCCCAAACCAAAGGAATACACAAGAATACATGAGCGTACATACTCACACATCTTAAATAGTTTGCAAAGGAAGCCAAACTGCAAGGACTCTATGGACATACAAAGCAGTTAGATGTAACTGAGACAATCGTGCTCATGGTAACAGAGCACACACCAATCAATTAACTTCCAAGACCTGTTATCTGTGAAAGTAGGTTGTTAGACGACATAGTTCCCAAGGCTCCTCATAGGGATGATGTGGTGGGAGTCTTTTAGAGACAACCATGCAATGCTATGGATGGAAGTGGACACCATCATGCTAAGTGAAATGTGCCAGGCTGTGACGGAGAAATACCAAATGATCTCACCTTTAAGTACAACATCATCAACTGAGGAAAAAAGGAAACAAAATATGAACAGGGACATGCACATTAACAAGTTAAATGTTAGGCTTCAGGTACAGATAAGAACAGAGGATGTTTTCAAATATTCATATAGGAAAACATTATTCAATGCAAAGACTTTTCATTTCTCTTTGACCATACTACCTCCCACAAAACCACCTCTAACTCCGGTGAGTCCCCACTGCCTCCCTCCAGACCCATCCCCATGTTCGATCCTCCATCTTCCCATCACTTTTGGCTCTGTCCACATCTCCGTATACATGTTCCTGATACCCCTGCCCCCTTCCCCACCCTCATTATCTCCCCGCAACTCCCTCTTGCTTCTGGCTGTTGGGTTTTAGTTCAGGGTCTCTCTGAAAAAAAAAAAAATTCACTTACAATTTTCTGCATGTCTCCCCATCCCTCAACCCTACCCCAGTGTCTTTCATACAAAATTCTGTAATCAAGGACAGATGGGTCACGTAGAGACCATCGCTGACATGTTCCTACTACTTTGGAACTGCAGTTTTAGCAGTAGAATGACAAGGGAAGAGATGAAGGATAAAGACACTTTGGGGAAGATGGATCAAAATCTTGTAATACGTGTAAAGATGGCAGTGGGAGAAAAGGCAGATGGACTTCGAATTTATGATCCTTGAACTTGGGACAATAATAATTGCTCTGATTCAATTGCGTGACACGGGATTGCAACTAGTTTTTAAATAGAAGACGACTCTGCTTCTTATTGTCCAATGACTTTAAGAAACATCCAATGAACACGTTATAGTATGCAATAGAAGACCGCAGGAGGCGTTAAACATCGGAGCTACACTGGGCTGCACATTTTCTGAGGCCTGAGACCCTGCCTAATTTACCTTTGTCGTCTTTCTCCAAGGCATTTTAGCAGCAATCTCCACCGCATAATACAATCCCAATAATCCTAGTCTGCATGGATGAGTAATAGAAAACCCCTTGCACGAATAAAGGAACAATAACGATAAATACTCGAAAGAAAGTATAGAGAAAAGTGAATTTGTTGAGGCGGTCCTCAGCTCCCCCGATCCTGCTTTTGATTCCTTCTACTGTGTTCTTCGTTTATAAAATTAAACCACAATGAGGTTCCATCTCACAACAGCCGGAGTGGCCAACATAAACAAAGCAAGACACGGATGTCGGAGAGGATGAGGAGAAAAGGGACAACCAGGACATTGTTGGTGCGAATGCAGACTGGTGCGGCCACTGTGGAGAACTGTATGGAATTTCCTCTGCAAACTAAAAATGGAAAAGCCGTTTGACCCAGAAATTCCACTGCTGGGATTGTACCCTTAGAACACTGACACACCAATGCCAGAGAACCTGTGCACCCCAATGTCCATAGCACCACGATTTACAATAGCCCAGTGCTGGAGGCTACCTAGGTGCCCATCAGCTAATGAGTGGATCCAAAAACTATGGTACATTTACACAATGGAAATCTGCACCGAAGAGAGAAAGAAGGAGCTGATACACTTTGCAATGGTATGGACGGAACTGGACAGCATTAGGTTAAGTGAAATGCGCCAGGCTGTGAGGGAGAAATACCAAATGATCTCACCTTTAAGGTCAACTGAGGAAAAAAGGAAACAAAATAGAACCAGACACATACGACTTTAAGAACAATGGTACAATAGTCAGAGGGGAAGAGGGAGGGGATAGAGGGGAGAGTGGTCTACAGGATCTACTACTCTAAAATGCACAAGGAGAAAATCAAAGGGGAGTTTTGAGGTGTCTGGGGGAGGTGGGACTGGCTAGGGTGAGGTGCAGGGATGGGGAGGAAATGCAGTCAATTATAACTGAATAAACATAAAATTAAATCAATATCTATTAAAAATTAAACCTAGTAGAAGGGTTTTATGAAAATCGTGTTTTATGGCTAAAAAATAAAAATTAAGTTTTGAAGTTAAAACAAAAGAAAAACCTGACTTTGATGAGAGCCTAGAGTTAGGAATAGAAAGAGTGGAAACCAGTGAGGAAGACAGAACACAGTCATAGAAGAAAAATAACCAGGGGTATTGTGTCATCGCTGCCTTTGTTTTCCTGTATCAATAATGTCATTCCCATTCCTCTTCCTATACCACCCTTACCTCCTCCGGTCTATTTTGCTCCTATCATTAATGTTTCTTATTCCCTGTACCTTTTCCCCCGTTGTCGGTCCACCCCCTCCCGCTAATAACCCTCCATATTACCTCCATTTCTGCCATTCAGTTCCTGTTGGAATTGTCTGCGTAGTGTGTTTTTATTTTTGCTTTTAAGGTTAGGTTGTTGATAGATGTGACTTTGCTGCCATTTTATTCGCATTTTTTTTTTACCTTCTTTTTGCTTAGGCAACTTTCTGTATCTTTTCATATAATAAGGGCTTGGAGATGATGAACTCCTTTAAATTGAACTTGTCTGGGCAGCACTTTATCTGCCCGAGCGTTCGAAAAGACAGCTTTGCTGGATAGAACAATCTTGGATGGAGTTCCTTGCATTTCTTCACTTGGGATACTTCTTCCCAGCCCTTTCTTGCCTCCAATGTTTCTGTTGAGAAATCAGCTGACAATCTTTTGGGAATTCCTTTGTAGGTAACTGTCTCCTTATCTCTTGCAGCTTCTCAGATTCTCTCCTTATCTTTAATCTCGGGCAATGTAATTGTGCTGTGCCTTGGTTTTTCCTCTTTGGGTCCAACTGCCTTGGGACTCTCTGGGCTTCCTGGACTTCCTGGAAGGCTGTTTCTTGTGCCAGATAGGGGAAGTTGTCCTTCATTCACTTTTCAAAGAATGTCTCCATTTCTTGTTCTTCCTCTTGTCCTCCTGCCACCACTATGATTTGGATGTTGGACCACTTAGAATTACCCTGGAGGTTCCTAAGACTCTCCTCAATGATTTGAATCGTTGTTTCTTCATTCTGTTCTGGTTGAATGTGTTTTTCTTCCTTCTGCTCCAAACTGTTCGTCTCAGTCCCGCTTTCCTTCCCGTCCGTGTTGGTTCCCTGAACATGTTCCTCTATTTCACTTTTCCTAGGCTGCACTTGTTCCTCTATGTTGTGACCATACTCAGCCAATTGCTGAGCATCACAACGACCAGCATTTGGAACTGTGCCTCTGGTAGGTTGGCTAACCCTTCATCACTTAGCTGCATTTTTGTCGGAGCTTTGATCTCTTCTTTCATTTGGGCCATGTGTTTTTGGTTGTTTGTTTCAGAGTGCCTCTTATGTGGTAATGGGCAGAGCCTTAGGGTTTCATTAGGGCAGCCCACCTGGCCGTGCTGTGAGCCGTATTTTGGGGAGGGGTGTGACAGGGAACGATGCTGCTTGCCTAGCTCTCTGCTGGCTTTCAGTCACTTCCCCTACTACCCACAATCAAAACAGTCCCATGTGAAGCTGTTTCTCAGGGGAGTGGTTTTGTATACGTTCTCGGACTCTGTGTGTCTCTCCAAGGAACTCTCCTGTGAGGCTGAGAGTGTTCTGTGCTGCTGCAAACCCCTCAGGTGTTTCCAAGCAGAGTTTTGAGGTTTTATTTAGCTGCGCTGGAGCCCTGGCTTGCGTCGTCCATTTCGCTCCACCGTTGTTCATCTCCATTGATCTGCTAGCAAATATGCTACCCCTCGCTCTGGAGCTGCTGCCTTGCCTGGTCCACCAGCCACCTGTCTGCCAGGGGCGCCTCTCCCGTCCCAGTTCTCCAGCCACCTTCCTGCTGCGAGTCCTCTCCACCCCTACTTGCCGCTTCTACCCCTCCTACTGGTCTGTGTGAATGTTTCGTCTGTAACTCCTTGGTTGTTGGACTCTCATCCAGTTCCATTTTCTGCCAGTTTCTGGCTGGTTTTTGTTTTTAAATTCATTGCTCTCCTTGTTTTGGCTGTGTGAGGAGGGAAAGGGCATCTACGTATGCCTGTGTCTTCGCCAGAGGTGACTCTAGTGTCTTTCCAATGGTACTGCAATTTGTTGAGGGAGGAAATATTTATTACTATTTCCATAAAGCCTAGAATTATTGGGTGGATAGTTACTGTTTCCAAATAACATTTTCTCACTGAGACTTCAAAACCATTTCTTGGACGAAGTATAATTTATTTTATTTTGCCAATCAGAAACTTGAGGCTCAAAGAGATACAAAATTATTCAAAGCTGCATCACGAGACTGTGATGAAGGCAGTCCCGGGTGCCTCCAAAGCCCTACTTTTCTTCACCATAGCGTAGAGGTAAGGGATATTTAGCCCTCCCAGGTGTGGCTACATCGGTTTTGTGTCACCCTACACAGTCAGAAGGTGCTGGTTTGATTGCCATAGGGCACGTGCCCTGGATGCAGGTTCGGTCCCCACGTGGGCTGTGAATGAGAGGCAATGATTGATGCTTCACTCTCAGATTGATGTTTCTGTCTCTAACAAACCCCAAACGGTTAAAAAAATGTGATGTGTAATATTGTTAATATGACTGGAGGGAGTAATAAAGGAGAAGTTTATTATTCTATTGAATCTTCCATAGGTTTCTGTGTGTTAAGTCACCCTAGCTAAGTGGTTTCGTAATATGGAAGACAGGAGCCTTCATTCGGTTCCCTGTACTATCCCATTTTAAGACATTCCCTGCCTAGTCTCCTGTCTGCTCTAAGACGAAAGTGACAATGAGAGTAGCCTCCAGAGACTGTTTCCAAGAAGGAAAACAATGGTTGAAGACAAGAATGGTCATACCAGGTGCAAGCACAGTGATGAGAAGAGCAGAATTGGAGGCTTACTTCCTAATCCTGAGAGATGTCAAGAATGTAAAGGGTAGCCTGTCCTTTTCTGACAAAATCAAGAACAGAGATGACATTCAATTATCATACCCAAAACAAGGGCTCAGGCGTTTAACAAGTGTTTTATTTTTACAAAATCCTTCGATTGAGGCCTTATCTCCATGTTCCCACATGAAATATGCCTATTGAAGAGGTACTGTGATGCTGTGTACATCAAGTGAACAATAGGTTCGTCTTCATAGCTGCTCAGGACGAAAGACCCAGTCATTCACTTGCTGCTGTCGTACTAGCCAGACTATTTCTTGTCAAGCACTTGTCTGTGGAAAGGGAAAATGTACATTTTCTAGCAATGACGTTTCCTCGGAGTAAATCTAACATGGACTGACTCAGCACAGCTCGGGATGACACACGTAACATTTACCACTGCCATACTGGAATCAATATTGCGACGATAATGTCTTGAATATCCACGCAATTGGTGAAATATAGAATCAGACCTAATGGGTATTTGCCTTTCGCTGAATCCCAGGACGGAACAAATGTCACGTCTGTCTGTTTTGTCACGTGTGAGAAAGGAAAACTGCATACAAATATATTTCTTCTCCTATCCCCAGATATTTCTCCTCATGGTAAGTTTATATTTCACCGAATGTCTTTCAGTTTGAAAGTTAAAAGAAAGTCAGTTCTCAGTTTGCAAGTGATATTCAAGCATTCTCTATTATTTCATATATAATAACGAATGGAAACATTAAATATGGCGGCAGAGGAACCAACTTTTTTCCAGTGTTGTTTCCTCATTTCCTCTTGTCCCCTCCCTTGAAAAACACACATTTCCATTCGATGAGAAATATTTCCAGTCAGGAGGTGAGTGTAAAAAAAGTTTTTCTCCATGTTTTCTATGCACATGATACATACAATTCTTTTTCAAAATAATGTTAATTTCTTTCTGAAAGAATGCATGTGTAGACGTATAGAAAGAATTATGTACGTGTGTATATATCATTACCTTAGTTCTCTCATAGAAAGCATGTGCTTAGATTCTAAAGTGGGTTACCTGGTAGATACGATTTGAATTATACTCTCAATCAATGGATAAGACTCCAAGGACCTGATCTATCCTTTCTTTTGCAATATTATTACCATTCATGAAACCATCAAGTACACTGAAATTTTGATAAATGGAGTGTTAACACTGTTTCTCCCCTTGGAGTCACAGCATAGTTCCCAGCAGTCATAGTTGCTTCTCACAAGTGCCTCTCTCATCGCCATGGATGATGTGTATTTACATCGGAATCTCATTCACTCAGAGCAGAAGTGCTACACTTTCTTCCAAGGTACTTTGATTCCATTACCTGGCCTCCACAAGGAACTCAGTGAACTGACCCATTTTGCCAGTGACTGTGGCCCAGTTACCTGAATAAGCCAAATTCTCAGTGGAGATCCAGGAACTGTGCGGACAATGTCCCGGAAATACCTTCTCGGAATATTTCAGAGCATGACACAGGAACGGGAGCCAGGACACAATGTGTTCTTCCTGTGGGTAGAGTTCTGTGGTGGGTTTAGTGAGGAGGGAAGGGAACACTGCCAATTATTGGCCAAGTTGTTTTGAAGGGACTAGTTTTTAATGTACATTTTGGGGGTTGTTTCTGCTAATACAGTTGTTCACCCCTCTTCTCCCTTGGCTCTCCTGCACCCAGCTGCCGCTCCTCTTCCCTCTGGCCACCCCCCCCCATTGTGATCCGTGTCCAAGGATCCTGAACAGCTGTCCTTCCAGTAATCCCTTCACCTTCTTCTTCCATTCACCCAGCCGCTTCCCTTGCGACAACCCTCGTTCTGTTTCGTGTATCATCCCTGTTTCTACATTTTTGTTAGGTTATAGAACTCATTGGATTCCACACGTGCCTATTTTGCAGTCTTTAGTGTCCATTTCAAATGGTAGATATCCTTTCAAAATGCATGGATTACTTAAGATCATTTGGAAAATATATTTAGACACATTACCCTTCAACATATAATTCATGTAGCCAGACTCTTTGACTCTTCATTGAGCCTTTAATTCCACTCAGGAGATTGGTTACCCTTTGCTGTCAGCATTAATCCTATAAAATTCGCAAAAAAAAAAAAAAAAGAAAAAAAAAGAAAAGAAAAAGCGGTGCAGGCGAGGGGCGCTAAATAGTATTTCTCCCTCAACACCTGCCTTATTTCACTTAGCATAGTGCCCACAACTTTCACCCATGCCATTGCACAGGGTATTAGCTCCTTCTTTCTCTCCGCTGCGTAAAATTCCATTGTCTAAAAGTACCATACTTTTTGGATCCTCTCATTAACTGATGGGCACTTAAGTTACTTCCAGTACTTGGTTATTGTAAATTGTGTTGCTCTGAACATTGGGGTGCAGAGGATCTCACGTTGAACTGGAACATAATCAAGAAAAGAAAAAGCAAACAAAATATAACCAGAGATATTGAAATTAAGAACATTGTAACAGTAGCCACAGGGCATTGGGACGCCATAGGGGGGACAGTGCTCTATAGGAGCTACTATATAGGACACAAGGATAAATTTAAAGGGGAGGTTAGAGGGGAGTAGTGAGGTGGGACTTGCCCGGGGTGGGGGAGCGAACAGGAGATAATCCAGACAATTGTAACTGAATAAAATAAATTAATTAATTTTTAAAATGAGGGTTTAAATCAGTTGGTTTTTCCACATAAACTTTTCTGCACATCCCAGGTCTCTACTCCCAGCTCTCAGACACAAATGCACATGTGAGACTCAGTTCTATTTCTACATCTGCCTTGTCAAAGTAACACGTGTTTTTACCCTTTACTTTACCTCCCGTGGATCAGTTGTTGCATCTGTTCATTTGCAATTCGTAAGGAAGTCAAATCCTCCACACACGTGACTCGCTCGTAGTAGAACAGAAACCACCGAACATCACAGATTAGACTATGAGGTCCTGGCAGAAGGCACCTGGAAAGGGAACGCCTGCAAACCAGCTGCACTACCGTGAATCCAGGGATGGAACTGGAAGCTAGTGATCGTCTTAGCCAAAATATGTGCACTGCAAACCACTTGGCTGAAGCTATGAGGCCGAAATTTGTAAGTAAAGTTCACCTCTGACCACCCGGTGGTGTCTGCCTGAAGTGCTGTGCAGGAAGGAAAGGGACACCAAAGGAATGCTCCCCGCTGTGCACCCTTGATAACATGCCTCCCAACCAAGCTCACCATGTTTGCTCAGACGCCTCTGGCCGGACCTTCTCTTTCCAACAGCTGTAGTGAAGGGAAAATTCTGCCGTCCTGAAAGTGCTTTTTGGGAAAGGAATCGTAAGCTATTTATCAAGAAACAAACCACTCTCGGAACCGTGGGTCTTCCTCCCTTTCCTGCCCTAGAGACTCAGACAGAGAAACTGCTGAATGTCCTCAGCCTAATGGAACTAAGTGTGAAGAGTAGACCGCTTAAGGCATGTCCACATAGCCGAGTACCTGCTGCGTCCCATTGTTGCGGATTCACCCAGAACTAAGGCCCTGGCCTGTGTGCTTGGCGCTTCCTCAACTGCTTGTAAATCACTCTTTCGCATTCCTCAAAATCTAGTACCATGTTACCCTGCCTTTTCTTCTTTGTCCACAATGTCCCAGCAACCCGGTGTTGTCTCACTGTCTTTGGAATTCCCGTGGATGTGTCATGCTAGTGTGAATTACCCATGAACGTCTATTGAACTTGCATTTTCTCCTATCAGCCCACCTCTATCAATTTGGTTATTAGCCCAGCCTGAAGAACTTAAAAGGAGGAAGGAAAAGCATTAAACATTTTCAGCCCCCACAGTAGTTTATCCCAATCTATCTTTGCATATATTTAATGCATGGAAAGAGATTTACTTATATGTCCATGGATTCTTATTAAATTGTAAACAGCATATATTAATAATACCTACATTTAATGAGTGTAGTGTCCTGGGTTTTTCGGTTTTTGTTTTTGTTTTTGTTTTCTATTTCTGCAAATCTCTTTATTTGCCAGCTTAAGGAAGACAGAGGCATTCGTATGTCTGCTCCTTTCTACAAACTACTGGAAGATATTGTTTTGGTTGAAGGAAATGATGAAAAGATGGCCTCACTCAGACATAGAGTGCAAAAAGGGACCACACAGACTGCCTGTAGGGTCCCAAGGTCCTGAAAAGGCTGTTAGATGCCTCTTTCTCATGACACCAATGAGCAATCCTGCAAGGAATCAGCACCCTAATGTTATGAAAGCAGAATTTGGAAAATCTCTCCTGTCAGTCAGGTCATCAGGATCTGCCCCTTTCACATAGCTCTAAATCCTCTCTCACGTGGATGCTCAAAGTCCCTGCACACCTGGTATTTGAGTTTAGCCACTCTTGCCTTTTGAATTCTGACCCTCTCACTCCTTGGCGCTGATTACTTAATTGTTCTTACTCATTTATAATGTTGACCTGTAGCATGGCGCATCTTTGTGGATTCTCAGGGTATAAATACACCAATGGAATTGATAGACCAACAGGCAGTTCCATTACCTGAAGAAATGCAAACATGTTTTCCACCGTGACTTCCCCATTCTGCATTCCCACCCACAGGGCAAAATGGTTGCCTTTGTTTTCAAACCCTGCCAGCATTTGTGGCGATTAGATGTATCCAATGATGGCCATTTTCACCTTGTGAGGTTATATCTCATTGTGGTTTTCATTGGCGTCTCTCTCGTCTGTCTTCTTGGTGTTCCTAACCCCTTTCCTTCACCACCCAACCTTTGCCTCTAACACTTAGCCTAGCAGGCAGGCAGCAGGACCCAAACTGCTGCTCAGTCGCAGGAGTGCTCCACTGACAACGGATTGCTTTCCTATCCTGTTATTTTTTAATTGCACTTACTGGGGGGTGACACAGGTGAGTGAAATTATGCAGGTTTGCAGCGTGGGAGTCTACAATTCATCCTTTGCATATTGTATTGTGTGTTCACCACCCCATTCAAGTCTGCTTCTGGCAGCACCCGCTGTCCCCCTTCACGCCCTTCTATTGCACCGCCCCACCCCTTTTCCCTTGGTCTTCTCCATACTGTTATCTGGGAAGGTCTTTTCTTACTCCCTTCCGGTTTCCCACCTAGCCTGCACCCCATACCCCCTCTGACAGCTGGCTGCCAGCTCTCTAGGAGCCTCTCCCCATTTTCCTTGTTACTTCAGTTTGTTCATTAGATGCTCCTTATGACAGAGATCCTATGGTATTTATTTGTCGTCCTCTGACTGGCTTATTTCACGGAGCCTAAGGTTTTTCAGGTCCATCCACACTGTCACAAAGGGACAGATTTCCATGTACTATTTATTCCATTGTGTGCACATACCACAGTGCTTTTATCCACTCATCTACTCATGGGCACTTGGGCAGCCTGTACAAGTGTTCTATTGTCAATAAGCATGACCTGAGAATGGGGATATAGCCCAGACTGTGGAGGGTGGCAGACGGGTCAAAAAGGCGGGCAGTGTAGTGTGGGGGGGTGGAGAATTCTTGGAAGAAAAGACTTCGTTTTCTTTTGTGACATCTCCTCATCCACTTAATGTTTCTACAGTTAAATGTGGGCCTGAAAGAAGAGGCTGTGGCTTACCTTCCATGTCGGTCCAAGCAAAAACCCTGAAGACACAGGTACCTCAGAATGAACCAGATACCTAATGATCTTCCTATTCTTCATCCAGTGTTTCCCCCACCTTGTGCGTGCTAAAGGATGCCTGCTAATCCCACCACCCCCTTGTTCTTGCTTTCCCATCCTGAAGCAGGAAAGAAGTGTTTCAGTCAAATATTTATTACTACTAGCCTCTCTCAAAATACCCCGTCTCCCAACCTTGCCCTTCCCCCAAACACTGCTTCCCACCAGGCCTCCACACACCCTCATAGGCAGATGTGAGAAGGGAAAGGATTCCTCCCAGAAAGCAATCAAAGAAGAGCCCATTCAACAGCCAGGTGTTTTATTGAGGTGAGGGGTTATCATTTGCCCCTCCCTCACATAGCATACTTCTTGGTCCAAGCTCGCGCCATGGTATCATATGCCTTCCTGTCCTTTAGGTACATTCTCCCAATGGATGGAACAAAGGCATGGTTGGGGTTGGGGTCACATAGCAAGGAGCTGATGGACAGCAAGAGTTTGGATATGGTCATTATAGGAGACCACTGGGACCTGAGAATATCGACACAGATATATCCCTTTCGGTTGATATTGGGGTGGTATATCGGGGTGGTGAAGGAAATCGCCGGAGGCCTGAAGGGGTAATTTCGAGGGAATTGTATGTTTAGGCAGAACACCCCTCCCTCATAGGGGCTGTCCGGGGGTCCCATGATGGTCCCCTTCCATTGGAACATGTTGTCATCCACTGGCCCTGCAGAGCACATGGGCGGGGGATCGATCGTGATGTTCGCCAGTTCCTTGTGCAGTCGCCTCAGCGCCGTGGACGTGTCCCAGGCAGCGGGGATGGACTGGATATCCTGACAGGGACCAAGGGGGAACCACGGGTAAGGGGGACCATGGGTTAGGGCGGGCGTGGCTTCTGGGGAAGATGGTTGGAGGGTCAGCCACCCCCCAGGTCGGCGGGTAAGAAGTTGGAACCTGGCTGTGGCGTGTATGGTGGGGGCGGGGGGCAGGGAGAGTTGGGGACTCACTTGGAACAGCAGGACCTGAGAGGCTACTGCTCACCTGTGCGCCGCTGTTCCCTGGCTCCTCAATCCTAGGCTCCTGCACCTCCTCCTCCTGCACCTCTTGCTCCTCCACCCCTGGCTCTTCCATCTCCTTGTCCTCCACTGCTGTCTGCTGCTCAGAGCCTATAGCCCAAGGCTGCGCTGCCTGCGGGGATACTCCGCCTTCCTGCCACAGGACCAGCCACTCCTGAAGGCCTGCCCCAACAGTTCCTGCTGGCCAGCCCCAAGGGACCCTGTGTTCCCATGGCAGGAGGGAATATGCACTGTGACGTCACAAGGGACAGCTGACCAATCAGCAACTCAGTGGGCGCGTGGCCAGGGGAGACAGATGGCCTCCATCACAGGGAGTATTAGTATAGCAACAATTTTATAGGAATAATAGTGTAGCAACATATTAGAGTTGTCTATGCAATAAAGAAATAAACAGAGAAACAAACAAGTAAATAGTGAACTTGTATGAAACAAATGGTTCTAATCCTCTGTAAAGAAAAAGGAAGCATATCAAGAAAGGGAGCCCCTGGGATATTTTACCACAAAGGGAGGATTACACAGGAAAATGCACTACAGTCTTGGCTGTCTTTTCGCTCCTGGTCACCCTGCTGATCGGTGTTCTCCTGGGCACACCGCGTTTCCAAGTTGAAGTGCAGGACTTAACGCCAGCTCCTAGGAGATACTTCAGGAGTTTGTGGTCAGAATCAAGAGCTTGTTTCTCACACATGACAAATGCATAGGGGTGAGATTTCACGAGAAAACAACAAGTGTCAGAGTGTACTGAAGGGCAACGTATTTTGGCCACTCTCCTCAAGATTCTCAGCATATCTACTCCCCATCTGTGCTGCTGACTGCAGTGTGAAATGCCAGGGGCAGGGAAGAGTAGCTTAGCTCCACCAGTAGATGTTAAAAATGACCAGAAGCTTCTATGCCCACCATTAATCTCCTTAGATACCCCCTGTGGAGCCATGGCTGCTCTTCTGCAACACTGCGAGTTTCATTGAACTGTTTGGGACATTTCTTTCAACCCAATGTCATTGGCTGAATTTCTTGGAACCTATATAACGTGTGGAGAAATGGTGGAGGGCTCAAGGATTTTTACTCTTGGTCCCAGCACTCGCGGGAGAGTGAGATTTAGATGCATTTAATTCCTGTAGTGATCACCACTAATTTACTGATCAAGGTTGTGTGTTCTGTGTTAGGTGTAAACATAAATACGATATGATCTCTGAGTCAAAGGCATTCGTGGTCTGATACAGGAAGAGGGAAATACATTGACATGTATTTACATCATTAACATCACACGCTATATATACAGCAATAAAAACATATTTGTGGATCCCAGGCTACTGGAAAGACAAGGATGAAAGGTGACTCTTCAGAGGGACTTCTATCTGAGCTGAGTCAGGCATGAGCACTGTCAGTTCATGGGGGGCGGAGGGTAAGCAGGCTTTCAGATGGGAAAAGGGCGGGTAGGAATAATGGCAGATCATAACGGAGCCAGGGGGATAAGCAGAGGTGAAAGGCCTGATGCGACAGAAAGCATGACCATTTCCAGGAAGGAAATGCATTTTGCAAAGGGTTAGGTGTTCAATTCCTAGTCAAGGCACATGGCTGGGTTGTGGGCTGTGTCCTCACTAGGGGGCGCCTGAGAGGCCACCATGCCTTGGTGTTTCTCTCCCTCACTTCCTCTCTCTAAAGACGAGTAACTGAAATCCTTCAAAACAAATAGTGAGATAATTATCTTTTCATGTAATAATATTGAATTTAGTAGCGATAAAAGTGAATATAACCAATTATGCAACACCATAATCCCAGAGTTAACATTATGTGTTGTAAATTTTATTCAGAGAAAATGCTCCCTCTCCACTTTACCCCTTACCGCTGCGAGAACGTATTTCCCTGCTATGATGTTGACCTTGGCTATGTGACGTTCTCAATCAATGGCAAGAGGAGGACGTGATGTGTAAACGTGCAAGAAATGCTAATTACGGTCACTCCTCATTAACTTGGGACAGCTGCCTACACAAAATATGTTCTATTGAATGGATACACATTCATTCTTGCCTTCCCTCAGAGGAAACACCTCATTCAATCCAAAGTTCTACCTTCCACCAAAATTCAAGCCTAGACAAGATGAGGAGACTCGACAAAAATCATACTTAAACTGAAGACTCAGAAGTGAGAGATATGTGTTTGCTTTAATCCATGAGATTTATGCTTTGCTTCTTCTTGAGACGAAACCTAACTAAAGTGTTTTGTTTACAAAACATGCTGCATGGCTCCATTTTCAGTACCTTTTGTGGGAGTAATAAGCAAACTGATGCAGACAATTAATGCTTCAGTAGGTGGCATAGTTTTCCCTTTTGGCCGACAATAAGGGGAAGCAACTACAAAGCTGCTGTTGACACTTCTCACGTGGCTTAACTGTACTGGTTGTGGTCCCTTGGCTTCCCTACAGGTCTCAAGATGGCTGTTCTAACCCACATACAGCATCAGCATTCCATGCTGTCGAATGGGAGTCAAGAAAGTGGTGGCACCTTGGCTTTCCTTTTTAACGGATAAAGAAACAGTTTTTCCAAAGGTGACCCTGGCAGACTGGGTTCTGTGCCCTGAGTTGCAGACCGGGATCACATGGCCCCTCACATCTATAATGCAGACCATGAAAGTGAGAAACACTTGGCCCTGATTGGGATGGATAAAATGAAACTCGGTGCTGAAGACTTTTAAAGTGCTTTCCCCACGAAAAACATGCCTTCTGACAGCAATAAAGAAGGGAAGTGGTGATGGTGAATATTGAAGGGGCAAGTAACAATGATTTCCCTTGTTAGAATTAGTTCTTATATCCTTTAATTCTTCCTCTCCCAATCTACTGTCAAGCCAGAGTAGGGAAATGTGTGTGCATAACACAATATATGTAAAACATATGTTTCACCGACTTAAAAAATGTCCTTGATGAAGAATACGACCTTAACAGATGTTATGCCGTTAATTGAAACTGGGTAAGCACTGAAATTATTTGAAGGAAAGAAAGCATGATGTCAAGGTGAAGTCATGTTCACTCCAAGTTCATATTTAGAAGGCAGTCATGCTAAGGCACGGCGAAAGAGAATACAACTTGGTTGGTGTGGCAGATTTAGTGATGCAGAATGTAGCACGAGATCGCATTAAAATGCAGCACAGGTACAGAGCCTGAGAGAGTTTAGGAGACTTGCGATGTGTGGCGCACATTCTACTGCGAGATCCGTTGCTGAATATGACAAGGAAACCTTCAGATGTCCCAGGAAGGTTAAGACACCAGTGAACAAACCGTGTCAGGGGAAAGCATTTAGTGTCTGTGAGGTAAGAGTCTGTCTGTGTCGCTTTCACACTTGGAAAAATGATGTGAACCATGGCCTTCGCATGCTACGTTAAATCCAGAATAGTATCACGCATCTAGCTTCTGCATACTAGCTTAACTTTTCCCTTTGCATGACAGTATTTTGCTCTGTAAGGGTAAGCGCGTCACCTTGTCTCCACCCTGCAGTCCTTTCTTGGTTTAGTTCAAATGCCCTTCCATAAAACTAGTCTGTAGATATTTTTCTTCCTTTCTGGAACTGCTGGTTTCCTCTGTACTTGGGATGTAATGAAGTATGTTTACAACTATCTTCTGACTTTTAACAACTACCCCCTTCTTGTATTTTTTTAGACACACTCACGTCATTACTTAAAATGGAAGACATAGCTTCGACTACCTTTGGTGGTTCTTTCCTGCTAGATGAATTGGACATATTTAAAATTCCGTCAGTTTGGCCTTAATTACTTCTGCTTCATGAAATTGTAAAAGGGCATGCGGTTACCTCTAAAAACCGGAGAAAATGAAGAGTACTCTAAGCAGAGAAGACCCAATTCAAAGTGCATTTTGCAACAATAACAGTCCCAAGCATGTTCTCTGTAATGACAATAGATGTATTGATTATCGGAAACTTGAAAATATGGACTTTGGTAAATATCAGAAAGGATAAAAACTGTCTCTCATACCACAAAGTGAGTAAAAAAAATAATGACAAGTGGTAAAGCTGCTCTCCGCTCTAAGGTCAAGCTGTAACATATCCATAAGGAATCATGAACCATGGTGTCAACCCCATAGAACCAACTTCTAGGATTAATAAATCATTGGACGAAATAAATTGTACACTCTAGGGAAGAAAAAATTAATTCACTCCTTCCATTAACGATGAGAAGCAAATATATGTAGACACAGTAGGCATCCTGTATGGTGAAGTAGTCTTGACATTAACCTACATTTTTCATGGGACCCTTTGAAACCAAATGAAGTAGGGTATTTTTCCAGGTGTAGGTGGTTTTGTGTAGAGAAACTTCACGTACTTAATGGAAATGGGAGAATCAGGGACTCCAAAAGTAAAGTGTGAAATATTTTTGATGAATTAAACAACAGCACATAAATATTATAGACCAATATTTTTAAAATCATTACTCTAGATTTTTTCCATTCAGTAAGAAAGACCGTCATTAACCCTGCTCACAGTTTTCACATCTTTCCATAAACATTGGTGGAAAATGGCATTGTTCTTCCTTTTGACATTTCCTGATCCTATCGTATGCGTTACTACGGGGAAAAAAGAATTCAGAGAAGGCCAGAGAAATATCCCTAGATAGCAGTTCATACTCCAGAAAAAATGAACAGTAGAGCGCTTTTTTTCAGGGAAGAAATACAGCGTATGCACAATACTCATTCATGACAGAGGGGGAAAATATATGTCAAAAAACATGCAAAGTTATCACGTCAAGACAGTCACATGAAAAAGACAAAATTTATATAGGACCGTTGTATTTCTTCTACAATTTATAAGTATTGGTGCCAGCTCCTTATAATGTGATATATAACACATACTGGGTTGGTACTCTCTGGGAAGCCCTAGTCAAAGATCATTTGAATATTCTTCATGTATATAAATACATAAGACCTAATGACTTGCTTCCTAGAGTGCTTCAAACGTGGGAGGTCGTTGAAGGGTAAGCACTTCCTTGTTACGTCAACTTGTAGATACATGGAGAGACTCTTGAATATTCATAGAAGGAATGTGTAAAGGGCCAAAGCCTAGGAAATATACATTTCAACTTTATAATCTACAGAAGCATAACATTTCACTTTCCAAGCCTTGAGAAAACGCTGACTAAACTAGCAATGCTTGTTACAATCCAGGGTCCTGTTTCAGTAAGTGAAACACTTTCCAAACCACAGTAATAGGCTGGGGGTACTAAGGAGAAGTTCGAGAAGTCTGTCTTATACTACGAGGTTTAATTCAGAGAAAAGATCTTAGGATGAACAAAATGGTAAGTGTGGTCTAAAGCATAAACCTGATTCAGAACCAATGAATTCATCAGGTAAGAATCAGCAATTAATTTTCATTGAAATGTAAACCCCAAACCAAAGGAATACACAAGCATACATGAGCGTACATACTCACACATCTTAAATAGTTTGCAAAGGAAGCCAAACTGCAAGGACTCTATGGACATACAAAGCAGTTAGATGTAACTGAGACAATCGTGCTCATAGTAACAGAGCACACACCAATCAATTAACTTCCAAGACCTGTTATCTGTGAAAGTAGGTTGTTAGACGACATAGTTCCCAAGGCTCCTCATAGGGATGATGTGGTGGGAGTCTTTTAGAGACAACCATGCAATGCTATGGATGGAAGTGGACACCATCATGCTAAGTGAAATGTGCCAGGCTGTGACGGAGAAATACCAAATGATCTCACCTTTAAGTACAACATCATCAACTGAGGAAAAAAGGAAACAAAATATGAACAGGGACATGCACATTAACAAGTTAAATGTTAGGCTTCAGGTACAGATAAGAACAGAGGATTTTTTCAAATATTCATATAGGAAAACATTATTCAATGCAAAGACTTTTCATTTCTCTTTGACCATACTACCTCCCACAAAACCACCTCTAACTCCGTTGAGTCCCCACTGCCTCCCTCCAGACCCATCCCCATGTTCGATCCTCCATCTTCCCATCACTTTTGGCTCTGTCCACATCTCCGTATACATGTTCCTGATACCCCTGCCGCCTTCCCCACCCTCATTATCTCCCCGCAACTCCCTCTTGCTTCTGGCTGTTGGGTTTTAGTTCAGGGTCTCTCTGAAAAAAAAAAAATTCACTTACAATTTTCTGCATGTCTCCCCATCCCTCAACCCTACCCCAGTGTCTCTCATACAAAGTTCTTTAATCAAGGAGAGATGGGTCGCGTAGAGACCATCGCTGACATGTTCCTACTACTTTGGAACTGCAGTTTTAGCAGTAGAATGGCAAGGGAAGAGATGAAGGATAAAGACACTTTGGGGAAGATGGATCAAAATCTTGTAATACGTGTAAAGATGGCAGTGGGAGAAAAGGCAGATGGACTTCGAATTTATGATCCTTGAACTTGGGACAATAATAATTGCTCTGATTCAATTGCGTGACACAGGATTGCAACTAGTTTTTAAATAGAAGACGACTCTGCTTCTTATTGTCCAATGACTTTAAGAAATATCCAATGAACACGTTATAGTATGCAATAGAAGACCGCAGGAGGCGTTAAACATCGGAGCCACACTGGGCTGCACATTTTCTGAGGCCTGAGACCCTGCCTAATTTACCTTTGTCGTCTTTCTCCAAGGCATTTTAGCAGCAATCTCCACCGCATAATACAATCCCAATAATCCTAGTCTGCATGGATGAGTAATAGAAAACCCCTTGCACGAATAAAGGAACAATAACGATAAATACTCGAAAGAAAGTATAGAGAAAAGTGAATTTGTTGAGGCAGTCCTCAGCTCCCCCGATCCTGCTTTTGATTCCTTCTACTGTGTTCTTCGTTTATAATATTAAACCACAATGAGGTTCCATCTCACAACAGCCGGAGTGGCCAACATAAACAAAGCAAGACACGGATGTCGGAGAGGATGAGGAGAAAAGGGACAACCAGGACATTGTTGGTGCGAATGCAGACTGGTGCGGCCACTGTGGAGAACTGTATGGAATTTCCTCTGCAAACTAAAAATGGAAAAGCCGTTTGACCCAGAAATTCCACTGCTGGGATTGTACCCTTAGAACAGTGAAACACCAATGCCAGAGAACCTGTGCACCCCAATGTCCATAGCACCACGATTCACAATAGCCCAGTGCTGGAGGCTACCTAGGTGCCCATCAGCTAATGAGTGGATCCAAAAACTATGGTACATTTACACAATGGAAATCTGCACCGAAGAGAGAAAGAAGGAGCTGATACACTTTGCAATGGTATGGATGGAACTGGACAGCATTAGGTTAAGTGAAATGCGCCAGGCTGTGAGGGAGAAATACCAAATGATCTCACCTTTAAGGACAACATAATCAACTGAGGAAAAAAGGAAACAAAATAGAAAAAGACACATACGACTTTAAGAACAATGGTACAATAGTCAGAGGGGAAGAGGGAGGGGATAGAGGGGAGAGTGGTCTACAGGATCTACTACTCTAAAATGCACAAGGAGAAAATCAAAGCGGAGTTTTGAGGTGTCTGGGGTAGGTGGGACTGGCTAGGGTGAGGTGCAGGGATGGGGAGGAAATGCAGTCAATTATAACTTAATAAACATAAAATTAAATCATTATCTATTAAAAATTAAACCTAGTAGAAGGGTTTTATGAAAATCGTGTTTTATGGCTAAAAAATAAAAATTAAGTTTTGAAGTTAAAACAAAAGAAAAACCTGACTTTGATGAGAGCTTAGAGTTAGGAATAGAAAGAGTGGAAACCAGTGAGGAAGACAGAACACAGTCATAGAAGAAAAATAACCAGGGGTATTGTGTCATCGCTGCCTTTGTTTTCCTGTATCAATAATGTCATTCCCATTCCTCATCCTATACCACCCTTACCTCCTCCGGTCTATTTTGCTCCTATCATTAATGTTTCTTATTCCCTGTACCTTTTCCCCCGTTGTCGGTCCACCCCCTCCCGCTAATAACCCTCCATATTACCTCCATTTCTGCCATTCAGTTCCTGTTGGAATTCTCTGCGTAGTGTGTTTTTATTTTTGCTTTTAAGGTTAGGTTGTTGATAGATGTGACTTTGCTGCCATTTTATTCGCATTTTTTTTTTTTACCTTCTTTTTGCTTAGGCAACTTTCTGTATCTTTTCATATAATAAGGGCTTGGAGATGATGAACTCCTTTAAATTGAACTTGTCTGGGCAGCACTTTATCTGCCCGAGCGTTCGAAAAGACAGCTTTGCTGGATAGAACAATCTTGGATGGAGTTCCTTGCATTTCATCACTTGGGATACTTCTTCCCAGCCCTTTCTTGCCTCCAATGTTTCTGTTGAGAAATCAGCTGACAATCTTTTGGGAATTCCTTTGTAGGTAACTGTCTCCTTATCTCTTGCAGCTTCTCAGATTCTCTCCTTATCTTTAATCTCGGGCAATGTAATTGTGCTGTGCCTTGGTTTTTCCTCTTTGGGTCCAACTGCCTTGGGACTCTCTGGGCTTCCTGGACTTCCTGGAAGGCTGTTTCTTGTGCCAGATAGGGGAAGTTGTCCTTCATTCACTTTTCAAAGAATGTCTCCATTTCTTGTTCTTCCTCTTGTCCTCCTGCCACCACTATGATTTGGATGTTGGACCACTTAGAATTACCCTGGAGGTTCCTAAGACTCTCCTCAATGATTTGAATCGTTGTTTCTTCATTCTGTTCTGGTTGAATGTGTTTTTCTTCCTTCTGCTCCAAACTGTTCATCTCAGTCCCGCTTTCCTTCCCGTCCGTGTTGGTTCCCTGAACATGTTCCTCTATTTCACTTTTCCTAGGCTGCACTTGTTCCTCTATGTTGTGACCATACTCAGCCAATTGCTGAGCATCACAACGACCAGCATTTGGAACTGTGCCTCTGGTAGGTTGGCTAACCCTTCATCACTTAGCTGCATTTTTGTCGGAGCTTTGATCTCTTCTTTCATTTGGGCCATGTGTTTTTGGTTGTTTGTTTCAGAGTGCCTCTTATGTGGTAATGGGCAGAGCCTTAGGGTTTCATTAGGGCAGCCCACCTGGCCGTGCTGTGAGCCGTATTTTGGGGAGGGGTGTGACAGGGAACGATGCTGCTTGCCTAGCTCTCTGCTGGCTTTCACTCACTTCCCCTACTACCCACAATCAAAACAGTCCCATGTGAAGCTGATTCTCAGGGGAGTGGTTTTGTATACGTTCTCAGACTCTGTGTGTCTCTCCAAGGAACTCTCCTGTGAGGCTGAGAGTGTTCTGTGCTGCTGCAAACCCCTCAGGTGTTTCCAAGCAGAGGTTTGAGGTTTTATTTAGCTGCGCTGGAGCCCTGGCTTGCGTCGTCCATTTCGCTCCACCGTTGTTCATCTCCATTGATCTGCTAGCAAATATGCTACCCCTCGCTCTGGAGCTGCTGCCTTGCCTGGTCCACCAGCCACCTGTCTGCCAGGGCCGCCTCTCCCGTCCCAGTTCTCCAGCCACCTTCCTGCTGCGAGTCCTCTCCACCCCTACTTGCCGCTTCTACCCCTCCTACTGGTCTGTGTGAATGTTTAGTCTGTAACTCCTTGGTTGTTGGACTCTCATCCAGTTCCATTTTCTGCCAGTTTCTGGCTGGTTTTTGTTTTTAAATTCATTGCTCTCCTTGTTTTGGCTGTGTGAGGAGGGAAAGGGCATCTACGTATGCCTGTGTCTTCGCCAGAGGTGACTCTAGTGTCTTTCCAATGGTACTGCAATTTGTTGAGGGAGGAAATATTTATTACTATTTCCATAAAGCCTAGAATTATTGGGTGGATAGTTACTGTTTCCAAATAACATTTTCTCACTGAGACTTCAAAACCATTTCTTGGACGAAGTATAATTTATTTTATTTTGCCAATCAGAAACTTGAGGCTCAAAGAGATACAAAATTATTCAAAGCTGCATCACGAGACTGTGATGAAGGCAGTCCCGGGTGCCTCCAAAGCCCTACTTTTCTTCACCATAGCGTAGAGGTAAGGGATATTTAGCCCTCCCAGGTGTGGCTACATCGGTTTTGTGTCACCCTACACAGTCAGAAGGTGCTGGTTTGATTGCCATAGGGCACGTGCCCTGGATGCAGGTTCGGTCCCCACGTGGGCTGTGAATGAGAGGCAATGATTGATGCTTCACTCTCAGATTGATGTTTCTGTCTCTAACAAACCCCAAACGGTTAAAAAAATGTGATGTGTAATATTGTTAATATGACTGGAGGGAGTAATAAAGGAGAAGTTTATTATTCTATTGAATCTTCCATAGGTTTCTGTGTGTTAAGTCACCCTAGCTAAGTGGTTTCGTAATATGGAAGACAGGAGCCTTCATTCGGTTCCCTGTACTATCCCATTTTAAGACATTCCCTGCCTAGTCTCCTGTCTGCTCTAAGACGAAAGTGACAATGAGAGTAGCCTCCAGAGACTGTTTCCAAGAAGGAAAACAATGGTTGAAGACAAGAATGGTCATACCAGGTGCAAGCACAGTGATGAGAAGAGCAGAATTGGAGGCTTACTTCCTAATCCTGAGAGATGTCAAGAATGTAAAGGGTAGCCTGTCCTTTTCTGACAAAATCAAGAACAGAGATGACATTCAATTATCATACCCAAAACAAGGGCTCAGGCGTTTAACAAGTGTTTTATTTTTACAAAATCCTTCGATTGAGGCCTTATCTCCATGTTCCCACATGAAATATGCCTATTGAAGAGGTACTGTGATGCTGTGTACATCAAGTGAACAATAGGTTCGTCTTCATAGCTGCTCAGGACGAAAGACCCAGTCATTCACTTGCTGCTGTCGTACTAGCCAGACTATTTCTTGTCAAGCACTTGTCTGTGGAAAGGGAAAATGTACATTTTCTAGCAATGACGTTTCCTCGGAGTAAATCTAACATGGACTGACTCAGCACAGCTCGGGATGACACACGTAACATTTACCACTGCCATACTGGAATCAATATTGCGACGATAATGTCTTGAATATCCACGCAATTGGTGAAATATAGAATCAGACCTAATGGGTATTTGCCTTTCGCTGAATCCCAGGACGGAACAAATGTCACGTCTGTCTGTTTTGTCACGTGTGAGAAAGGAAAACTGCATACAAATATATTTCTTCTCCTATCCCCAGATATTTCTCCTCATGGTAAGTTTATATTTCACCGAATGTCTTTCAGTTTGAAAGTTAAAAGAAAGTCAGTTCTCAGTTTGCAAGTGATATTCAAGCATTCTCTATTATTTCATATATAATAACGAATGGAAACATTAAATATGGCGGCAGAGGAACCAACTTTTTTCCAGTGTTGTTTCCTCATTTCCTCTTGTTCCCTCCCTTGAAAAACACACATTTCCATTCGATGAGAAATATTTCCAGTCAGGAGGTGAGTGTAAAAAAAGTTTTTCTCCATGTTTTCTATGCACATGATACATACAATTCTTTTTCAAAATAATGTTAATTTCTTTCTGAAAGAATGCATGTGTAGACGTATAGAAAGAATTATGTACGTGTGTATATATCATTCCCTTAGTTCTCTCATAGAAAGCATGTGCTTAGATTCTAAAGTGGGTTACCTGGTAGATACGATTTGAATTATACTCTCAATCAATGGATAAGACTCCAAGGACCTGATCTATCCTTTGTTTTGCAATATTATTACCATTCATGAAACCATCAAGTACACTGAAATTTTGATAAATGGAGTGTTAACACTGTTTCTCCCCTTGGAGTCACAGCATAGTTCCCAGCAGTCATAGTTGCTTCTCACAAGTGCCTCTCTCATCGCCATGGATGATGTGTATTTACATCGGAATCTCATTCACTCAGAGCAGAAGTGCTACACTTTCTTCCAAGGTACTTTGATTCCATTACCTGGCCTCCACAAGGAACTCAGTGAACTGACCCATTTTGCCAGTGACTGTGGCCCAGTTACCTGAATAAGCCAAATTCTCAGTGGAGATCCAGGAACTGTGCGGACAATGTCCCGGAAATACCTTCTCGGAATATTTCAGAGCATGACACAGGAACGGGAGCCAGGACACAATGTGTTCTTCCTGTGGGTAGAGTTCTGTGGTGGGTTTAGTGAGGAGGGAAGGGAACACTGCCAATTATTGGCCAAGTTGTTTTGAAGGGACTAGTTTTTAATGTACATTTTGGGGGTTGTTTCTGCTAATACAGTTGTTCACCCCTCTTCCCCCTTGGCTCTCCTGCACCCAGCTGCCGCTCCTCTTCCCTCTGGCCACCCCCCCCCCATTGTGATCCGTGTCCAAGGATCCTGAACAGCTGTCCTTCCAGTAATCCCTTCACCTTCTTCTTCCATTCACCCAGCCGCTTCCCTTGCGACAACCCTCGTTCTGTTTCGTGTATCATCCCTGTTTCTACATTTTTGTTAGGTTATAGAACTCATTGGATTCCACACGTGCCTATTTTGCAGTCTTTAGTGTCCATTTCAAATGGTAGATATCCTTTCAAAATGCATGGATTACTTAAGATCATTTGGAAAATATATTTAGACACATTACCCTTCAACATATAATTCATGTAGCCAGACTCTTTGACTCTTCATTGAGCCTTTAATTCCACTCAGGAGATTGGTTACCCTTTGCTGTCAGCATTAATCCTATAAAATTCGCAAAAAAAAAAAAAAAAGAAAAAAAAAGAAAAGAAAAAGCGGTGCAGGCGAGGGGCGCTAAATAGTATTTCTCCCTCAACACCTGCCTTATTTCACTTAGCATAGTGCCCACAACTTTCACCCATGCCATTGCACAGGGTATTAGCTCCTTCTTTCTCTCCGCTGCGTAAAATTCCATTGTCTAAAAGTACCATACTTTTTGGATCCTCTCATTAACTGATGGGCACTTAAGTTACTTCCAGTACTTGGTTATTGTAAATTGTGTTGCTCTGAACATTGGGGTGCAGAGGATCTCACGTTGAACTGGAACATAATCAAGAAAAGAAAAAGCAAACAAAATATAACCAGAGATATTGAAATTAAGAACATTGTAACAGTAGCCACAGGGCATTGGGACGCCATAGGGGGGACAGTGCTCTATAGGAGCTACTATATAGGACACAAGGATAAATTTAAAGGGGAGGTTAGAGGGGAGTAGTGAGGTGGGACTTGCCCGGGGTGGGGGAGCGAACAGGAGATAATCCAGACAATTGTAACTGAATAAAATAAATTAATTAATTTTTAAAATGAGGGTTTAAATCAGTTGGTTTTTCCAC
The DNA here is from genome assembly GCF_022682495.2 of Desmodus rotundus. Taxonomy (NCBI): domain Eukaryota; kingdom Metazoa; phylum Chordata; class Mammalia; order Chiroptera; family Phyllostomidae; genus Desmodus; species Desmodus rotundus. Next base: position 984,412 of record NC_092332.1, on the reverse strand, counting down.
ATAAACTTTTCTGCACATCCCAGGTCTCTACTCCCAGCTCTCAGACACAAATGCACATGTGAGACTCAGTTCTATTTCTACATCTGCCTTGTCAAAGTAACACGTGTTTTTACCCTTTACTTTACCTCCCGTGGATCAGTTGTTGCATCTGTTCATTTGCAATTCGTAAGGAAGTCAAATCCTCCACACACGTGACTCGCTCGTAGTAGAACAGAAACCACCGAACATCACAGATTAGACTATGAGGTCCTGGCAGAAGGCACCTGGAAAGGGAACGCCTGCAAACCAGCTGCACTACCGTGAATCCAGGGATGGAACTGGAAGCTAGTGATCGTCTTAGCCAAAATATGTGCACTGCAAACCACTTGGCTGAAGCTATGAGGCCGAAATTTGTAAGTAAAGTTCACCTCTGACCACCCGGTGGTGTCTGCCTGAAGTGCTGTGCAGGAAGGAAAGGGACACCAAAGGAATGCTCCCCGCTGTGCACCCTTGATAACATGCCTCCCAACCAAGCTCACCATGTTTGCTCAGACGCCTCTGGCCGGACCTTCTCTTTCCAACAGCTGTAGTGAAGGGAAAATTCTGCCGTCCTGAAAGTGCTTTTTGGGAAAGGAATCGTAAGCTATTTATCAAGAAACAAACCACTCTCGGAACCGTGGGTCTTCCTCCCTTTCCTGCCCTAGAGACTCAGACAGAGAAACTGCTGAATGTCCTCAGCCTAATGGAACTAAGTGTGAAGAGTAGACCGCTTAAGGCATGTCCACATAGCCGAGTACCTGCTGCGTCCCATTGTTGCGGATTCACCCAGAACTAAGGCCCTGGCCTGTGTGCTTGGCGCTTCCTCAACTGCTTGTAAATCACTCTTTCGCATTCCTCAAAATCTAGTACCATGTTACCCTGCCTTTTCTTCTTTGTCCACAATGTCCCAGCAACCCGGTGTTGTCTCACTGTCTTTGGAATTCCCGTGGATGTGTCATGCTAGTGTGAATTACCCATGAACGTCTATTGAACTTGCATTTTCTCCTATCAGCCCACCTCTATCAATTTGGTTATTAGCCCAGCCTGAAGAACTTAAAAGGAGGAAGGAAAAGCATTAAACATTTTCAGCCCCCACAGTAGTTTATCCCAATCTATCTTTGCATATATTTAATGCATGGAAAGAGATTTACTTATATGTCCATGGATTCTTATTAAATTGTAAACAGCATATATTAATAATACCTACATTTAATGAGTGTAGTGTCCTGGGTTTTTCGGTTTTTGTTTTTGTTTTTGTTTTCTATTTCTGCAAATCTCTTTATTTGCCAGCTTAAGGAAGACAGAGGCATTCGTATGTCTGCTCCTTTCTACAAACTACTGGAAGATATTGTTTTGGTTGAAGGAAATGATGAAAAGATGGCCTCACTCAGACATAGAGTGCAAAAAGGGACCACACAGACTGCCTGTAGGGTCCCAAGGTCCTGAAAAGGCTGTTAGATGCCTCTTTCTCATGACACCAATGAGCAATCCTGCAAGGAATCAGCACCCTAATGTTATGAAAGCAGAATTTGGAAAATCTCTCCTGTCAGTCAGGTCATCAGGATCTGCCCCTTTCACATAGCTCTAAATCCTCTCTCACGTGGATGCTCAAAGTCCCTGCACACCTGGTATTTGAGTTTAGCCACTCTTGCCTTTTGAATTCTGACCCTCTCACTCCTTGGCGCTGATTACTTAATTGTTCTTACTCATTTATAATGTTGACCTGTAGCATGGCGCATCTTTGTGGATTCTCAGGGTATAAATACACCAATGGAATTGATGGACCAACAGGCAGTTCCATTACCTGAATAAATGCAAACATGTTTTCCACCGTGACTTCCCCATTCTGCATTCCCACCCACAGGGCAAAATGGTTGCCTTTGTTTTCAAACCCTGCCAGCATTTGTGGCGATTAGATGTATCCAATGATGGCCATTTTCACCTTGTGAGGTTATATCTCATTGTGGTTTTCATTGGCGTCTCTCTCGTCTGTCTTCTTGGTGTTCCTAACCCCTTTCCTTCACCACCCAACCTTTGCCTCTAACACTTAGCCTAGCAGGCAGGCAGCAGGACCCAAATTGCTGCTCAGTCGCAGGAGTGCTCCACTGACAACGGATTGCTTTCCTATCCTGTTATTTTTTAATTGCACTTACTGGGGGGTGACACAGGTGAGTGAAATTATGCAGGTTTGCAGCGTGGGAGTCTACACTTCATCCTTTGCATATTGTATTGTGTGTTCACCACCCCATTCAAGTCTGCTTCTGGCAGCACCCGCTGTCCCCCTTCACGCCCTTCTATTGCACCGCCCCACCACTTTTCCCTTGGTCTTCTCCATACTGTTATCTGGGAAGGTCTTTTCTTACTCCCTTCCGGTTTCCCACCTAGCCTGCACCCCATACCCCCTCTGACAGCTGGCTGCCAGCTCTCTAGGAGCCTCTCCCCATTTTCCTTGTTACTTCAGTTTGTTCATTAGATGCTCCTTATGACAGAGATCCTATGGTATTTATTTGTCGTCCTCTGACTGGCTTATTTCACGGAGCCTAAGGTTTTTCAGGTCCATCCACACTGTCACAAAGGGACAGATTTCCATGTACTATTTATTCCATTGTGTGCACATACCACAGTGCTTTTATCCACTCATCTACTCATGGGCACTTGGGCAGCCTGTACAAGTGTTCTATTGTCAATAAGCATGACCTGAGAATGGGGATATAGCCCAGACTGTGGAGGGTGGCAGACGGGTCAAAAAGGCGGGCAGTGTAGTGTGGGGGGGTGGAGAATTCTTGGAAGAAAAGACTTCGTTTTCTTTTGTGACATCTCCTCATCCACTTAATGTTTCTACAGTTAAATGTGGGCCTGAAAGAAGAGGCTGTGGCTTACCTTCCATGTCGGTCCAAGCAAAAACCCTGAAGACACAGGTACCTCAGAATGAACCAGATACCTAATGATCTTCCTATTCTTCATCCAGTGTTTCCCCCACCTTGTGCGTGCTAAAGGATGCCTGCTAATCCCACCACCCCCTTGTTCTTGCTTTCCCATCCTGAAGCAGGAAAGAAGTGTTTCAGTCAAATATTTATTACTACTAGCCTCTCTCAAAATACCCCGTCTCCCAACCTTGCCCTTCCCCCAAACACTGCTTCCCACCAGGCCTCCACACACCCTCATAGGCAGATGTGAGAAGGGAAAGGATTCCTCCCAGAAAGCAATCAAAGAAGAGCCCATTCAACAGCCAGGTGTTTTATTGAGGTGAGGGGTTATCATTTGCCCCTCCCTCACATAGCATACTTCTTGGTCCAAGCTCGCGCCATGGTATCATATGCCTTCCTGTCCTTTAGGTACATTCTCCCAATGGATGGAACAAAGGCATGGTTGGGGTTGGGGTCACATAGCAAGGAGCTGATGGACAGCAAGAGTTTGGATATGGTCATTATAGGAGACCACTGGGACCTGAGAATATCGACACAGATATATCCCTTTCGGTTGATATTGGGGTGGTATATCGGGGTGGTGAAGGAAATCGCCGGAGGCCTGAAGGGGTAATTTCGAGGGAATTGTATGTTTAGGCAGAACACCCCTCCCTCATAGGGGCTGTCCGGGGGTCCCATGATGGTCCCCTTCCATTGGAACATGTTGTCATCCACTGGCCCTGCAGAGCACATGGGCGGGGGATCGATCGTGATGTTCGCCAGTTCCTTGTGCAGTCGCCTCAGCGCCGTGGACGTGTCCCAGGCAGCGGGGATGGACTGGATATCCTGACAGGGACCAAGGGGGAACCACGGGTAAGGGGGACCATGGGTTAGGGCGGGCGTGGCTTCTGGGGAAGATGGTTGGAGGGTCAGCCACCCCCCAGGTCGGCGGGTAAGAAGTTGGAACCTGGCTGTGGCGTGTATGGTGGGGGCGGGGGGCAGGGAGAGTTGGGGACTCACTTGGAACAGCAGGACCTGAGAGGCTACTGCTCACCTGTGCGCCGCTGTTCCCTGGCTCCTCAATCCTAGGCTCCTGCACCTCCTCCTCCTGCACCTCTTGCTCCTCCACCCCTGGCTCTTCCATCTCCTTGTCCTCCACTGCTGTCTGCTGCTCAGAGCCTATAGCCCAAGGCTGCGCTGCCTGCGGGGATACTCCGCCTTCCTGCCACAGGACCAGCCGCTCCTGAAGGCCTGCCCCAACAGTTCCTGCTGGCCAGCCCCAAGGGACCCTGTGTTCCCATGGCAGGAGGGAATATGCACTGTGACGTCACAAGGGACAGCTGACCAATCAGCAACTCAGTGGGCGCGTGGCCAGGGGAGACAGATGGCCTCCATCACAGGGAGTATTAGTATAGCAACAATTTTATAGGAATAATAGTGTAGCAACATATTAGAGTTGTCTATGCAATAAAGAAATAAACAGAGAAACAAACAAGTAAATAGTGAACTTGTATGAAACAAATGGTTCTAATCCTCTGTAAAGAAAAAGGAAGCATATCAAGAAAGGGAGCCCCTGGGATATTTTACCACAAAGGGAGGATTACACAGGAAAATGCACTACAGTCTTGGCTGTCTTTTCGCTCCTGGTCACCCTGCTGATCGGTGTTCTCCTGGGCACACCGCGTTTCCAAGTTGAAGTGCAGGACTTAACGCCAGCTCCTAGGAGATACTTCAGGAGTTTGTGGTCAGAATCAAGAGCTTGTTTCTCACACATGACAAATGCATAGGGGTGAGATTTCACGAGAAAACAACAAGTGTCAGAGTGTACTGAAGGGCAACGTATTTTGGCCACTCTCCTCAAGATTCTCAGCATATCTACTCCCCATCTGTGCTGCTGACTGCAGTGTGAAATGCCAGGGGCAGGGAAGAGTAGCTTAGCTCCACCAGTAGATGTTAAAAATGACCAGAAGCTTCTATGCCCACCATTAATCTCCTTAGATACCCCCTGTGGAGCCATGGCTGCTCTTCTGCAACACTGCGAGTTTCATTGAACTGTTTGGGACATTTCTTTCAACCCAATGTCATTGGCTGAATTTCTTGGAACCTATATAACGTGTGGAGAAATGGTGGAGGGCTCAAGGATTTTTACTCTTGGTCCCAGCACTCGCGGGAGAGTGAGATTTAGATGCATTTAATTCCTGTAGTGATCACCACTAATTTACTGATCAAGGTTGTGTGTTCTGTGTTAGGTGTAAACATAAATACGATATGATCTCTGAGTCAAAGGCATTCGTGGTCTGATACAGGAAGAGGGAAATACATTGACATGTATTTACATCATTAACATCACACGCTATATATACAGCAATAAAAACATATTTGTGGATCCCAGGCTACTGGAAAGACAAGGATGAAAGGTGACTCTTCAGAGGGACTTCTATCTGAGCTGAGTCAGGCATGAGCACTGTCAGTTCATGGGGGGCGGAGGGTAAGCAGGCTTTCAGATGGGAAAAGGGCGGGTAGGAATAATGGCAGATCATAACGGAGCCAGGGGGATAAGCAGAGGTGAAAGGCCTGATGCGACAGAAAGCATGACCATTTCCAGGAAGGAAATGCATTTTGCAAAGGGTTAGGTGTTCAATTCCTAGTCAAGGCACATGGCTGGGTTGTGGGCTGTGTCCTCACTAGGGGGCGCCTGAGAGGCCACCATGCCTTGGTGTTTCTCTCCCTCACTTCCTCTCTCTAAAGACGAGTAACTGAAATCCTTCAAAACAAATAGTGAGATAAATATCTTTTCATGTAATAATATTGAATTTAGTAGCGATAAAAGTGAATATAACCAATTATGCAACACCATAATCCCAGAGTTAACATTATGTGTTGTAAATTTTATTCAGAGAAAATGCTCCCTCTCCACTTTACCCCTTACCGCTGCGAGAACGTATTTCCCTGCTATGATGTTGACCTTGGCTATGTGACGTTCTCAATCAATGGCAAGAGGAGGACGTGATGTGTAAACGTGCAAGAAATGCTAATTACGGTCACTCCTCATTAACTTGGGACAGCTGCCTACACAAAATATGTTCTATTGAATGGATACACATTCATTCTTGCCTTCCCTCAGAGGAAACACCTCATTCAATCCAAAGTTCTACCTTCCACCAAAATTCAAGCCTAGACAAGATGAGGAGACTCGACAAAAATCATACTTAAACTGAAGACTCAGAAGTGAGAGATATGTGTTTGCTTTAATCCATGAGATTTATGCTTTGCTTCTTCTTGAGACGAAACCTAACTAAAGTGTTTTGTTTACAAAACATGCTGCATGGCTCCATTTTCAGTACCTTTTGTGGGAGTAATAAGCAAACTGATGCAGACAATTAATGCTTCAGTAGGTGGCATAGTTTTCCCTTTTGGCCGACAATAAGGGGAAGCAACTACAAAGCTGCTGTTGACACTTCTCACGTGGCTTAACTGTACTGGTTGTGGTCCCTTGGCTTCCCTACAGGTCTCAAGATGGCTGTTCTAACCCACATAAAGCATCAGCATTCCATGCTGTCGAATGGGAGTCAAGAAAGTGGTGGCACCTTGGCTTTCCTTTTTAACGGATAAAGAAACAGTTTTTCCAAAGGTGACCCTGGCAGACTGGGTTCTGTGCCCTGAGTTGCAGACCGGGATCACATGGCCCCTCACATCTATAATGCAGACCATGAAAGTGAGAAACACTTGGCCCTGATTGGGATGGATAAAATGCAACTCGGTGCTGAAGACTTTTAAAGTGCTTTCCCCACGAAAAACATGCCTTCTGACAGCAATAAAGAAGGGAAGTGGTGATGGTGAATATTGAAGGGGCAAGTAACAATGATTTCCCTTGTTAGAATTAGTTCTTATATCCTTTAATTCTTCCTCTCCCAATCTACTGTCAAGCCAGAGTAGGGAAATGTGTGTGCATAACACAATATATGTAAAACATATGTTTCACCGACTTAAAAAATGTCCTTGATGAAGAATACGACCTTAACAGATGTTATGCCGTTAATTGAAACTGGGTAAGCACTGAAATTATTTGAAGGAAAGAAAGCATGATGTCAAGGTGAAGTCATGTTCACTCCAAGTTCATATTTAGAAGGCAGTCATGCTAAGGCACGGCGAAAGAGAATACAACTTGGTTGGTGTGGCAGATTTAGTGATGCAGAATGTAGCACGAGATCGCATTAAAATGCAGCACAGGTACAGAGCCTGAGAGAGTTTAGGAGACTTGCGATGTGTGGCGCACATTCTACTGCGAGATCCGTTGCTGAATATGACAAGGAAACCTTCAGATGTCCCAGGAAGGTTAAGACACCAGTGAACAAACCGTGTCAGGGGAAAGCATTTAGTGTCTGTGAGGTAAGAGTCTGTCTGTGTCGCTTTCACACTTGGAAAAATGATGTGAACCATGGCCTTCGCATGCTATGTTAAATCCAGAATAGTATCACGCATCTAGCTTCTGCATACTAGCTTAACTTTTCCCTTTGCATGACAGTATTTTGCTCTGTAAGGGTAAGCGCGTCACCTTGTCTCCACCCTGCAGTCCCTTCTTGGTTTAGTTCAAATGCCCTTCCATAAAACTAGTCTGTAGATATTTTTCTTCCTTTCTGGAACTGCTGGTTTCCTCTGTACTTGGGATGTAATGAAGTATGTTTACAACTATCTTCTGACTTTTAACAACTACCCCCTTCTTGTATTTTTTTAGACACACTCACGTCATTACTTAAAATGGAAGACATAGCTTCGACTACCTTTGGTGGTTCTTTCCTGCTAGATGAATTGGACATATTTAAAATTCCGTCAGTTTGGCCTTAATTACTTCTGCTTCATGAAATTGTAAAAGGGCATGCGGTTACCTCTAAAAACCGGAGAAAATGAAGAGTACTCTAAGCAGAGAAGACCCAATTCAAAGTGCATTTTGCAACAATAACAGTCCCAAGCATGTTCTCTGTAATGACAATAGATGTATTGATTATCGGAAACTTGAAAATATGGACTTTGGTAAATATCAGAAAGGATAAAAACTGTCTCTCATACCACAAAGTGAGTAAAAAAAATAATGACAAGTGGTAAAGCTGCTCTCCGCTCTAAGGTCAAGCTGTAACATATCCATAAGGAATCATGAACCATGGTGTCAACCCCATAGAACCAACTTCTAGGATTAATAAATCATTGGACGAAATAAATTGTACACTCTAGGGAAGAAAAAATTAATTCACTCCTTCCATTAACGATGAGAAGCAAATATATGTAGACACAGTAGGCATCCTGTATGGTGAAGTAGTCTTGACATTAACCTACATTTTTCATGGGACCCTTTGAAACCAAATGAAGTAGGGTATTTTTCCAGGTGTAGGTGGTTTTGTGTAGAGAAACTTCACGTACTTAATGGAAATGGGAGAATCAGGGACTCCAAAAGTAAAGTGTGAAATATTTTTGATGAATTAAACAACAGCACATAAATATTATAGACCAATATTTTTAAAATCATTACTCTAGATTTTTTCCATTCAGTAAGAAAGACCGTCATTAACCCTGCTCACAATTTTCACATCTTTCCATAAACATTGGTGGAAAATGGCATTGTTCTTCCTTTTGACATTTCCTGATCCTATCGTATGCGTTACTACGGGGAAAAAAGAATTCAGAGAAGGCCAGAGAAATATCCCTAGATAGCAGTTCATACTCCAGAAAAAATGAACAGTAGAGCGCTTTTTTTCAGGGAAGAAATACAGCGTATGCACAATACTCATTCATGACAGAGGGGGAAAATATATGTCAAAAAACATGCAAAGTTATCACGTCAAGACAGTCACATGAAAAAGACAAAATTTATGTAGGACCGTTGTATTTCTTCTACAATTTATAAGTATTGGTGCCAGCTCCTTATAATGTGATATATAACACATACTGGGTTGGTACTCTCTGGGAAGCCCTAGTCAAAGATCATTTGAATATTCTTCATGTATATAAATACATAAGACCTAATGACTTGCTTCCTAGAGTGCTTCAAACGTGGGAGGTCGTTGAAGGGTAAGCACTTCCTTGTTACGTCAACTTGTAGATACATGGAGAGACTCTTGAATATTCATAGAAGGAATGTGTAAAGGGCCAAAGCCTAGGAAATATACATTTCAACTTTATAATCTACAGAAGCATAACATTTCACTTTCCAAGCCTTGAGAAAACGCTGACTAAACTAGCAATGCTTGTTACAATCCAGGGTCCTGTTTCAGTAAGTGAAACACTTTCCAAACCACAGTAATAGGCTGGGGGTACTAAGGAGAAGTTCGAGAAGTCTGTCTTATACTACGAGGTTTAATTCAGAGAAAAGATCTTAGGATGAACAAAATGGTAAGTGTGGTCTAAAGCATAAACCTGATTCAGAACCAATGAATTCATCAGGTAAGAATCAGCAATTAATTTTCATTGAAATGTAAACCCCAAACCAAAGGAATACACAAGCATACATGAGCGTACATACTCACACATCTTAAATAGTTTGCAAAGGAAGCCAAACTGCAAGGACTCTATGGACATATAAAGCAGTTAGATGTAACTGAGACAATCGTGCTCATAGTAACAGAGCACACACCAATCAATTAACTTCCAAGACCTGTTATCTGTGAAAGTAGGTTGTTAGACGACATAGTTCCCAAGGCTCCTCATAGGGATGATGTGGTGGGAGTCTTTTAGAGACAACCATGCAATGCTATGGATGGAAGTGGACACCATCATGCTAAGTGAAATGTGCCAGGCTGTGACGGAGAAATACCAAATGATCTCACCTTTAAGTACAACATCATCAACTGAGGAAAAAAGGAAACAAAATATGAACAGGGACATGCACATTAACAAGTTAAATGTTAGGCTTCAGGTACAGATAAGAACAGAGGATTTTTTCAAATATTCATATAGGAAAACATTATTCAAATTCATTTAGTTCAGGGTCTCTCTGAGAAATAAAAAAAAAAATCACTTACAATTTTCTGCATGTCTCCCCATCCCTCAACCCTACCCCAGTGTCTCTCATACAAAATTCTTTAATCAAGGACAGATGGGTCGCGTAGAGACCATCGCTGACATGTTCCTACTACTTTGGAACTGCAGTTTTAGCAGTAGAATGGCAAGGGAAGAGATGAAGGATAAAGACACTTTGGGGAAGATGGATCAAAATCTTGTAATACGTGTAAAGATGGCAGTGGGAGAAAAGGCAGATGGACTTCGAATTTATGATCCTTGAACTTGGGACAATAATAATTGCTCTGATTCAATTGCGTGACACGGGATTGCAACTAGTTTTTAAATAGAAGACGACTCTGCTTCTTATTGTCCAATGACTTTAAGAAACATCCAATGAACACGTTATAGTATGCAATAGAAGACCGCAGGAGGCGTTAAACATCGGAGCTACACTGGGCTGCACATTTTCTGAGGCCTGAGACCCTGCCTAATTTACCTTTGTCGTCTTTCTCCAAGGCATTTTAGCAGCAATCTCCACCGCATAATACAATCCCAATAATCCTAGTCTGCATGGATGAGTAATAGAAAACCCCTTGCACGAATAAAGGAACAATAACGATAAATACTCGAAAGAAAGTATAGAGAAAAGTGAATTTGTTGAGGCGGTCCTCAGCTCCCCCGATCCTGCTTTTGATTCCTTCTACTGTGTTCTTCGTTTATAAAATTAAACCACAATGAGGTTCCATCTCACAACAGCCGGAGTGGCCAACATAAACAAAGCAAGACACGGATGTCGGAGAGGATGAGGAGAAAAGGGACAACCAGGACATTGTTGGTGCGAATGCAGACTGGTGCGGCCACTGTGGAGAACTGTATGGAATTTCCTCTGCAAACTAAAAATGGAAAAGCCGTTTGACCCAGAAATAACACTGCTGGGATTGTACCCTTAGAACACTGAAACACCAATGCCAGAGAACCTGTGCACCCCAATGTCCATAGCACCACGATTTACAATAGCCCAGTGCTGGAGGCTACCTAGGTGCCCATCAGCTAATGAGTGGATCCAAAAACTATGGTACATTTACACAATGGAAATCTGCACCGAAGAGAGAAAGAAGGAGCTGATACACTTTGCAATGGTATGGATGGAACTGGACAGCATTAGGTTAAGTGAAATGCGCCAGGCTGTGAGGGAGAAATACCAAATGATCTCACCTTTAAGGACAACATAATCAACTGAGGAAAAAAGGAAACAAAAGAGAAACAGACACATACGACTTTAAGAACAATGGTACAATAGTCAGAGGGGAAGAGGGAGGGGATAGAGGGGAGAGTGGTCTACAGGATCTACTACTCTAAAATGCCCAAGGAGAAAATCAAAGGGGAGTTTTGAGGTGTCTGGGGGAGGTGGGACTGGCTAGGGTGAGGTGCAGGGATGGGGAGGAAATGCAGTCAATTATAACTGAATAAACATAAAATTAAATCAATATCTATTAAAAATTAAACCTAGTAGAAGGGTTTTATGAAAATCGTGTTTTATGGCTAAAAAATAAAAATTAAGTTTTGAAGTTAAAACAAAAGAAAAACCTGACTTTGATGAGAGCCTAGAGTTAGGAATAGAAAGAGTGGAAACCAGTGAGGAAGACAGAACACAGTCATAGAAGAAAAATAACCAGGGGTATTGTGTCATCGCTGCCTTTTTTTTCCTGTATCAATAATGTCATTCCCGTTCCTCTTCCTATACCACCCTTACCTCCTCCGGTCTATTTTGCTCCTATCATTAATGTTTCTTATTCCCTGTACGTTTTCCCCCGTTGTCGGTCCACCCCCTCCCGCTAATAACCCTCCATATTACCTCCATTTCTGCAATTCAGTTCCTGTTGGAATTGTCTGCGTAGTGTGTTTTTATTTTTGCTTTTAAGGTTAGGTTGTTGATAGATGTGACTTTGCTGCCATTTTATTCGCATTTTTTTTTTTTTTTACCTTCTTTTTGCTTAGGCAACTTTCTGTATCTTTTCATATAATAAGGGCTTGGAGATGATGAACTCCTTTAAATTGAACTTGTCTGGGCAGCACTTTATCTGCCCGAGCGTTCGAAAAGACAGCTTTGCTGGATAGAACAATCTTGGATGGAGTTCCTTGCATTTCTTCACTTGGGATACTTCTTCCCAGCCCTTTCTTGCCTCCATTGTTTCTGTTGAGAAATCAGCTGACAATCTTTTGGGAATTCCTTTGTAGGTAACTGTGTCCTTATCTCTTGCAGCTTCTCAGATTCTCTCCTTATCTTTAATCTCGGGCAATGTAATTGTGCTGTGCCTTGGTTGTTCCTCTTTGGGTCCAACTGCCTTGGGACTCTCTGGGCTTCCTGGACTTTCTGGAAGGCTGTTTCTTGTGCCAGATAGGGGAAGTTGTCCTTCATTCACTTTTCAAAGAATGTCTCCATTTCTTGTTCTTCCTCTTGTCCTCCTGCCACCACTATGATTTGGATGTTGGACCACTTAGAATTACCCTGGAGGTTCCTAAGACTCTCCTCAATGATTTGAATCGTTGTTTCTTCATTCTGTTCTGGTTGAATGTGTTTTTCTTCCTTCTGCTCCAAACTGTTCGTCTCAGTCCCGCTTTCCTTCCCGTCCGTGTTGGTTCCCTGAACATGTTCCTCTATTTCACTTTTCCTAGGCTGCACTTGTTCCTCTATGTTGTGACCATACTCAGCCAATTGCTGAGCATCACAACGACCAGCATTTGGAACTGTGCCTCTGATAGGTTGGCTAACCCTTCATCACTTAGCTGCATTTTTGTCGGAGCTTTGATCTCTTCTTTCATTTGGGCCATGTGTTTTTGGTTGTTTGTTTCAGAGTGCCTCTTATGTGGTAATGGGCAGAGCCTTAGGGTTTCATTAGGGCAGCCCACCTGGCCGTGCTGTGAGCCGTATTTTGGGGAGGGGTGTGACAGGGAACGATGCTGCTTGCCTAGCTCTCTGCTGGCTTTCAGTCACTTCCCCTACTACCCACAATCAAAACTGTCCCATGTGAAGCTGATTCTCAGGGGAGTGGTTTTGTATACGTTCTTGGACTCTGTGTGTCTCTCCAAGGAACTCTCCTGTGAGGCTGAGAGTGTTCTGTGCTGCTGCAAACCCCTCAGGTGTTTCCAAGCAGAGGTTTGAGGTTTTATTTAGCTGCGCTGGAGCCCTGGCTTGCGTCGTCCATTTCGCTCCACCGTTGTTCATCTCCATTGATCTGCTAGCAAATATGCTACCCCTCGCTCTGGAGCTGCTGCCTTGCCTGGTCCACCAGCCACCTGTCTGCCAGGGCCGCCTCTCCCGTCCCAGTTCTCCAGCCACCTTCCTGCTGCGAGTCCTCTCCACCCCTACTTGCCGCTTCTAACCTCCTACTGGTCTGTGTGAATGTTTAGTCTGTAACTCCTTGGTTGTTGGACTCTCATCCAGTTCCATTTTCTGCCAGTTTCTGGCTGGTTTTTGTTTTTAAATTCATTGCTCTCCTTGTTTTGGCTGTGTGAGGAGGGAAAGGGCATCTACGTATGCCTGTGTCTTCGCCAGAGGTGACTCTAGTGTCTTTCCAATGGTACTGCAATTTGTTGAGGGAGGAAATATTTATTACTATTTCCATAAAGCCTAGAATTATTGGGTGGATAGTTACTGTTTCCAAATAACATTTTCTCACTGAGACTTCAAAACCATTTCTTGGACGAAGTATAATTTATTTTATTTTGCCAATCAGAAACTTGAGGCTCAAAGAGATACAAAATTATTCAAAGCTGCATCACGAGACTGTGATGAAGGCAGTCCCGGGTGCCTCCAAAGCCCTACTTTTCTTCACCATAGCGTAGAGGTAAGGGATATTTAGCCCTCCCAGGTGTGGCTACATCGGTTTTGTGTCACCCTACACAGACAGAAGGTGCTGGTTTGATTGCCATAGGGCACGTGCCCTGGATGCAGGTTCGGTCCCCACGTGGGCTGTGAATGAGAGGCAATGATTGATGCTTCACTCTCAGATTGATGTTTCTGTCTCTAACAAACCCCAAACGGTTAAAAAAATGTGATGTGTAATATTGTTAATATGACTGGAGGGAGTAATAAAGGAGAAGTTTATTATTCTATTGAATCTTCCATAGGTTTCTGTGTGTTAAGTCACCCTAGCTAAGTGGTTTCGTAATATGGAAGACAGGAGCCTTCATTCGGTTCCCTGTACTATCCCATTTTAAGACATTCCCTGCCTAGTCTCCTGTCTGCTGTAAGACGGAAGTGACAATGAGAGTAGCCTCCAGAGACTGTTTCCAAAAGGAAAACAATGGTTGAAGACAAGAATGGTCATACCAGGTGCAAGCACAGTGATGAGAAGAGCAGAATTGGAGGCTTACTTCCTAATCCTGAGAGATGTCAAGAATGTAAAGGGTAGCCTGTCCTTTTCTGACAAAATCAAGAACAGAGATGACATTCAATTATCATACCCAAAACAAGGGCTCAGGCGTTTAACAAGTGTTTTATTTTTACAAAATCCTTCGATTGAGGCCTTATCTCCATGTTCCCACATGAAATATGCCTATTGAAGAGGTACTGTGATGCTGTGTACATCAAGTGAACAATAGGTTCGTCTTCATAGCTGCTCAGGACGAAAGACCCAGTCATTCACTTGCTGCTGTCGTACTAGCCAGACTGTTTCTTGTCAAGCACTTGTCTGTGGAAAGGGAAAATGTACATTTTCTAGCAATGACGTTTCCTCGGAGTAAATCTAACATGGACTGACTCAGCACAGCTCGGGATGACACACGTAACATTTACCACTGCCATACTGGAATCAATATTGCGACGATAATGTCTTGGATATCCACGCAATTGGTGAAATATAGAATCAGACCTAATGGGTATTTGCCTTTCGCTGAATCCCAGGACGGAACAAAATGTCACGTCTGTCTGTTTTGTCACGTGTGAGAAAGGAAAACTGCATACAAATATATTTCTTCTCCTATCCCCAGATATTTCTCCTCATGGTAAGTTTATATTTCACCGAATGTCTTTCAGTTTGAAAGTTAAAAGAAAGTCAGTTCTCAGTTTGCAAGTGATATTCAAGCATTCTCTATTATTTCATATATAATAACGAATGGAAACATTAAATATGGCGGCAGAGGAACAAACTTTTTTCCAGTGTTGTTTCCTCATTTCCTCTTGTTCCCTCCCTTGAAAAACACACATTTCCATTCGATGAGAAATATTTCCAGTCAGGAGGTGAGTGTAAAAAATGTTTTTCTCCATGTTTTCTATGCACATGATACATACAATTCTTTTTCAAAATAATGTTAATTTCTTTCTGAAAGAATGCATGTGTAGACGTACAGAAAGAATTATGTACGTGTGTATATATCATTCCCTTAGTTCTCTCATAGAAAGCATGTGCTTAGATTCTAAAGTGGGTTACCTGGTAGATACGATTTGAATTATACTCTCAATCAATGGATAAGACTCCAAGGACCTGATCTATCCTTTCTTTTGCAATATTATTACAATTCATGAAACCATCAAGTACACTGAAATTTTGATAAATGGAGTGTTAACGCTGTTTCTCCCCTTGGAGTCACAGCATAGTTCCAGCAGTCATAGTTGCTTCTCACAATTGCCTCTCTCATCGCCATGGATGATGTGTATTTACATCGGAATCTCATTCACTCAGAGCAGAAGTGCTACACTTTCTTCCAAGGTACTTTGATTCCATTACCTGGCCTCCACAAGGAACTCAGTGAACTGATCCATTTTGCCAGTGACTGTGGCCCAGTTACCTGAATAAGCCAAATTCTCAGTGGAGATCCAGGAACTGTGCGGACAATGTCCCGGAAATACCTCCTCGGAATATTTCAGAGCATGGCACAGGAACCGGAGCCAGGACACAATGTATTCTTCCTGTGGGTAGAGTTCTGCGGTGGGTTTAGTGAGGTGGGAAGGGAACACTGCCAATTATTGGCCAAGTTGTTTTGAAGGGACTAGTTTTTAATGTACATTTTGGGGGTTGTTTCTGCTAATACAGTTGTTCACACCTCTTCCCCCTTTGCTCTCCTGCACCCAGCTGCCGCTCCTCTTCCCTCTGGCCACCCCCCCATTGTGATCCGTGTCCAAGGATCCTGAACAGCTGTCCTTCCAGTAATCCCTTCACCTTCTTCTTCCATTCACCCAGCCGCTTCCCTTGCGACAACCCTCGTTCTGTTTCGTATCATCCCTGTTTCTACATTTTTGTTAGGTTATAGAACTCATTGGATTCCACACGTGCCTATTTTGCAGTCTTTAGTGTCCATTTCAAATGGTAGATATCCTTTCAAAATGTATGGATTACTTAAGATCATTTGGAAAATATAATTAGACACATTACCCTTCAACATATAATTCATGTAGTCAGACACTTTGACTCTTCATTGAGCCTTTAATTCCACTCAGGAGATTGGTTACCCTTTGCTGTCAGCATTAATCCTATAAATTCGCAAAAAAAAAAAAAAAGAAAAGAAAAGAAAAGAAAAAGCGGTGCAGGCGAGGGACGCTAAATAGTATTTCTCTCTCAACACCTGCCTTATTTCACTTAGCATAATGCCCACAACTTTCACCCATGCCATTGCACAGGGTATTAGCTCCTTCTTTCTCTCCGCTGCGTAAAATTCCATTGTCTGAAAGTACCATACTTTTTGGATCCTCTCATTAACTGATGGGCACTTAAGTTACTTCCAGTACTTGGTTATTGTAAATTGTGTTGCTATGAACATTGGGGTGCAGAGGATCTCATGTTGAACTGGAACATAATCAAGAAAAGAAAAAGCAAACAAAATATAACCAGAGATATTGAAATTAAGAACATTGTAACAGTAGCCACAGGGCATTGGGACGCCATAGGGGGGACAGTGCTCTATAGGAGCTACTATATAGGACACAAGGATAAATTTAAAGGGGAGGTTAGAGGGGAGTAGTGAGGTGGGACTTGCCCGGGGTGGGGGAGCGAACAGGAGATAATCCAGACAATTGTAACTGAATAAAATAAATTAATTAATTTTTAAAATGAGGGTTTAAATCAGTTGGTTTTTCCACATAAACTTTTCTGCACATCCCAGGTCTCTACTCCCAGCTCTCAGACACAAATGCACATGTGAGACTCAGTTCTATTTCTACATCTGCCTTGTCAAAGTAACACGTGTTTTTACCATTTACTTTACCTCCCGTGGATCAGTTGTTGCATCTGTTCATTTGCAATTCGTAAGGAAGTCAAATCCTCCACACACGTGACTCGCTCGTAGTAGAACAGAAACCA
This sequence comes from Desmodus rotundus, assembly GCF_022682495.2. Taxonomy (NCBI): domain Eukaryota; kingdom Metazoa; phylum Chordata; class Mammalia; order Chiroptera; family Phyllostomidae; genus Desmodus; species Desmodus rotundus. The sequence continues at coordinate 967,197 of NC_092332.1, read as the reverse complement.
CCGAACATCACAGATTAGACTATGAGGTCCTGGCAGAAGGCACCTGGAAAGGGAACGCCTGCAAACCAGCTGCACTACCGTGAATCCAGGGATGGAACTGGAAGCTAGTGATCGTCTTAGCCAAAATATGTGCACTGCAAACCACTTGGCTGAAGCTATGAGGCCGAAATTTGTAAGTAAAGTTCACCTCTGACCACCCGGTGGTGTCTGCCTGAAGTGCTGTGCAGGAAGGAAAGGGACACCAAAGGAATGCTCCCCGCTGTGCACCCTTGATAACATGCCTCCCAACCAAGCTCACCATGTTTGCTCAGACGCCTCTGTCCGGACCTTCTCTTTCCAACAGCTGTAGTGAAGGGAAAATTCTGCCGTCCTGAAAGTGCTTTTTGGGAAAGGAATCGTAAGCTATTTATCAAGAAACAAACCACTCTCGGAACCGTGGGTCTTCCTCCCTTTCCTGCCCTAGAGACTCAGACAGAGAAACTGCTGAATGTCCTCAGCCTAATGGAACTAAGTGTGAAGAGTAGACCGCATAAGGCATGTCCACATAGCCGAGTACCTGCTGCGTCCCATTGTTGCGGATTCACCCAGAACTAAGGCCCTGGCCTGTGTGCTTGGCGCTTCCTCAACTGCTTGTAAATCACTCTTTCGCATTCCTCAAAATCTAGTACCATGTTACCCTGCCTTTTCTTCTTTGTCCACAATGTCCCAGCAACCCGGTGTTGTCTCACTGTCTTTGGAATTCCCGTGGATGTGTCATGCTAGTGTGAATTACCCATGAACGTCTATTGAACTTGCATTTTCTCCTATCAGCCCACCTCTATCAATTTGGTTATTAGCCCAGCCTGAAGAACTTAAAAGGAGGAAGGAAAAGCATTAAACATTTTCAGCCCCCACAGTAGTTTATCCCAATCTATCTTTGCATATATTTAATGCATGGAAAGAGATTTACTTATATGTCCATGGATTCTTATTAAATTGTAAACAGCATATATTAATAATACCTACATTTAATGAGTGTAGTGTCCTGGGTTTTTCGGTTTTTGTTTTTGTTTTTGTTTTCTATTTCTGCAAATCTCTTTATTTGCCAGCTTAAGGAAGACAGAGGCATTCGTATGTCTGCTCCTTTCTACAAACTACTGGAAGATATTGTTTTGGTTGAAGGAAATGATGAAAAGATGGCCTCACTCAGACATAGAGTGCAAAGAGGGACCACACAGACTGCCTGTAGGGTCCCAAGGTCCTGAAAAGGCTGTTAGATGCCTCTTTCTCATGACACCAATGAGCAATCCTGCAAGGAATCAGCACCCTAATGTTATGAAAGCAGAATTTGGAAAATCTCTCCTGTCAGTCAGGTCATCAGGATCTGCCCCTTTCACATAGCTCTAAATCCTCTCTCACGTGGATGCTCAAAGTCCCTGCACACCTGGTATTTGAGTTTAGCCACTCTTGCCTTTTGAATTCTGACCCTCTCACTCCTTGGCGCTGATTACTTAATTGTTCTTACTCATTTATAATGTTGACCTGTAGCATGGCGCATCTTTGTGGATTCTCAGGGTATAAATACACCAATGGAATTGATGGACCAACAGGCAGTTCCATTACCTGAAGAAATGCAAACATGTTTTCCACCGTGACTTCCCCATTCTGCATTCCCACCCACAGGGCAAAATGGTTGCCTTTGTTTTCAAACCCTGCCAGCATTTGTGGCGATTAGATGTATCCAATGATGGCCATTTTCACCTTGTGAGGTTATATCTCATTGTGGTTTTCATTGGCGTCTCTCTCGTCTGTCTTCCTGGTGTTCCTAACCCCTTTCCTTCACCACCCAACCTTTGCCTCTAACACTTAGCCTAGCAGGCAGGCAGCAGGACCCAAACTGCTGCTCAGTCGCAGGAGTGCTCCACTGACAACGGATTGAGGACACTCTTTCATAGAGAAAAGATTTACACAAAGAAAGGAAACTTTCCTATCCTGTTATTTTTTAATTGCACTTACTGGGGGGTGACACAGGTGAGTGAAATTATGCAGGTTTGCAGCGTGGGAGTCTACACTTCATCCTTTGCATGTTGTATTGTGTGTTCACCACCCCATTCAAGTCTGCTTCTGGCAGCACCCGCTGTCCCCCTTCACGCCCTTCTATTGCACCGCCCCACCCCTTTTCCCTTGGTCTTCTCCATACTGTTATCTGGGAAGGTCTTTTCTTACTCCCTTCCGGTTTCCCACCTAGCCTGCACCCCATACCCCCTCTGACAGCTGGCTGCCAGCTCTCTAGGAGCCTCTCCCCATTTTCCTTGTTACTTCAGTTTGTTCATTAGATGCTCCTTATGACAGAGATCCTATGGTATTTATTTGTCGTCCTCTGACTGGCTTATTTCACGGAGCCTAAGATTTTTCAGGTCCATCCACACTGTCACAAAGGGACAGATTTCCATGTACTATTTATTCCATTGTGTGCACATACCACAGTGCTTTTATCCACTCATCTACTCATGGGCACTTGGGCAGCCTGTACAAGTGTTCTATTGTCAATAAGCATGACCTGAGAATGGGGATATAGCCCAGACTGTGGAGGGTGGCAGACGGGTCAAAAAGGCGGGCAGTGTAGTGTGGGGGGGTGGAGAATTCTTGGAAGAAAAGACTTCGTTTTCTTTTGTGACATCTCCTCATCCACTTAATGTTTCTACAGTTAAATGTGGGCCTGAAAGAAGAGGCTGTGGCTTACCTTCCATGTCGGTCCAAGCAAAAACCCTGAAGACACAGGTACCTCAGAATGAACCAGATACCTAATGATCTTCCTATTCTTCATCCAGTGTTTCCCCCACCTTGTGCGTGCTAAAGGATGCCTGCTAATCCCACCACCCCCTTGTTCTTGCTTTCCCATCCTGAAGCAGGAAAGAAGTGTTTCAGTCAAATATTTATTACTACTAGCCTCTCTCAAAATACCCCGTCTCCCAACCTTGCCCTTCCCCCAAACACTGCTTCCCATCAGGCCTCCACACACCCTCATAGACAGATGTGAGAAGGGAAAGGATTCCTCCCAGAAAGCAATCAAAGAAGAGCCCATTCAACAGCCAGGTGTTTTATTGAGGTGAGGGGTTATCATTTGCCCCTCCCTCACATAGCATACTTCTTGGTCCAAGCTCGCGCCATGGTATCATATGCCTTCCTGTCCTTTAGGTACATTCTCCCAATGGATGGAACAAAGGCATTGTTGGGGTTGGGGTCACATAGCAAGGAGCTGATGGACAGCAAGAGTTTGGATATGGTCATTATAGGAGACCACTGGGACCTGAGAATATCGACACAGATATATCCCTTTCGGTTGATATTGGGGTGGTATATCGGGGTGGTGAAGGAAATCGCCGGAGGCCTGAAGGGGTAATTTCGAGGGAATTGTATGTTTAGGCAGAACACCCCTCCCTCATAGGGGCTGTCCGGGGGTCCCATGATGGTCCCCTTCCATTGGAACATGTTGTCATCCACTGGCCCTGCAGAGCACATGGGCGGGGGATCGATCGTGATGTTCGCCAGTTCCTTGTGCAGTCGCCTCAGCGCCGTGGACGTTTCCCAGGCAGCGGGGATGGACTGGATATCCTGACAGGGACCAAGGGGGAACCACGGGTAAGGGGGACCATGGGTTAGGGCGGGCGTGGCTTCTGGGGAAGATGGTTGGAGGGTCAGCCACCCCCCAGGTCGGCGGGTAAGAAGTTGGAACCTGGCTGTGGCGTGTATGGTGGGGGCGGGGGGCAGGGAGAGTTGGGGACTCACTTGGAACAGCAGGACCTGAGAGGCTACTGCTCACCTGTGCGCCGCTGTTCCCTGGCTCCTCAATCCTAGGCTCCTGCACCTCCTCCTCCTGCACCTCTTGCTCCTCCACCCCTGGCTCTTCCATCTCCTTGTCCTCCACTGCTGTCTGCTGCTCAGAGCCTATAGCCCAAGGCTGCGCTGCCTGCGGGGATACTCCGCCTTCCTGCCACAGGACCAGCCGCTCCTGAAGGCCTGCCCCAACAGTTCCTGCTGGCCGGCCCCAAGGGACCCTGTGTTCCCATGGCAGGAGGGAATATGCACTGTGACGTCACAAGGGACAGCTGACCAATCAGCAACTCAGTGGGCGCGTGGCCAGGGGAGACAGATGGCCTCCATCACAGGGAGTATTAGTATAGCAACAATTTTATAGGAATAATAGTGTAGCAACATATTAGAGTTGTCTATGCAATAAAGAAATAAACAGAGAAACAAACAAGTAAATAGTGAACTTGTATGAAACAAATGGTTCTAATCCTCTGTAAAGAAAAAGGAAGCATATCAAGAAAGGGAGCCCCTGGGATATTTTACCACAAAGGGAGGGTTACACAGGAAAATGCACTACAGTCTTGGCTGTCTTTTCGCTCCTGGTCACCCTGCTGATCGGTGTTCTCCTGGGCACACCGCGTTTCCAAGTTGAAGTGCAGGACTTAACGCCAGCTCCTAGGAGATACTTCAGGAGTTTGTGGTCAGAATCAAGAGCTTGTTTCTCACACATGACAAATGCATAGGGGTGAGATTTCACGAGAAAACAACAAGTGTCAGAGTGTACTGAAGGGCAACGTATTTTGGCCACTCTCCTCAAGATTGTCAGCATATCTACTCCCCATCTGTGCTGCTGACTGCAGTGTGAAATGCCAGGGGCAGGGAAGAGTAGCTTAGCTCCACCAGTAGATGTTAAAAATGACCAGAAGCTTCTATGCCCACCATTAATCTCCTTAGATACCCCCTGTGGAGCCATGGCTGCTCTTCTGCAACACTGCGAGTTTCATTGAACTGTTTGGGACATTTCTTTCAACCCAATGTCATTGGCTCAATTTCTTGGAACCTATATAACGTGTGGAGAAATGGTGGAGGGCTCAAGGATTTTTACTCTTGGTCCCAGCACTCGCGGGAGAGTGAGATTTAGATGCATTTAATTCCTGTAGTGATCACCACTAATTTACTGATCAAGGTTGTGTGTTCTGTGTTAGGTGTAAACATAAATACGATATGATCTCTGAGTCAAAGGCATTCGTGGTCTGATACAGGAAGAGGGAAATACATTGACATGTATTTACATCATTAACATCACACGCTATATATACAGCAATAAAAACATATTTGTGGATCCCAGGCTACTGGAAAGACAAGGATGAAAGGTGACTCTTCAGAGGGACTTCTATCTGAGCTGAGTCAGGCATGAGCACTGTCAGTTCATGGGGGGCGGAGGGTAAGCAGGCTTTCAGATGGGAAAAGGGCGGGTAGGAATAATGGCAGATCATGACGGAGCCAGGGGGATAAGCAGATGTGAAAGGCCTGATGCGACAGAAAGCATGACCATTTCCAGGAAGGAAATGCATTTTGCAAAGGGTTAGGTGTTCAATTCCTAGTCAAGGCACATGGCTGGGTTGTGGGCTGTGTCCTCACTAGGGGGCGCCTGAGAGGCCACCATGCCTTGGTGTTTCTCTCCCTCACTTCCTCTCTCTAAAGACGAGTAACTGAAATCCTTCAAAACAAATAGTGAGATAAATATCTTTTCATGTAATAATATTGAATTTAGTAGCGATAAAAGTGAATATAACCAATTATGCAACACCATAATCCCAGAGTTAACATTATGTGTTGTAAATTTTATTCAGAGAAAATGCTCCCTCTCCACTTTACCCCTTACCGCTGCGAGAACGTATTTCCCTGCTATGATGTTGACCTTGGCTATGTGACGTTCTCAATCAATGGCAAGAGGAGGACGTGATGTGTAAACGTGCAAGAAATGCTAATTACGGTCACTCCTCATTAACTTGGGACAGCTGCCTACACAAAATATGTTCTATTGAATGGATACACATTCATTCTTGCCTTCCCTCAGAGGAAACACCTCATTCAATCCAAAGTTCTACCTTCCACCAAAATTCAAGCCTAGACAAGATGAGGAGACTCGACAAAAATCATACTTAAACTGAAGAATCAGAAGTGAGAGATATGTGTTTGCTTTAATCCATGAGATTTATGCTTTGCTTCTTCTTGAGACGAAACCTAACTAAAGTGTTTTGTTTACAAAACATGCTGCATGGCTCCATTTTCAGTACCTTTTGTGGGAGTAATAAGCAAACTGATGCAGACAATTAATGCTTCAGTAGGTGGCATAGTTTTCCCTTTTGGCCGACAATAAGGGGAAGCAACTACAAAGCTGCTGTTGACACTTCTCACGTGGCTTAACTGTACTGGTTGTGGTCCCTTGGCTTCCCTACAGGTCTCAAGATGGCTGTTCTAACCCACATACAGCATCAGCATTCCATGCTGTCGAATGGGAGTCAAGAAAGTGGTGGCACCTTGGCTTTCCTTTTTAACGGATAAAGAAACAGTTTTTCCAAAGGTGACCCTGGCAGACTGGGTTCTGTGCCCTGAGTTGCAGACCGGGATCACATGGCCCCTCACATCTATAATGCAGACCATGAAAGTGAGAAACACTTGGCCCTGATTGGGATGGATAAAATGCAACTCGGTGCTGAAGACTTTTAAAGTGCTTTCCCCACGAAAAACATGCCTTCTGACAGCAATAAAGAAGGGAAGTGGTGATGGTGAATATTGAAGGGGCAAGTAACAATGATTTCCCTTGTTAGAATTAGTTCTTATATCCTTTAATTCTTCCTCTCCCAATCTACTGTCAAGCCAGAGTAGGGAAATGTGTGTGCATAACACAATATATGTAAAACATATGTTTCACCGACTTAAAAAATGTCCTTGATGAAGAATACGACCTTAACAGATGTTATGCCGTTAATTGAAACTGGGTAAGCACTGAAATTATTTGAAGGAAAGAAAGCATGATGTCAAGGTGAAGTCATGTTCACTCCAAGTTCATATTTAGAAGGCAGTCATGCTAAGGCACGGCGAAAGAGAATACAACTTGGTTGGTGTGGCAGATTTAGTGATGCAGAATGTAGCACGAGATCGCATTAAAATGCAGCACAGGTACAGAGCCTGCGAGAGTTTAGGAGCCTTGCGATGTGTGGCGCACATTCTACTGCGAGATCCGTGGCTGAATATGACAAGGAAACCTTCAGATGTCCCAGGAAGGTTAAGACACCAGTGAACAAACCGTGTCAGGGGAAAGCATTTAGTGTCTGTGAGGTAAGAGTCTGTCTGTGTCGCTTTCACACTTGGAAAAATGATGTGAACCATGGCCTTCGCATGCTACGTTAAATCCAGAATAGTATCACGCATCTAGCTTCTGCATACTAGCTTAACTTTTTCCTTTGCATGACAGTATTTTGCTCTGTAAGGGTAAGCGCGTCACCTTGTCTCCACCCTGCAGTCCTTTCTTGGTTTAGTTCAAATGCCCTTCCATAAAACTAGTCTGTAGATATTTTTCTTCCTTTCTGGAACTGCTGGTTTCCTCTGTACTTGGGATGTAATGAAGGATGTTTACAACTATCTTCTGACTTTTAACAACTCCCCCCTTCTTGTATTTTTTTAGACACACTCACGTCATTACTTAAAATGGAAGACATAGCTTCGACTACCTTTGGTGGTTCTTTCCTGCTAGATGAATTGGACATATTTAAAATTCCGTCAGTTTGGCCTTAATTACTTCTGCTTCATGAAATTGTAAAAGGGCATGCGGTTACCTCTAAAAACCGGAGAAAATGAAGAGTACACTAAGCAGAGAATACCCAATTCAAAGTGCATTTTGCAACAATAACAGTCCCAAGCATGTTCTCTGTAATGACAATAGATGTATTGATTATCGGAAACTTGAAAATATGGACTTTGGTAAATATCAGAAAGGATAAAAACTGTCTCTCATACCACAAAGTGAGTAAAAAAAATAATGACAAGTGGTAAAGCTGCTCTCCGCTCTAAGGTCAAGCTGTAACATATCCATAAGGAATCATGAACCATGGTGTCAACCCCATAGAACCAACTTCTAGGATTAATAAATCATTGGACGAAATAAATTGTACACTCTAGGGAAGAAAAAATTAATTCACTCCTTCCATTAACGATGAGAAGCAAATATATGTAGACACAGTAGGCATCCTGTATGGTGAAGTAGTCTTGACATTAACCTACATTTTTCATGGGACCCTTTGAAACCAAATGAAGTAGGGTATTTTTCCAGGTGTAGGTGGTTTTGTGTAGAGAAACTTCACGTACTTAATGGAAATGGGAGAATCAGGGACTCCAAAAGTAAAGTGTGAAATATTTTTGATGAATTAAACAACAGCCCATAAATATTAAAGACCAATATTTTTAAAATCATTACTCTAGATTTTTTCCATTCAGTAAGAAAGACCGTCATTAACCCTGCTCACAGTTTTCACATCTTTCCATAAACATTGGTGGAAAATGGCATTGTTCTTCCTTTTGACATTTCCTGATCCTATCGTATGCGTTACTACGGGGAAAAAAGTATTCAGAGAAGGCCAGAGAAATATCCCTAGATAGCAGTTCATACTCCAGAAAAAATGAACAGTAGAGCGCTTTTTTTCAGGGAAGAAATACAGCGTATGCACAATACTCATTCATGACAGAGGGGGAAAATATATGTCAAAAAACATGCAAAGTTATCACGTCAAGACAGTCACATGAAAAAGACAAAATTTATATAGGACCGTTGTATTTCTTCTACAATTTATAAGTATTGGTGCCAGCTCCTTATAATGTGATATATAACACATACTGGGTTGGTACTCTCTGGGAAGCCCTAGTCAAAGATCATTTGAATATTCTTCATGTATATAAATACATAAGACCTAATGACTTGCTTCCTAGAGTGCTTCAAACGTGGGAGGTCGTTGAAGGGTAAGCACTTCCTTGTTACGTCAACTTGTAGATACATGGAGAGACTCTTGAATATTCATAGAAGGAATGTGTAAAGGGCCAAAGCCTAGGAAATATACATTTCAACTTTATAATCTACAGAAGCATAACATTTCACTTTCCAAGCCTTGAGAAAACGCTGACTATACTAGCAACGCTTCTTACAATCCAGGGTCCTGTTTCAGTAAGTGAAACACTTTCCAAACCACAGTAATAGGCTGGGGGTACTAAGGAGAAGTTCGAGAAGTCTGTCTTATACTACGAGGTTTAATTCAGAGAAAAGATCTTAGGATGAACAAAATGGTAAGTGTGGTCTAAAGCATAAACCTGATTCAGAACCAATGAATTCATCAGGTAAGAATCAGCAATTAATTTTCATTGAAATGTAAACCCCAAACCAAAGGAATACACAAGCATACATGAGCGTACATACTCACACATCTTAAATAGTTTGCAAAGGAAGCCAAACTGCAAGGACTCTATGGACATACAAAGCAGTTAGATGTAACTGAGACAATCGTGCCCATAGTAACAGAGCACACACCAATCAATTAACTTCCAAGACCTGTTATCTGTGAAAGTAGGTTGTTAGACGACATAGTTCCCAAGGCTCCTCATAGGGATGATGTGGTGGGAGTCTTTTAGAGACAACCATGCAATGCTATGGATGGAAGTGGACACCATCATGCTAAGTGATATGTGCCAGGCTGTGACGGAGAAATACCAAATGATCTCACCTTTAAGTACAACATCATCAACTGAGGAAAAAAGGAAACAAAATATGAACAGGGACATGCACATTAACAAGTTAAATGTTAGGCTTCAGGTACAGATAAGAACAGAGGATTTTTTCAAATATTCATATAGGAAAACATTATTCAATGCAAAGACTTTTCATTTCTCTTTGACCATACTACCTCCCACAAAACCACCTCTAACTCCGGTGAGTCCCCACTGCCTCCCTCCAGACCCATCCCCATGTTCGATCCTCCATCTTCCCATCACTTTTGGCTCTGTCCACATCTCCGTATACATGTTCCTGATACCCCTGCCGCCTTCCCCACCCTCATTATCTCCCCGCAACTCCCTCTTGTTTCTGGCTGTTGGGTTTTAGTTCAGGGTCTCTCTGAAAAAAAAAAAAATTCACTTACAATTTTCTGCATGTCTCCCCATCCCTCAACCCTACCCCAGTGTCTCTCATACAAAATTCTTTAATCAAGGAGAGATGGGTCGCGTAGAGACCATCGCTGACATGTTCCTACTACTTTGGAACTGCAGTTTTAGCAGTAGAATGGCAAGGGAAGAGATGAAGGATAAAGACACTTTGGGGAAGATGGATCAAAATCTTGTAATACGTGTAAAGATGGCAGTGGGAGAAAAGGCAGATGGACTTCGAATTTATGATCCTTGAACTTGGGACAATAATAATTGCTCTGATTCAATTGCGTGACACGGGATTGCAACTAGTTTTTAAATAGAAGACGACTCTGCTTCTTATTGTCCAATGACTTTAAGAAACATCCAATGAACACGTTATAGTATGCAATAGAAGACCGCAGGAGGCGTTAAACATCGGAGCCACACTGGGCTACACATTTTCTGAGGCCTGAGACCCTGCCTAATTTACCTTTGTCGTCTTTCTCCAAGGCATTTTAGCAGCAATCTCCACCGCATAATACAATCCCAATAATCCTAGTCTGCATGGATGAGTAATAGAAAACCCCTTGCACGAATAAAGGAACAATAACGATAAATACTCGAAAGAAAGTATAGAGAAAAGTGAATTTGTTGAGGCAGTCCTCAGCTCCCCTGATCCTGCTTTTGATTCCTTCTACTGTGTTCTTCGTTTATAATATTAAACCACAATGAGGTTCCATCTCACAACAGCCGGAGTGGCCAACATAAACAAAGCAAGACACGGATGTCGGAGAGGATGAGGAGAAAAGGGACAACCAGGACATTGTTGGTGCGAATGCAGACTGGTGCGGCCACTGTGGAGAACTGTATGGAATTTCCTCTGCAAACTAAAAATGGAAAAGCCGTTTGACCCAGAAATTCCACTGCTGGGATTGTACCCTTAGAACAGTGAAACACCAATGCCAGAGAACCTGTGCACCCCAATGTCCATAGCACCACGATTCACAATAGCCCAGTGCTGGAGGCTACCTAGGTGCCCATCAGCTAATGAGTGGATCCAAAAACTATGGTACATTTACACAATGGAAATCTGCACCGAAGAGAGAAAGAAGGAGCTGATACACTTTGCAATGGTATGGATGGAACTGGACAGCATTAGGTTAAGTGAAATGCGCCAGGCTGTGAGGGAGAAATACCAAATGATCTCACCTTTAAGGTCAACTGAGGAAAAAAGGAAACAAAATAGAAACAGACACATAGGACTTTAAGAACAATGGTACAATAGTCAGAGGGGAAGAGGGAGGGGATAGAGGGGAGAGTGGTCTACAGGATCTACTACTCTAAAATGCACAAGGAGAAAATCAAAGCGGAGTTTTGAGGTGTCTGGGGGAGGTGGGACTGGCTAGGGTGAGGTGCAGGGATGGGGAGGAAATGCAGTCAATTATAACTGAATAAACATAAAATTAAATCAATATCTATTAAAAATTAAACCTAGTAGAAGGGTTTTATGAAAATCGTGTTTTATGGCTAAAAAATAAAAATTAAGTTTTGAAGTTAAAACAAAAGAAAAACCTGACTTTGATGAGAGCCTAGAGTTAGGAATAGAAAGAGTGGAAACCAGTGAGGAAGACAGAACACAGTCATAGAAGAAAAATAACCAGGGGTATTGTGTCATCGCTGCCTTTGTTTTCCTGTATCAATAATGTCATTCCCATTCCTCTTCCTATACCACCCTTACCTCCTCCGGTCTATTTTGCTCCTATCATTAATGTTTCTTATTCCCTGTACCTTTTCCCCCGTTGTCGGTCCACCCCCTCCCGCTAATAACCCTCCATATTACCTCCATTTCTGCCATTCAGTTCCTGTTGGAATTGTCTGCGTAGTGTGTTTTTATTTTTGCTTTTAAGGTTAGGTTGTTGATAGATGTGACTTTGCTGCCATTTTATTCGCATTTTTTTTTTACCTTCTTTTTCCTTAGGCAACTTTCTGTATCTTTTCATATAATAAGGGCTTGGAGATGATGAACTCCTTTAAATTGAACTTGTCTGGGCAGCACTTTATCTGCCCGAGCGTTCGAAAAGACAGCTTTGCTGGACAGAACAATCTTGGATGGAGTTCCTTGCATTTCATCACTTGGGATACTTCTTCCCAGCCCTTTCTTGCCTCCAATGTTTCTGTTGAGAAATCAGCTGACAATCTTTTGGGAATTCCTTTGTAGGTAACTGTCTCCTTATCTCTTGCAGCTTCTCAGATTCTCTCCTTATCTTTAATCTCGGGCAATGTAATTGTGCTGTGCCTTGGTTTTTCCTCTTTGGGTCCAACTGCCTTGGGACTCTCTGGGCTTCCTGGACTTCCTGGAAGGCTGTTTCTTGTGCCAGATAGGGGAAGTTGTCCTTCATTCACTTTTCAAAGAATGTCTCCATTTCTTGTTCTTCCTCTTGTCCTCCTGCCACCACTATGATTTGGATGTTGGACCACTTAGAATTACCCTGGAGGTTCCTAAGACTCTCCTCAATGATTTGAATCGTTGTTTCTTCATTCTGTTCTGGTTGAATGTGTTTTTCTTCCTTCTGCTCCAAACTGTTCGTCTCAGTCCCGCTTTCCTTCCCGTCCGTGTTGGTTCCCTGAACATGTTCCTCTATTTCACTTTTCCTAGGCTGTACTTGTTCCTCTATGTTGTGACCATACTCAGCCAATTGCTGAGCATCACAACGACCAGCATTTGGAACTGTGCCTCTGGTAGGTTGGCTAACCCTTCATCACTTAGCTGCATTTTTGTCGGAGCTTTGATCTCTTCTTTCATTTGGGCCATGTGTTTTTGGTTGTTTGTTTCAGAGTGCCTCTTATGTGGTAATGGGCAGAGCCTTAGGGTTTCATTAGGGCAGCCCACCTGGCCGTGCTGTGAGCCGTATTTTGGGGAGGGGTGTGACAGGGAACGATGCTGCTTGCCTAGCTCTCTGCTGGCTTTCAGTCACTTCCCCTACTACCCACAATCAAAACAGTCCCATGTGAAGCTGATTCTCAGGGGAGTGGTTTTGTATACGTTCTCGGACTGTGTGTGTCTCTCCAAGGAACTCTCCTGTGAGGCTGAGAGTGTTCTGTGCTGCTGCAAACCCCTCAGGTGTTTCCCAGCAGAGGTTTGAGGTTTTATTTAGCTGCGCTGGAGCCCTGGCTTGCGTCGTCCATTTCGCTCCACCGTTGTTCATCTCCATTGATCTGCTAGCAAATATGCTACCCCTCGCTCTGGAGCTGCTGCCTTGCCTGGTCCACCAGCCACCTGTCTGCCAGGGCCGCCTCTCCCGTCCCAGTTCTCCAGCCACCTTCCTGCTGCGAGTCCTCTCCACCCCTACTTGCCGCTTCTACCCCTCCTACTGGTCTGTGTGAATGTTTAGTCTGTAACTCCTTGGTTGTTGGACTCTCATCCAGTTCCATTTTCTGCCAGTTTCTGGCTGGTTTTTGTTTTTAAATTCATTGCTCTCCTTGTTTTGGCTGTGTGAGGAGGGAAAGGGCATCTACGTATGCCTGTGTCTTCGCCAGAGGTGACTCTAGTGTCTTTCCAATGGTACTGCAATTTGTTGAGGGAGGAAATATTTATTACTATTTCCATAAAGCCTAGAATTATTGGGTGGATAGTTACTGTTTCCAAATAACATTTTCTCACTGAGACTTCAAAACCATTTCTTGGACGAAGTATAATTTATTTTATTTTGCCAATCAGAAACTTGAGGCTCAAAGAGATACAAAATTATTCAAAGCTGCATCAAGAGACTGTGATGAAGGCAGTCCCGGGTGCCTCCAAAGCCCTACTTTTCTTCACCATAGCGTAGAGGTAAGGGATATTTAGCCCTCCCAGGTGTGGCTACATCGGTTTTGTGTCACCCTACACAGTCAGAAGGTGCTGGTTTGATTGCCATAGGGCACGTGCCCTGGATGCAGGTTCGGTCCCCACGTTGGCTGTGAATGAGAGGCAATGATTGATGCTTCACTCTCAGATTGATGTTTCTGTCTCTAACAAACCCCAAACGGTTAAAAAAATGTGATGTGTAATATTGTTAATATGACTGGAGGGAGTAATAAAGGAGAAGTTTATTATTCTATTGAATCTTCCATAGGTTTCTGTGTGTTAAGTCACCCTAGCTAAGTGGTTTCGTAATATGGAAGACAGGAGCCTTCATTCGGTTCCCTGTACTATCCCATTTTAAGACATTCCCTGCCTAGTCTCCTGTCTGCTGTAAGACGGAAGTGACAATGAGAGTAGCCTCCAGAGACTGTTTCCAAGAAGGAAAACAATGGTTGAAGACAAGAATGGTCATACCAGGTGCAAGCACAGTGATGAGAAGAGCAGAATTGGAGGCTTACTTCCTAATCCTGAGAGATGTCAAGAATGTAAAGGGTAGCCTGTCCTTTTCTGACAAAATCAAGAACAGAGATGACATTCAATTATCATACCCAAAACAAGGGCTCAGGCGTTTAACAAGTGTTTTATTTTTACAAAATCCTTCGATTGAGGCCTTATCTCCATGTTCCCACATGAAATATGCCTATTGAAGAGGTACTGTGATGCTGTGTACATCAAGTGAACAATAGGTTCGTCTTCATAGCTGCTCAGGACGAAAGACCCAGTCATTCACTTGCTGCTGTCGTACTAGCCAGACTATTTCTTGTCAAGCACTTGTCTGTGGAAAGGGAAAATGTACATTTTCTAGCAATGACGTTTCCTCGGAGTAAATCTAACATGGACTGACTCAGCACAGCTCGGGATGACACACGTAACATTTACCACTGCCATACTGGAATCAATATTGCGACGATAATGTCTTGAATATCCACGCAATTGGTGAAATATAGAATCAGACCTAATGGGTATTTGCCTTTCGCTGAATCCCAGGAAGGAACAAATGTCACGTCTGTCTGTTTTGTCACGTGTGAGAAAGGAAAACTGCATACAAATATATTTCTTCTCCTATCCCCAGATATTTCTCCTCATGGTAAGTTTATATTTCACCGAATGTCTTTCAGTTTGAAAGTTAAAAGAAAGTCAGTTATCAGTTTGCAAGTGATATTCAAGCATTCTCTATTATTTCATATATAATAACGAATGGAAACATTAAATATGGCGGCAGAGGAACCAACTTTTTTCCAGTGTTGTTTCCTCATTTCCTCTTGTTCCCTCCCTTGAAAAACACACATTTCCATTCGATGAGAAATATTTCCAGTCAGGAGGTGAGTGTAAAAAATGTTTTTCTCCATGTTTTCTATGCACATGATACATACAATTCTTTTTCAAAATAATGTTAATTTCTTTCTGAAAGAATGCATGTGTAGACGTATAGAAAGTATTATGTACGTGTGTATATATCATTACCTTAGTTCTCTCATAGAAAGCATGTGCTTAGATTCTAAAGTGGGTTACCTGGTAGATACGATTTGAATTATACTCTCAATCAATGGATAAGACTCCAAGGACCTGATCTATCCTTTGTTTTGCAATATTATTACCATTCATGAAACCATCAAGTACACTGAAATTTTGATAAATGGAGTGTTAACACTGTTTCTCCCCTTGGAGTCACAGCATAGTTCCCAGCAGTCATAGTTGCTTCTCACAAGTGCCTCTCTCATCGCCATGGATGATGTGTATTTACATCGGAATCTCATTCACTCAGAGCAGAAGTGCTACACTTTCTTCCAAGGTACTTTGATTCCATTACCTGGCCTCCACAAGGAACTCAGTGAACTGACCCATTTTGCCAGTGACTGTGGCCCAGTTACCTGAATAAGCCAAATTCTCAGTGGAGATCCAGGAACTGTGCGGACAATGTCCCGGAAATACCTTCTCGGAATATTTCAGAGCATGACACAGGAACGGGAGCCAGGACACAATGTGTTCTTCCTGTGGGTAGAGTTCTGTGGTGGGTTTAGTGAGGAGGGAAGGGAACACTGCCAATTATTGGCCAAGTTGTTTTGAAGGGACTAGTTTTTAATGTACATTTTGGGGGTTGTTTCTGCTAATACAGTTGTTCACACCTCTTCCCCCTTGGCTCTCCTGCACCCAGCTGCCGCTCCTCTTCCCTCTGGCCACCCCCCCCATTGTGATCCGTGTCCAAGGATCCTGAACAGCTGTCCTTCCAGTAATCCCTTCACCTTCTTCTTCCATTCACCCAGCCGCTTCCCTTGCGACAACCCTCGTTCTGTTTCGTGTATCATCCCTGTTTCTACATTTTTGTTAGGTTATAGAACTCATTGGATTCCACACGTGCCTATTTTGCAGTCTTTAGTGTCCATTTCAAATGGTAGATATCCTTTCAAAATGCATGGATTACTTAAGATCATTTGGAAAATATATTTAGACACATTACCCTTCAACATATAATTCATGTAGCCAGACTCTGACTCTTCATTGAGCCTTTAATTCCACTCAGGAGATTGGTTACCCTTTGCTGTCAGCATTAATCCTATAAAATTCGCAAAAAAAAAAAAAAAGAAAAAAAAAGAAAAGAAAAAGCGGTGCACGCGAGGGGCGCTAAATAGTATTTCTCCCTCAACACCTGCCTTATTTCACTTAGCATAGTGCCCACAACTTTCACCCATGCCATTGCACAGGGTATTAGCTCCTTCTTTCTCTCCGCTGCGTAAAATTCCATTGTCTAAAAGTACCATACTTTTTGGATCCTCTCATTAACTGATGGGCACTTAAGTTACTTCCAGTACTTGGTTATTGTAAATTGTGTTGCTCTGAACATTGGGGTGCAGAGGATCTCAAGTTGAACTGGAACATAATCAAGAAAAGAAAAAGCAAACAAAATATAACCAGAGATATTGAAATTAAGAACATTGTAACAGTAGCCACAGGGCATTGGGACGCCATAGGGGGGACAGTGCTCTATAGGAGCTACTATATAGGACACAAGGATAAATTTAAAGGGGAGGTTAGAGGGGAGTAGTGAGGTGGGACTTGCCCGGGGTGGGGGAGCGAACAGGAGATAATCCAGACAATTGTAACTGAATAAAATAAATTAATTAATTTTTAAAATGAGGGTTTAAATCAGTTGGTTTTTCCACATAAACTTTTCTGCACATCCCAGGTCTCTACTCCCAGCTCTCAGACACAAATGCACATGTGAGACTCAGTTCTATTTCTACATCTGCCTTGTCAAAGTAACACGTGTTTTTACCATTTACTTTACCTCCCGTGGATCAGTTGTTGCATCTGTTCATTTGCAATTCGTAAGGAAGTCAAATCCTCCACACACGTGACTCGCTCTTAGTAGAACAGAAACCACCGAACATCACAGATTAGACTATGAGGTCCTGGCAGAAGGCACCTGGAAAGGGAACGCCTGCAAACCAGCTGCACTACCGTTTATCCAGGGATGGACTGGAAGCTAGTGATCGTCTTAGCCAAAATATGTGCACTGCAAACCACTTGGCTGAAGCTATGAGGCCGAAATTTGTAAGTAAAGTTCACCTCTGACCACCCGGTGGTGTCTGCCTGAAGTGCTGTGCAGGAAGGAAAGGGACACCAAAGGAATGCTCCCCGCTATGCACCCTTGATAACATGCCTCCCAACCAAGCTCACCATATTTGCTCAGACGCCTCTGTCCGGACCTTCTCTTTCCAACAGCTGTAGTGAAGGGAAAATTCTGCCGTCCTGAAAGTGCTTTTTGGGAAAGGAATCGTAAGCTATTTATCAAGAAACAAACCACTCTCGGAACCGTGGGTCTTCCTCCCTTTCCTGCCCTAGAGACTCAGACAGAGAAACTGCTGAATGTCCTCAGCCTAATGGAACTAAGTGTGAAGAGTAGACCGCTTAAGGCATGTCCCCATAGCCGAGTACCTGCTGCGTCCCATTGTTGCGGATTCACCCAGAACTAAGGCCCTGGCCTGTGTGCTTGGCGCTTCCTCAACTGCTTGTAAATCACTCTTTCGCATTCCTCAAAATCTAGTACCATGTTACCCTGCCTTTTCTTCTTTGTCCACAATGTCCCAGCAACCCGGTGTTGTCTCACTGTCTTTGGAATTCCCGTGGATGTGTCATGCTAGTGTGAATTACCCATGAACGTCTATTGAACTTGCATTTTCTCCTATCAGCCCACCTCTATCAATTTGGTTATTAGCCCAGCCTGAAGAACTTAAAAGGAGGAAGGAAAAGCATTAAACATTTTCAGCCCCCACAGTAGTTTATCCCAATCTATCTTTGCATATATTTAATGCATGGAAAGAGATTTACTTATATGTCCATGGATTCTTATTAAATTGTAAACAGCATATATTAATAATACCTACATTTAATGAGTGTAGTGTCCTGGGTTTTTCGGTTTTTGTTTTTGTTTTTGTTTTCTATTTCTGCAAATCTCTTTATTTGCCAGCTTAAGGAAGACAGAGGCATTCGTATGTCTGCTCCTTTCTACAAACTACTGGAAGATATTGTTTTGGTTGAAGGAAATGATGAAAAGATGGCCTCACTCAGACATAGAGTGCAAAGAGGGACCACACAGACTGCCTGTAGGGTCCCAAGGTCCTGAAAAGGCTGTTAGATGCCTCTTTCTCATGACACCAATGAGCAATCCTGGAAGGAATCAGCACCCTAATGTTATGAAAGCAGAATTTGGAAAATCTCTCCTGTCAGTCAGGTCATCAGGATCTGCCCCTTTCACATAGCTCTAAATCCTCTCTCACGTGGATGCTCAAAGTCCCTGCACACCTGGTATTTGAGTTTAGCCACTCTTGCCTTTTGAATTCTGACCCTCTCACTCCTTGGCGCTGATTACTTAATTGTTCTTACTCATTTATAATGTTGACCTGTAGCATGGCGCATCTTTGTGGATTCTCAGGGTATAAATACACCAATGGAATTGATGGACCAACAGGCAGTTCCATTACCTGAAGAAATGTAAACACGTTTTCCACCGTGACTTCCCCATTCTGCATTCCCACCCACAGGGCAAAATGGTTGCCTTTGTTTTCAAACCCTGCCAGCATTTGTGGCGATTAGATGTATCCAATGATGGCCATTTTCACCTTGTGAGGTTATATCTCATTGTGGTTTTCATTGGCGTCTCTCTCGTCTGTCTTCCTGGTGTTCCTAACCCCTTTCCTTCACCACCCAACCTTTGCCTCTAACACTTAGCCTAGCAGGCAGGCAGCAGGACCCAAACTGCTGCTCAGTCGCAGGAGTGCTCCACTGACAACGGATTGAGGACACTCTTTCATAGAGAAAAGATTTACACAAAGAAAGGAAACTTTCCTATCCTGTTATTTTTTAATTGCACTTACTGGGGGGTGACACAGGTGAGTGAAATTATGCAGGTTTGCAGCGTGGGAGTCTACACTTCATCCTTTGCATGTTGTATTGTGTGTTCACCACCCCATTCAAGTCTGCTTCTGGCAGCACCCGCTGTCCCCCTTCACGCCCTTCTATTGCACC
Source organism: Desmodus rotundus (assembly GCF_022682495.2). NCBI lineage: Eukaryota > Metazoa > Chordata > Mammalia > Chiroptera > Phyllostomidae > Desmodus > Desmodus rotundus. The sequence continues at coordinate 947,804 of NC_092332.1, read as the reverse complement.
GCCCCACCCCTTTTCCCTTGGTCTTCTCCATACTGTTATCTGGGAAGGTCTTTTCTTACTCCCTTCCGGTTTCCCACCTAGCCTGCACCCCATACCCCCTCTGACAGCTGGCTGCCAGCTCTCTAGGAGCCTCTCCCCATTTTCCTTGTTACTTCAGTTTGTTCATTAGATGCTCCTTATGACAGAGATCCTATGGTATTTATTTGTCGTCCTCTGACTGGCTTATTTCACGGAGCCTAAGATTTTTCAGGTCCATCCACACTGTCACAAAGGGACAGATTTCCATGTACTATTTATTCCATTGTGTGCACATACCACAGTGCTTTTATCCACTCATCTACTCATGGGCACTTGGGCAGCCTGTACAAGTGTTCTATTGTCAATAAGCATGACCTGAGAATGGGGATATAGCCCAGACTGTGGAGGGTGGCAGACGGGGCAAAAAGGCGGGCAGTGTAGTGTGGGGGGGTGGCGAATTCTTGGAAGAAAAGACTTCGTTTTCTTTTGTGACATCTCCTCATCCACTTAATGTTTCTACAGTTAAATGTGGGCCTGAAAGAAGAGGCTGTGGCTTACCTTCCATGTCGGTCCAAGCAAAAACCCTGAAGACACAGGTACCTCAGAATGAACCAGATACCTAATGATCTTCCTATTCTTCATCCAGTGTTTCCCCCACCTTGTGCGTGCTAAAGGATGCCTGCTAATCCCACCACCCCCTTGTTCTTGCTTTCCCATCCTGAAGCAGGAAAGAAGTGTTTCAGTCAAATATTTATTACTACTAGCCTCTCTCAAAATACCCCGTCTCCCAACCTTGCCCTTCCCCCAAACACTGCTTCCCACCAGGCCTCGACACACCCTCATAGGCAGATGTGAGAAGGGAAAGGATTCCTCCCAGAAAGCAATCAAAGAAGAGCCCATTCAACAGCCAGGTGTTTTATTGAGGTGAGGGGTTATCATTTGCCCCTCCCTCACATAGCATACTTCTTGGTCCAAGCTCGCGCCATGGTATCATATGCCTTCCTGTCCTTTAGGTACATTCTCCCAATGGATGGAACAAAGGCATGGTTGGGGTTGGGGTCACATAGCAAGGAGCTGATGGACAGCAAGAGTTTGGATATGGTCATTATAGGAGACCACTGGGACCTGAGAATATCGACACAGATATATCCCTTTCGGTTGATATTGGGGTGGTAGATCGGGGTGGTGAAGGAAATCGCCGGAGGCCTGAAGGGGTAATTTCGAGGGAATTGTATGTTTAGGCAGAACACCCCTCCCTCATAGGGGCTGTCCGGGGGTCCCATGATGGTCCCCTTCCATTGGAACATGTTGTCATCCACTGGCCCTGCAGAGCACATGGGCGGGGGATCGATCGTGATGTTCGCCAGTTCCTTGTGCAGTCGCCTCAGCGCCGTGGACGTGTCCCAGGCAGCGGGGATGGACTGGATATCCTGACAGGGACCAAGGGGGAACCACGGGTAAGGGGGACCATGGGTTAGGGCGGGCGTGGCTTCTGGGGAAGATGGTTGCAGGGTCAGCCACCCCCCAGGTCGGCGGGTAAGAAGTTGGAACCTGGCTGTGGCGTGTATGGTGGGGGCGGGGGGCAGGGAGAGTTGGGGACTCACTTGGAACAGCAGGACCTGAGAGGCTACTGCTCACCTGTGCGCCGCTGTTCCCTGGCTCCTCAATCCTAGGCTCCTGCACCTCCTCCTCCTGCACCTCTTGCTCCTCCACCCCTGGCTCTTCCATCTCCTTGTCCTCCACTGCTGTCTGCTGCTCAGAGCCTATAGCCCAAGGCTGCGCTGCCTGCGGGGATACTCCGCCTTCCTGCCACAGGACCAGCCGCTCCTGAAGGCCTGCCCCAACAGTTCCTGCTGGCCGGCCCCAAGGGACCCTGTGTTCCCATGGCAGGAGGGAATATGCACTGTGACGTCACAAGGGACAGCTGACCAATCAGCAACTCAGTGGGCGCGTGGCCAGGGGAGACAGATGGCCTCCATCACAGGGAGTATTAGTATAGCAACAATTTTATAGGAATAAAAGTGTAGCAACATATTAGAGTTGTCTATGCAATAAAGAAATAAACAGAGAAACAAACAAGTAAATAGTGAACTTGTATGAAACAAATGGTTCTAATCCTCTGTAAAGAAAAAGGAAGCATATCAAGAAAGGGAGCCCCTGGGATATTTTACCACAAAGGGAGGATTACACAGGAAAATGCACTACAGTCTTGGCTGTCTTTTCGCTCCTGGTCACCCTGCTGATCGGTGTTCTCCTGGGCACACCGCGTTTCCAAGTTGAAGTGCAGGACTTAACGCCAGCTCCTAGGAGATACTTCAGGAGTTTGTGGTCAGAATCAAGAGCTTGTTTCTCACACATGACAAATGCATAGGGGTGAGATTTCACGAGAAAACAACAAGTGTCAGAGTGTCCTGAAGGGCAACGTATTTTGGCCACTCTCCTCAAGATTCTCAGCATATCTACTCCCCATCTGTGCTGCTGACTGCAGTGTGAAATGCCAGGGGCAGGGAAGAGTAGCTTAGCTCCACCAGTAGATGTTCAAAATGACCAGAAGCTTCTATGCCCACCATTAATCTCCTTAGATACCCCCTGTGGAGCCATGGCTGCTCTTCTGCAACACTGCGAGTTTCATCGAACTGTTTGGGACATTTCTTTCAACCCAATGTCATTGGCTGAATTTCTTGGAACCTATATAACGTGTGGAGAAATGGTTGAGGGCTCAAGGATTTTTACTCTTGGTCCCAGCACTCGCGGGAGAGTGAGATTTAGATGCATTTAATTCCTGTAGTGATCACCACTAATTTACTGATCAAGGTTGTGTGTTCTATGTTAGGTGTAAACATAAATACGATATGATCTCTGAGTCAAAGGCATTCGTGGTCTGATACAGGAAGAGGGAAATACATTGACATGTATTTACATCATTAACATCGCACGCTATATATACAGCAATAAAAACATATTTGTGGATCCCGGGCTACTGGAAAGACAAGGATGAAAGGTGACTCTTCAGAGGGACTTCTATCTGAGCTGAGTCAGGCATGAGCACTGTCAGTTCATGGGGGGCGGAGGGTAAGCAGGCTTTCAGATGGGAAAAGGGCGGGTAGGAATAATGGCAGATCATAACGGAGCCAGGGGAATAAGCAGATGTGAAAGGCCTGATGCGACAGAAAGCATGACCATTTCCAGGAAGGAAATGCATTTTGCAAAGGGTTAGGTGTTCAATTCCTAGTCAAGGCACATGGCTGGGTTGTGGGCTGTGTCCTCACTAGGGGGCGCCTGAGAGGCCACCATGCCTTGGTGTTTCTCTCCCTCACTTCCTCTCTCTAAAGACGAGTAACTGAAATCCTTCAAAACAAATAGTGAGATAAATATCTTTTCATGTAATAATATTGAATTTAGTAGCGATAAAAGTGAATATAACCAATTATGCAACACCATAATCCCAGAGTTAACATTATGTGTTGTAAATTTTATTCAGAGAAAATGCTCCCTCTCCACTTTACCCCTTACCGCTGCGAGAACGTATTTCGCTGCTATGATGTTGACCTTGGCTATGTGACGTTCTCAATCAATGGCAAGAGGAGGACGTGATGTGTCAACGTGCAAGAAATGCTAATTACGGTCACTCCTCATTAACTTGGGACAGCTGCCTACACAAAAAATGTTCTATTGAATGGATACACATTCATTCTTGCCTTCCCTCAGAGGAAACACCTCATTCAATCCCAAGTTCTACCTTCCACCAAAATTCAAGCCAAGACAAGATGAGGAGACTCGACAAAAATCATACTTAAACTGAAGACTCAGAAGTGAGAGATATGTGTTTGCTTTAATCCATGAGATTTATGCTTTGCTTCTTCTTGAGACGAAACCTAACTAAAGTGTTTTGTTTACAAAACATGCTGCATGGCTCCATTTTCAATCCCTTTTGTGGGAGTAATAAGCAAACTGATGCAGACAATTAATGCTTCAGTAGGTGGCATAGTTTTCCTTTTTGGCCGACAATAAGGGGAAGCAACTACAAAGCTGCTGTTGACACTTCTCACGTGGCTTAACTGTACTGGTTGTGGTCCCTTGGCTTCCCTACAGGTCTCAAGATGGCTGTTCTAACCCACATACAGCATCAGCATTCCATGCTGTCGAATGGGAGTCAAGAAAGTGGTGGCACCTTGGCTTTCCTTTTTAACGGATAAAGAAACAGTTTTTCCAAAGGTGACCCTGGCAGACTGGGTTCTGTGCCCTGAGTTGCAGACCGGGATCACATGGCCCCTCACATCTATAATGCAGACCATGAAAGTGAGAAACACTTGGCCCTGATTGGGATAGATAAAATGCAACTCGGTGCTGAAGACTTTTAAAGTGCTTTCCCCACGAAAAACATGCCTTCTGACAGCAATAAAGAAGGGAAGTGGTGATGGTGAATATTGAAGGGGCAAGTAACAATGATTTCCCATGTTAGAATTAGTTCTTATATCCTTTAATTCTTCCTCTCCCAATCTACTGTCAAGCCAGAGTAGGGAAATGTGTGTGCATAACACAATATATGTAAAACATATGTTTCACCGACTTAAAAAATGTCCTTGATGAAGAATACGACCTTAACAGATGTTATGCCGTTAATTGAAACTGGGTAAGCACTGAAATTATTTGAAGGAAAGAAAGCATGATGTCAAGGTGAAGTCATGTTCACTCCAAGTTCATATTTAGAAGGCAGTCATGCTAAGGCACGGCGAAAGAGAATACAACTTGGTTGGTGTGGCAGATTTAGTGATGCAGAATGTAGCACGAGATCGCATTAAAATGCAGCACAGGTACAGAGCCTGAGAGAGTTTAGGAGCCTTGCGATGTGTGGCGCACATTCTACTGAGAGATCCGTGGCTGAATATGACAAGGAAACCTTCAGATGTCCCAGGAAGGTTAACACACCAGTGAACAAACCGTGTCAGGGGAAAGCATTTAGTGTCTGTGAGGTAAGAGTCTGTCTGTGTCGCTTTCACACTTAGAAAAATGATGTGAACCATGGCCTTCGCATGCTACGTTAAATCCAGAATAGTATCACGCATCTAGCTTCTGCATACTAGCTTAACTTTTTCCTTTGCATGACAGTATTTTGCTCTGTAAGGGTAAGCGCGTCACCTTGTCTCCACCCTGCAGTACTTTCTTGGTTTAGTTCAAATGCCCTCCATAAAACTAGTCTGTAGATATTTTACTTCCTTTCTGGAACTGCTGGTTTCCTCTGTACTTGGGATGTAATGAAGTATGTTTACAACTATCTTCTGACTCTTAACAACTCCCCCCTTCTTGTATTTTTTTAGACACACTCACGTCATTACTTAAAATGGAAGACATAGCTTCGACTACCTTTGCTGGTTCTTTCCTGCTAGATGAATTGGACATATTTAAAATTCCGTCAGTTTGGCCTTAATTACTTCTGCTTCATGAAATTGTAAAAGGGCATGCGGTTACCTCTAAAAACCGGAGAAAATGAAGAGTACTCTAAGCAGAGAAGACCCAATTCAAAGTGCATTTTGCAACAATAACAGTCCCAAGCATGTTCTCTGTAATGACAATAGATGTATTGATTATCGGAAACTTGAAAATATGGACTTTGGTAAATATCAGAAAGGATAAAAACTGTCTCTCATACCACAAAGTGAGTAAAAAAATAATGACAAGTGGTAAAGCTGCTCTCCGCTCTAAGGTCAAGCTGTAACATATCCATAAGGAATCATGAAACATAGGTGTCAACCCCATAGAACCAACTTCTAGGATTAATAAATGATTGGACGAAATAAATTGTACACTCTAGGGAAGAAAAAATTAATTCACTCCTTCCATTAACGATGAGAAGCAAATATATGTAGACACAGTAGGCCTCCTGTATGGTGAAGTAGTCTTGACATTAACCTACATTTTTCATGGGACCTTTTGAAACCAAATGAAGTAGGGTATTTTTCCAGGTGTAGGTGGTTTTGTGTAGAGAAACTTCACGTACTTAATGGAAATGGGAGAATCAGGGACTCCAAAAGTAAAGTGTGAAATATTTTTGATGAATTAACAACAGCCCATAAATATTAAAGACCAATATTTTTAAAATCATTACTCTAGATATTTTCCATTCAGTAAGAAAGACCGTCATTAACCCTGCTCACAGTTTTCACATCTTTCCATAAACATTGGTGGAAAATGGCATTGTTCTTCCTTTTGACATTTCCTGATCCTATCGTATGCGTTACTACGGGGAAAAAAGTATTCAGAGAAGGCCAGAGAAATATCCCTAGATAGCAGTTCATACTCCAGAAAAAATGAACAGTAGAGCGCTTTTTTTCAGGGAAGAAATACAGCGTATGCACAATACTCATTCATGACAGAGGGGGAAAATATATGTCAAAAAACATGCAAAGTTATCACGTCAAGACAGTCACATGAAAAAGACAAAATTTATATAGGACCGTTGTATTTCTTCTACAATTTATAAGTATTGGTGCCAGCTCCTTATAATGTGATATATAACACATACTGGGTTGGTACTCTCTGGGAAGCCCTAGTCAAAGATCATTTGAATATTCTTCATGTATATAAATACATAAGACCTAATGACTTGCTTCCTAGAGTGCTTCAAATGTGGGAGGTCGTTGAAGGGTAAGCACTTCCTTGTTACGTCAACTTGTAGATACATGGAGAGACTCTTGAATATTCATAGAAGGAATGTGTAAAGGGCCAAAGCCTAGGAAATATACATTTCAACTTTATAATCTACAGAAGCATAACATTTCACTTTCCAAGCCTTGAGAAAACGCTGACTATACTAGCAACGCTTCTTACAATCCAGGGTCCTGTTTCAGTAAGTGAAACACTTTCCAAACCACAGTAATAGGCTGGGGGTACTAAGGAGAAGTTCGAGAAGTCTGTCTTATACTACGAGGTTTAATTCAGAGAAAAGATCTTAGGATGAACAAAATGGTAAGTGTGGTCTAAAGCATAAACCTGATTCAGAACCAATGAATTCATCAGGTAAGAATCAGCAATTAATTTTCATTTAGATGCAAACCCCAAACCAAAGGAATACACAAGCATACATGAGCGTACATACTCACATATCTTAAATAGTTTGCAAAGGAAGCCAAACTGCAAGGACTCTATGGACATACAAAGCAGTTAGATGTAACTGAGACAATCGTGCTCATAGTAACAGAGCACACACCAATCAATTAACTTCCAAGACCTGTTATCTGTGAAAGTAGGTTGTTAGACGACATAGTTCCCAAGGCTCCTCATAGGGATGATGTGGTGGGAGTCTTTTAGAGACAACCATGCAATGCTATGGATGGAAGTGGACACCATCATGCTAAGTGAAATGTGCCAGGCTGTGACGGAGAAATACCAAATGATCTCACCTTTAAGTACAACATCATCAACTGAGGAAAAAAGGAAACAAAATATGAACAGGGACATGCACATTAACAAGTTAAATGTTAGGCTTCAGGTACAGATAAGAACAGGATTTTTTCAAATATTCATATAGGAAAACATTATTCAATGCAAAGACTTTTCATTTCTCTTTGACCATACTACCTCCCACAAAACCACCTCTAACTCCGTTGAGTCCCCACTGCCTCCCTCCAGACCCATCCCCATGTTCGATCCTCCATCTTCCCATCACTTTTGGGTCTGTCCACATCTCCGTATACATGTTCCTGATACCCCTGCCCCCTTCCCCACCCTCATTATCTCCCCGCAACTCCCTCTTGCTTCTGGCTGTTGGGTTTTAGTTCAGGGTCTCTCTGAAAAAAAAAATTCACTTACAATTTTCTGCATGTCTCCCCATCCCTCAACCCTACCCCAGTGTCTCTCATACAAAATTCTTTAATCAAGGACAGATGGGTCACGAAGAGACCATCGCTGACATGTTCCTACTACTTTGGAACTGCAGTTTTAGCAGTAGAATGGCAAGGGAAGAGATGAAGGATAAAGACACTTTGGGGAAGATGGATCAAAATCTTGTAATACGTGTAAAGATGGCAGTGGGAGAAAAGGCAGATGGACTTCGAATTTATGATCCTTGAACTTGGGACAATAATAATTGCGCTGATTCAATTGCGTGACACGGGATTGCAACTAGTTTTTAAATAGAAGACGACTCTGCTTCTTATTGTCCAATGACTTTAAGAAACATCCAATGAACACGTTATAGTATGCAATAGAAGACCGCAGGAGGCGTTAAACATCGGAGCCACACTGGGCTGCACATTTTCTGAGGCCTGAGACCCTGCCTAATTTACCTTTGTCGTCTTTCTCCAAGGCATTTTAGCAGCAATCTCCACCGCATAATACAATCCCAATAATCCTAGTCTGCATGGATGAGTAATAGAAAACCCCTTGCACGAATAAAGGAACAATAACGATAAATACTCGAAAGAAAGTATAGAGAAAAGTGAATTTGTTGAGGCGGTCCTCAGCTCCCCCGATCCTGCTTTTGATTCCTTCTACTGTGTTCTTCGTTTATAAAATTAAACCACAATGAGGTTCCATCTCACAACAGCCGGAGTGGCCAACATAAACAAAGCAAGACACGGATGTCGGAGAGGATGAGGAGAAAAGGGACAACCAGGACATTGTTGGTGCGAATGCAGACTGGTGCGGCCACTGTGGAGAACTGTATGGAATTTCCTCTGCAAACTAAAAATGGAAAAGCCGTTTGACCCAGAAATTCCACTGCTGGGATTGTACCCTTAGAACACTGAAACACCAATGCCAGAGAACCTGTGCACCCCAATGTCCATAGCACCACGATTCACAATAGCCCAGTGCTGGAGGCTACCTAGGTGCCCATCAGCTAATGAGTGGATCCAAAAACTATGGTACATTTACACAATGGAAATCTGCACCGAAGAGAGAAAGAAGGAGCTGATACACTTTGCAATGGTATGGATGGAACTGGACAGCATTAGGTTAAGTGAAATGCGCCAGGCTGTGAGGGAGAAATACCAAATGATCTCACCTTTAAGGTCAACTGAGGAAAAAAGGAAACAAAATAGAAACAGACACATAGGACTTTAAGAACAATGGTACAATAGTCAGAGGGGAAGAGGGAGGGGATAGAGGGGAGAGTGGTCTACAGGATCTACTACTCTAAAATGCACAAGGAGAAAATCAAAGGGGAGTTTTGAGGTGTCTGGGGGAGGTGGGACTGGCTAGGGTGAGGTGCAGGGATGGGGAGGAAATGCAGTCAATTATAACTGAATAAACATAAAATTAAATCAATATCTATTAAAAATTAAACCTAGTAGAAGGGTTTTATGAAAATCGTGTTTTATGGCTAAAAAATAAAAATTAAGTTTTGAAGTTAAAACAAAAGAAAAACCTGACTTTGATGAGAGCCTAGAGTTAGGAATAGAAAGAGTGGAAACCAGTGAGGAAGACAGAACACAGTCATAGAAGAAAAATAACCAGGGGTATTGTGTCATCGCTGCCTTTGTTTTCCTGTATCAATAATGTCATTCCCATTCCTCTTCCTATACCACCCTTACCTCCTCCGGTCTATTTTGCTCCTATCATTAATGTTTCTTATTCCCTGTACCTTTTCCCCCGTTGTCGGTCCACCCCCTCCCGCTAATAACCCTCCATATTACCTCCATTTCTGCCATTCAGTTCCTGTTGGAATTGTCTGCGTAGTGTGTTTTTATTTTTGCTTTTAAGGTTAGGTTGTTGATAGATGTGACTTTGCTGCCATTTTATTCGCATTTTTTTTTACCTTCTTTTTCCTTAGGCAACTTTCTGTATCTTTTCATATAATAAGGGCTTGGAGATGATGAACTCCTTTAAATTGAACTTGTCTGGGCAGCACTTTATCTGCCCGAGCGTTCGAAAAGACAGCTTTGCTGGACAGAACAATCTTGGATGGAGTTCCTTGCATTTCATCACTTGGGATACTTCTTCCCAGCCCTTTCTTGCCTCCAATGTTTCTGTTGAGAAATCAGCTGACAATCTTTTGGGAATTCCTTTGTAGGTAACTGTCTCCTTATCTCTTGCAGCTTCTCAGATTCTCTCCTTATCTTTAATCTCGGGCAATGTAATTGTGCTGTGCCTTGGTTTTTCCTCTTTGGGTCCAACTGCCTTGGGACTCTCTGGGCTTCCTGGACTTCCTGGAAGGCTGTTTCTTGTGCCAGATAGGGGAAGTTGTCCTTCATTCACTTTTCAAAGAATGTCTCCATTTCTTGTTCTTCCTCTTGTCCTCCTGCCACCACTATGATTTGGATGTTGGACCACTTAGAATTACCCTGGAGGTTCCTAAGACTCTCCTCAATGATTTGAATCGTTGTTTCTTCATTCTGTTCTGGTTGAATGTGTTTTTCTTCCTTCTGCTCCAAACTGTTCGTCTCAGTCCCGCTTTCCTTCCCGTCCGTGTTGGTTCCCTGAACATGTTCCTCTATTTCACTTTTCCTAGGCTGCACTTGTTCCTCTATGTTATGACCATACTCAGCCAATTGCTGAGCATCACAACGACCAGCATTTGGAACTGTGCCTCTGGTAGGTTGGCTAACCCTTCATCACTTAGCTGCATTTTTGTCGGAGCTTTGATCTCTTCTTTCATTTGGGCCATGTGTTTTTGGTTGTTTGTTTCAGAGTGCCTCTTATGTGGTAATGGGCAGAGCCTTAGGGTTTCATTAGGGCAGCCCACCTGGCCGTGCTGTGAGCCGTATTTTGGGGAGGGGTGTGACAGGGAACGATGCTGCTTGCCTAGCTCTCTGCTGGCTTTCAGTCACTTCCCCTACTACCCACAATCAAAACAGTCCCATGTGAAGCTGATTCTCAGGGGAGTGGTTTTGTATACGTTCTCGGACTCTGTGTGTCTCTCCAAGGAACTCTCCTGTGAGGCTGAGAGTGTTCTGTGCTGCTGCAAACCCCTCAGGTGTTTCCCAGCAGAGGTTTGAGGTTTTATTTAGCTGCGCTGGAGCCCTGGCTTGCGTCGTCCATTTCGCTCCACCGTTGTTCATCTCCATTGATCTGCTAGCAAATATGCTACCCCTCGCTCTGGAGCTGCTGCCTTGCCTGGTCCACCAGCCACCTGTCTGCCAGGGCCGCCTCTCCCGTCCCAGTTCTCCAGCCACCTTCCTGCTGCGAGTCCTCTCCACCCCTACTTGCCGCTTCTACCCCTCCTACTGGTCTGTGTGAATGTTTCGTCTGTAACTCCTTGGTTGTTGGACTCTCATCCAGTTCCATTTTCTGCCAGTTTCTGGCTGGTTTTTGTTTTTAAATTCATTGCTCTCCTTGTTTTGGCTGTGTGAGGAGGGAAAGGGCATCTACGTATGCCTGTGTCTTCGCCAGAGGTGACTCTAGTGTCTTTCCAATGGTACTGCAATTTGTTGAGGGAGGAAATATTTATTACTATTTCCACAAAGCCTAGAATTATTGGGTGGATAGTTACTGTTTCCAAATAACATTTTCTCACTGAGACTTCAAAACCATTTCTTGGACGAAGTATAATTTATTTTATTTTGCCAATCAGAAACTTGAGGCTCAAAGAGATACAAAATTATTCAAAGCTGCATCACGAGACTGTGATGAAGGCAGTCCCGGGTGCCTCCAAAGCCCTACTTTTCTTCACCATAGCGTAGAGGTAAGGGATATTTAGCCCTCCCAGGTGTGGCTACATCGGTTTTGTGTCACCCTACACAGTCAGAAGGTGCTGGTTTGATTGCCATAGGGCACGTGCCCTGGATGCAGGTTCGGTCCCCACGTTGGCTGTGAATGAGAGGCAATGATTGATGCTTCACTCTCAGATTGATGTTTCTGTCTCTAACAAACCCCAAACGGTTAAAAAAATGTGATGTGTAATATTGTTAATATGACTGGAGGGAGTAATAAAGGAGAAGTTTATTATTCTATTGAATCTTCCATAGGTTTCTGTGTGTTAAGTCACCCTAGCTAAGTGGTTTCGTAATATGGAAGACAGGAGCCTTCATTCGGTTCCCTGTACTATCCCATTTTAAGACATTCCCTGCCTAGTCTCCTGTCTGCTCTAAGACGGAAGTGACAATGAGAGTAGCCTCCAGAGACTGTTTCCAAGAAGGAAAACAATGGTTGAAGACAAGAATGGTCATACCAGGTGCAAGCACAGTGATGAGAAGAGCAGAATTGGAGGCTTACTTCCTAATCCTGAGAGATGTCAAGAATGTAAAGGGTAGCCTGTCCTTTTCTGACAAAATCAAGAACAGAGATGACATTCAATTATCATACCCAAAACAAGGGCTCAGGCGTTTAACAAGTGTTTTATTTTTACAAAATCCTTCGATTGAGGCCTTATCTCCATGTTCCCACATGAAATATGCCTATTGAAGAGGTACTGTGATGCTGTGTACATCAAGTGAACAATAGGTTCGTCTTCATAGCTGTTCAGGACGAAAGACCCAGTCATTCACTTGCTGCTGTCGTACTAGCCAGACTATTTCTTGTCAAGCACTTGTCTGTGGAAAGGGAAAATGTACATTTTCTAGCAATGACGTTTCCTCGGAGTAAATCTAACATGGACTGACTCAGCACAGCTCGGGATGACACACGTAACATTTACCACTGCCATACTGGAATCAATATTGCGACGATAATGTCTTGAATATCCATGCAATTGGTGAAATATAGAATCAGACCTAATGGGTATTTGCCTTTCGCTGAATCCCAGGAAGGAACAAATGTCACGTCTGTCTGTTTTGTCACGTGTGAGAAAGGAAAACTGCATACAAATATATTTCTTCTCCTATCCCCAGATATTTCTCCTCATGGTAAGTTTATATTTCACCGAATGTCTTTCAGTTTGAAAGTTAAAAGAAAGTCAGTTCTCAGTTTGCAAGTGATATTCAAGCATTCTCTATTATTTCATATATAATAACGAATGGAAACATTAAATATGGCGGCAGAGGAACAAACTTTTTTCCAGTGTTGTTTCCTCATTTCCTCTTGTTCCCTCCCTTGAAAAACACACATTTCCATTCGATGAGAAATATTTCCAGTCAGGAGGTGAGTGTAAAAAATGTTTTTCTCCATGTTTTCTATGCACATGATACATACAATTCTTTTTCAAAATAATGTTAATTTCTTTCTGAAAGAATGCATGTGTAGACGTATAGAAAGAATTATGTACGTGTGTATATATCATTACCTTAGTTCTCTCATAGAAAGCATGTGCTTAGATTCTAAAGTGGGTTACCTGGTAGATACCTTTTGAATTATACTCTCAATCAATGGATAAGACTCCAAGGACCTGATCTATCCTTTGTTTTGCAATATTATTACCATTCATGAAACCATCAAGTACACTGAAATTTTGATAAATGGAGTGTTAACACTGTTTCTCCCCTTGGAGTCACAGCATAGTTCCCAGCAGTCATAGTTGCTTCTCACAAGTGCCTCTCTCATCGCCATGGATGATGTGTATTTACATCGGAATCTCATTCACTCAGAGCAGAAGTGCTACACTTTCTTCCAAGGTACTTTGATTCCATTACCTGGCCTCCACAAGGAACTCAGTGAACTGACCCATTTTGCCAGTGACTGTGGCCCAGTTACCTGAATAAGCCAAATTCTCAGTGGAGATCCAGGAACTGTGCGGACAATGTCCCGGAAATACCTTCTCGGAATATTTCAGAGCATGACACAGGAACGGGAGCCAGGACACAATGTGTTCTTCCTGTGGGTAGAGTTCTGTGGTGGGTTTAGTGAGGAGGGAAGGGAACACTGCCAATTATTGGCCAAGTTGTTTTGAAGGGACTAGTTTTTAATGTACATTTTGGGGGTTGTTTCTGCTAATACAGTTGTTCACCCCTCTTCCCCCTTGGCTCTCCTGCACCCAGCTGCCGCTCCTCTTCCCTCTGGCCACCCCCCCCCATTGTGATCCGTGTCCAAGGATCCTGAACAGCTGTCCTTCCAGTAATCCCTTCACCTTCTTCTTCCATTCACCCAGCCGCTTCCCTTGCGACAACCCTCGTTCTGTTTCGTGTATCATCCCTGTTTCTACATTTTTGTTAGGTTATAGAACTCATTGGATTCCACACGTGCCTATTTTGCAGTCTTTAGTGTCCATTTCAAATGGTAGATATCCTTTCAAAATGCATGGATTACTTAAGATCATTTGGAAAATATATTTAGACACATTACCCTTCAACATATAATTCATGTAGCCAGACTCTTTGACTCTTCATTGAGCCTTTAATTCCACTCAGGAGATTGGTTACCCTTTGCTGTCAGCATTAATCCTATAAAATTCGCAAAAAAAAAAAAAAAAAGAAAAAAAAAGAAAAGAAAAAGCGGTGCAGGCGAGGGGCGCTAAATAGTATTTCTCCCTCAAAACCTGCCTTATTTCACTTAGCATAGTGCCCACAACTTTCACCCATGCCATTGCACAGGGTATTAGCTCCTTCTTTCTCTCCACTGCGTAAAATTCCATTGTCTAAAAGTACCATACTTTTTGGATCCTCTCATTAACTGATGGGCACTTAAGTTACTTCCAGTACTTGGTTATTGTAAATTGTGTTGCTATGAACATTGGGGTGCAGAGGATCTCACGTTGAACTGGAACATAATCAAGAAAAGAAAAAGCAAACAAAATATAACCAGAGATATTGAAATTAAGAACATTGTAACAGTAGCCACAGGGCATTGGGACGCCATAGGGGGGACAGTGCTCTATAGGAGCTACTATATAGGACACAAGGATAAATTTAAAGGGGAGGTTAGAGGGGAATAGTGAGGTGGGACTTGCCCGGGGTGGGGGAGCGAACAGGAGATAATCCAGACAATTGTAACTGAATAAAATAAATTAATTAATTTTTAAAATGAGGGTTTAAATCAGTTGGTTTTTCCACATAAACTTTTCTGCACATCCCAGGTCTCTACTCCCAGCTCTCAGACACAAATGCACATGTGAGACTCAGTTCTATTTCTACATCTGCCTTGTCAAAGTAACACGTGTTTTTACCATTTACTTTACCTCCCGTGGATCAGTTGTTGCATCTGTTCATTTGCAATTCGTAAGGAAGTCAAATCCTCCACACACGTGACTCGCTCGTAGTAGAACAGAAACCACCGAACATGACAGATTAGACTATGAGGTCCTGGCAGAAGGCACCTGGAAAGGGAACGCCTGCAAACCAGCTGCACTACCGTGAATCCAGGGATGGAACTGGAAGCTAGTGATCGTCTTAGCCAAAATATGTGCACTGCAAACCACTTGGCTGAAGCTATGAGGCCGAAATTTGTAAGTAAAGTTCACCTCTGACCACCCGGTGGTGTCTGCCTGAAGTGCTGTGCAGGAAGGAAAGGGACACCAAAGGAATGCTCCCCGCTGTGCACCCTTGATAACATGCCTCCCAACCAAGCTCACCATGTTTGCTCAGACGCCTCTGTCCGGACCTTCTCTTTCCAACAGCTGTAGTGAAGGGAAAATTCTGCCGTCCTGAAAGTGCTTTTTGGGAAAGGAATCGTAAGCTATTTATCAAGAAACAAACCACTCTCGGAACCGTGGGTCTTCCTCCCTTTCCTGCCCTAAAGACTCAGACAGAGAAACTGCTGAATGTCCTCAGCCTAATGGAACTAAGTGTGAAGAGTAGACCGCTTAAGGCATGTCCACATAGCCGAGTACCTGCTGCGTCCCATTGTTGCGGATTCACCCAGAACTAAGGCCCTGGCCTGTGTGCTTGGCGCTTCCTCAACTGCTTGTAAATCACTCTTTCGCATTCCTCAAAATCTAGTACCATGTTACCCTGCCTTTTCTTCTTTGTCCACAATGTCCCAGCAACTCGGTGTTGTCTCACTGTCTTTGGAATTCCCGTGGATGTGTCATGCTAGTGTGAATTACCCATGAACGTCTATTGAACTTGCATTTTCTCCTATCAGCCCACCTCTATCAATTTGGTTATTAGCCCAGCCTGAAGAACTTAAAAGGAGGAAGGAAAAGCATTAAACATTTTCAGCCCCCACAGTAGTTTATCCCAATCTATCTTTGCATATATTTAATGCATGGAAAGAGATTTACTTATATGTCCATGGATTCTTATTAAATTGTAAACAGCATATATTAATAATACCTACATTTAATGAGTGTAGTGTCCTGGGTTTTTCGGTTTTTGTTTTTGTTTTTGTTTTCTATTTCTGCAAATCTCTTTATTTGCCAGCTTAAGGAAGACAGAGGCATTCGTATGTCTGCTCCTTTCTACAAACTACTGGAAGATATTGTTTTGGTTGAAGGAAATGATGAAAAGATGGCCTCACTCAGACATAGAGTGCAAAGAGGGACCACACAGACTGCCTGTAGGGTCCCAAGGTCCTGAAAAGGCTGTTAGATGCCTCTTTCTCATGACACCAATGAGCAATCCTGCAAGGAATCAGCACCCTAATGTTATGAAAGCAGAATTTGGAAAATCTCTCCTGTCAGTCAGGTCATCAGGATCTGCCCCTTTCACATAGCTCTAAATCCTCTCTCACGTGGATGCTCAAAGTCCCTGCACACCTGGTATTTGAGTTTAGCCACTCTTGCCTTTTGAATTCTGACCCTCTCAATCCTTGGCGCTGATTACTTAATTGTTCTTACTCATTTATAATGTTGACCTGTAGCATGGCGCATCTTTGTGGATTCTCAGGGTATAAATACACCAATGGAATTGATGGACCAACAGGCAGTTCCATTACCTGAAGAAATGCAAACATGTTTTCCACCGTGACTTCCCCATTCTGCATTCCCACCCACAGGGCAAAATGGTTGCCTTTGTTTTCAAACCCTGCCAGCATTTGTGGCGATTAGATGTATCCAATGATGGCCATTTTCACCTTGTGAGGTTATATCTCATTGTGGTTTTCATTGGCGTCTCTCTCGTCTGTCTTCTTGGTGTTCCTAACCCCTTTCCTTCACCACCCAACCTTTGCCTCTAACACTTAGCCTAGCAGGCAGGCAGCAGGACCCAAACTGCTGCTCAGTCGCAGGAGTGCTCCACTGACAACGGATTGAGGACACTCTTTCATAGAGAAAAGATTTACACAAAGAAAGGAAACTTTCCTATCCTGTTATTTTTTAATTGCACTTACTGGGGGGTGACACAGGTGAGTGAAATTATGCAGGTTTGCAGCGTGGGAGTCTACACTTCATCCTTTGCATATTGTATTGTGTGTTCACCACCCCATTCAAGTCTGCTTCTGGCAGCACCCGCTGTCCCCCTTCACGCCCTTCTATTGCACCGCCCCACCCCTTTTCCCTTGGTCTTCTCCATACTGTTATCTGGGAAGGTCTTTTCTTACTCCCTTCCGGTTTCCCACCTAGCCTGCACCCCATACCCCCTCTGACAGCTGGCTGCCAGCTCTCTAGGAGCCTCTCCCCATTTTCCTTGTTACTTCAGTTTGTTCATTAGATGCTCCTTATGACAGAGATCCTATGGTATTTATTTGTCGTCCTCTGACTGGCTTATTTCACGGAGCCTAAGGTTTTTCAGGTCCATCCACACTGTCACAAAGGGACAGATTTCCATGTACTATTTATTCCATTGTGTGCACATACCACAGTGCTTTTATCCACTCATCTACTCATGGGCACTTGGGCAGCCTGTACAAGTGTTCTATTGTCAATAAGCATGACCTGAGAATGGGGATATAGCCCAGACTGTGGAGGGTGGCAGACGGGTCAAAAAGGCGGGCAGTGTAGTGTGGGGGGGTGGAGAATTCTTGGAAGAAAAGACTTCGTTTTCTTTTGTGACATCTCCTCATCCACTTAATGTTTCTACAGTTAAATGTGGGCCTGAAAGAAGAGGTTGTGGCTTACCTTCCATGTCGGTCCAAGCAAAAACCCTGAAGACACAGGTACCTCAGAATGAACCAGATACCTAATGATCTTCCTATTCTTCATCCAGTGTTTCCCCCACCTTGTGCGTGCTAAAGGATGCCTGCTAATCCCACCACCCCCTTGTTTTTGCTTTCCCATCCTGAAGCAGGAAAGAAGTGTTTCAGTCAAATATTTATTACTACTAGCCTCTCTCAAAATACCCCGTCTCCCAACCTTGCCCTTCCCCCAAACACTGCTTCCCACCAGGCCTCCACACACCCTCATAGGCAGATGTGAGAAGGGAAAGGATTCCTCCCAGAAAGCAATCAAAGAAGAGCCCATTCAACAGCCAGGTGTTTTATTGAGGTGAGGGGTTATCATTTGCCCCTCCCTCACATAGCATACTTCTTGGTCCAAGCTCGCGCCATGGTATCATATGCCTTCCTGTCCTTTAGGTACATTCTCCCAATGGATGGAACAAAGGCATGGTTGGGGTTGGGGTCACATAGCAAGGAGCTGATGGACAGCAAGAGTTTGGATATGGTCATTATAGGAGACCACTGGGACCTGAGAATATCGACACAGATATATCCCTTTCGGTTGATATTGGGGTGGTAGATCGGGGTGGTGAAGGAAATCGCCGGAGGCCTGAAGGGGTAATTTCGAGGGAATTGTATGTTTAGGCAGAACACCCCTCCCTCATAGGGGCTGTCCGGGGGTCCCATGATGGTCCCCTTCCATTGGAACATGTTGTCATCCACTGGCCCTGCAGAGCACATGGGCGGGGGATCGATCGTGATGTTCGCCAGTTCCTTGTGCAGTCGCCTCAGCGCCGTGGACGTGTCCCAGGCAGCGGGGATGGACTGGATATCCTGACAGGGACCAAGGGGGAACCACGGGTAAGGGGGACCATGGGTTAGGGCGGGCGTGGCTTCTGGGGAAGATGGTTGCAGGGTCAGCCACCCCCCAGGTCGGCGGGTAAGAAGTTGGAACCTGGCTGTGGCGTGTATGGTGGGGGCGGGGGGCAGGGAGAGTTGGGGACTCACTTGGAACAGCAGGACCTGAGAGGCTACTGCTCACCTGTGCGCCGCTGTTCCCTGGCTCCTCAATCCTAGGCTCCTGCACCTCCTCCTCCTGCACCTCTTGCTCCTCCACCCCTGGCTCTTCCATCTCCTTGTCCTCCACTGCTGTCTGCTGCTCAGAGCCTATAGCCCAAGGCTGCGCTGCCTGCGGGGATACTCCGCCTTCCTGCCACAGGACCAGCCGCTCCTGAAGGCCTGCCCCAACAGTTCCTGCTGGCCGGCCCCAAGGGACCCTGTGTTCCCATGGCAGGAGGGAATATGCACTGTGACGTCACAAGGGACAGCTGACCAATCAGCAACTCAGTGGGCGCGTGGCCAGGGGAGACAGATGGCCTCCATCACAGGGAGTATTAGTATAGCAACAATTTTATAGGAATAAAAGTGTAGCAACATATTAGAGTTGTCTATGCAATAAAGAAATAAACAGAGAAACAAACAAGTAAATAGTGAACTTGTATGAAACAAATGGTTCTAATCCTCTGTAAAGAAAAAGGAAGCATATCAAGAAAGGGAGCCCCTGGGATATTTTACCACAAAGGGAGGATTACACAGGAAAATGCACTACAGTCTTGGCTGTCTTTTCGCTCCTGGTCACCCTGCTGATCGGTGTTCTCCTGGGCACACCGCGTTTCCAAGTTGAAGTGCAGGACTTAACGCCAGCTCCTAGGAGATACTTCAGGAGTTTGTGGTCAGAATCAAGAGCTTGTTTCTCACACATGACAAATGCATAGGGGTGAGATTTCACGAGAAAACAACAAGTGTCAGAGTGTACTGAAGGGCAACGTATTTTGGCCACTCTCCTCAAGATTCTCAGCATATTTACTCCCCATCTGTGCTGCTGACTGCAGTGTGAAATGCCAGGGGCAGGGAAGAGTAGCTTAGCTCCACCAGTAGATGTTCAAAATGACCAGAAGCTTCTATGCCCACCATTAATCTCCTTAGATACCCCCTGTGGAGCCATGGCTGCTCTTCTGCAACACTGCGAGTTTCATCGAACTGTTTGGGACATTTCTTTTAACCCAATGTCATTGGCTGAATTTCTTGGAACCTATATAACGTGTGGAGAAATGGTGGAGGGCTCAAGGATTTTTACTCTTGGTCCCAGCACTCGCGGGAGAGTGAGATTTAGATGCATTTAATTCCTGTAGTGATCACCACTAATTTACTGATCAAGGTTGTGTGTTCTATGTTAGGTGTAAACATAAATACGATATGATCTCTGAGTCAAAGGCATTCGTGGTCTGATACAGGAAGAGGGAAATACATTGACATGTATTTACATCATTAACATCGCACGCTATATATACAGCAATAAAAACATATTTGTGCATCCCGGGCTACTGGAAAGACATGGATGAAAGGTGACTCTTCAGAGGGACTTCTATCTGAGCTGAGTCAGGCATGAGCACTGTCAGTTCATGGGGGGCGGAGGGTAAGCAGGCTTTCAGATGGGAAAAGGGCGGGTAGGAATAATGGCAGATCATAACGGAGCCAGGGGAATAAGCAGATGTGAAAGGCCTGATGCGACAGAAAGCATGACCATTTCCAGGAAGGAAATGCATTTTGCAAAGGGTTAGGTGTTCAATTCCTAGTCAAGGCACATGGCTGGGTTGTGGGCTGTGTCCTCACTAGGGGGCGCCTGAGAGGCCACCATGCCTTGGTGTTTCTCTCCCTCACTTCCTCTCTCTAAAGACGAGTAACTGAAATCCTTCAAAACAAATAGTGAGATAAATATCTTTTCATGTAATAATATTGAATTTAGTAGCGATAAAAGTGAATATAACCAATTATGCAACACCATAATCCCAGAGTTAACATTATGTGTTGTAAATTTTATTCAGAGAAAATGCTCCCTCTCCACTTTACCCCTTACCGCTGCGAGAACGTATTTCGCTGCTATGATGTTGACCTTGGCTATGTGACGTTCTCAATCAATGGCAAGAGGAGGACGTGATGTGTCAACGTCCAAGAAACGCTAATTACGGTCACTCCTCATTAACTTGGGACAGCTGCCTACACAAAAAATGTTCTATTGAATGGATACACATTCATTCTTGCCTTCCCTCAGAGGAAACACCTCATTCAATCCAAAGTTCTACCTTCCACCAAAATTCAAGCCAAGACAAGATGAGGAGACTCGACAAAAATCATACTTAAACTGAAGACTCAGAAGTGAGAGATATGTGTTTGCTTTAATCCATGAGATTTATGCTTTGCTTCTTCTTGAGACGAAACCTAACTAAAGTGTTTTGTTTACAAAACATGCTGCATGGCTCCATTTTCAATCCCTTTTGTGGGAGTAATAAGCAAACTGATGCAGACAATTAATGCTTCAGTAGGTGGCATAGTTTTCCTTTTTGGCCGACAATAAGGGGAAGCAACTACAAAGCTGCTGTTGACACTTCTCACGTGGCTTAACTGTACTGGTTGTGGTCCCTTGGCTTCCCTACAGGTCTCAAGATGGCTGTTCTAACCCACATACAGCATCAGCATTCCATGCTGTCGAATGGGAGTCAAGAAAGTGGTGGCACCTTGGCTTTCCTTTTTAACGGATAAAGAAACAGTTTTTCCAAAGGTGACCCTGGCAGACTGGGTTCTGTGCCCTGAGTTGCAGACCGGGATCACATGGCCCCTCACATCTATAATGCAGACCATGAAAGTGAGAAACACTTGGCCCTGATTGGGATAGATAAAATGCAACTCGGTGCTGAAGACTTTTAAAGTGCTTTCCCCACGAAAAACATGCCTTCTGACAGCAATAAAGAAGGGAAGTGGTGATGGTGAATATTGAAGGGGCAAGTAACAATGATTTCCCATGTTAGAATTAGTTCTTATATCCTTTAATTCTTCCTCTCCCAATCTACTGTCAAGCCAGAGTAGGGAAATGTGTGTGCATAACACAATATATGTAAAACATATGTTTCACCGACTTAAAAAATGTCCTTGATGAAGAATACGACCTTAACAGATGTTATGCCGTTAATTGAAACTGGGTAAGCACTGAAATTATTTGAAGGAAAGAAAGCATGATGTCAAGGTGAAGTCATGTTCACTCCAAGTTCATATTTAGAAGGCAGTCATGCTAAGGCACGGCGAAAGAGAATACAACTTGGTTGGTGTGGCAGATTTAGTGATGCAGAATGTAGCACGAGATCGCATTAAAATGCAGCACAGGTACAGAGCCTGAGAGAGTTTAGGAGCCTTGCGATGTGTGGCGCACATTCTACTGAGAGATCCGTGGCTGAATATGACAAGGAAACCTTCAGATGTCCCAGGAAGGTTAAGACACCAGTGAACAAACCGTGTCAGGGGAAAGCATTTAGTGTCTGTGAGGTAAGAGTCTGTCTGTGTCGCTTTCACACTTGGAAAAATGATGTGAACCATGGCCTTCGCATGCTACGTTAAATCCAGAATAGTATCACGCATCTAGCTTCTGCATACTAGCTTAACTTTTTCCTTTGCATGACAGTATTTTGCTCTGTAAGGGTAAGCGCGTCACCTTGTCTCCACCCTGCAGTACTTTCTTGGTTTAGTTCAAATGCCCTCCATAAAACTAGTCTGTAGATATTTTTCTTCCTTTCTGGAACTGCTGGTTTCCTCTGTACTTGGGATGTAATGAAGTATGTTTACAACTATCTTCTGACTCTTAACAACTCCCCCCTTCTTGTATTTTTTTAGACACACTCACGTCATTACTTAAAATGGAAGACATAGCTTCGACTACCTTTGGTGGTTCTTTCCTGCTAGATGAATTGGACATATTTAAAATTCCGTCAGTTTGGCCTTAATTACTTCTGCTTCATGAAATTGTAAAAGGGCATGCGGTTACCTCTAAAAACCGGAGAAAATGAAGAGTACTCTAAGCAGAGAATACCCAATTCAAAGTGCATTTTGCAACAATAACAGTCCCAAGCATGTTCTCTGTAATGACAATAGATGTATTGATTATCAGAAACTTGAAAATATGGACTTTGGTAAATATCAGAAAGGATAAAAACTGTCTCTCATACCACAAGTGAGTAAAAAAATAATGACAAGTGGTAAAGCTGCTCTCCACTCTAAGGTCAAGCTGTAACATATCCATAAGGAATCATGAAACATAGGTGTCAACCCCATAGAACCAACTTCTAGGATTAATAAATCATTGGACGAAATAAATTGTACACTCTAGGGAAGAAAAAATTAATTCACTCCTTCCATTAACGATGAGAAGCAAATATATGTAGACACAGTAGGCCTCCTGTATGGTGAAGTAGTCTTGACATTAACCTACATTTTTCATGGGACCTTTTGAAACCAAATGAAGTAGGGTATTTTTCCAGGTGTAGGTGGTTTTGTGTAGAGAAACTTCACGTACTTAATGGAAATGGGAGAATCAGGGACTCCAAAAGTAAAGTGTGAAATATTTTTGATGAATTAACAACAGCCCATAAATATTAAAGACCAATATTTTTAAAATCATTACTCTAGATATTTTCCATTCAGTAAGAAAGACCGTCATTAACCCTGCTCACAGTTTTCACATCTTTCCATAAACATTGGTGGAAAATGGCATTGTTCTTCCTTTTGACATTTCCTGATCCTATCGTATGCGTTACTACGGGGAAAAAAGTATTCAGAGAAGGCCAGAGAAATATCCCTAGATAGCAGTTCATACTCCAGAAAAAATGAACAGTAGAGCGCTTTTTTTCAGGGAAGAAATACAGCGTATGCACAATACTCATTCATGACAGAGGGGGAAAATATATGTCAAAAAACATGCAAAGTTATCACGTCAAGACAGTCACATGAAAAAGACAAAATTTATATAGGACCGTTGTATTTCTTCTACAATTTATAAGTATTGGTGCCAGCTCCTTATAATGTGATATATAACACATACTGGGTTGGTACTCTCTGGGAAGCCCTAGTCAAAGATCATTTGAATATTCTTCATGTATATAAATACATAAGACCTAATGACTTGCTTCCTAGAGTGCTTCAAACGTGGGAGGTCGTTGAACGGTAAGCACTTCCTTGTTACGTCAACTTGTAGATACATGGAGAGACTCTTGAATATTCATAGAAGGAATGTGTAAAGGGCCAAAGCCTAGGAAATATACATTTCAACTTTATAATCTACAGAAGCATAACATTTCACTTTCCAAGCCTTGAGAAAACGCTGACTATACTAGCAACGCTTCTTACAATCCAGGGTCCTGTTTCAGTAAGTGAAACACTTTCCAAACCACAGTAATAGGCTGGGGGTACTAAGGAGAAGTTCGAGAAGTCTGTCTTATACTACGAGGTTTAATTCAGAGAAAAGATCTTAGGATGAACAAAATGGTAAGTGTGGTCTAAAGCATAAACCTGATTCAGAACCAATGAATTCATCAGGTAAGAATCAGCAATTAATTTTCATTTAGATGCAAACCCCAAACCAAAGGAATACACAAGCATACATGAGCGTACATACTCACATATCTTAAATAGTTTGCAAAGGAAGCCAAACTGCAAGGACTCTATGGACATACAAAGCAGTTAGATGTAACTGAGACAATCGTGCTCATAGTAACAGAGCACACACCAATCAATTAACTTCCAAGACCTGATATCTGTGAAAGTAGGTTGTTAGACGACATAGTTCCCAAGGCTCCTCATAGGGATGATGTGGTGGGAGTCTTTTAGAGACAACCATGCAATGCTATGGATGGAAGTGGACACCATCATGCTAAGTGAAATGTGCCAGGCTGTGACGGAGAAATACCAAATGATCTCACCTTTAAGTACAACATCATCAACTGAGGAAAAAAGGAAACAAAATATGAACAGGGACATGCACATTAACAAGTTAAATGTTAGGCTTCAGGTACAGATAAGAACAGGATTTTTTCAAATATTCATATAGGAAAACATTATTCAATGCAAAGACTTTTCATTTCTCTTTGACCATACTACCTCCCACAAAACCACCTCTAACTCCGTTGAGTCCCCACTGCCTCCCTCCAGACCCATCCCCATGTTCGATCCTCCATCTTCCCATCACTTTTGGCTCTGTCCACATCTCCGTATACATGTTCCTGATACCCCTGCCCCCTTCCCCACCCTCATTATCTCCCCGCAACTCCCTCTTGCTTCTGGCTGTTGGGTTTTAGTTCAGGGTCTCTCTGAAAAAAAAAATTCACTTACAATTTTCTGCATGTCTCCCCATCCCTCAACCCTACCCCAGTGTCTCTCATACAAAATTCTTTAATCAAGGACAGATGGGTCACGAAGAGACCATCGCTGACATGTTCCTACTACTTTGGAACTGCAGTTTTAGCAGTAGAATGGCAAGGGAAGAGATGAAGGATAAAGACACTTTGGGGAAGATGGATCAAAATCTTGTAATACGTGTAAAGATGGCAGTGGGAGAAAAGGCAGATGGACTTCGAATTTATGATCCTTGAACTTGGGACAATAATAATTGCTCTAATTCAATTGCGTGACACGGGATTGCAACTAGTTTTTAAATAGAAGACGACTCTGCTTCTTATTGTCCAATGACTTTAAGAAACATCCAATGAACACGTTATAGTATGCAATAGAAGACCGCAGGAGGCGTTAAACATCGGAGCCACACTGGGCTGCACATTTTCTGAGGCCTGAGACCCTGCCTAATTTACCTTTGTCGTCTTTCTCCAAGGCATTTTAGCAGCAATCTCCACCGCATAATACAATCCCAATAATCCTAGTCTGCATGGATGAGTAATAGAAAACCCCTTGCACGAATAAAGGAACAATAACGATAAATACTCGAAAGAAAGTATAGAGAAAAGTGAATTTGTTGAGGCGGTCCTCAGCTCCCCCGATCCTGCTTTTGATTCCTTCTACTGTGTTCTTCGTTTATAAAATTAAACCACAATGAGGTTCCATCTCACAACAGCCGGAGTGGCCAACATAAACAAAGCAAGACACGGATGTCGGAGAGGATGAGGAGAAAAGGGACAACCAGGACATTGTTGGTGCGAATGCAGACTGGTGCGGCCACTGTGGAGAACTGTATGGAATTTCCTCTGCAAACTAAAAATGGAAAAGCCGTTTGACCCAGAAATTCCACTGCTGGGATTGTACCCTTAGAACACTGAAACACCAATGCCAGAGAACCTGTGCACCCCAATGTCCATAGCACCACGATTCACAATAGCCCAGTGCTGGAGGCTACCTAGGTGCCCATCAGCTAATGAGTGCATCCAAAAACTATGGTACATTTACACAATGGAAATCTGCACCGAAGAGAGAAAGAAGGAGCTGATACACTTTGCAATGGTATGGATGGAACTGGACAGCATTAGGTTAAGTGAAATGCGCCAGGCTGTGAGGGAGAAATACCAAATGATCTCACCTTTAAGGTCAACTGAGGAAAAAAGGAAACAAAATAGAAACAGACACATAGGACTTTAAGAACAATGGTACAATAGTCAGAGGGGAAGAGGGAGGGGATAGAGGGGAGAGTGGTCTACAGGATCTACTACTCTAAAATGCACAAGGAGAAAATCAAAGCGGAGTTTTGAGGTGTCTGGGGGAGGTGGGACTGGCTAGGGTGAGGTGCAGGGATGGGGAGGAAATGCAGTCAATTATAACTGAATAAACATAAAATTAAATCAATATCTATTAAAAATTAAACCTAGTAGAAGGGTTTTATGAAAATCGTGTTTTATGGCTAAAAAATAAAAATTAAGTTTTGAAGTTAAAACAAAAGAAAAACCTGACTTTGATGAGAGCCTAGAGTTAGGAATAGAAAGAGTGGAAACCAGTGAGGAAGACAGAACACAGTCATAGAAGAAAAATAACCAGGGGTATTGTGTCATCGCTGCCTTTGTTTTCCTGTATCAATAATGTCATTCCCATTCCTCTTCCTATACCACCCTTACCTCCTCCGGTCTATTTTGCTCCTATCATTAATGTTTCTTATTCCCTGTACCTTTTCCCCCGTTGTCGGTCCACCCCCTCCCGCTAATAACCCTCCATATTACCTCCATTTCTGCCATTCAGTTCCTGTTGGAATTGTCTGCGTAGTGTGTTTTTATTTTTGCTTTTAAGGTTAGGTTGTTGATAGATGTGACTTTGCTGCCATTTTATTCGCATTTTTTTTTTTACCTTCTTTTTCCTTAGGCAACTTTCTGTATCTTTTCATATAATAAGGGCTTGGAGATGATGAACTCCTTTAAATTGAACTTGTCTGGGCAGCACTTTATCTGCCCGAGCGTTCGAAAAGACAGCTTTGCTGGACAGAACAATCTTGGATGGAGTTCCTTGCATTTCATCACTTGGGATACTTCTTCCCAGCCCTTTCTTGCCTCCAATGTTTCTGTTGAGAAATCAGCTGACAATCTTTTCGGAATTCCTTTGTAGGTAACTGTCTCCTTATCTCTTGCAGCTTCTCAGATTCTCTCCTTATCTTTAATCTCGGGCAATGTAATTGTGCTGTGCCTTGGTTGTTCCTCTTTGGGTCCAACTGCCTTGGGACTCTCTGGGCTTCCTGGACTTCCTGGAAGGCTGTTTCTTGTGCCAGATAGGGGAAGTTGTCCTTCATTCACTTTTCAAAGAATGTCTCCATTTCTTGTTCTTCCTCTTGTCCTCCTGCCACCACTATGATTTGGATGTTGGACGACTTAGAATTACCCTGGAGGTTCCTAAGACTCTCCTCAATGATTTGAATCGTTGTTTCTTCATTCTGTTCTGGTTGAATGTGTTTTTCTTCCTTCTGCTCCAAACTGTTCGTCTCAGTCCCGCTTTCCTTCCCGTCCGTGTTGGTTCCCTGAACATGTTCCTCTATTTCACGTTTCCTAGGCTGCACTTGTTCCTCTATGTTGTGACCATACTCAGCCAATTGCTGAGCATCACAACGACCAGCATTTGGAACTGTGCCTCTGGTAGGTTGGCTAACCCTTCATCACTTAGCTGCATTTTTGTCGGAGCTTTGATCTCTTCTTTCATTTGGGCCATGTGTTTTTGGTTGTTTGTTTCAGAGTGCCTCTTATGTGGTAATGGGCAGAGCCTTAGGGTTTCATTAGGGCAGCCCACCTGGCCGTGCTGTGAGCCGTATTTTGGGGAGGGGTGTGACAGGGAACGATGCTGCTTGCCTAGCTCTCTGCTGGCTTTCAGTCACTTCCCCTACTACCCACAATCAAAACAGTCCCATGTGAAGCTGATTCTCAGGGGAGTGGTTTTGTATACGTTCTCGGACTCTGTGTGTCTCTCCAAGGAACTCTCCTGTGAGGCTGAGAGTGTTCTGTGCTGCTGCAAACCCCTCAGGTGTTTCCCAGCAGAGGTTTGAGGTTTTATTTAGCTGCGCTGGAGCCCTGGCTTGCGTCGTCCATTTCGCTCCACCGTTGTTCATCTCCATTGATCTGCTAGCAAATATGCTACCCCTCGCTCTGGAGCTGCTGCCTTGCCTGGTCCACCAGCCACCTGTCTGCCAGGGCCGCCTCTCCCGTTCCAGTTCTCCAGCCACCTTCCTGCTGGGAGTCCTCTCCACCCCTACTTGCGGCTTCTACCCCTCCTACTGGTCTGTGTGAATGTTTAGTCTGTAACTCCTTGGTTGTTGGACTCTCATCCAGTTCCATTTTCTGCCAGTTTCTGGCTGGTTTTTGTTTTTAAATTCATTGCTCTCCTTGTTTTGGCTGTGTGAGGAGGGAAAGGGCATCTACGTATGCCTGTGTCTTCGCCAGAGGTGACTCTAGTGTCTTTCCAATGGTACTGCAATTTGTTGAGGGAGGAAATATTTATTACTATTTCCATAAATCCTAGAATTATTGGGTGGATAGTTACTGTTTCCAAATAACATTTTATCACTGAGACTTCAAAACCATTTCTTGGACGAAGTATAATTTATTTTATTTTGCCAGTCAGAAACTTGAGGCTCAAAGAGATACAAAATTATTCAAAGCTGCATCACGAGACTGTGATGAAGGCAGTCCCGGGTGCCTCCAAAGCCCTACTTTTCTTCACCATAGCGTAGAGGTAAGGGATATTTAGCCCTCCCAGGTGTGGCTACATCGGTTTTGTGTCACCCTACACAGTCAGAAGGTGCTGGTTTGATTGCCATAGGGCACGTGCCCTGGATGCAGGTTCGGTCCCCACGTTGGCTGTGAATGAGAGGCAATGATTGATGCTTCACTCTCAGATTGATGTTTCTGTCTCTAACAAACCCCAAACGGTTAAAAAAATGTGATGTGTAATATTGTTAATATGACTGGAGGGAGTAATAAAGGAGAAGTTTATTATTCTATTGAATCTTCCTTAGGTTTCTGTGTGTTAAGTCACCCTAGCTAAGTGGTTTCGTAATATGGAAGGCAGGAGCCTTCATTCGGTTCCCTGTACTATCCCATTTTAAGACATTCCCTGCCTAGTCTCCTGTCTGCTCTAAGACGGAAGTGACAATGAGAGTAGCCTCCAGAGACTGTTTCCAAGAAGGAAAACAATGGTTGAAGACAAGAATGGTCATACCAGGTGCAAGCACAGTGATGAGAAGAGCAGAATTGGAGGCTTACTTCCTAATCCTGAAAAGATGTCAAGAATGTAAAGGGTAGCCTGTCCTTTTCTGACAAAATCAAGAACAGAGATGACATTCAATTATCATACCCAAAACAAGGGCTCAGGCGTTTAACAAGTGTTTTATTTTTACAAAATCCTTCGATTGAGGCCTTATCTCCATGTTCCCACATGAAATATGCCTATTGAAGAGGTACTGTGATGCTGTGTACATCAAGTGAACAATAGGTTCGTCTTCATAGCTGCTCAGGACGAAAGACCCAGTCATTCACTTGCTGCTGTCGTACTAGCCAGACTATTTCTTGTCAAGCACTTGTCTGTGGAAAGGGAAAATGTACATTTTCTAGCAATGACGTTTCCTCGGAGTAAATCTAACATGGACTGACTCAGCACAGCTCGGGATGACACACGTAACATTTACCACTGCCATACTGGAATCAGTATTGCGACGATAATGTCTTGGATATCCACGCAATTGGTGAAATATAGAATCAGACCTAATGGGTATTTGCCTTTCGCTGAATCCCAGGAAGGAACAAATGTCACGTCTGTCTGTTTTGTCACGTGTGAGAAAGGAAAACTGCATACAAATATATTTCTTCTCCTATCCCCAGATATTTCTCCTCATGGTAAGTTTATATTTCACCGAATGTCTTTCAGTTTGAAAGTTAAAAGAAAGTCAGTTCTCAGTTTGCAAGTGATATTCAAGCATTCTCTATTATTTCATATATAATAACGAATGGAAACATTAAATATGGCGGCAGAGGAACAAACTTTTTTCCAGTGTTGTTTCCTCATTTCCTCTTGTTCCCTCCCTTGAAAAACACACATTTCCATTCGATGAGAAATATTTCC
Organism: Desmodus rotundus; assembly: GCF_022682495.2. Taxonomy (NCBI): domain Eukaryota; kingdom Metazoa; phylum Chordata; class Mammalia; order Chiroptera; family Phyllostomidae; genus Desmodus; species Desmodus rotundus. Next base: position 917,531 of record NC_092332.1, on the reverse strand, counting down.
AGTCAGGAGGTGAGTGTAAAAAATGTTTTTCTCCATGTTTTCTATGCACATGATACATACAATTCTTTTTCAAAATAATGTTAATTTCTTTCTGAAAGAATGCATGTGTAGACGTATAGAAAGAATTATGTACGTGTGTATATATCATTCCCTTAGTTCTCTCATAGAAAGCATGTGCTTAGATTCTAAAGTGGGTTACCTGGTAGATACCTTTTGAATTATACTCTCAATCAATGGATAAGACTCCAAGGACCTGATCTATCCTTTGTTTTGCAATGTTATTACCATTCATGAAACCATCATGTACACTGAAATTTTGATAAATGGAGTGTTAACACTGTTTTTCCCCTTGGAGTCACAGCATAGTTCCCAGCAGTCATAGTTGCTTCTCACAAGTGCCTCTCTCATCGCCATGGATGATGTGTATTTACATCGGAATCTCATTCACTCAGAGCAGAAGTGCTACACTTTCTTCCAAGGTACTTTGATTCCATTACCTGGCCTCCACAAGGAACTCAGTGAACTGACCCATTTTGCCAGTGACTGTGGCCCAGTTACCTGAATAAGCCAAATTCTCAGTGGAGATCCAGGAACTGTGCGGACAATGTCCCAGAAATACCTTCTCGGAATATTTCAGAGCATGGCACAGGAACGGGAGCCCGGACACAATGTGTTCTTCCTGTGGGTAGAGTTCTGTGGTGGGTTTAGTGAGGAGGGAAGGGAACACTGCCAATTATTGGCCAAGTTGTTTTGAAGGGACTAGTTTTTAATGTACATTTTGGGGGTTGTTTCTGCTAATACAGTTGTTCACCCCTCTCCCCCTTTGCTCTCCTGCACCCAGCTGCCGCTCCTCTTCCCTCTGGCCACCGCCCCCCATTGTGATCCGTGTCCAAGGATCCTGAACAGCTGTCCTTCCAGTAATCCCTTCACCTTCTTCTTCCATTCACCCAGCCGCTTCCCTTGCGACAACCCTCGTTCTGTTTCGTGTATCATCCCTGTTTCTACATTTTTGTTAGGTTATAGAACTCATTGGATTCCACACGTGCCTATTTTGCAGTCTTTAGCGTCCATTTCAAATGGTAGATATCCTTTCAAAATGCATGGATTACTTAAGATCATTTGGAAAATATAATTAGACACATTACCCTTCAACATATAATTCATGTAGCCAGACTCTTTGACTCTTCATTGAGCCTTTAATTCCACTCAGGAGATTGGTTACCCTTTGCTGTCAGCATTAATCCTATAAAATTCGCAAAAAAAAAAAAAAAGAAAAGAAAAAGCGGTGCAGGCGAGGGGCGCTAAATAGTATTTCTCCCTCAACACCTGCCTTATTTCACTTAGCATAGTGCCCACAACTTTCACCCATGCCATTGCACAGGGTATTAGCTCCTTCTTTCTCTCCGCTGCGTAAAATTCCATTGTCTAAAAGTACCATACTTTTTGGATCCTCTCATTAACTGATGGGCACTTAAGTTACTTCCAGTACTTGGTTATTGTAAATTGTGTTGCTATGAACATTGGGGTGCAGAGGATCTCACGTTGAACTGGAACATAATCAAGAAAAGAAAAAGCAAACAAAATATAACCAGAGATATTGAAATTAAGAACATTGTAACAGTAGCCACAGGGCATTGGGACGCCATAGGGGGGACAGTGCTCTATAGGAGCTATTATATAGGACACAAGGATAAATTTAAAGGGGAGGTTAGAGGGGAATAGTGAGGTGGGACTTGCCCGGGGTGGGGGAGCGAACAGGAGATAATCCAGACAATTGTAACTGAATAAAATAAATTAATTAATTTTTAAAATGAGGGTTTAAATCAGTTGGTTTTTCCACATAAACTTTTCTGCACATCCCAGGTCTCTACTCCCAGCTCTCAGACACAAATGCACATGTGAGACTCAGTTCTATTTCTACATCTGCCTTGTCAAAGTAACACGTGTTTTTACCATTTACTTTACCTCCCGTGGATCAGTTGTTGCATCTGTTCATTTGCAATTCGTAAGGAAGTCAAATCCTCCACACACGTGACTCGCTCGTAGTAGAACAGAAACCACCGAACATCACAGATTAGACTATGAGGTCCTGGCAGAAGGCACCTGGAAAGGGAACGCCTGCAAACCAGCTGCACTACCATGAATCCAGGGATGGAACTGGAAGCTAGTGATCGTCTTAGCCAAAATATGTGCACTGCAAACCACTTGGCTGAAGCTATGAGGCCGAAATTTGTAAGTAAAGTTCACCTCTGACCACCCGGTGGTGTCAGCCTGAAGTGCTGTGCAGGAAGGAAAGGGACACCAAAGGAATGCTCCCTGCTGTGCACCCTTGATAACATGCCTCCCAACCAAGCTCACCATGTTTGCTCAGACGCCTCTGTCCGGACCTTCTCTTTCCAACAGCTGTAGTGAAGGGAAAATTCTGCCGTCCTGAAAGTGCTTTTTGGGAAAGGAATCGTAAGCTATTTATCAAGAAACAAACCACTCTCGGAACCGTGGGTCTTCCTCCCTTTCCTGCCCTAGAGACTCAGACAGAGAAACTGCTGAATGTCCTCAGCCTAATGGAACTAAGTGTGAAGAGTAGACCGCTTAAGGCATGTCCACATAGCCGAGTACCTGCTGCGTCCCATTGTTGCGGATTCACCCAGAACTAAGGCCCTGGCCTGTGTGCTTGGCGCTTCCTCAACTGCTTGTAAATCACTCTTTCGCATTCCTCAAAATCTAGTACCATGTTACCCTGCCTTTTCTTCTTTGTCCACAATGTCCCAGCAACCCGGTGTTGTCTCACTGTCTTTGGAATTCCCGTGGATGTGTCATGCTAGTGTGAATTACCCATGAACGTCTATTGAACTTGCATTTTCTCCTATCAGCCCACCTCTATCAATTTGGTTATTAGCCCAGCCTGAAGAACTTAAAAGGAGGAAGGAAAAGCATTAAACATTTTCAGCCCCCACAGTAGTTTATCCCAATCTATCTTTGCATATATTTAATGCATGGAAAGAGATTTACTTATATGTCCATGGATTCTTATTAAATTGTAAACAGCATATATTAATAATACCTACATTTAATGAGTGTAGTGTCCTGGGTTTTTCGGTTTTTGTTTTTGTTTTTGTTTTCTATTTCTGCAAATCTCTTTATTTGCCAGCTTAAGGAAGACAGAGGCATTCGTATGTCTGCTCCTTTCTACAAACTACTGGAAGATATTGTTTTGGTTGAAGGAAATGTTGAAAAGATGGCCTCACTCAGACATAGAGTGCAAAGAGGGACCACACAGACTGCCTGTAGGGTCCCAAGGTCCTGAAAAGGCTGTTAGATGCCTCTTTCTCATGACACCAATGAGCAATCCTGCAAGGAATCAGCACCCTAATGTTATGAAAGCAGAATTTGGAAAATCTCTCCTGTCAGTCAGGTCATCAGGATCTGCCCCTTTCACATAGCTCTAAATCCTCTCTCACGTGGATGCTCAAAGTCCCTGCACACCTGGTATTTGAGTTTAGCCACTCTTGCCTTTTGAATTCTGACCCTCTCAATCCTTGGCGCTGATTACTTAATTGTTCTTACTCATTTATAATGTTGACCTGTAGCATGGCGCATCTTTGTGGATTCTCAGGGTATAAATACACCAATGGAATTGATGGACCAACAGGCAGTTCCATTACCTGAAGAAATGCAAACATGTTTTCCACCGTGACTTCCCCATTCTGCATTCCCACCCACAGGGCAAAATGGTTGCCTTTGTTTTCAAACCCTGCCAGCATTTGTGGCGATTAGATGTATCCAATGATGGCCATTTTCACCTTGTGAGGTTATATCTCATTGTGGTTTTCATTGGCGTCTCTCTCGTCTGTCTTCCTGGTGTTCCTAACCCCTTTCCTTCACCACCCAACCTTTGCCTCTAACACTTAGCCTAGCAGGCAGGCAGCAGGACCCAAACTGCTGCTCAGTCGCAGGAGTGCTCCACTGACAACGGATTGAGGACACTCTTTCATAGAGAAAAGATTTACACAAAGAAAGAAACTTTCCTATCCTGTTATTTTTTAATTGCACTTACTGGGGGGTGACACAGGTGAGTGAAATTATGCAGGTTTGCAGCGTGGGAGTCTACACTTCATCCTTTGCATATTGTATTGTGTGTTCACCACCCCATTCAAGTCTGCTTCTGGCAGCACCCGCTGTCCCCCTTCACGCCCTTCTATTGCACCGCCCCACCCCTTTTCCCTTGGTCTTCTCCATACTGTTATCTGGGAAGGTCTTTTCTTACTCCCTTCCGGTTTCCCACCTAGCCTGCACCCCATACCCCCTCTGACAGCTGGCTGCCAGCTCTCTAGGAGCCTCTCCCCATTTTCCTTGTTACTTCAGTTTGTTCATTAGATGCTCCTTATGACAGAGATCCTATGGTATTTATTTGTCGTCCTCTGACTGGCTTATTTCACGGAGCCTAAGGTTTTTCAGGTCCATCCACACTGTCACAAAGGGACAGATTTCCATGTACTATTTATTCCATTGTGTGCACATACCACAGTGCTTTTATCCACTCATCTACTCATGGGCACTTGGGCAGCCTGTACAAGTGTTCTATTGTCAATAAGCATGACCTGAGAATGGGGATATAGCCCAGACTGTGGAGGGTGGCAGACGGGTCAAAAAGGCGGGCAGTGTAGTGTGGGGGGGTGGAGAATTCTTGGAAGAAAAGACTTCGTTTTCTTTTGTGACATCTCCTCATCCACTTAATGTTTCTACAGTTAAATGTGGGCCTGAAAGAAGAGGCTGTGGCTTACCTTCCATGTCGGTCCAAGCAAAAACCCTGAAGACACAGGTTCCTCAGAATGAACCAGATACCTAATGATCTTCCTATTCTTCATCCAGTGTTTCCCCCACCTTGTGCGTGCTAAAGGATGCCTGCTAATACCACCTCACCCTTGTTCTTGCTTTCCCATCCTGAAGCAGTAAAGAAGTGTTTCAGTCAAATATTTATTACTACTAGCCTCTCTCAAAATACCCCGTCTCCCAACCTTGCCCTTCCCCCAAACACCGCTTCCCACCAGGCCTCCACACACCCTCATAGGCAGATGTGAGAAGGGAAAGGATTCCTCCCAGAAAGCAATCAAAGAAGAGCCCATTCAACAGCCAGGTGTTTTATTGAGGTGAGGGGTTATCATTTGCCCCTCCCTCACATAGCATACTTCTTGGTCCAAGCTCGCGCCATGGTATCATATGCCTTCCTGTCCTTTAGGTACATTCTCCCAATGGATGGAACAAAGGCATGGTTGGGGTTGGGGTCACATAGCAAGGAGCTGATGGACAGCAAGAGTTTGGATATGGTCATTATAGGAGACCACTGGGACCTGAGAATATCGACACAGATATATCCCTTTCGGTTGATATTGGGGTGGTAGATCGGGGTGGTGAAGGAAATCGCCGGAGGCCTGAAGGGGTAATTTCGAGGGAATTGTATGTTTAGGCAGAACACCCCTCCCTCATAGGGGCTGTCCGGGGGTCCCATGATGGTCCCCTTCCATTGGAACATGTTGTCATCCACTGGCCCTGCAGAGCACATGGGCGGGGGATCGATCGTGATGTTCGCCAGTTCCTTGTGCAGTCGCCTCAGCGCCGTGGACGTGTCCCAGGCAGCGGGGATGGACTGGATATCCTGACAGGGACCAAGGGGGAACCACGGGTAAGGGGGACCATGGGTTAGGGCGGGCGTGGCTTCTGGGGAAGATGGTTGGAGGGTCAGCCACACCCCAGGTCGGCGGGTAAGAAGTTGGAACCTGGCTGTGGCGTGTATGGTGGGGGCGGGGGGCAGGGAGAGTTGGGGACTCACTTGGAACAGCAGGACCTGAGAGGCTACTGCTCACCTGTGCGCCGCTGTTCCCTGGCTCCTCAATCCTAGGCTCCTGCACCTCCTCCTCCTGCACCTCTTGCTCCTCCACCCCTGGCTCTTCCATCTCCTTGTCCTCCACTGCTGTCTGCTGCTCAGAGCCTATAGCCCAAGGCTGCGCTGCCTGCGGGGATACTCCGCCTTCCTGCCACAGGACCAGCCGCTCCTGAAGGCCTGCCCCAACAGTTCCTGCTGGCCGGCCCCAAGGGACCCTGTGTTCCCATGGCAGGAGGGAATATGCACTGTGACGTCACAAGGGACAGCTGACCAATCAGCAACTCAGTGGGCGCGTGGCCAGGGGAGACAGATGGCCTCCATCACAGGGAGTATTAGTATAGCAACAATTTTATAGGAATAATAGTGTAGCAACATATTAGAGTTGTCTATGCAATAAAGAAATAAACAGAGAAACAAACAAGTAAATAGTGAACTTGTATGAAACAAATGGTTCTAATCCTCTGTAAAGAAAAAGGAAGCATATCAAGAAAGGGAGCCCCTGGGATATTTTACCACAAAGGGAGGATTACACAGGAAAATGCACTACAGTCTTGGCTGTCTTTTCGCTCCTGGTCACCCTGCTGATCGGTGTTCTCCTGGGCACACAGCGTTTCCAAGTTGAAGTGCAGGACTTAACGCCAGCTCCTAGGAGATAGATATTTCAGGAGTTTGTGGTCAGAATCAAGAGCTTGTTTCTCACACATGACAAATGCATAGGGGTGAGATTTCACGAGAAAACAACAAGTGTCAGAGTGTACTGAAGGGCAACGTATTTTGGCCACTCTCCTCAAGATTCTCAGCATATTTACTCCCCATCTGTGCTGCTGAATGCAGTGTGAAATGCCAGGGGCAGGCAAGAGTAGCTTAGCTGCACCAGTAGATGTTCAAAATGACCAGAAGCTTCTATGCCCACCATTAATCTCCTTAGATACCCCCTGTGGAGCCATGGCTGCTCTTCTGCAACACTGCGAGTTTCATCGAACTGTTTGGGACATTTTTTTCAACCCAATGTCATTGGCTGAATTTCTTGGAACCTATATAACGTGTGGAGAAATGGTGGAGGGCTCAAGGATTTTTACTCTTGGTCCCAGCACTCGCGGGAGAGTGAGATTTAGATGCATTTAATTCCTGTAGTGATCACCACTAATTTACTGATCAAGGTTGTGTGTTCTATGTTAGGTGTAAACATAAATACGATATGATCTCTGAGTCAAAGGCATTCGTGGTCTGATACAGGAAGAGGGAAATACATTGACATGTATTTACATCATTAACATCGCACGCTACATATACAGCAATAAAAACATATTTGTGGATCCCGGGCTACTTGAAAGACAAGGATGAAAGGTGACTCTTCAGAGGGACTTCTATCTGAGCTGAGTCAGGCATGAGCACTGTCAGTTCATGGGGGGCGGAGGGTAAGCAGGCTTTCAGATGGAAAAAGGGCGGGTAGGAATAATGGCAGATCATAACGGAGCCAGGGGAATAAGCAGATGTGAAAGGCCTGATGCGACAGAAAGCATGACCATTTCCAGGAAGGAAATGCATTTTGCAAAGGGTTAGGTGTTCAATTCCTAGTCAAGGCACATGGCTGGGTTGTGGGCTGTGTCCTCACTAGGGGGCGCCTGAGAGGCCACCATGCCTTGGTGTTTCTCTCCCTCACTTCCTCTCTCTAAAGACGAGTAACTGAAATCCTTCAAAACAAATAGTGAGATAAATATCTTTTCATGTAATAATATTGAATTTAGTAGCGATAAAAGTGAATATAACCAATTATGCAACACCATAATCCCAGAGTTAACATTATGTGTTGTAAATTTTATTCAGAGAAAATGCTCCCTCTCCACTTTACCCCTTACCGCTGCGAGAACGTATTTCCCTGCTATGATGTTGACCTTGGCTATGTGACGTTCTCAATCAATGGCAAGAGGAGGACGTGATGTGTCAACGTCCAAGAAACGCTAATTACGGTCACTCCTCATTAACTTGGGACAGCTGCCTACACAAAAAATGTTCTATTGAATGGATACACATTCATTCTTGCCTTCCCTCAGAGGAAACACCTCATTCAATCCAAAGTTCTACCTTCCACCAAAATTCAAGCCAAGACAAGATGAGGAGACTCGACAAAAATCATACTTAAACTGAAGACTCAGAAGTGAGAGATATGTGTTTGCTTTAATCCATGAGATTTATGCTTTGCTTCTTCTTGAGACGAAACCCAACTAAAGTGTTTTGTTTACAAAACATGCTGCATGGCTCCATTTTCAATACCTTTTGTGGGAGTAATAAGCAAACTGATGCAGACAATTAATGCTTCAGTAGGTGGCATAGTTTTCCTTTTTGGCCGACAATAAGGGGAAGCAACTACAAAGCTGCTGTTGACACTTCTCACGTGGCTTAACTGTACTGGTTGTGGTCCCTTGGCTTCCCTACAGGTCTCAAGATGGCTGTTCTAACCCACATACAGCATCAGCATTCCATGCTGTCGAATGGGAGTCAAGAAAGTGGTGGCACCTTGGCTTTCCTTTTTAACGGATAAAGAAACAGTTTTTCCAAAGGTGACCCTGGCAGACTGGGTTCTGTGCCCTGAGTTGCAGACCGGGATCACATGGCCCCTCACATCTATAATGCAGACCATGAAAGTGAGAAACACTTGGCCCTGATTGGGATAGATAAAATGCAACTCGGTGCTGAAGACTTTTAAAGTGCTTTCCCCACGAAAAACATGCCTTCTGACAGCAATAAAGAAGGGAAGTGGTGATGGTGAATATTGAAGGGGCAAGTAACAATGATTTCCCTTGTTAGAATTAGTTCTTATATCCTTTCATTCTTCCTCTCCCAATCTACTGTCAAGCCAGAGTAGGGAAATATGTGTGCATAACACAATATATGCAAAACATATGTTTCACCGACTTAAAAAATGTCCTTGATGAAGAATACGACCTTAACAGATTTTATGCAGTTAACTGAAACTGGGTAAGCATTGAAATTATTTGAAGGAAAGAAAGCATGATGTCAAGGTGAAGTCATGTTCACTCCAAGTTCATATTTAGAAGGCAGTCATGCTAAGGCACGGCGAAAGAGAATACAACTTGGTTGGTGTGGCAGATTTAGTGATGCAGAATGTAGCACGAGATCGCATTAAAATGCAGCACAGGTACAGAGCCTGAGAGAGTTTAGGAGCCTTGCGATGTGTGGCGCACATTCTACTGCGAGATCCGTGGCTGAATATGACAAGGAAACCTTCAGATGTCCCAGGAAGGTTAAGACACCAGTGAACAAACCGTGTCAGGGGAAAGTATTTAGTGTCTGTGAGGTAAGAGTCTGTCTGTGTCGCTTTCACACTTGGAAAAATGATGTGAACCATGGCCTTCGCATGCTACGTTAAATCCAGAATAGTATCACGCATCTAGCTTCTGCATACTAGCATAACTTTTTCCTTTGCATGACAGTATTTTGCTCTGTAAGGGTAAGCGCGTCACCTTGTCTCCACCCTGCAGTCCTTTCTTGGTTTAGTTCAAATGCCCTTCCATAAAACTAGTCTGTAGATATTTTTCTTCCTTTCTGGAACTGCTGGTTTCCTCTGTACTTGGGATGTAATGAAGTATGTTTACAACTATCTTCTGACTTTTAACAACTCCCCCCTTCTTGTATTTTTTTAGACACACTCACGTTATTACTTAAAATGGAAGACATAGCTTCAACTACCTTTGGTGGTTCTTTCCTGCTAGATGAATTGGACATATTTAAAATTCTGTCAGTTTGGCCTTAATTACTTCTGCTTCATGAAATTATAAAAGGGCATGCGGTTACCTCTAAAAACCGGAGAAAATGAAGAGTACTCTAAGCAGAGAATACCCAATTCAAAGTGCATTTTGCAACAATAACAGTCCCAAGCATGTTCTCTGTAATGACAATAGATGTATTGATTATCGGAAACTTGAAAATATGGACTTTGGTAAATATCAGAAAGGATAAAAACTGTCTCTCATACCACAAAGTGAGTAAAAAAATAATGACAAGTGGTAAAGCTGCTCTCCGCTCTAAGGTCAAGCTGTAACATATCCATAAGGAATCATGAACCATAGGTGTCAACCCCATAGAACCAACTTCTAGGATTAATAAATCATTGGACAAAATAAATTGTAAACTCTAGGGAAGAAAAAATTAATTCACTCCTTCCATTAACGATGAGAAGCAAATATATGTAGACACAGTAGGCATCCTGTATGGTGAAGTAGTCTTGACATTAACCTACATTTTTCATGGGACCCTTTGAAACCAAATGAAGTAGGGTATTTTTCCAGGTGTAGGTGGTTTTGTGTAGAGAAACTTCACGTACTTAATGGAAATGGGAGAATCAGGGACTCCAAAAGTAAAGTGTGAAATATTTTTGATGAATTAAACAACAGCCCATAAATATTAAAGACCAATATTTTTAAAATCATTACTCTAGATTTTTTCCATTCAGTAAGAAAGACCTTCATTAACCCTGCTCACAGTTTTCACATCTTTCCATAAACATTGGTGGAAAATGGCATTGTTCTTCCTTTTGACATTTCCTGATCCTATCGTATGCGTTACTACGGGGAAAAAAGAATTCAGAGAAGGCCACAGAAATATCACTAGATAGCAGTTCATGCTCCAGAAAAAATGAACAGTAGAGCGCTTTTTTTCAGGGAAGAAATACAGCGTATGCACAATACTCATTCATGACAGAGGGGGAAAATATATGTCAAAAAACATGCAAAGTTATCACGTCAAGACAGTCACATGAAAAAGACAAAATTTATATAGGACCGTTGTATTTCTTCTACAATTTATAAGTATTGGTGCCAGCTCCTTATAATGTGATATATAACACATACTGGGTTGGTACTCTCTGGGAAGCCCTAGTCAAAGATCATTTGAATATTCTTCATGTATATAAATACATAAGACCTAATGACTTGCTTCCTAGAGTGCTTCAAACGTGGGAGGTCGTTGAAGGGTAAGCACTTCCTTGTTACGTCAACTTGTAGATACATGGAGAGACTCTTGAATATTCATAGAAGGAATGTGTAAAGGGCCAAAGCCTAGGAAATATACATTTCAACTTTATAATCTACAGAAGCATAACATTTCACTTTCCAAGCCTTGAGAAAACGCTGACTATACTAGCAACGCTTCTTACAATCCAGGGTCCTGTTTCAGTAAGTGAAACACTTTCCAAACCACAGTAATAGGCTGGGTGTACTAAGGAGAATTTCGAGAAGTCTGTCTTATACTACGAGGTTTAATTCAGAGAAAAGATCTTAGGATGAACAAAATGGTAAGTGTGGTCTAAAGCATAAACCTGATTCAGAACCAATGAATTCATCAGTTAAGAATCTGCAATTAATTTTCATTGAAATGCAAACCCCAAACCAAAGGAATACACAAGCATACATGAGCGTACATACTCACACATCTTAGTTTGCAAAGGAAGCCAAACTGCAAGGACTCTATGGACATACAAAGCAGTTAGATGTAACTGAGACAATCGTGCCCATAGTAACAGAGCACACACCAATCAATTAACTTCCAAGACCTGTTATCTGTGAAAGTAGGTTGTTAGACGACTTAGTTCCCAAGGCTCCTCATAGGGATGATGTGGTGGGAGTCTTTTAGAGACAACCATGCAATGCTATGGATGGAAGTGGACACCATCATGCTAAGTGAAATGTGCCAGGCTGTGACGGAGAAATACCAAATGATCTCACCTTTAAGTACAACATCATCAACTGAGGAAAAAAGGAAACAAAATATGAACAGGGACATGCACATTAACAAGTTAAATGTTAGGCTTCAGGTACAGATAAGAACAGAGGATTTTTTCAAATATTCATATAGGAAAACATTATTCAATGCAAAGACTTTTCATTTCTCTTTGACCATACTACCTCCCACAAAACCACCTCTAACTCCGGTGAGTTCCCAGTGCCTCCCTCCAAACCCATCCCCATGTTCGATCCTCCATCTTCCCATCACTTTTGGCTCTGTCCACATCTCCGTATACATGTTCCTGATACCCCTGCCCCCTTCCCCACCCTCATTATCTCCCCGCAACTCCCTCTTGCTTCTGGCTGTTGGGTTTTATTTCAGGGTCTCTCTGAAAAAAAAAAAATTCACTTACAATTTTCTGCATGTCTCCCCATCCCTCAACCCTACCCCAGTGTCTCTCATACAAAATTCTTTAATCAAGGACAGATGGGTCACGTAGAGACCATCGCTGACATGTTCCTACTACTTTGGAACTGCAGTTTTAGCAGTAGAATGGCAAGGGAAGAGATGAAGGATAAAGACACTTTGGGGAAGATGGATCAAAATCTTGTAATACGTGTAAAGATGGCAGTGGGAGAAAAGGCAGATGGACTTCGAATTTATGATCCTTGAACTTGGGACAATAATAATTGCTCTGATTCAATTGCGTGACACGGGATTGCAACTAGTTTTTAAATAGAAGACGACTCTGCTTCTTATTGTCCAATGACTTTAAGAAACATCCAATGAACACGTTATAGTATGCAATAGAAGACCGCAGGAGGCGTTAAACATCGGAGCTACACTGGGCTGCACATTTTCTGAGGCCTGAGACCCTGCCTAATTTACCTTTGTCGTCTTTCTCCAAGGCATTTTAGCAGCAATCTCCACCGCATAATACAATCCCAATAATCCTAGTCTGCATGGATGAGTAATAGAAAACCCCTTGCACGAATAAAGGAACAATAACGATAAATACTCGAAAGAAAGTATAGAGAAAAGTGAATTTGTTGAGGCGGTCCTCAGCTCCCCCGATCCTGCTTTTGATTCCTTCTACTGTGTTCTTCGTTTATAAAATTAAACCACAATGAGGTTCCATCTCACAACAGCCGGAGTGGCCAACATAAACAAAGCAAGACACGGATGTCGGAGAGGATGAGGAGAAAAGGGACAACCAGGACATTGTTGGTGCGAATGCAGACTGGTGTGGCCACTGTGGAGAACTGTATGGAATTTCCTCTGCAAACTAAAAATGGAAAAGCCGTTTGACCCAGAAATTCCACTGCTGAGATTGTACCCTTAGAACACTGAAACACCAATGCCAGAGAACCTGTGCACCCCAATGTCCATAGCACCACGATTCACAATAGCCCAGTGCTGGAGGCTACCTAGGTGCCCATCAGCTAATGAGTGGATCCAAAAACTATGGTACATTTACACAATGGAAATCTGCACCGAAGAGAGAAAGAAGGAGCTGATACACTTTGCAATGGTATGGATGGAACTGGACAGCATTAGGTTAAGTGAAATGCGCCAGGCTGTGAGGGAGAAATACCAAATGATCTCACCTTTAAGGACAACATAATCAACTGAGGAAAAAAGGAAACAAAAGAGAAACAGACACATACGACTTTAAGAACAATGGTACAATAGTCAGAGGGGAAGAGGGAGGGGATAGAGGGGAGAGTGGTCTACAGGATCTACTACTCTAAAATGCACAAGGAGAAAATCAAAGGGGAGTTTTGAGGTGTCTGGGGGAGGTGGGACTGGCTAGGGTGAGGTGCAGGGATGGGGAGGAAATGCAGTCAATTATAACTGAATAAACATAAAATTAAATCAATATCTATTAAAAATTAAACCTAGTAGAAGGGTTTTATGAAAATCGTGTTTTATGGCTAAAAAATAAAAATTATGTTTTGAAGTTAAAACAAAAGAAAAACCTGACTTTGATGAGAGCCTAGAGTTAGGAATAGAAAGAGTGGAAACCAGTGAGGAAGACAGAACACAGTCATAGAAGTAAAATAACCAGGGGTATTGTGTCATCGCTGCCTTTGTTTTCCTGTATCAATAATGTCATTCCCATTCCTCTTCCTATACCACCCTTACCTCCTCCGGTCTATTTTGCTCCTATCATTAATGTTTCTTATTCCCTGTACCTTTTCCCCCGTTGTCGGTCCACCCCCTCCCGCTAATAACCCTCCATATTACCTCCATTTCTGCCATTCAGTTCCTGTTGGAATTGTCTGCGTAGTGTGTTTTTATTTTTGCTTTTAAGGTTAGGTTGTTGATAGATGTGACTTTGCTGCCATTTTATTCGCATTTTTTTTTTTTTACCTTCTTTTTCCTTAGGCAACTTTCTGTATCTTTTCATATAATAAGGGCTTGGAGATGATGAACTCCTTTAAATTGAACTTGTCTGGGCAGCACTTTATCTGCCCGAGCGTTCGAAAAGACAGCTTTGCTGGACAGAACAATCTTGGATGGAGTTCCTTGCATTTCATCACTTGGGATACTTCTTCCCAGCCCTTTCTTGCCTCCAATGTTTCTGTTGAGAAATCAGCTGACAATCTTTTGGGAATTCCTTTGTAGGTAACTGTCTCCTTATCTCTTGCAGCTTCTCAGATTCTCTCCTTATCTTTAATCTCGGGCAATGTAATTGTGCTGTGCCTTGGTTGTTCCTCTTTGGGTCCAACTGCCTTGGGACTCTCTGGGCTTCCTGGACTTCCTGGAAGGCTGTTTCTTGTGCCAGATAGGGGAAGTTGTCCTTCATTCACTTTTCAAAGAATGTCTCCATTTCTTGTTCTTCCTCTTGTCCTCCTGCCACCACTACGATTTGGATGTTGGACCACTTAGAATTGCCCTGGAGGTTCCTAAGACTCTCCTCAATGATTTGAATCGTTGTTTCTTCATTCTGTTCTGGTTGAATGTGTTTTTCTTCCTTCTGCTCCAAACTGTTCGTCTCAGTCCCGCTTTCCTTCCCGTCCGTGTTGGTTCCCTGAACATGTTCCTCTATTTCACTTTTCCTAGGCTGCACTTGTTCCTCTATGTTGTGACCATACTCAGCCAATTGCTGAGCATCACAACGACCAGCATTTGGAACTGTGCCTCTGATGGGTTGGCTAACCCTTCATCACTTAGCTGCATTTTTGTCGGAGCTTTGATCTCTTCTTTCATTTGGGCCATGTGTTTTTGGTTGTTTGTTTCAGAGTGCCTCTTATGTGGTAATGGGCAGAGCCTTAGGGTTTCATTAGGGCAGCCCACCTGGCCGTGCTGTGAGCCGTATTTTGGGGAGTGGTGTGACAGGGAACGATGCTGCTTGCCTAGCTCTCTGCTGGCTTTCAGTCACTTCCCCTACTACCCACAATCAAAACAGTCCCATGTGAAGCTGATTCGCAGGGGAGTGGTTTTGTATACGTTCTCGGACTCTGTGTGTCTCTCCAAGGAACTCTCCTGTGAGGCTGAGAGTGTTCTGTGCTGCTGCAAACCCCTCAGGTGTTTCCAAGCAGAGGTTTGAGGTTTTATTTAGCTGCGCTGGAGCCCTGGCTTGCGTCGTCCATTTCGCTCCACCGTTGTTCATCTCCATTGATCTGCTAGCAAATATGCTACCCCTCGCTCTGGAGCTGCTGCCTTGCCTGGTCCACCAGCCACCTGTCTGCCAGGGCCGCCTCTCCCGTCCCAGTTCTCCAGCCACCTTCCTGCTGCGAGTCCTCTCCACCCCTACTTGCCGCTTCTACCCCTCCTACTGGTCTGTGTGAATGTTTAGTCTGTAACTCCTTGGTTGTTGGACTCTCATCCAGTTCCATTTTCTGCCAGTTTCTGGCTGGTTTTTGTTTTTAAATTCATTGCTCTCCTTGTTTTGGCTGTGTGAGGAGGGAAAGGGCATCTACGTATGCCTGTGTCTTCGCCAGAGGTGACTCTAGTGTCTTTCCAATGGTACTGCAATTTGTTGAGGGAGGAAATATTTATTACTATTTCCATAAAGCCTAGAATTATTGGGTGGATAGTTACTGTTTCCAAATAACATTTTCTCACTGAGACTTCAAAACCATTTCTTGGACGAAGTATAATTTATTTTATTTTGCCAATCAGAAACTTGAGGCTCAAAGAGATACAAAATTATTCAAAGCTGCATCACGAGACTGTGATGAAGGCAGTCCCGGGTGCCTCCAAAGCCCTACTTTTCTTCACCATAGCGTAGAGGTAAGGGATATTTAGCCCTCCCAGGTGTGGCTACATCGGTTTTGTGTCCCCCTACACAGTCAGAAGGTGCTGGTTTGATTGCCATAGGGCACGTGCCCTGGATGCAGGTTCGGTCCCCACGTGGGCTGTGAATGAGAGGCAATGATTGATGCTTCACTCTCAGATTGATGTTTCTGTCTCTAACAAACCCCAAACGGTTAAAAAAATGTGATGTGTAATATTGTTAATATGACTGGAGGGAGTAATAAAGGAGAAGTTTATTATTCTATTGAATCTTCCTTAGGATTCTGTGTGTTAAGTCACCCTAGCTAAGTGGTTTCGTAATATGGAAGACAGAAGCCTTCATTCGGTTCCCTGTACTATCCCATTTTAAGACATTCCCTGCCTAGTCTCCGGTCTGCTCTAAGACGGAAGTGACAATGAGAGTAGCCTCCAGAGACTGTTTCCAAGAAGGAAAACAATGGTTGAAGACAAGAATGGTCATACCAGGTGCAAGCACAGTGATGAGAAGAGCAGAATTGGAGGCTTACTTCCTAATCCTGAAAAGATGTCAAGAATGTAAAGGGTAGCCTGTCCTTTTCTGACAAAATCAAGAACAGAGATGACATTCAATTATCATACCCAAAACAAGGGCTCAGGCGTTTAACAAGTGTTTTATTTTTAAAAAATCCTTCGATTGAGGCCTTATCTCCATGTTCCCACATGAAATATGCCTATTGAAGAGGTACTGTGATGCTGTGTACATCAAGTGAACAATAGGTTCGTCTTCATAGCTGCTCAGGACGAAAGACCCAGTCATTCACTTGCTGCTGTCGTACTAGCCAGACTGTTTCTTGTCAAGCACTTGTCTGTGGAAAGGGAAAATGTACATTTTCTAGCAATGACGTTTCCTCGGAGTAAATCTAACATGGACTGACTCAGCACAGCTCGGGATGACACACGTAACATTTACCACTGCCATACTGGAATCAATATTGTGACGATAATGTCTTGGATATCCACGCAATTGGTGAAATATAGAATCAGACCTAATGGGCATTTGCCTTTCGCTGAATCCCAGGACGGAACAAATGTCACGTCTGTCTGTTTTGTCACATGTGAGAAAGGAAAACTGCATACAAATATATTTCTTCTCCTATCCCCAGATATTTCTCGTCATGGTAAGTTTACATTTCACCGAATGTCTTTCAGTTTGAAAGTTAAAAGAAAGTCAGTTCTCAGTTTGCAAGTGATATTCAAGCATTCTCTATTATTTCATATATAATAACGAATGGAAACATTAAATATGGCGGCAGAGGAACAAACTTTTTTCCAGTGTTGTTTCCTCATTTCCTCTTGTTCCCTCCCTTGAAAAACACACATTTCCATTCGATGAGAAATATTTCCAGTCATGAGGTGAGTGTAAAAAATGTTTTTCTCCATGTTTTCTATGCACATGATACATACAATTCTTTTTCAAAATAATGTTAATTTCTTTCTGAAAGAATGCATGTGTAGACGTATAGAAAGAATTATGTACGTGTGTATATATCATTCCCTTAGTTCTCTCATAGAAAGCATGTGCTTAGATTCTAAAGTGGGTTACCTGGTAGATACCTTTTGAATTATACTCTCAATCAATGGATAAGACTCCAAGGACCTGATCTATCCTTTTTTTGCAATATTATTACCATTCATGAAACCATCAAGTACACTGAAATTTTGATAAATGGAGTGTTAACACTGTTTCTCCCCTTGGAGTCACAGCATAGTTCCCAGCAGTCATAGTTGCTTCTCACAATTGCCTCTCTCATCGCCATGGATGATGTGTATTTACATCGGAATCTCATTCACTCAGAGCAGAAGTGCTACACTTTCTTCCAAGGTACTTTGATTCCATTACCTGGCCTCCACAAGGAACTCAGTGAACTGACCCATTTTGCCAGTGACTGTGGCCCAGTTACCTGAATAAGCCAAATTCTCAGTGGAGATCCAGGAACTGTGCGGACAATGTCCCAGAAATACCTTCTCGGAATATTTCAGAGCATGGCACAGGAACGGGAGCCCGGACACAATGTGTTCTTCCTGTGGGTAGAGTTCTGTGGTGGGTTTAGTGAGGAGGGAAGGGAACACTGCCAATTATTGGCCAAGTTGTTTTGAAGGGACTAGTTTTTAATGTACATTTTGGGGGTTGTTTCTGCTAATACAGTTGTTCACCCCTCTTCCCCCTTTGCTCTCCTGCACCCAGCTGCCGCTCCTCTTCCCTCTGGCCACCCCCCCATTGTGATCCGTGTCCAAGGATCCTGAACAGCTGTCCTTCCAGTAATCCCTTCACCTTCTTCTTCCATTCACCCAGCCGCTTCCCTTGCGACAACCCTCGTTCTGTTTCGTGTATCATCCCTGTTTCTACATTTTTGTTAGGTTATAGAACTCATTGGATTCCACACGTGCCTATTTTGCAGTCTTTAGTGTCCATTTCAAATGGTAGATATCCTTTCAAAATGCATGGATTACTTAAGATCATTTGGAAAATATAATTAGACACATTACCCTTCAACATATAATTCATGTAGCCAGACTCTTTGACTCTTCATTGAGCCTTTAATTCCACTCAGAAGATTGGTTACCCTTTGCTGTCAGCATTAATCCTATAAAATTCGCAAAAAAAAAAAAAAAAAAAGAAAAGAAAAAGCGGTGCAGGCGAGGGGCGCCAAATAGTATTTCTCCCTCAACACCTGCCTTATTTCACTTAGCATATGCCCACAACTTTCACCCATGCCATTGCACAGGGTATTAGCTCCTTCTTTCTCTCCGCTGCGTAAAATTCCATTGTCTAAAAGTACCATACTTTTTGGATCCTCTCATTAACTGATGGGCACTTAAGTTACTTCCAGTACTTGGTTATTGTAAATTGTGTTGCTATGAACATTGGGGTGCAGAGGATCTCACGTTGAACTGGAACATAATCAAGAAAAGAAAAAGCAAACAAAATATAACCAGAGATATTGAAATTAAGAACATTGTAACAGTAGCCACAGGGCATTGGGACGCCATAGGGGGGACAGTGCTCTATAGGAGCTACTATATAGGACACAAGGATAAATTTAAAGGGGAGGTTAGAGGGGAGTAGTGAGGTGGGACTTGCCCGGGGTGGGGGAGCGAACAGGAGATAATCCAGACAATTGTAACTGAATAAAATAAATTAATTAATTTTTAAAATGAGGGTTTAAATCAGTTGGTTTTTCCACATAAACTTTTCTGCACATCCCAGGTCTCCACTCCCAGCTCTCAGACACAAATGCACATGTGAGACTCAGTTCTATTTCTACATCTGCCTTGTCAAAGTAACACGTGTTTTTACCATTTACTTTACCTCCCGTGGATCAGTTGTTGCATCTGTTCATTTGCAATTCGTAAGGAAGTCAAATCCTACACACACGTGACTCGCTCGTAGTAGAACAGAAACCACCGAACATCACAGATTAGACTATGAGGTCCTGGCAGAAGGCACCTGGAAAGGGAACGCCTGCAAACCAGCTGCACTACCGTGAATCCAGGGATGGAACTGGAAGCTAGTGATCGTCTTAGCCAAAATATGTGCACTGCAAACCACTTGGCTGAAGCTATGAGGCCGAAATTTGTAAGTAAAGTTCACCTCTGACCACCCGGTGGTGTCTGCCTGAAGTGCTGTGCAGGAAGGAAAGGGACACCAAAGGAATGCTCCCCGCTGTGCACCCTTGATAACATGCCTCCCAACCAAGCTCACCATGTTTGCTCAGACGCCTCTGTCCGGACCTTCTCTTTCCAACAGCTGTAGTGAAGGGAAAATTCTGCCGTCCTGAAAGTGCTTTTTGGGAAAGGAATCGTAAGCTATTTATCAAGAAACAAACCACTCTCGGAACCGTGGGTCTTCCTCCCTTTCCTGCCCTAGAGACTCAGAGAAACTGCTGAATGTCCTCAGCCTAATGGAACTAAGTGTGAAGAGTAGACCGCTTAAGGCATGTCCACATAGCCGAGTACCTGCTGCGTCCCATTGTTGCGGATTCACCCAGAACTAAGGCCCTGGCCTGTGTGCTTGGCGCTTCCTCAACTGCTTGTAAATCACTCTTTTGCATTCCTCAAAATCTAGTACCATGTTACCCTGCCTTTTCTTCTTTGTCCAAAATGTCCCAGCAACCCGGTGTTGTCTCACTGTCTTTGGAATTCCCGTGGATGTGTCATGCTAGTGTGAATTACCCATGAACGTCTATTGAACTTGCATTTTCTCCTATCAGCCCACCTCTATCAATTTGGTTATTAGCCCAGCCTGAAGAACTTAAAAGGAGGAAGGAAAAGCATTAAACATTTTCAGCCCCCACAGTAGTTTATCCCAATCTATCTTTGCATATATTTAATGCATGGAAAGAGATTTACTTATATGTCCATGGATTCTTATTAAATTGTAAACAGCATATATTAATAATACCTACATTTAATGAGTGTAGTGTCCTGGGTTTTTCGGTTTTTGTTTTTGTTTTTGTTTTCTATTTCTGCAAATCTCTTTATTTGCCAGCTTAAGGAAGACAGAGGCATTCGTATGTCTGCTCCTTTCTACAAACTACTGGAAGATATTGTTTTGGTTGAAGGAAATGATGAAAAGATGGCCTCACTCAGACATAGAGTGCTAAAAGGGACCACACAGACTGCCTGTAGGGTCCCAAGGTCCTGAAAAGGCTGTTAGATGCCTCTTTCTCATGACACCAATGAGCAATCCTGCAAGGAATCAGCACCCTGTTATGAAAGCAGAATTTGGAAAATCTCTCCTGTCAGTCAGGTCATCAGGACCTGCCCCTTTCACATAGCTCTAAATCCTCTCTCACGTGGATGCTCAAAGTCCCTGCACACCTGGTATTTG
This sequence comes from Desmodus rotundus, assembly GCF_022682495.2. Classification (NCBI taxonomy): domain Eukaryota; kingdom Metazoa; phylum Chordata; class Mammalia; order Chiroptera; family Phyllostomidae; genus Desmodus; species Desmodus rotundus. The sequence goes on along the minus strand of NC_092332.1, from coordinate 896,793 downwards.
AGTTTAGCCACTCTTGCCTTTTGAATTCTGACCCTCTCACTCCTTGGCGCTGATTACTTAATTGTTCTTACTCATTTATAATGTTGACCTGTAGCATGGCGCATCTTTGTGGATTCTCAGGGTATAAATACACCAATGGAATTGATGGACCAACAGGCAGTTCCATTACCTGAAGAAATGCAAACATGCCTTGCACCGTGACTTCCCCATTCTGCATTCCCACCCACAGGGCAAAATGGTTGCCTTTGTTTTCAAACCCTGCCAGCATTTGTGGCGATTAGATGTATCCAATGATGGCCATTTTCACCTTGTGAGGTTATATCTCATTGTGGTTTTCATTGGCGTCTCTCTCGTCTGTCTTCCTGGTGTTCCTAACCCCTTTCCTTCACCACCCAACCTTTGCCTCTAACACTTAGCCTAGCAGGCAGGCAGCAGGACCCAAACTGCTGCTCAGTCGCAGGAGTGCTCCACTGACAACGGATTGAGGACACTCTTTCATAGAGAAAAGATTTACACAAAGAAAGGAAACTTTCCTATCCTGTTATTTTTTAATTGCACTTACTGGGGGGTGACACAGGTGAGTGAAATTATGCAGGTTTGCAGCGTGGGAGTCTACACTTCATCCTTTGCATATTGTATTGTGTGTTCACCACCCCATTCAAGTCTGCTTCTGGCAGCACCCGCTGTCCCCCTTCACGCCCTTCTATTGCACCACCCCACCCCTTTTCCCTTGGTCTTCTCCATACTGTTTTCTGGGAAGGACTTTTCTTACTGCCTTCCGGTTTCCCACCTAGCCTGCACCCCATACCCCCTCTGACAGCTGGCTGCCAGCTCTCTAGGAGCCTCTCCCCATTTTCCTTGTTACTTCAGTTTGTTCATTAGATGCTCCTTATGACAGAGATCCTATGGTATTTATTTGTCGTCCTCTGACTGGCTTATTTCACGGAGCCTAAGGTTTTTCAGGTCCATCCACACTGTCACAAAGGGACAGATTTCCATGTACTATTTATTCCATTGTGTGCACATACCACAGTGCTTTTATCCACTCATCTACTCATGGGCACTTGGGAAGCCTGTACAAGTGTTCTATTGTCAATAAGCATGACCTGAGAATGGGGATATAGCCCAGACTGTGGAGGGTGGCAGACGGGTCAAAAAGGCGGGCAGTGTAGTGTGGGGGGGTGGAGAATTCTTGGAAGAAAAGACTTCGTTTTCTTTTGTGACATCTCCTCATCCACTTAATGTTTCTACAGTTAAATGTGGGCCTGAAAGAAGAGGCTGTGGCTTACCTTCCATGTCGGTCCAAGCAAAAACCCTGAAGACACAGGTACCTCAGAATGAACCAGATACCTAATGATCTTCCTATTCTTCATCCAGTGTTTCCCCCACGTTGTGCGTGCTAAAGGACGCCTGCTAATCCCACCACCCCCTTGTTCTTGCTTTCCCATCCTGAAGCAGGAAAGAAGTGTTTCAGTCAAATATTTATTACTACTAGCCTCTCTCAAAATACCCCGTCTCCCAACCTTGCCCTTCCCCCAAACACCGCTTCCCACCAGGCCTCCACACACCCTCATAGGCAGATGTGAGAAGGGAAAGGATTCCTCCCAGAAAGCAATCAAAGAAGAGCCCATTCAACAGCCAGGTGTTTTATTGAGGTGAGGGGTTATCATTTGCCCCTCCCTCACATAGCATACTTCTTGGTCCAAGCTCGCGCCATGGTATCATATGCCTTCCTGTCCTTTAGGTACATTCTCCCAATGGATGGAACAAAGGCATGGTTGGGGTTGGGATCACATAGCAAGGAGCTGATGGACAGCAAGAGTTTGGATATGGTCATTATAGGAGACCACTGGGACCTGAGAATATCGACACAGATATATCCCTTTCGGTTGATATTGGGGTGGTAGATCGGGGTGGTGAAGGAAATCGCCGGAGGCCTGAAGGGGTAATTTCGAGGGAATTGTATGTTTAGGCAGAAAACCCCTCCTTCATAGGGGCTGTCCGGGGGTCCCATGATGGTCCCCTTCCATTGGAACATGTTGTCATCCACTGGCCCTGCAGAGCACATGGGCGGGGGATCGATCGTGATGTTCGCCAGTTCCTTGTGCAGTCGCCTCAGCGCCGTGGACGTGTCCCAGGCAGCGGGGATGGACTGGATATCCTGACAGGGACCAAGGGGGAACCACGGGTAAGGGGGACCATGGGTTAGGGCGGGCGTGGCTTCTGGGGAAGATGGTTGGAGGGTCAGCCACCCCCCAGGTCGGCGGGTAAGAAGTTGGAACCTGGCTGTGGCGTGTATGGTGGGGGCGGGGGGCAGGGAGAGTTGGGGACTCACTTGGAACAGCAGGACCTGAGAGGCTACTGCTCACCTGTGCGCCGCTGTTCCCTGGCTCCTCAATCCTAGGCTCCTGCACCTCCTCCTCCTGCACCTCTTGCTCCTCCACCCCTGGCTCTTCCATCTCCTTGTCCTCCACTGCTGTCTGCTGCTCAGAGCCTATAGCCCAAGGCTGCGCTGCCTGCGGGGATACTCCGCCTTCCTGCCACAGGACCAGCCGCTCCTGAAGGCCTGCCCCAACAGTTCCTGCTGGCCGGCCCCAAGGGACCCTGTGTTCCCATGGCAGGAGGGAATATGCACTGTGACGTCACAAGGGACAGCTGACCAATCAGCAACTCAGTGGGCGCGTGGCCAGGGGAGACAGATGGCCTCCATCACAGGGAGTATTAGTATAGCAACAATTTTATAGGAATAATAGTGTAGCAACATATTAGAGTTGTCTATGCAATAAAGAAATAAACAGAGAAACAAACAAGTAAATAGTGAACTTGTATGAAACAAATGGTTCTAATCCTCTGTAAAGAAAAAGGAAGCATATCAAGAAAGGGAGCCCCTGGGATATTTTACCACAAAGGGAGGATTACACAGGAAAATGCACTACAGTCTTGGCTGTCTTTTCGCTCCTGGTCACCCTGCTGATCGGTGTTCTCCTGGGCACACCGCGTTTCCAAGTTGAAGTGCAGGACTTAACGCCAGCTCCTAGGAGATACTTCAGGAGTTTGTGGTCAGAATCAAGAGCTTGTTTCTCACACATGACAAATGCATAGGGGTGAGATTTCACGAGAAAACAACAAGTGTCAGAGTGTACTGAAGGGCAACGTATTTTGGCCACTCTCCTCAAGATTCTCAGCATATTTACTCCCCATCTGTGCTGCTGACTGCAGTCTGAAATGCCAGGGGCAGGGAAGAGTAGCTTAGCTCCACCAGTAGATGTTCAAAATGACCAGAAGCTTCTATGCACACCATTAATCTCCTTAGATACCCCCTGTGGAGCCATGGCTGCTCTTCTGCAACACTGCGAGTTTCATCGAACTGTTTGGGACATTTCTTTCAACCCAATGTCATTGGCTGAATTTCTTGGAACCTATATAACGTGTGGAGAAATGGTGGAGGGCTCAAGGATTTTTACTCTTGGTCCCAGCACTCGCGGGAGAGTGAGATTTAGATGCATTTAATTCCTGTAGTGATCACCACTAATTTACTGATCAAGGTTGTGTGTTCTATGTTAGGTGTAAACATAAATACGATATGATCTCTGAGTCAAAGGCATTCGTGGTCTGATACAGGAAGAGGGAAATACATTGACATGTATTTACATCATTAACATCGCACGCTATATATACAGCAATAAAAACATATTTGTGGATCCCGGGCTACTGGAAAGACAAGGATGAAAGGTGACTCTTCAGAGGGACTTCTATCTGAGCTGAGTCAGGCATGAGCACTGTCAGTTCATGGGGGGCGGAGGGTAAGCAGGCTTTCAGATGGGAAAAGGGCGGGTAGGAATAATGGCAGATCATAACGGAGCCAGGGGAATAAGCAGATGTGAAAGGCCTGATGCGACAGAAAGCATGACCATTTCCAGGAAGGAAATGCATTTTGCAAAGGGTTAGGTGTTCAATTCCTAGTCAAGGCACATGGCGGGGTTGTGGGCTGTGTCCTCACTAGGGGGCGCCTGAGAGGCCACCATGCCTTGGTGTTTCTCTCCCTCACTTCCTCTCTCTAAAGACGAGTAACTGAAATCCTTCAAAACAAATAGTGAGATAAATATCTTTTCATGTAATAATATTGAATTTAGTAGCGATAAAAGTGAATATAACCAATTATGCAACACCATAATCCCAGAGTTAACATTATGTGTTGTAAATTTTATTCAGAGAAAATGCTCCCTCTCCACTTTACCCCTTACCGCTGCGAGAACGGATTTCCCTGCTATGATGTTGACCTTGGCTATGTGACGTTTTCAATCAATGGCAAGAGGAGGACGTGATGTGTAAACGTCCAAGAAACGCTAATTACGGTCACTCCTCATTAACTTGGGACAGCTGCCTACACAAGAAATGTTCTATTGAATGGATACACATTCATTCTTGCCTTCCCTCAGAGGAAACACCTCATTCAATCCCAAGTTCTACCTTCCACCAAAATTCAAGCCAAGACAAGATGAGGAGTCTCGACAAAAATCATACTTAAACTGAAGACTCAGAAGTGAGAGATATGTGTTTGCTTTAATCCATGAGATTTATGCTTTGCTTCTTCTTGAGACGAAACCTAACTAAAGTGTTTTGTTTACAAAACATGCTGCATGGCTCCATTTTCAATACCTTTTGTGGGAGTAATAAGCAAACTGATGCAAACAATTAATGCTTCAGTAGGTGGCATAGTTTTCCTTTTTGGCCGACAATAAGGGGAAGCAACTACAAAGCTGCTGTTGACACTTCTCACGTGGCTTAACTGTACTGGTTGTGGTCCCTTGGCTTCCCTACAGGTCTCAAGATGGCTGTTCTAACCCACATACAGCATCAGCATTCCATGCTGTCGAATGGGAGTCAAGAAAGTGGTGGCACCTTGGCTTTCCTTTTTAACGGATAAAGAAACAGTTTTTCCAAAGGTGACCCTGGCAGACTGGGTTCTGTGCCCTGAGTTGCAGACCGGGATCACATGGCCCCTCACATCTATAATGCAGACCATGAAAGGGAGAAACACTTGGCCCTGATTGGGATAGATAAAATGCAACTCGGTGCTGAAGACTTTTAAAGTGCTTTCCCCACGAAAAACATGCCTTCTGACAGCAATAAAGAAGGGAAGTGGTGATGGTGAATATTGAAGGGGCAAGTAACAATGATTTCCCTTGTTAGAATTAGTTCTTACATCCTTTAATTCTTCCTCTCCCAATCTACTGTCAAGCCAGAGTAGGGAAATGTGTGTGCATAACACAATATATGTAAAACATATGTTTCACCGAATTAAAAAATGTCCTTGATGAAGAATACGACCTTAACAGATGTTATGCCGTTAATTGAAACTGGGTAAGCACTGAAATTATTTGAAGGAAAGAAAGCATGATGTCAAGGTGAAGTCATGTTCACTCCAAGTTCATATTTAGAAGGCAGTCATGCTAAGGCACGGCGAAAGAGAATACAACTTGGTTGGTGTGGCAGATTTAGTGATGCAGAATGTAGCACGAGATCGCATTAAAATGCAGCACAGGTACAGAGCCTGAGAGAGTTTAGGAGCCTTGCGATGTGTGGCGCACATTCTACTGCGAGATCCGTGGCTGAATATGACAAGGAAACCTTCAGATGTCCCAGGAAGGTTAAGACACCAGTGAACAAACCGTGTCAGGGGAAAGCATTTAGTGTCTGTGAGGTAAGAGTCTGTCTGTGTCGCTTTCACACTTGGAAAAATGATGTGAACCATGGCCTTCGCATGCTACGTTAAATCCAGAATAGTATCACGCATCTAGCTTCTGCATACTAGCATAACTTTTTCCTTTGCATGACAGTATTTTGCTCTGTAAGGGTAAGCGCGTCACATTGTCTCCACCCTGCAGTCCTTTCTTGGTTTAGTTCAAATGCCCTTCCATAAAACTAGTCTGTAGATATTTTTCTTCCTTTCTGGAACTGCTGGTTTCCTCTGTACTTGGGATGTAATGAAGTATGTTTACAACTATCTTCTGACTTTTAACAACTCCCCCCTTCTTGTATTTTTTTAGACACACTCACGTCATTACTTAAAATGGAAGACATAGCTTCGACTACCTTTGGTGGTTCTTTCCTGCCAGATGAATTGGACATATTTAAAATTCCGTCAGTTGGGCCTTAATTACTTCTGCTTCATGAAATTGTAAAAGGGCATGCGGTTACCTCTAAAAACCGGAGAAAATGAAGAGTACTCTAAGCAGAGAAGACCCAATTCAAAGTGCATTTTGCAACAATAAAAGTCCCAAGCATGTTCTCTGTAATGACAATAGATGTATTGATTATCGGAAACTTGAAAATATGGACTTTGGTAAATATCAGAAAGGATAAAAACTGTCTCTCATACCACAAAGTGAGTAAAAAAATAATGACAAGTGGTAAAGGTGCTCTCCGCTCTAAGGTCAAGCTGTAACATATCCATAAGAATCATGAAACATAGGTGTCAACCCCATAGAACCAACTTCTAGGATTAATAAATCATTGGACGAAATAAATTGTACACTCTAGGGAAGAAAAAATTAATTCACTCCTTCCATTAACGATGAGAAGCAAATATATGTAGACACAGTAGGCATCCTGTATGGTGAAGTAGTCTTGACATTAACCTACATTTTTCATGGGACCCTTTGAAACCAAATGAAGTAGGGTATTTTTCCAGGTGTAGGTGGTTTTGTGTAGAGAAACTTCACGTACTTAATGGAAAAGGGAGAATCAGGGACTCCAAAAGTAAAGTGTGAAATAATTTTGATGAATTAAACAACAGCCCATAAATATTAAAGACCAATATTTTTAAAATCATTACTCTAGATTTTTTCCATTCAGTAAGAAAGACCGTCATTAACCCTGCTCACAGTTTTCACATCTTTCCATAAACATTGGTGGAAAATGGCATTGTTCTTCCTTTTGACATTTCCTGATCCTATCGTATCTGTTACTACGGGGAAAAAAGTATTCAGAGAAGGCCAGAGAAATATCCCTAGATAGCAGTTCATGCTCCAGAAAAAATGAACAGTAGAGCGCTTTTTTTCAGGGAAGAAATACAGCGTATGCACAATACTCATTCATGACAGAGGGGGAAAATATATGTCAAAAAACATGCAAAGTTATCACGTCAAGACAGTCACATGAGAAAGACAAAATTTATATAGGACCGTTGTATTTCTTCTACAATTTATAAGTATTGGTGCCAGCTCCTTATAATGTGATATATAACACATACTGGGTTGGTACTCTCTGGGAAGCCCTAGTCAAAGATCATTTGAATATTCTTCATGTATATAAATACATAAGACCTAATGACTTGCTTCCTAGAGTGCTTCAAACGTGGGAGGTCGTTGAAGGGTAAGCACTTCCTTGTTACGTCAACTTGTAGATACATGGAGAGACTCTTGAATATTCATAGAAGGAATGTGTAAAGGGCCAAAGCCTAGGAAATATACATTTCAACTTTATAATCTACAGAAGCATAACATTTCACTTTCCAAGCCTTGAGAAAACGCTGACTATACTAGCAACGCTTCTTACAATCCAGGGTCCTGTTTCAGTAAGTGAAACACTTTCCAAACCACAGTAATAGGCTGGGGGTACTAAGGAGAAGTTCGAGAAGTCTGTCTTATACTACGAGGTTTAATTCAGAGAAAAGATCTTAGGATGAACAAAATGGTAAGTGTGGTCTAAAGCATAAACCTGATTCAGAACCAATGAATTCATCAGTTAAGAATCTGCAATTAATTTTCATTGAAATGCAAACCCCAAACCAAAGGAATACACAAGCATACATGAGCGTACATACTCACACATCTTAGTTTGCAAAGGAAGCCAAACTGCAAGGACTCTATGGACATACAAAGCAGTTAGATGTAACTGAGACAATCGTGCCCATAGTAACAGAGCACACACCAATCAATTAACTTCCAAGACCTGTTATCTGTGAAAGTAGGTTGTTAGACGACTTAGTTCCCAAGGCTCCTCATAGGGATGATGTGGTGGGAGTCTTTTAGAGACAACCATGCAATGCTATGGATGGAAGTGGACACCATCATGCTAAGTGAAATGTGCCAGGCTGTGACGGAGAAATACCAAATGATCTCACCTTTAAGTACAACATCATCAACTGAGGAAAAAAGGAAACAAAATATGAACAGGGACATGCACATTAACAAGTTAAATGTTAGGCTTCAGGTACAGATAAGAACAGAGGATTTTTTATAATATTCATATAGGAAAACATTATTCAATGCAAAGACTTTTCATTTCTCTTTGACCATACTACCTCCCACAAAACCACCTCTAACTCCGGTGAGTTCCCAGTGCCTCCCTCCAAACCCATCCCCATGTTCGATCCTCCATCTTCCCATCACTTTTGGCTCTGTCCACATCTCTGTATACATGTTCCTGATACCCCTGCCCCCTTCCCCACCCTCATTATCTCCCCGCAACTCCCTCTTGCTTCTGGCTGTTGGGTTTTATTTCAGGGTCTCTCTGAAAAAAAAAAAATTCACTTACAATTTTCTGCATGTCTCCCCATCCCTCAACCCTACCCCAGTGTCTCTCATACAAAATTCTTTAATCAAGGACAGATGGGTCACGTAGAGACCATCGCTGACATGTTCCTACTACTTTGGAACTGCAGTTTTAGCAGTAGAATGGCAAGGGAAGAGATGAAGGATAAAGACACTTTGGGGAAGATGGATCAAAATCTTGTAATACGTGTAAAGATGGCAGTGGGAGGAAAGGCAGATGGACTTCGAATTTATGATCCTTGAACTTGGGACAATAATAATTGCTCTGATTCAATTGCGTGACACGGGATTGCAACTAGTTTTTAAATAGAAGACGACTCTGCTTCTTATTGTCCAATGACTTTAAGAAACATCCAATGAACACGTTATAACATGCAATAGAAGACTGCAGGAGGCGTTAAACATCGGAGCTACACTGGGCTGCAAATTTTCTGAGGCCTGAGACCCTGCATAATTTACCTTTGTCGTCTTTCTCCAAGGCATTTTAGCAGCAATCTCCACCGCATAATACAATCCCAATAATCTTAGTCTGCATGGATGAGTAATAGAACACCCCTTGCACAAATAAAGGAACAATAACGATAAATACTCGAAAGAAAGTATAGAGAAAAGTGAATTTGTTGAGGCAGTACTCAGCTCCCCCGATCCTGCTTTTGATTCCTTCTACTGTGTTCTTCGTTTATAAAATTAAACCACAATGAGGTTCCATCTCACAACAGCCGGAGTGGCCAACATAAACAAAGCAAGACACGGATGTCGGAGAGGATGAGGAGAAAAGGGACAACCAGGACATTGTTGGTGCGAATGCAGACTGGTGCGGCCACTGTGGAGAACTGTATGGAATTTCCTCTGCAAACTAAAAATGGAAAAGCCGTTTGACCCAGAAATTCCACTGCTGGGATTGTACCCTTAGAACACTGAAACACCAATGCCAGAGAACCTGTGCACCCCAATGTCCATAGCACCACGATTCACAATAGCCCAGTGCTGGAGGCTACCTAGGTGCCCATCAGCTAATGAGTGGATCCAAAAACTATGGTACATTTACACAATGGAAATCTGCACCGAAGAGAGAAAGAAGGAGCTGATACACTTTGCAATGGTATGGATGGAACTGGACAGCATTAGGTTAAGTGAAATGCGCCAGGCTGTGAGGGAGAAATACCAAATGATCTCACCTTTAAGGACAACATAATCAACTGAGGAAAAAAGGAAACAAAATAGAAACAGACACATACGACTTTAAGAACAATGGTACAATAGTCAGAGGGGAAGAGGGAGGGGATAGAGGGGAGAGTGGTCTACAGGATCTACTACTCTAAAATGCACAAGGAGAAAATCAAAGGGGAGTTTTGAGGTGTCTGGGGGAGGTGGGACTGGCTAGGGTGAGGTGCAGGGATGGGGAGGAAATGCAGTCAATTATAACTGAATAAACATAAAATTAAATCAATATCTATTAAAAATTAAACCTAGTAGAAGGGTTTTATGAAAATCGTGTTTTATGGCTAAAAAATAAAAATTAAGTTTTGAAGTTAAAACAAAAGAAAAACCTGACTTTGATGAGAGCCTAGAGTTAGGAATAGAAAGAGTGGAAACCAGTGAGGAAGACAGAACACAGCCATAGAAGAAAAATAACCAGGGGTATTGTGTCATCGCTGCCTTTGTTTTCCTGTATCAATAATGTCATTCCCATTCCTCTTCCTATACCACCCTTACCTCCTCCGGTCTATTTTGCTCCTATCATTAATGTTTCTTATTCCCTGTACCTTTTCCCCCGTTGTCGGTCCACCCCCTCCCGCTAATAACCCTCCATATTACCTCCATTTCTGCCATTCAGTTCCTGTTGGAATTGTCTGCGTAGTGTGTTTTTATTTTTGCTTTTAAGGTTAGGTTGTTGATAGATGTGACTTTGCTGCCATTTTATTCGCATTTTTTTCTTTTACCTTCTTTTTCCTTAGGCAACTTTCTGTATCTTTTCATATAATAAGGGCTTGGAGATGATGAACTCCTTTAAATTGAACTTGTCTGGGCAGCACTTTATCTGCCCGAGCGTTCGAAAAGACAGCTTTGCTGGATAGAACAATCTTGGATGGAGTTCCTTGCATTTCATCACTTGGGATACTTCTTCCCAGCCCTTTCTTGCCTCCAATGTTTCTGTTGAGAAATCAGCTGACAATCTTTTGGGAATTCCTTTGTAGGTAACTGTCTCCTTATCTCTTGCAGCTTCTCAGATTCTCTCCTTATCTTTAATCTCGGGCAATGTAATTGTGCTGTGCCTTGATTGTTCCTCTTTGGGTCCAACTGCCTTGGGACTCTCTGGGCTTCCTGGACTTCCTGGAAGGCTGTTTCTTGTGCCAGATAGGGGAAGTTGTCCTTCATTCACTTTTCAAAGAATGTCTCCATTTCTTGTTCTTCCTCTTGTCCTCCTGCCACCACTATGATTTGGATGTTGGACCACTTAGAATTGCCCTGGAGGTTCCTAAGACTCTCCTCAATGATTTGAATCGTTGTTTCTTCATTCTGTTCTGGTTGAATGTGTTTTTCTTCCTTCTGCTCCAAACTGTTCGTCTCAGTCCCGCTTTCCTTCCCGTCCGTGTTGGTTCCCTGAACATGTTCCTCTATTTCACTTTTCCTAGGCTGCACTTGTTCCTCTATGTTGTGACCATACTCAGCCAATTGCTGAGCATCACAACGACCAGCATTTGGAACTGTGCCTCTGATAGGTTGGCTAACCCTTCATCACTTAGCTGCATTTTTGTCGGAGCTTTGATCTCTTCTTTCATTTGGGCCATGTGTTTTTGGTTGTTTGTTTCAGAGTGCCTCTTATGTGGTAATGGGCAGAGCCTTAGGGTTTCATTAGGGCAGCCCACCTGGCCGTGCTGTGAGCCGTATTTTGGGGAGGGGTGTGACAGGGAACGATGCTGCTTGCCTAGCTCTCTGCTGGCTTTCAGTCACTTCCCCTACTACCCACAATCAAAACAGTCCCATGTGAAGCTGATTCTCAGGGGAGTGGTTTTGTATACATTCTCGGACTCTGTGTGTCTCTCCAAGGAACTCTCCTGTGAGGCTGAGAGTGTTCTGTGCTGCTGCAAACCCCTCAGGTGTTTCCAAGCAGAGGTTTGAGGTTTTATTTAGCTGCGCTGGAGCCCTGGCTTGCGTCCTCCATTTCGCTCCACCGTTGTTCATCTCCATTGATCTGCTAGCAAATATGCTACCCCTCGATCTGGAGCTGCTGCCTTGCCTGGTCCACCAGCCACCTGTCTGCCAGGGCCGCCTCTCCCGTCCCAGTTCTCCAGCCACCTTCCTGCTGCGAGTCCTCTCCACCCCTACTTGCCGCTTCTACCACTCCTACTGGTCTGTGTGAATGTTTAGTCTGTAACTCCTTGGTTGTTGGACTCTCACCCAGTTCCATTTTCTGCCAGTTTCTGGCTGGTTTTTGTTTTTAAATTCATTGCTCTCCTTGTTTTGGCTGTGTGAGGCGGGAAAGGGCATCTACGTATGCCTGTGTCTTCGCCAGAGGTGACTCTAGTGTCTTTCCAATGGTACTGCAATTTGTTGAGGGAGGAAATATTTATTACTATTTCCATAAAGCCTAGAATTATTGGGTGGATAGTTACTGTTTCCAAATAACATTTTCTCACTGAGACTTCAAAACCATTTCTTGGACGAAGTATAATTTATTTTATTTTGCCAATCAGAAACTTGTGGCTCAAAGAGATACAAAATTATTCAAAGCTGCATCACGAGACTGTGATGAAGGCAGTCCCGGGTGCCTCCAAAGCCCTACTTTTCTTCACCATAACGTAGAGGTAAGGGATATTTAGCCCTCCCAGGTGTGGCTACATCGGTTTTGTGTCACCCTACACAGTCAGAAGGTGCTGGTTTGATTGCCATAGTGCACGCGCCCTGGATGCAAGTTCGGTCCCCACGTGGTCTGTGAATGAGAGGCAATGATTGATGCTTCACTCTCAGATTGATGTTTCTGTCTCTAACAAACCCCAAACGGTTAAAAAAAATGTGATGTGTAATATTGTTAATATGACTGGAGGGAGTAATAAAGGAGAAGTTTATTATTCTATTGAATCTTCCTTAGGTTTCTGTGTGTTAAGTCACCCTAGCTAAGTGGTTTCGTAATATGGAAGACAGGAGCCTTCATTCGGTTCCCTGTACTATCCCATTTTAAGACATTCCCTGCCTAGTCTCCTGTCTGCTCTAAGACGGAAGTGACAATGATAGTAGCCTCCAGAGACTGTTTCCAAGAAGGAAAACAATGGTTGAAGACAAGAATGGTCATACCAGGTGCAAGCACAGTGATGAGAAGAGCAGAATTGGAGGCTTACTTCCTAATCCTGAAAAGATGTCAAGAATGTAAAGGGTAGCCAGTCCTTTTCTGACAAAATCAAGAACAGAGATGACATTCAATTATCATACCCAAAACAAGGGCTCAGGCGTTTAACAAGTGTTTTATTTTTACAAAATCCTTCGATTGAGGCCTTATCTCCATGTTCCCACATGAAATATGCCTATTGAAGAGGTACTGTGATGCTGTGTACATCAAGTGAACAATAGGTTCGTCTTCATAGCTGTTCAGGACGAGAGACCCAGTCATTCACTTGCTGCTGTCGTACTAGCCAGACTATTTCTTGTCAAGCACTTGTCTGTGGAAAGGGAAAATGTACATTTTCTAGCAATGACGTTTCCTCGGAGTAAATCTAACATGGACTGACTCAGCACAGCTCGGGATGACACACGTAACATTTACCACTGCCATACTGGAATCAATATTGCGACGATAATGTCTTGGATATCCACGCAATTGGTGAAATATAGAATCAGACCTAATGGGTATTTGCCTTTCGCTGAATCCCAGGACGGAACAAAATGTCACGTCTGTCTGTTTTGTCACGTGTGAGAAAGGAAAACTGCATACAAATATATTTCTTCTCCTATCCCCAGATATTTCTCCTCATGGTAAGTTTATATTTCACCGAATGTCTTTCAGTTTGAAAGTTAAAAGAAAGTCAGTTCTCAGTTTGCAAGTGATATTCAAGCATTCTCTATTATTTCATATATAATAACGAATGGAAACATTAAATATGGCTGCAGAGGAACAAACTTTTTTCCAGTGTTGTTTCCTCATTTCCTCTTGTTCCCTCCCTTGAAAAACACACATTTCCATTCGATGAGAAATATTTCCAGTCAGGAGGTGAGTGTAAAAAATGTTTTTTTCCATGTTATCTATGCACATGATACATAGAATTCTTTTTCAAAATAATGTTAATTTCTTTCTGAAAGAATGCATGTGTAGACGTACAGAAAGAATTATGTACGTGTGTATATATCATTCCCTTAGTTCTCTCATAGAAAGCATGTGATTAGATTCTAAAGTGGGTTACCTGGTAGATACGATTTGAATTATACTCTCAATCAAAGGATAAGACTCCAAGGACCTGATCTATCCTTTCTTTTGCAATATTATTACAATTCATGAAACCATCAAGTACACTGAAATTTTGATAAATGGAGTGTTAACACTGTTTCTCCACTTGGAGTCACAGCATATTTCCCAGCAGTCATAGTTGCTTCTCACAATTGCCTCTCTCATCGCCATGGATGATGTGTATTTACATCGGAATCTTATTCACTCAGAGCAGAAGTGCTACACTTTCTTCCAAGGTACTTTGATTCCATTACCTGGCCTCCAGAAGGAACCCAGTGAACTGACCCATTTTGCCAGTGACTGTGGCCCAGTTACCTGAATAAGCCAAATTCTCAGTGGAGATACAGGAACTGTGCGGACAATGTCCCGGAAATACCTTCTCGGAATATTTCAGAGCATGGCACAGGAACGGGAGCCAGGACACAATGTGTTCTTCCTGTGGGTAGAGTTCTGTGGTGGGTTTAGTGAGGAGGGAAGGGAACACTGCCAATTATTGGCCAAGTTGTTTTGAAGGGACTAGTTTTTAATGTACATTTTGGGGGTTGTTTCTGCTAATACAGTTGTTCACCCCTCTTCCCCCTTGGCTCTCCTGCACCCAGCTGCCGCTCCTCTTCCCTCTGGCCACCCCCCCATTGTGATCCGTGTCCAAGGATCCTGAACAGCTGTCCTTCCAGTAATCCCTTCACCTTCTTCTTCCATTCACTCAGCCGCTTCCCTTGCGACAACCCTCGTTCTGTTTCGTGTATCATCCCTGTTTCTACAGTTTTGTTAGGTTATAGTACTCATTGGATTCCACACGTGCCTATTTTGCAGTCTTTAGTGTCCATTTCAAATGGTAGATATCCTTTCAAAATGCATGGATTACTTAAGATCATTTGGAAAATATAATTAGACACATTACCCTTCAACATATAATTCATGTGGTCAGACTCTTTGACTCTTCATTGAGCCTTTAATTCCACTCAGGAGATTGGTTACCCTTTGCTCTCAGCATTAATCCTATAAATTCGCAAAAAAAAAAAAAAAAAAAAAAAAAAAAAAAGAAAAGAAAAAGCGGTGCAGGCGAGGGGCGCTAAATAGTATTTCTCTCTCAACACCTGCCTTATTTCACTTAGCATAATGCCCACAACTTTCACCCATGCCATTGCACAGGGTATTAGCTCCTTCTTTCTCTCCGCTGCGTAAAATTCCATTGTCTAAAGGTACCATACTTTTTGGATCCTCTCATTAACTGATGGGCACTTAAGTTACTTCCAGTACTTGGTTATTGTAAATTGTGTTGCTCTGAACATTGGGGTGCAGAAGATCTCACGTTGAACTGGAACATAATCAAGAAAAGAAAAAGCAAACAAAATATAAACAGAGATATTGAAATTAAGAACATTGTAACAGTAGCCACAGGGCATTGGGACGCCATAGGGGGGACAGTGCTCTATAGGAGCTACTATATAGGACACAAGGATAAATTTAAAGGGGAGGTTAGAGGGGAGTAGTGAGGTGGGACTTGCCCGGGGTGGGGGAGCGAACAGGAGATAATCCAGACAATTGTAACTGAATAAAATAAATTAATTAATTTTTAAAATGAGGGTTTAAATCAGTTGGTTTTTCCACATAAACTTTTCTGCACATCCCAGGTCTCTACTCCCAGCTCTCAGACACAAATGCACATGTGAGACTCAGTTCTATTTCTACATCTGCCTTGTCAAAGTAACACGTGTTTTTACCATTTACTTTACCTCCCGTGGATCAGTTGTTGCATCTGTTCATTTGCAATTCGTAAGGAAGTCAAATCCTCCACACACGTGACTCGCTCGTAGTAGAACAGAAACCACCGAACATCACAGATTAGACTATGAGGTCCTGGCAGAAGGCACCTGGAAAGGGAACGCCTGCAAACCAGCTGCACTACCGTGAATCCAGGGATGGAACTGGAAGCTAGTGATCGTCTTAGCCAAAATATGTGCACTGCAAACCACTTGGCTGAAGCTATGAGGCCGAAATTTGTAAGTAAAGTTCACCTCTGACCACCCGGTGGTGTCTGCCTGAAGTGCTGTGCAGGAAGGAAAGGGACACCAAAGGAATGCTCCCCGCTGTGCACCCTTGATAACATGCCTCCCAACCAAGCTCACCATGTTTGCTCAGACGCCTCTGTCCGGACCTTCTCTTTCCAACAGCTGTAGTGAAGGGAAAATTCTGCCGTCCTGAAAGTGCTTTTTGGGAAAGGAATCGTAAGCTATTTATCAAGAAACAAACCACTCTCGGAACCGTGGGTCTTCCTCCCTTTCCTGCCCTAGAGACTCAGACAGAGAAACTGCTGAATGTCCTCAGCCTAATGGAACTAAGTGTGAAGAGTAGACCGCTTAAGGCATGTCCACATAGCCGAGTACCTGCTGCGTCCCATTGTTGCGGATTCACCCAGAACTAAGGCCCTGGCCTGTGTGCTTGGCGCTTCCTCAACTGCTTGTAAATCACTCTTTCGCATTCCTCAAAATCTAGTACCATGTTACCCTGCCTTTTCTTCTTTGTCCAAAATGTCCCAGCAACCCGGTGTTGTCTCACTGTCTTTGGAATTCCCGTGGATGTGTCATGCTAGTGTGAATTACCCATGAACGTCTATTGAACTTGCATTTTCTCCTATCAGCCCACCTCTATCAATTTGGTTATTAGCCCAGCCTGAAGAACTTAAAAGGAGGAAGGAAAAGCATTAAACATTTTCAGCCCCCACAGTAGTTTATCCCAATCTATCTTTGCATATATTTAATGCATGGAAAGAGATTTACTTATATGTCCATGGATTCTTATTAAATTGTAAACAGCATATATTAATCATACCTACGTTTAATGAGTGTAGTGTCCTGGGTTTTTCGGTTTTTGTTTTTGTTTTTTTTTTTTTCTATTTCTGCAAATCTCTTTATTTGCCAGCTTAAGGAAGACAGAGGCATTCGTATGTCTGCTCCTTTCTACAAACTACTGGAAGATATTGTTTTGGTTGAAGGAAATGATGAAAAGATGGCCTCACTCAGACATAGAGTGCAAAAAGGGACCACACAGACTGCCTGTAGGGTCCCAAGGTCCTGAAAAGGCTGTTAGATGCCTCTTTCTCATGACACCAATGAGCAATCCTGCAAGGAATCAGCACCCTAATGTTATGAAAGCAGAATTTGGAAAATCTCTCCTGTCAGTCAGGTCATCAGGATCTGCCCCTTTCACATAGCTCTAAATCCTCTCTCACGTGGATGCTCAAAGTCCCTGCACACCTGGTATTTGAGTTTAGCCACTCTTGCCTTTTGAATTCTGACCCTCTCACTCCTTGGCGCTGATTACTTAATCGTTCTTACTCATTTATAATGTTGACCTGTAGCATGGCGCATCTTTGTGGATTCTCAGGGTATAAATACACCAATGGAATTGATGGACCAACAGGCAGTTCCATTACCTGAAGAAATGCAAACATGTTTTCCACCGTGACTTCCCCATTCTGCATTCCCACCCACAGGGCAAAATGGTTGCCTTTGTTTTCAAACCCTGCCAGCATTTGTGGCGATTAGATGTATCCAATGATGGCCATTTTCACCTTGTGAGGTTATATCTCATTGTGGTTTTCATTGGCGTCTCTCTCGTCTGTCTTCCTGGTGTTCCTAACCCCTTTCCTTCACCACCCAACCTTTGCCTCTAACACTTAGCCTAGCAGGCAGGCAGCAGGACCCAAACTGCTGCTCAGTCGCAGGAGTGCTCCACTGACAACGGATTGAGGACACTCTTTCATAGAGAAAAGATTTACACAAAGAAAGGAAACTTTCCTATCCTGTTATTTTTTAATTGCGCTTACTGGGGGGTGACACAGGTGAGTGAAATTATGCAGGTTTGCAGCGTGGGAGTCTACACTTCATCCTTTGCATATTGTATTGTGTGTTCACCACCCCATTCAAGTCTGCTTCTGGCAGCACCCGCTGTCCCCCTTCACGCCCTTCTATTGCACCGCCCCACCCCTTTTCCCTTGGTCTTCTCCATACTGTTATCTGGGAAGGTCTTTTCTTACTCCCTTCCGGTTTCCCACCTAGCCTGCACCCCATACCCCCTCTGACAGCTGGCTGCCAGCTCTCTAGGAGCCTCTCCCCATTTTCCTTGTTACTTCAGTTTGTTCATTAGATGCTCCTTATGACAGAGATCCTATGGTATTTATTTGTCGTCCTCTGACTGGCTTATTTCACGGAGCCTAAGGTTTTTCAGGTCCATCCACACTGTCACAAAGGGACAGATTTCCATGTACTATTTATTCCATTGTGTGCACATACCACAGTGCTTTTATCCACTCATCTACTCATGGGCAGCCTGTACAAGTGTTCTATTGTCAATAAGCATGACCTGAGAATGGGGATATAGCCCAGACTGTGGAGGGTGGCAGACGGGTCAAAAAGGCGGGCAGTGTAGTGTGGGGGGGTGGAGAATTCTTGGAAGAAAAGACTTCGTTTTCTTTTGTGACATCTCCTCATCCACTTAATGTTTCTACAGTTAAATGTGGGCCTGAAAGAAGAGGCTGTGGCTTACCTTCCATGTCGGTCCAAGCAAAAACCCTGAAGACACAGGTACCTCAGAATGAACCAGATACCTAATGATCTTCCTATTCTTCATCCAGTGTTTCCCCCACCTTGTGCGTGCTAAAGGATGCCTGCTAATCCCACCACCCCCTTGTTCTTGCTTTCCCATCCTGAAGCAGGAAAGAAGTGTTTCAGTCAAATATTTATTACTACTATCCTCTCTCAAAATACCCCGTCTCCCAACCTTGCCCTTCCCCCAAACACTGCTTCCCACCAGGCCTCCACACACCCTCATAGGCAGATGTGAGAAGGGAAAGGATTCCTCCCAGAAAGCAATCAAAGAAGAGCCCATTCAACAGCCAGGTGTTTTATTGAGGTGAGGGGTTATCATTTGCCCCTCCCTCACATAGCATACTTCTTGGTCCAAGCTCGCGCCATGGTATCATATGCCTTCCTGTCCTTTAGGTACATTCTCCCAATGGATGGAACAAAGGCATGGTTGGGGTTGGGGTCACATAGCAAGGAGCTGATGGACAGCAAGAGTTTGGATATGGTCATTATAGGAGACCACTGGGACCTGAGAATATCGACACAGATATATCCCTTTCGGTTGATATTGGGGTGGTATATCGGGGTGGTGAAGGAAATCGCCGGAGGCCTGAAGGGGTAATTTCGAGGGAATTGTATGTTTAGGCAGAACACCCCTCCCTCATAGGGGCTGTCCGGGGGTCCCATGATGGTCCCCTTCCATTGGAACATGTTGTCATCCACTGGCCCTGCAGAGCACATGGGCGGGGGATCGATCGTGATGTTCGCCAGTTCCTTGTGCAGTCGCCTCAGCGCCGTGGACGTGTCCCAGGCAGCGGGGATGGACTGGATATCCTGACAGGGACCAAGGGGGAACCACGGGTAAGGGGGACCATGGGTTAGGGCGGGCGTGGCTTCTGGGGAAGATGGTTGGAGGGTCAGCCACCCCCCAGGTCGGCGGGTAAGAAGTTGGAACCTGGCTGTGGCGTGTATGGTGGGGGCGGGGGGCAGGGAGAGTTGGGGACTCACTTGGAACAGCAGGACCTGAGAGGCTACTGCTCACCTGTGCGCCGCTGTTCCCTGGCTCCTCAATCCTAGGCACCTGCACCTCCTCTTCCTGCACCTCTTGCTCCTCCACCCCTGGCTCTTCCATCTCCTTGTCCTCCACTGCTGTCTGCTGCTCAGAGCCTATAGCCCAAGGCTGCGCTGCCTGCGGGGATACTCCGCCTTCCTGCCACAGGACCAGCCGCTCCTGAAGGCCTGCCCCAACAGTTCCTGCTGGCCGGCCCCAAGGGACCCTGTGTTCCCATGGCAGGAGGGAATATGCACTGTGACGTCACAAGGGACAGCTGACCAATCAGCAACTCAGTGGGCGCGTGGCCAGGGGAGACAGATGGCCTCCATCACAGGGAGTATTAGTATAGCAACAATTTTATAGGAATAATAGTGTAGCAACATATTAGAGTTGTCTATGCAATAAAGAAGTAAACAGAGAAACAAACAAGTAAATAGTGAACTTGTATGAAACAAATGGTTCTAATCCTCTGTAAAGAAAAAGGAAGCATATCAAGAAAGGGAGCCCCTGGGATATTTTACCACAAAGGGAGGATTACACAGGAAAATGCACTACAGTCTTGGCTGTCTTTTCGCTCCTGGTCACCCTGCTGATCGGTGTTCTCCTGGGCACACCGCGTTTCCAAGTTGAAGTGCAGGACTTAACGCCAGCTCCTAGGAGATACTTCAGGAGTTTGTGGTCAGAATCAAGAGCTTGTTTCTCACACATGACAAATGCATAGGGGTGAGATTTCACGAGAAAACAACAAGTGTCAGAGTGTCCTGAAGGGCAACGTATTTTGGCCACTCTCCTCAAGATTCTCAGCATATCTACTCCCCATCTGTGCTGCTGACTGCAGTGTGAAATGCCAGGGGCAGGGAAGAGTAGCTTAGCTCCACCAGTAGATGTTCAAAATGACCAGAAGCTTCTATGCCCACCATTAATCTCCTTAGATACCCCCTGTGGAGCCATGGCTGCTCTTCTGCAACACTGCGAGTTTCATTGAACTGTTTGGGACATCTCTTTCAACCCAATGTCATTGGCTGAATTTCTTGGAACCTATATAACGTGTGGAGAAATGGTGGAGGGCTCAAGGATTTTTACTCTTGGTCCCAGCACTCGCGGGAGAGTGAGATTTAGATGCATTTAATTCCTGTAGTGATCACCACTAATTTACTGATCAAGGTTGTGTGTTCTATGTTAGGTGTAAACATAAATACGATATGATCTCTGAGTCAAAGGCATTCGTGGTCTGATACAGGAGGAGGGAAATACATTGACATGTATTTACATCATTAACATCGCACGCTATATATACAGCAATAAAAACATATTTGTGGATCCCGGACTACTGGAAAGACAAGGATGAAAGGTGACTCTTCAGAGGGACTTCTATCTGAGCTGAGTCAGGCATGAGCACTGTCAGTTCATGGGGGGCGGAGGGTAAGCAGGCTTTCAGATGGGAAAAGGGCGGGTAGGAATAATGGCAGATCATAACGGAGCCAGGGGAATAAGCAGATGTGAAAGGCCTGATGCGACAGAAAGCATGACCATTTCCAGGAAGGAAATGCATTTTGCAAAGGGTTAGGTGTTCAATTCCTAGTCAAGGCACATGGCTGGGTTGTGGGCTGTGTCCTCACTAGGGGGCGCCTGAGAGGCCACCATGCCTTGGTGTTTCTCTCCCTCACTTCCTCTCTCTAAAGACGAGTAACTGAAATCCTTCAAAACAAATAGTGAGATAAATATCTTTTCATGTAATAATATTGAATTTAGTAGCGATAAAAGTGAATATAACCAATTATGCAACACCATAATCCCAGAGTTAACATTATGTGTTGTAAATTTTATTCAGAGAAAATGCTCCCTCTCCACTTTACCCCTTACCGCTGCGAGAACGGATTTCCCTGCTATGATGTTGACCTTGGCTATGTGACGTTTTCAATCAATGGCAAGAGGAGGACGTGATGTGTAAACGTCCAAGAAACGCTAATTACGGTCACTCCTCATTAACTTGGGACAGCTGCCTACACAAGAAATGTTCTATTGAATGGATACACATTCATTCTTGCCTTCCCTCAGAGGAAACACCTCATTCAATCCCAAGTTCTACCTTCCACCAAAATTCAAGCCAAGACAAGATGAGGAGTCTCGACAAAAATCATACTTAAACTGAAGACTCAGAAGTGAGAGATATGTGTTTGCTTTAATCCATGAGATTTATGCTTTGCTTCTTCTTGAGACGAAACCTAACTAAAGTGTTTTGTTTACAAAACATGCTGCATGGCTCCATTTTCAATACCTTTTGTGGGAGTAATAAGCAAACTGATGCAAACAATTAATGCTTCAGTAGGTGGCATAGTTTTCCTTTTTGGCCGACAATAAGGGGAAGCAACTACAAAGCTGCTGTTGACACTTCTCACGTGGCTTAACTGTACTGGTTGTGGTCCCTTGGCTTCCCTACAGGTCTCAAGATGGCTGTTCTAACCCACATACAGCATCAGCATTCCATGCTGTCGAATGGGAGTCAAGAAAGTGGTGGCACCTTGGCTTTCCTTTTTAACGGATAAAGAAACAGTTTTTCCAAAGGTGACCCTGGCAGACTGGGTTCTGTGCCCTGAGTTGCAGACCGGGATCACATGGCCCCTCACATCTATAATGCAGACCATGAAAGGGAGAAACACTTGGCCCTGATTGGGATAGATAAAATGCAACTCGGTGCTGAAGACTTTTAAAGTGCTTTCCCCACGAAAAACATGCCTTCTGACAGCAATAAAGAAGGGAAGTGGTGATGGTGAATATTGAAGGGGCAAGTAACAATGATTTCCCTTGTTAGAATTAGTTCTTACATCCTTTAATTCTTCCTCTCCCAATCTACTGTCAAGCCAGAGTAGGGAAATGTGTGTGCATAACACAATATATGTAAAACATATGTTTCACCGACTTAAAAAATGTCCTTGATGAAGAATACGACCTTAACAGATGTTATGCCGTTAATTGAAACTGGGTAAGCACTGAAATTATTTGAAGGAAAGAAAGCATGATGTCAAGGTGAAGTCATGTTCACTCCAAGTTCATATTTAGAAGGCAGTCATGCTAAGGCACGGCGAAAGAGAATACAACTTGGTTGGTGTGGCAGATTTAGTGATGCAGAATGTAGCACGAGATCGCATTAAAATGCAGCACAGGTACAGAGCCTGCGAGAGTTTAGGAGCCTTGCGATGTGTGGCGCACATTCTACTGCGAGATCCGTGGCTGAATATGACAAGGAAACCTTCAGATGTCCCAGGAAGGTTAAGACACCAGTGAACAAACCGTGTCAGGGGAAAGCATTTAGTGTCTGTGAGGTAAGAGTCTGTCTGTGTCGCTTTCACACTTGGAAAAATGATGTGAACCATGGCCTTCGCATGCTACGTTAAATCCAGAATAGTATCACGCATCTAGCTTCTGCATACTAGCTTAACTTTTCCCTTTGCGTGACAGTATTTTGCTCTGTAAGGGTAAGCGCGTCACCTTGTCTCCACCCTGCAGTCCTTTCTTGGTTTAGTTCAAATGCCCTTCCATAAAACTAGTCTGTAGATATTTTTCTTCCTTTCTGGAACTGCTGGTTTCCTCTGTACTTGGGATGTAATGAAGGATGTTTACAACTATTTTCTGACTTTTAACAACTCCCCCCTTCTTGTATTTTTTTAGACACACTCACGTCATTACTTAAAATGGAAGACATAGCTTCGACTACCTTTGGTGGTTCTTTCCTGCTAGATGAATTGGACATATTTAAAATTCCGTCAGTTTGGCCTTAATTACTTCTGCTTCATGAAATTGTAAAAGGGCATGCGGTTACCTCTAAAAACCGGAGAAAATGAAGAGTACTCTAAGCAGAGAATACCCAATTCAAAGTGCATTTTGCAACAATAACAGTCCCAAGCATGTTCTCTGTAATGACAATAGATGTATTGATTATCGGAAACTTGAAAATATGGACTTTGGTAAATATCAGAAAGGATAAAAACTGTCTCTCATACCACAAAGTGAGTAAAAAAATAATGACAAGTGGTAAAGCTGCTCTCCACTCTAAGGTCAAGCTGTAACATATCCATAAGGAATCATGAACCATAGGTGTCAACCCCATAGAACCAACTTCTAGGATTAATAAATCATTGGACGAAATAAATTGTACACTCTAGGGAAGAAAAAATTAATTCACTCCTTCCATTAACGATGAGAAGCAAATATATGTAGACACAGTAGGCATCCTGTATGGTGAAGTAGTCTTGACATTAACCTACATTTTTCATGGGACCCTTTGAAACCAAATGAAGTAGGGTATTTTTCCAGGTGTAGGTGGTTTTGTGTAGAGAAGCTTCACGTACTTAATGGAAATGGGAGAATCAGGGACTCCAAAAGTAAAGTGTGAAATATTTTTGATGAATTAAACAACAGCCCATAAATATTAAAGACCAATATTTTTAAAATCATTACTCTAGATTTTTTCCATTCAGTAAGAAAGACCGTCATTAACCCTTCTCACAGTTTTCACATCTTTCCATAAACATTGGTGGAAAATGGCATTGTTCTTCCTTTGACATTGCCTGATCCTATCGTATGCGTTACTACGGGGAAAAAAGTATTCAGAGAAGGCCAGAGAAATATCCCTAGATAGCAGTTCATGCTCCAGAAAAAATGAACAGTAGAGCGCTTTTTTTCAGGGAAGAAATACAGCGTATGCACAATACTCATTCATGACAGAGGGGGAAAATATATGTCAAAAAACATGCAAAGTTATCACGTCAAGACAGTCACATGAAAAAGACAAAATTTATATAGGACCGTTGTATTTCTTCTACAATTTATAAGTATTGGTGCCAGCTCCTTATAATGTGATATATAACACATACTGGGTTGGTACTCTCTGGGAAGCCCTAGTCAAAGATCATTTGAATATTCTTCATGTATATAAATACATAAGACCTAATGACTTGCTTCCTAGAGTGCTTCAAACGTGGGAGGTCGTTGAAGGGTAAGGACTTCCTTGTTACGTCAACTTGTAGATACATGGAGAGACTCTTGAATATTCATAGAAGGAATGTGTAAAGGGCCAAAGCCTAGGAAATATACATTTCAACTTTATAATCTACAGAAGCATAACATTTCACTTTCCAAGCCTTGAGAAAACGCTGACTATACTAGCAACGCTTCTTACAATCCAGGGTCCTGTTTCAGTAAGTGAAACACTTTCCAAACCACAGTAATAGGCTGGGGGTACTAAGGAGAAGTTCGAGAAGTCTGTCTTATACTACGAGGTTTAATTCAGAGAAAAGATCTTAGGATGAACAAAATGGTAAGTGTGGTCTAAAGCATAAACCTGATTCAGAACCAATGAATTCATCAGGTAAGAATCAGCAATTAATTTTCATTTAGATGCAAACCCCAAACCAAAGGAATACACAAGCATACATGAGCGTACATACTCACACATCTTAAATAGTTTGCAAAGGAAGCCAAACTGCAAGGACTCTATGGACATACAAAGCAGTTAGATGTAACTGAGACAATCGTGCTCATAGTAACAGAGCACACACCAATCAATTAACTTCCAAGACCTGTTATCTGTGAAAGTAGGTTGTTAGACGACATAGTTCCCAAGGCTCCTCATAGGGATGATGTGGTGGGAGTCTTTTAGAGACAACCATGCAATGCTATGGATGGAAGTGGACACCATCATGCTAAGTGAAATGTGCCAGGCTGTGACGGAGAAATACCAAATGATCTCACCTTTAAGTACAACATCATCAACTGAGGAAAAAAGGAAACAAAATATGAACAGGGACATGCACATTAACAAGTTAAATGTTAGGCTTCAGGTACAGATAAGAACAGGATTTTTTCAAATATTCATATAGGAAAACATTATTCAATGCAAAGACTTTTCATTTCTCTTTGACCATACTACCTCCCACATAACCACCTCTAACTCCGGTGAGTCCCCACTGCCTCCCTCCAGACCCATCCCCATGTTCGATCCTCCATCTTCCCATCACTTTTGGCTCTGTCCACATCTCCGTATACATGTTCCTGATACCCCTGCCCCCTTCCCCACCCTCATTATCTCCCCGCAACTCCCTCTTGCTTCTGGCTGTTGGGTTTTATTTCAGGGTCTCTCTGAAAAAAAAAAAAAAATTCACTTACAATTTTCTACATGTCTCCCCATCCCTCAACCCTACCCCAGTGTCTCTCATACAAAATTCTTTAATCAAGGACAGATGGGTCACGTAGAGACCATCGCTGACATGTTCCTACTACTTTGGAACTGCAGTTTTAGCAGTAGAATGGCAAGGGAAGAGATGAAGGATAAAGACACTTTGGGGAAGACGGATCAAAATCTTGTAATACGTGTAAAGATGGCAGTGGGAGAAAAGGCAGATGGACTTCGAATTTATGATCCTTGATCTTGGGACAATAATAATTGCTCTGATTCAATTGCGTGACACGGGATTGCCACTAGTTTTTAAATAGAAGACGACTCTGCTTCTTATTGTCCAATGACTTTAAGAAACATCCAATGAACACGTTATAGTATGCAATAGAAGACCGCAGGAGGCGTTAAACATCGGAGCTACACTGGGCTGCACATTTTCTGAGGCCTGAGACCCTGCCTAATTTACCTTTGTCGTCTTTCTCTAAGGCATTTTAGCAGCAATCTCCACCGCATAATACAATCCCAATAATCCTAGTCTGCATGGATGAGTAATAGAAAACCCCTTGCACGAATAAAGGAACAATAACGATAAATACTCGAAAGAAAGTATAGAGAAAAGTGAATTTGTTGAGGCAGTCCTCAGCTCCCCCGATCCTGCTTTTGATTCCTTCTACTGTGTTCTTCGTTTATAAAATTAAACCACAATGAGGTTCCATCTCACAACAGCCGGAGTGGCCAACATAAACAAAGGAAGACACGGATGTCGGAGAGGATGAGGAGAAAAGGGACAACCAGGACATTGTTGGTGCGAATGCAGACTGGTGCGGCCACTGTGGAGAACTGTATGGAATTTCCTCTGCAAACTAAAAATGGAAAAGCCGTTTGACCCAGAAATTCCACTGCTGGGATTGTACCCTTAGAACACTGAAACACCAATGCCAGAGAACCTGTGCACCCCAATGTCCATAGCACCACGATTCACAATAGCCCAGTGCTGGAGGCTACCTAGGTGCCCATCAGCTAATGAGTGGATCCAAAAACTATGGTACATTTACACAATGGAAATCTGCACCGAAGAGAGAAAGAAGGAGCTGATACACTTTGCAATGGTATGGATGGAACTGGACAGCATTAGGTTAAGTGAAATGCGCCAGGCTGTGAGGGAGAAATACCAAATGATCTCACCTTTAAGGACAACATAATCAACTGAGGAAAAAAGGAAACAAAATAGAAACAGACACATACGACTTTAAGAACAATGGTACAATAGTCAGAGGGGAAGAGGGAGGGGATAGAGGGGAGAGTGGTCTACAGGATCTACTACTCTAAAATGCACAAGGAGAAAATCAAAGGGGAGTTTTGAGGTGTCTGGGGGAGGTGGGACTGGCTAGGGTGAGGTGCAGGGATGGGGAGGAAATGCAGTCAATTATAACTGAATAAACATAAAATTAAATCAATATCTATTAAAAATTAAACCTAGTAGAAGGGTTTTATGAAAATCGTGTTTTATGGCTAAAAAATAAAAATTAAGTTTTGAAGTTAAAACAAAAGAAAAACCTGACTTTGATGAGAGCCTAGCGTTAGGAATAGAAAGAGTGGAAACCAGTGAGGAAGACAGAACACAGTCATAGAAGAAAAATAACCAGGGGTATTGTGTCATTGCTGCCTTTGTTTTCCTGTATCAATAATGTCATTCCCATTCCTCTTCCTATACCACCCTTACCTCCTCCGGTCTATTTTGCTCCTATCATTAATGTTTCTTATTCCCTGTACCTTTTCCCCCGTTGTCGGTCCACCCCCTCCCGCTAATAACCCTCCATATTACCTCCATTTCTGCCATTCAGTTCCTGTTGGAATTGTCTGCGTAGTGTGTTTTTATTTTTGCTTTTAAGGTTAGGTTGTTGATAGATGTGACTTTGCTGCCATTTTATTCGCATTTTTTTCTTTTACCTTCTTTTTCCTTAGGCAACTTTCTGTATCTTTTCATATAATAAGGGCTTGGAGATGATGAACTCCTTTAAATTGAACTTGTCTGGGCAGCACTTTATCTGCCCGAGCGTTCGAAAAGACAGCTTTGCTGGATAGAACAATCTTGGATGGAGTTCCTTGCATTTCTTCACTTGGGATACTTCTTCCCAGCCCTTTCTTGCCTCCAATGTTTCTGTTGAGAAATCAGCTGACAATCTTTTGGGAATTCCTTTGTAGGTAACTGTCTCCTTATCTCTTGCAGCTTCTCAGATTCTCTCCTTATCTTTAATCTCGGGCAATGTAATTGTGCTGTGCCTTGGTTGTTCCTCTTTGGGTCCAACTGCCTTGGGACTCTCTGGGCTTCCTGGACTTCCTGGAAGGCTGTTTCTTGTGCCAGATAGGGGAAGTTGTCCTTCATTCACTTTTCAAAGAATGTCTCCATTTCTTGTTCTTCCTCTTGTCCTCCTGCCACCACTATGATTTGGATGTTGGACCACTTAGAATTGCCCTGGAGGTTCCTAAGACTCTCCTCAATGATTTGAATCGTTGTTTCTTCATTCTGTTCTGGTTGAATGTGTTTTTCTTCCTCTGCTCCAAACTGTTCGTCTCAGTCCCGCTTTCCTTCCCGTCCGTGTTGGTTCCCTGAACATGTTCCTCTATTTCACTTTTCCTAGGCTGCACTTGTTCCTCTATGTTGTGACCATACTCAGCCAATTGCTGAGCATCACAACGACCAGCATTTGGAACTGTGCCTCTGATGGGTTGGCTAACCCTTCATCACTTAGCTGCATTTTTGTCGGAGCTTTGATCTCTTCTTTCATTTGGGCCATGTGTTTTTGGTTGTTTGTTTCAGAGTGCCTCTTATGTGGTAATGGGCAGAGCCTTAGGGTTTCATTAGGGCAGCCCACCTGGCCGTGCTGTGAGCCGTATTTTGGGGAGGGGTGTGACAGGGAACGATGCTGTTTGCCTAGCTCTCTGCTGGCTTTCAGTCACTTCCCCTACTACCCACAATCAAAACAGTCCCATGTGAAGCTGATTCTCAGGGGAGTGGTTTTGTATACGTTCTCGGACTCTGTGTGTCTCTCCAAGGAACTCTCCTGTGAGGCTGAGAGTGTTCTGTGCTGCTGCAAACCCCTCAGGTGTTTCCCAGCAGAGGTTTGAGGTTTTATTTAGCTGCGCTGGAGCCCTGGCTTGCGTCGTCCATTTCGCTCCACCGTTGTTCATCTCCATTGATCTGCTAGCAAATATGCTACCCCTCGCTCTGGAGCTGCTGCCTTGCCTGGTCCACCAGCCACCTGTCTGCCAGGGCCGCCTCTCCCGTCCCAGTTCTCCAGCCACCTTCCTGCTGCGAGTCCTCTCCACCCCTACTTGCCGCTTCTACCCCTCCTACTGGTCTGTGTGAATGTTTCGTCTGTAACTCCTTGGTTGTTGGACTCTCATCCAGTTCCATTTTCTGCCAGTTTCTGGCTGGTTTTTGTTTTTAAATTCATTGCTCTCCTTGTTTTGGCTGTGTGAGGAGGGAAAGGGCATCTACGTATGCCTGTGTCTTCACCAGAGGTGACTCTAGTGTCTTTCCAATGGTACTGCAATTTGTTGAGGGAGGAAATATTTATTACTATTTCCATAAAGCCTAGAATTATTGGGTGGATAGTTACTGTTTCCAAATAACATTTTCTCACTGAGACTTCAAAACCATTTCTTGGACGAAGTATAATTTATTTTATTTTGCCAATCAGAAACTTGAGGCTCAAAGAGATACAAAATTATTCAAAGCTGCATCACGAGACTGTGATGAAGGCAGTCCCGGGTGCCTCCAAAGCCCTACTTTTCTTCACCATAGCGTAGAGGTAAGGGATATTTAGCCCTCCCAGGTGTGGCTACATCGGTTTTGTGTCACCCTACACAGTCAGAAGGTGCTGGTTTGATTGCCATAGGGCACGTGCCCTGGATGCAGGTTCGGTCCCCACGTGGGCTGTGAATGAGAGGCAATGATTGATGCTTCACTCTCAGATTGATGTTTCTGTCTCTAACAAACCCCAAACGGTTAAAAAAAATGTGATGTGTAATATTGTTAATATGACTGGAGGGAGTAATAAAGGAGAAGTTTATTATTCTATTGAATCTTCCTTAGGATTCTGTGTGTTAAGTCACCCTAGCTAAGTGGTTTCGTAATATGGAAGACAGGAGCCTTCATTCGGTTCCCTGTACTATCCCATTTTAAGACATTCCCTGCCTAGTCTCCTGTCTGCTGTAAGACGGAAGTGACAATGAGAGTAGCCTCCAGAGACTGTTTCCAAGAAGGAAAACAATGGTTGAAGACAAGAATGGTCATACCAGGTGCAAGCACAGTGATGAGAAGAGCAGAATTGGAGGCTTACTTCCTAATCCTGAAAAGATGTCAAGAATGTAAAGGGTAGCCTGTCCTTTTCTGACAAAATCAAGAACAGAGATGACATTCAATTATCATACCCAAAACAAGGGCTCAGGCGTTTAACAAGTGTTTTATTTTTACAAAATCCTTCGATTGAGGCCTTATCTCCATGTTCCCACATGAAATATGCCTATTGAAGAGGTACTGTGATGCTGTGTACATCAAGTGAACAATAGGTTCGTCTTCATAGCTGCTCAGGACGAAAGACCCAGTCATTCACTTGCTGCTGTCGTACTAGCCAGACTATTTCTTGTCAAGCACTTGTC
Source organism: Desmodus rotundus (assembly GCF_022682495.2). NCBI lineage: Eukaryota > Metazoa > Chordata > Mammalia > Chiroptera > Phyllostomidae > Desmodus > Desmodus rotundus. Next base: position 866,315 of record NC_092332.1, on the reverse strand, counting down.
TGTGGAAAGGGAAAATGTACATTTTCTAGCAATGACGTTTCCTCGGAGTAAATCTAACATGGACTGACTCAGCACAGCTCGGGATGACACACGTAACATTTACCACTGCCATACTGGAATCAATATTGTGACGATAATGTCTTGGATATCCACGCAATTGGTGAAATATAGAATCATACCTAATGGGTATTTGCCTTTCGCTGAATCCCAGGACGGAACAAATGTCACGTCTGTCTGTTTTGTCACTTGTGAGAAAGGAAAACTGCATACAAATATATTTCTTTTCCTATCCCCAGATATTTCTCCTCATGGTAAGTTTATATTTCACCGAATGTCTTTCAGTTTGAAAGTTAAAAGAAAGTCAGTTCTCAGTTTGCAAGTGATATTCAAGCATTCTCTATTATTTCATATATAATAACGAATGGAAATATTAAATATGGCTGCAGAGGAACAAACTTTTTTCCAGTGTTGTTTCCTCATTTCCTCTTGTTCCCTCCCTTGAAAAACACACATTTCCATTCGATGAGAAATATTTCCAGTCAGGAGGTGAGTGTAAAAAATGTTTTTCTCCATGTTTTCTATGCAAATGATACATACAATTCTTTTTCAAAATAATGTTAAATTCTTTCTGAACGAATGCATGTGTAGACGTACAGAAAGAATTATGTACGTGTGTATATATCATTCCCTTAGTTCTCTCATAGAAAGCATGTGCTTAGATTCTAAAGTGGGTTACCTGGTAGATACGATTTGAATTATACTCTCAATCAATGGATAAGACTCCAAGGACCTGATCTATCCTTTGTTTTGCAATATTATTACCATTCATGAAACCATCAAGTACACTGAAATTTTGATAAATGGAGTGTTAACACTGTTTCTCCCCTTGGAGTCACAGCATAGTTCCCAGCAGTCATAGTTGCTTCTCACAATTGCCTCTCTCATCGCCATGGATGATGTGTATTTACATCGGAATCTCATTCACTCAGAGCAGAAGTGCTACACTTTCTTCCAAGGTACTTTGATTCCATTACCTGGCCTCCACAAGGAACTCAGTGAACTGACCCATTTTGCCAGTGACTGTGGCCCAGTTACCTGAATAAGCCAAATTCTCAGTGGAGATCCAGGAACTGTGTGGACAATGTCCCGGAAATACCTTCTCGGAATATTTCAGAGCATGGCACAGGAACCGGAGCCAGGACACAATGTGTTCTTCCTGTGGGTAGAGTTCTGTGGTGGGTTTAGTGAGGAGGGAAGGGAACACTGCCAATTATTGGCCAAGTTGTTTTGAAGGGACTAGTTTTTAATGTACATTTTGGGGGTTGTTTCTGCTAATACAGTTGTTCACCCCTCTTCCCCCTTTGCTCTCCTGCACCCAGCTGCCGCTCCTCTTCCCTCTGGCCACCCCCCCATTGTGATCCGTGTCCAAGGATCCTGAACAGCTGTCCTTCCAGTAATCCCTTCACCTTCTTCTTCCATTCACCCAGCCGCTTCCCTTGCGACAACCCTCGTTCTGTTTCGTATCATCCCTGTTTCTACATTTTTGTTAGGTTATAGAACTCATTGGATTCCACACGTGCCTATTTTGCAGTCTTTAGTGTCCATTTCAAATGGTAGATATCCTTTCAAAATGCATGGATTACTTAAGATCATTTGGAAAATATAATTAGACACATTACCCTTCACATATAATTCATGTAGTCAGACTCTTTGACTCTTCATTGAGCCTTTAATTCCACTCAGGAGATTGGTTACCCTTTGCTGTCAGCATTAATCCTATAAATTCGCCAAAAAAAAAAAAAAAAAAAGAAAAGAAAAGAAAAAGCAGTGCAGGCGAGGGGCGCTAAATAGTATTTCTCTCTCAACACCTGCCTTATTTCACTTAGCATAATGCCCACAACTTTCACCCATGCCATTGCACAGGGTATTAGCTCCTTCTTTCTCTCCGCTGCGTAAAATTCCATTGTCTAAAAGTACCATACTTTTTGGATCCTCTCATTAACTGATGGGCACTTAAGTTACTTCCAGTACTTGGTTATTGTAAATTGTGTTGCTCTGAACATTGGGGTGCAGAGGATCTCACGTTGAACTGGAACATAATCAAGAAAAGAAAAAGCAAACAAAATATAACCAGAGATATTGAAATTAAGAACATTGTAACAGTAGCCACAGGGCATTGGGACGCCATAGGGGGGACAGTGCTCTTTAGGAGCTACTATATAGGACACAAGGATAAATTTAAAGGGGAGGTTAGAGGGGAGTAGTGAGGTGGGACTTGCCCGGGGTGGGGGAGCGAACAGGAGATAATCCAGACAATTGTAACTGAATAAAATAAATTAATTAGTTTTTAAAATGAGGGTTTAAATCAGTTGGTTTTTCCACATAAACTTTTCTGCACATCCCAGGTCTCTACTCCCAGCTCTCAGACACAAATGCACATGTGAGACTCAGTTCTATTTCTACATCTGCCTTGTCAAAGTAACACGTGTTTTTACCATTTACTTTACCTCCCGTGGATCAGTTGTTGCATCTGTTCATTTGCAATTCGTAAGGAAGTCAAATCCTCCACACACGTGACTCGCTCGTAGTAGAACAGAAACCACCGAACATCACAGATTAGACTATGAGGTCCTGGCAGAAGGCACCTGGAAAGGGAACGCCTGCAAACCAGCTGCACTACCGTGAATCCAGGGATGGAACTGGAAGCTAGTGATCGTCTTAGCCAAAATATGTGCACTGCAAACCACTTGGCTGAAGCTATGACGCCGAAATTTGTAAGTAAAATCCACCTCTGACCACCCGGTGGTGTCTGCCTGAAGTGCTGTGCAGGAAGGAAAGGGACACCAAAGGAATGCTCCCCGCTGTGCACCCTTGATAACATGCCTCCCAACCAAGCTCACCATGTTTGCTCAGACGCCTCTGTCCGGACCTTCTCTTTCCAGCAGCTGTAGTGAAGGGAAAATTCTGCCGTCCTGAAAGTGCTTTTTGGGAAAGGAATCGTAAGCTATTTATCAAGAAACAAACCACTCTCGGAACCGTGGGTCTTCCTCCCTTTCCTGCCCTAGAGACTCAGACAGAGAAACTGCTGAATGTCCTCAGCCTAATGGAACTAAGTGTGAAGAGTAGACCGCTTAAGGCATGTCCACATAGCCGAGTACCTGCTGCGTCCCATTGTTGCGGATTCACCCAGAACTAAGGCCCTGGCCTGTGTGCTTGGCGCTTCCTCAACTGCTTGTAAATCACTCTTTCGCATTCCTCAAAATCTAGTACCATGTTACCCTGCCTTTTCTTCTTTGTCCAAAATGTCCTAGCAACCCGGTGTTGTCTCACTGTCTTTGGAATTCCCGTGGATGTGTCATGCTAGTGTGAATTACCCATGAACGTCTATTGAACTTGCATTTTCTCCTATCAGCCCACCTCTATCAATTTGGTTATTAGCCCAGCCTGAAGAACTTAAAAGGAGGAAGGAAAAGCATTAAACATTTTCAGCCCCCACAGTAGTTTATCCCAATCTATCTTTGCATATATTTAATGCATGGAAAGAGATTTACTTATATGTCCATGGATTCTTATTAAATTGTAAACAGCATATATTAATAATACCTACGTTTAATGAGTGTAGTGTCCTGGGTTTTTCGGTTTTTGTTTTTGTTTTTGTTTTTTTCTATTTCTGCAAATCTCTTTATTTGCCAGCTTAAGGAAGACAGAGGCATTCGTATGTCTGCTCCTTTCTACAAACTACTGGAAGATATTGTTTTGGTAGAAGGAAATGATGAAAAGATGGCCTCACTCAGACATAGAGTGCAAAAAGGGACCACACAGACTGCCTGTAGGGTCCCAAGGTCCTGAAAAGGCTGTTAGATGCCTCTTTCTCATGACACCAATGAGCAATCCTGCAAGGAATCAGCACCCTAATGTTATGAAAGCAGAATTTGGAAAATCTCTCCTGTCAGTCAGGTCATCAGGATCTGCCCCTTTCACATAGCTCTAAATCCTCTCTCACGTGGATGCTCAAAGTCCCTGCACACCTGGTATTTGAGTTTAGCCACTCTTGCCTTTTGAATTCTGACCCTCTCACTCCTTGGCGCTGATTACTTAATTGTTCTTACTCATTTATAATGTTGACCTGTAGCATGGCGCATCTTTGTGGATTCTCAGGGTATAAATACACCAATGGAATTGATGGACCAACAGGCAGTTCCATTACCTGAAGAAATGCAAACATGTTTTCCACCGTGACTTCCCCATTCTGCATTCCCACCCACAGGGAAAAATGGTTGCCTTTGTTTTCAAACCCTGCCAGCATTTGTGGCGATTAGATGTATCCAATGATGGCCATTTTCACCTTGTGAGGTTATATCTCATTGTGGTTTTCATTGGCGTCTCTCTCGTCTGTCTTCCTGGTGTTCCTAACCCCTTTCCTTCACCACCCAACCTTTGCCTCTAACACTTAGCCTAGCAGGCAGGCAGCAGGACCCAAACTGCTGCTCAGTCGCAGGAGTGCTCCACTGACAACGGATTGAGGACACTCTTTCATAGAGAAAAGATTTACACAAAGAAAGGAAACTTTCCTATCCTGTTATTTTTTAATTGCACTTACTGGGGGGTGACACAGGTGAGTGAAATTATGCAGGTTTGCAGCGTGGGAGTCTACACTTCATCCTTTGCATGTTGTATTGTGTGTTCACCATCCCATTCAAGTCTGCTTCTGGCAGCACCCGCTGTCCCCCTTCACGCCCTTCTATTGCACCGCCCCACCCCTTTTCCCTTGGTCTTCTCCATACTGTTATCTGGGAAGGTCTTTTCTTACTCCCTTCCGGTTTCCCACCTAGCCTGCACCCCATACCCCCTCTGACAGCTGGCTGCCAGCTCTCTAGGAGCCTCTCCCCATTTTCCTTGTTACTTCAGTTTGTTCATTAGATGCTCCTTATGACAGAGATCCTATGGTATTTATTTGTCGTCCTCTGACTGGCTTATTTCACGGAGCCTAAGGTTTTTCAGGTCCATCCACACTGTCACAAAGGGACAGATTTCCATGTACTATTTATTCCATTGTGTGCACATACCACAGTGCTTTTATCCACTCATCTACTCATGGGCAGCCTGTACAAGTGTTCTATTGTCAATAAGCATGACCTGAGAATGGGGATATAGCCCAGACTGTGGAGGGTGGCAGACGGGTCAAAAAGGCGGGCAGTGTAGTGTGGGGGGGTGGAGAATTCTTGGAAGAAAAGACTTCGTTTTCTTTTGTGACATCTCCTCATCCACTTAATGTTTCTACAGTTAAATGTGGGCCTGAAAGAAGAGGCTGTGGCTTACCTTCCATGTCGGTCCAAGCAAAAACCCTGAAGACACAGGTACCTCAGTATGAACCAGATACCTAATGATCTTCCTATTCTTCATCCAGTGTTTCCCCCACGTTGTGCGTGCTAAAGGATGCCTGCTAATCCCACCACCCCCTTGTTCTTGCTTTCCCATCCTGAAGCAGGAAAGAAGTGTTTCAGTCAAATATTTATTACTACTATCCTCTCTCAAAATACCCCGTCTCCCAACCTTGCCCTTCCCCAAACACTGCTTCCCACCAGGCCTCCACACACCCTCATAGGCAGATGTGAGAAGGGAAAGGATTCCTCCCAGAAAGCAATCAAAGAAGAGCCCATTCAACAGCCAGGTGTTTTATTGAGGTGAGGGGTTATCATTTGCCCCTCCCTCACATAGCATACTTCTTGGTCCAAGCTCGCGCCATGGTATCATATGCCTTCCTGTCCTTTAGGTACATTCTCCCAATGGATGGAACAAAGGCATGGTTGGGGTTGGGGTCACATAGCAAGGAGCTGATGGACAGCAAGAGTTTGGATATGGTCATTATAGGAGACCACTGGGACCTGAGAATATCGACACAGATATATCCCTTTCGGTTGATATTGGGGTGGTAGATCGGGGTGGTGAAGGAAATCGCCGGAGGCCTGAAGGGGTAATTTCGAGGGAATTGTATGTTTAGGCAGAACACCCCTCCCTCATAGGGGCTGTCCGGGGGTCCCATGATGGTCCCCTTCCATTGGAACATGTTGTCATCCACTGGCCCTGCAGAGCACATGGGCGGGGGATCGATCGTGATGTTCGCCAGTTCCTTGTGCAGTCGCCTCAGCGCCGTGGACGTGTCCCAGGCAGCGGGGATGGACTGGATATCCTGACAGGGACCAAGGGGGAACCACGGGTAAGGGGGACCATGGGTTAGGGCGGGCGTGGCTTCTGGGGAAGATGGTTGGAGGGTCAGCCACCCCCCAGGTCGGCGGGTAAGAAGTTGGAACCTGGCTGTGGCGTGTATGGTGGGGGCGGGGGGCAGGGAGAGTTGGGGACTCACTTGGAACAGCAGGACCTGAGAGGCTACTGCTCACCTGTGCGCCGCTGTTCCCTGGCTCCTCAATCCTAGGCTCCTGCACCTCCTCCTCCTGCACCTCTTGCTCCTCCACCCCTGGCTCTTCCATCTCCTTGTCCTCCACTGCTGTCTGCTGCTCAGAGCCTATAGCCCAAGGCTGCGCTGCCTGCGGGGATACTCCGCCTTCCTGCCACAGGACCAGCCGCTCCTGAAGGCCTGCCCCAACAGTTCCTGCTGGCCGGCCCCAAGGGACCCTGTGTTCCCATGGCAGGAGGGAATATGCACTGTGACGTCACAAGGGACAGCTGACCAATCAGCAACTCAGTGGGCGCGTGGCCAGGGGAGACAGATGGCCTCCATCACAGGGAGTATTAGTATAGCAACAATTTTATAGGAATAATAGTGTAGCAACATATTAGAGTTGTCTATGCAATAAAGAAATAAACAGAGAAACAAACAAGTAAATAGTGAACTTGTATGAAACAAATGGTTCTAATCCTCTGTAAAGACAAAGGAAGCATATCAAGAAAGGGAGCCCCTGGGATATTTTACCACAAAGGGAGGATTACACAGGAAAATGCACTACAGTCTTGGCTGTCTTTTCGCTCCTGGTCACCCTGCTGATCGGTGTTCTCCTGGGCACACCGCGTTTCCAAGTTGAAGTGCAGGACTTAACGCCAGCTCCTAGGAGATACTTCAGGAGTTTGTGGTCAGAATCAAGAGCTTGTTTCTCACACATGACAAATGCATAGGGGTGAGATTTCACGAGAAAACAACAAGTGTCAGAGTGTACTGAAGGGCAATGTATTTTGGCCACTCTCCTCAAGATTCTCAGCATATTTACTCCCCATCTGTGCTGCTGACTGCAGTGTGAAATGCCAGGGGCAGGGAAGAGTAGCTTAGCTCCACCAGTAGATGTTCAAAATGACCAGAAGCTTCTATGAACACCATTAATCTCCTTAGATACCCCCTGTGGAGCCATGGCTGCTCTTCTGCAACACTGCGAGTTTCATCGAACTGTTTGGGACATTTCTTTCAACCCAATGTCATTGGCTGAATTTCTTGGAACCTATATAACGTGTGGAGAAATGGTGGAGGGCTCAAGGATTTTCACTCTTGGTCCCAGCACTCGCGGGAGAGTGAGATTTAGATGCATTTAATTCCTGTAGTGATCACCACTAATTTACTGATCAAGGTTGTGTGTTCTATGTTAGGTGTAAACATAAATACGATATGATCTCTGAGTCAAAGGCATTCGTGGTCTGATACAGGAAGAGGGAAATACATTGACATGTATTTACATCATTAACATCGCACGCTATATATACAGCAATAAAAACATATTTGTGGATCCCGGGCTACTGGAAAGACAAGGATGAAAGGTGACTCTTCAGAGGGACTTCTACCTGAGCTGAGTCAGGCATGAGCACTGTCAGTTCATGGGGGGCGGAGGGTAAGCAGGCTTTCAGATGGGAAAAGGGCGGGTAGGAATAATGGCAGATCATAACGGAGCCAGGGGAATAAGCAGATGTGAAAGGCCTGATGCGACAGAAAGCATGACCATTTCCAGGAAGGAAATGCATTTTGCAAAGGGTTAGGTGTTCAATTCCTAGTCAAGGCACATGGCTGGGTTGTGGGCTGTGTCCTCACTAGGGGGCGCCTGAGAGGCCACCATGCCTTGGTGTTTCTCTCCCTCACTTCCTCTCTCTAAAGACGAGTAACTGAAATCCTTCAAACCAAATAGTGAGATAAATATCTTTTCATGTAATAATATTGAATTTAGTAGCGATAAAAGTGAATATAACCAATTATGCAACACCATAATCCCAGAGTTAACATTATGTGTTGTAAATTTTATTCAGAGAAAATGCTCCCTCTCCACTTTACCCCTTACCGCTGCGAGAACGTATTTCCCTGCTATGATGTTGACCTTGGCTATGTGACGTTGTCAATGATTGGCAAGAGGAGGACGTGATGTGTAAACGTCCAAGAAACGCTAATTACGGTCACTCCTCATTAACTTGGGACAGCTGCCTACACAAGAAATGTTCTATTGAATGGATACACATTCATTCTTGCCTTCCCTCAGAGGAAACACCTCATTCAATCCCAAGTTCTACCTTCCACCAAAATTCAAGCCAAGACAAGATGAGGAGACTCGACAAAAATCATACTTAAACTGAAGACTCAGAAGTGAGAGATATGTGTTTGCTTTAATCCATGAGATTTATGCTTTGCTTCTTCTTGAGACGAAACCTAACTAAAGTGTTTTGTTTACAAAACATGCTGCATGGCTCCATTTTCAATCCCTTTTGTGGGAGTAATAAGCAAACTGATGCAGACAATTAATGCTTCAGTAGGTGGCATAGTTTTCCTTTTTGGCCGACAATAAGGGGAAGCAACTACAAAGCTGCTGTTGACACTTCTCACGTGGCTTAACTGTACTGGTTGTGGTCCCTTGGCTTCCCTACAGGTCTCAAGATGGCTGTTCTAACCCACATACAGCATCAGCATTCCATGCTGTCGAATGGGAGTCAAGAAAGTGGTGGCACCTTGGCTTTCCTTTTTAACGGATAAAGAAACAGTTTTTCCAAAGGTGACCCTGGCAGACTGGGTTCTGTGCCCTGAGTTGCAGACCGGGATCACATGGCCCCTCACATCTATAATGCAGACCATGAAAGGGAGAAACACTTGGCCCTGATTGGGATAGATAAAATGCAACTCGGTGCTGAAGACTTTTAAAGTGCTTTCCCCACGAAAAACATGCCTTCTGACAGCAATAAAGAAGGGAAGTGGTGATGGTGAATATTGAAGGGGCAAGTAACAATGATTTCCCTTGTTAGAATTAGTTCTTATATCCTTTAATTTTTCCTCTCCCAATCTACTGTCAAGCCAGAGTAGGGAAATGTGTGTGCATAACACAATATATGTAAAACATATGTTTCACCGACTTAAAAAATGTCCTTGATGAAGAATACGACCTCAACAGATGTTATGCCGTTAATTGAAACTGGGTAAGCACTGAAATTATTTGAAGGAAAGAAAGCATGATGTCAAGGTGAAGTCATGTTCACTCCAAGTTCATATTTAGAAGGCAGTCATGCTAAGGCACGGCGAAAGAGAATACAACTTGGTTGGTGTGGCAGATTTAGTGATGCAGAATGTAGCACGAGATCGCATTAAAATGCAGCACAGGTACAGAGCCTGAGAGAGTTTAGGAGCCTTGCGATGTAGGGCGCACATTCTACTGCGAGATCCGTTGCTGAATATGACAAGGAAACCTTCAGATGTCCCAGGAAGGTTAAGACACCAGTGAACAAACCGTGTCAGGGGAAAGCATTTAGTGTCTGTGAGGTAAGAGTCTGTCTGTGTCACTTTCACACTTGGAAAAATGATGTGAACCATGGCCTTCGCATGCTGCGTTAAATCCAGAATAGTATCACGCATCTAGCTTCTGCATACTAGCATAACTTTTTCCTTTGCGTGACAGTATTTTGCTCTGTAAGGGTAAGCGCGTCACCTTGTCTCCACCCTGCAGTCCTTTCTTGGTTTAGTTCAAATGCCCTTCCATAAAACTAGTCTGTAGATATTTTTCTTCCTTTCTGGAACTGCTGGTTTCCTCTGTACTTGGGATGTAATGAAGGATGTTTACAACTATCTTCTGACTTTTAACAACTCCCCCCTTCTTGTATTTTTTTAGACACACTCACGTCATTACTTAAAATGGAAGACATAGCTTCGACTACCTTTGGTGGTTCTTTCCTGCTAGATGAATTGGACATATTTAAAATTCCGTCAGTTTGGCCTTAATTACTTCTGCTTCATGAAATGGTAAAAGGCCATGCGGTTACCTCTAAAAACCGGAGAAAATGAAGAGTACTCTAAGCAGAGAATACCCAATTCAAAGTGCATTTTGCAACAATAACAGTCCCAAGCATGTTCTCTGTAATGACAATAGATGTATTGATTATTGGAAACTTGAAAATATGGACTTTGGTAAATATCAGAAAGGATAAAAACTGTCTCTCATACCACAAAGTGAGTAAAAAAATAATGACAAGTGGTAAAGGTGCTCTCCGCTCTAAGGTCAAGCTGTAACATATCCATAAGGAATCATGAACCATAGGTGTCAACCCCATAGAACCAACTTCTAGGATTAATAAATCATTGGACGAAATAAATTGTACACTCTAGGGAAGAAAAAATTAATTCACTCCTTCCATTAACGATGAGAAGCAAATATATGTAGACACAGTAGGCATCCTGTATGGTGAAGTAGTCTTGACATTAACCTACATTTTTCATGGGACCCTTTGAAACCAAATGAAGTAGGGTATTTTTCCAGGTGTAGGTGGTTTTGTGTAGAGAAACTTCACGTACTTAATAGAAATGGGAGAATCAGGGACTCCAAAAGTAAAGTGTGAAATATTTTTGATGAATTAAACAACAGCCCATAAATATTAAAGACCAATATTTTTAAAATCATTACTCTAGATTTTTTCCATTCAGTAAGAAAGACCGTCATTAACCCTGCTCACAGTTTTCACATCTTTCCATAAACATTGGTGGAAAATGGCATTGTTCTTCCTTTTGACATTTCCTGATCCTATAGTATGCGTTATTACGGGGAAAAAAAGAATTCAGAGAAGGCCAGAGAAATATCCCTAGATAGCAGTTCATACTCCAGAAAAAATGAACAGTCGAGCGCTTTTTTTCAAGGAAGAAATACAGCGTATGCACAATACTCATTCATGACAGAGGGGAAAAATATATGTCAAAAAACATGCAAAGTTATCACGTCAAGACAGTCACATGAAAAAGACAAAATTTATATAGGACCGTTGTATTTCTTCTACAATTTATAAGTATTGGTGCCAGCTCCTTATAATGTGATATATAACACTTACTGGGTTGGTACTCTCTGGGAAGCCCTAGTCAAAGATCATTTGAATATTCTTCATGTATATAAATACATAAGACCTAATGACTTGCTTCCTAGAGTGATTCAAACGTGGGAGGTCGTTGAAGGGTAAGCACTTCCTTGTTACATCAACTTGTAGATACATGGAGAGACTCTTGAATATTCATAGAAGGAATGTGTAAAGGGCCAAAGCCTAGGAAATATACATTTCAACTTTATAATCTACAGAAGCATAACATTTCACTTTCCAAGCCTTGAGAAAACGCTGACTATACTAGCAACGCTTCTTACAATCCTGGGTCCTGTTTCAGTAAGTGAAACACTTTCCAAACCACAGTAATAGGCTGGGGGTACTAAGGAGAAGTTCGAGAAGTCTGTCTTATACTACGAGGTTTAATTCAGAGAAAAGATCTTAGGATGAACAAAATGGTAAGTGTGGTCTGAAGCATAAACCTGATTCAGAACCAATGAATTCATCAGGTAAGAATCAGCAATTAATTTTCATTGAAATGCAAACCCCAAACCAAAGGAATACACAAGCATACATGAGCGTACATACTCACACATCTTAAATAGTTTGCAAAGGAAGCCAAACTGCAAGGACTCTATGGACATACAAAGCAGTTAGATGTAACTGAGACAATCGTGCTCATAGTAACAGAGCACACACCAATCAATTAACTTCCAAGACCTGTTATCTGTGAAAGTAGGTTGTTAGACGACATAGTTCCCAAGGCTCCTCATAGGGATGATGTGGTGGGAGTCTTTTAGAGACAACCATGCAATGCTATGGACGGAAGTGGACACCATCATGCTAAGTGAAATGTGCCAGGCTGTGACGGAGAAATACCAAATGATCTCACCTTTAAGTACAACATCATCAACTGAGGAAAAAAGGAAACAAAATATGAACAGGGACATGCACATTAACAAGTTAAATGTTAGGCTTCAGGTACAGATAAGAACAGAGGATTTTTTCAAATATTCATATAGGAAAACATTATTCAATGCAAAGACTTTTCATTTCTCTTTGACCATACTACCTCCCACAAAACCACCTCTAACTCCGGTGAGTCCCCACTGCCTCCCTCCAGACCCATCCCCATGTTCGATCCTCCATCTTCCCATCACTTTTGGCTCTGTCCACATCTCCGTATACATGTTCCTGATACCCCTGCCCCCTTCCCCACCCTCATTATCTCCCCGCAACTCCCTCTTGCTTCTGGCTGTTGGGTTTTATTTCAGGGTCTCTCTGAAAAAAAAAAATTCACTTACAATTTTCTGCATGTCTCCCCATCCCTCAACCCTACCCCAGTGTCTCTCATACAAAATTCTTTAATCAAGGACAGATGGGTCACGTAGAGACCATCGCTGACATGTTCCTACTACTTTGGAACTGCAGTTTTAGCAGTAGAATGGCAAGGGAAGAGATGAAGGATAAAGACACTTTGGGGAAGATGGATCAAAATCTTGTAATACGTGTAAAGATGGCAGTGGGAGAAAAGGCAGATGGACTTCGAATTTATGATCCTTGAACTTGGGACAATAATAATTGCGCTGATTCAATTGCGTGACACGGGATTGCCACTAGTTTTTTAAATAGAAGACGACTCTGCTTCTTATTGTCCAATGACTTTAAGAAACATCCAATGAACACGTTATAGTATGCAATAGAAGACCGCAGGAGGCGTTAAACATCGGAGCTACACTGGGCTGCACATTTTCTGAGGCATGAGACCCTGCCTAATTTACCTTTGTCGTCTTTCTCCAAGGCATTTTAGCAGCAATCTCCACCGCATAATACAATCCCAATAATCCTAGTCTGCATGGATGAGTAATAGAAAACCCCTTGCACGAATAAAGGAACAATAACGATAAATACTCGAAAGAAAGTATAGAGAAAAGTGAATTTGTTGAGGCGGTCCTCAGCTCCCCCGATCCTGCTTTTGATTCCTTCTACTGTGTTCTTCGTTTATAAAATTAAACCACAATGAGGTTCCATCTCACACCAGCCGGAGTGGCCAACATAAACAAAGCAAGACACGGATGTCGGAGAGGATGAGGAGAAAAGGGACAACCAGGACATTGTTGGTGCGAATGCAGACTGGTGCGGCCACTGTGGAGAACTGTATGGAATTTCCTCTGCAAACTAAAAATGGAAAAGCCGTTTGACCCAGAAATTCCACTGCTGGGATTGTACCCTTAGAACACTGAAACACCAATGCCAGAGAACCTGTGCACCCCAATGTCCATAGCACCACGATTTACAATAGCCCAGTGCTGGAGGCTACCTAGGTGCCCATCAGCTAATGAGTGGATCCAAAAACTATGGTACATTTACACAATGGAAATCTGCACCGAAGAGAGAAAGAAGGAGCTGATACACTTTGCAATGGTATGGATGGAACTGGACAGCATTAGGTTAAGTGAAATGCGCCAGGCTGTGAGGGAGAAATACCAAATCCCACCTTTAAGGACAACATAATGAACTGAGGAAAAAGGGAAACAAAATAGAAACAGACACATAGGACTTTAAGAACAATGGTACAATAGTCAGAGGGGAAGAGGGAGGGGATAGAGGGGAGAGTGGTCTACAGGATCTACTACTCTAAAATGCACAAGGAGAAAATCAAAGGGGAGTTTTGAGGTGTCTGGGGGAGGTGGGACTGGCTAGGGTGAGGTGCAGGGATGGGGAGGAAATGCAGTCAATTATAACTGAATAAACATAAAATTAAATCAATATCTATTAAAAATTAAACCTAGTAGAAGGGTTTTATGAAAATCGTGTTTTATGGCTAAAAAATAAAAATTAAGTTTTGAAGTTAAAACAAAAGAAATCCTGACTTTGATGAGAGCCTAGAGTTAGGAATAGAAAGAGTGGAAACCAGTGAGGAAGACATAACACAGTCATAGAAGAAAAATAACCAGGGGTATTGTGTCATCGCTGCCTTTGTTTTCCTGTATCAATAATGTCATTCCCATTCCTCTTCCTATACCACCCTTACCTCCTCCGGTCTATTTTGCTCCTATCATTAATGTTTCTTATTCCCTGTACCTTTTCCCCCATTGTCGGTCCACCCCCTCCCGCTAATAACCCTCCATATTACCTCCATTTCTGCCATTCAGTTCCTGTTGGAATTGTCTGCGTAGTGTGTTTTTATTTTTGCTTTTAAGGTTAGGTTGTTGATAGATGTGACTTTGCTGCCATTTTATTCGCATTTTTTTTTTACCTTCTTTTTCCTTAGGCAACTTTCTGTATCTTTTCATATAATAAGGGCTTGGAGATGATGAACTCCTTTAAATTGAACTTGTCTGGGCAGCACTTTATCTGCCCGAGCGTTCGAAAAGACAGCTTTGCTGGACAGAACAATCTTGGATGGAGTTCCTTGCATTTCATCACTTGGGATACTTCTTCCCAGCCCTTTCTTGCCTCCAATGTTTCTGTTGAGAAATCAGCTGACAATCTTTTGGGAATTCCTTTGTAGGTAACTGTCTCCTTATCTCTTGCAGCTTCTCAGATTCTCTCCTTATCTTTAATCTCGGGCAATGTAATTGTGCTGTGCCTTGGTTGTTCCTCTTTGGGTCCAACTGCCTTGGGACTCTCTGGGCTTCCTGGACTTCCTGGAAGGCTGTTTGTTGTGCCAGATAGGGGAAGTTGTCCTTCATTCACTTTTCAAAGAATGTCTCCATTTCTTGTTCTTCCTCTTGTCCTCCTGCCACCACTATGATTTGGATGTTGGACCACTTAGAATTACCCTGGAGGTTCCTAAGACTCTCCTCAGTGATTTGAATTGTTGTTTCTTCATTCTGTTCTGGTTGAATGTGTTTTTCTTCCTTCTGCTCCAAACTGTTCATCTCAGTCCCGCTTTCCTTCCCGTCCGTGTTGGTTCCCTGAACATGTTCCTCTATTTCACTTTTCCTAGGCTGCACTTGTTCCTCTATGTTGTGACCATACTCAGCCAATTGCTGAGCATCACAACGACCAGCATTTGGAACTGTGCCTCTGGTAGGTTGGCTAACCCTTCATCACTTAGCTGCATTTTTGTCGGAGCTTTGATCTCTTCTTTCATTTGGGCCATGTGTTTTTGGTTGTTTGTTTCAGAGTGCCTCTTATGTGGTAATGGGCAGAGCCTTAGGGTTTCATTAGGGCAGCCCACCTGGCCGTGCTGTGAGCCGTATTTTGGGGAGGGGTGTGACAGGGAACGATGCTGCTTGCCTAGCTCTCTGCTGGCTTTCAGTCACTTCCCCTACTACCCACAATCAAAACAGTCCCATGTGAAGCTGATTCGCAGGGGAGT
Source organism: Desmodus rotundus (assembly GCF_022682495.2). NCBI lineage: Eukaryota > Metazoa > Chordata > Mammalia > Chiroptera > Phyllostomidae > Desmodus > Desmodus rotundus. Next base: position 850,717 of record NC_092332.1, on the reverse strand, counting down.
GGTTTTGTATACGTTCTCGGACTCTGTGTGTCTCTCCAAGGAACTCTCCTGTGAGGCTGAGAATGTTCTGTGCTGCTGCAAACCCCTCAGGTGTTTCCCAGCAGAGGTTTGAGGTTTTATTTAGCTGCGCTGGAGCCCTGGCTTGCGTCGTCCATTTCGCTCCACCGTTGTTCATCTCCATTGATCTGCTAGCAAATATGCTACCCCTCGCTCTGGAGCTGCTGCCTTGCCTGGTCCACCAGCCACCTGTCTGCCAGGGCCGCCTCTCCCGTCCCAGTTCTCCAGCCACCTTCCTGCTGCGAGTCCTCTCCACCCCTACTTGCCGCTTCTACCCCTCCTACTGGTCTGTGTGAATGTTTAGTCTGTAACTCCTTGGTTGTTGGACTCTCATCCAGTTCCATTTTCTGCCAGTTTCTGGCTGGTTTTTGTTTTTAAATTCATTGCTCTCCTTGTTTTGGCTGTGTGAGGAGGGAAAGGGCATCTACGTATGCCTGTGTCTTCGCCAGAGATGACTCTAGTGTCTTTCCAATGGTACTGCAATTTGTTGAGGGAGGAAATATTTATTACTATTTCCATAAAGCCTAGAATTATTGGGTGGATAGTTACTGTTTCCAAATAACATTTTCTCACTGAGACTTCAAAACCATTTCTTGGACGAAGTATAATTTATTTTATTTTGCCAATCAGAAACTTGAGGCTCAAAGAGATACAAAATTATTCAAAGCTGCATCACGAGACTGTGATGAAGGCAGTCCCGGGTGCCTCCAAAGCCCTACTTTTCTTCACCATAGCGTAGAGGTAAGGGATATTTAGCCCTCCCAGGTGTGGCTACATCGGTTTTGTGTCACCCTACACAGTCAGAAGGTGCTGGTTTGATTGCCATAGGGCACGTGCCCTGGATGCAGGTTCGGTCCCCACGTGGGCTGTGAATGAGAGGCAATGATTGATGCTTCACTCTCAGATTGATGTTTCTGTCTCTAACAAACCCCAAACGGTTAAAAAAATGTGATGTGTAATATTGTTAATATGACTGGAGGGAGTAATAAAGGAGAAGTTTATTATTCTATTGAATCTTCCTTAGGATTCTGTGTGTTAAGTCACCCTAGCTAAGTGGTTTCGTAATATGGAAGACAGGAGCCTTCATTCGGTTCCCTGTACTATCCCATTTTAAGACATTCCCTGCCTAGTCTCCTGTCTGCTCTAAGACGGAAGTGACAATGAGAGTAGCCTCCAGAGACTGTTTCCAAGAAGGAAAACAATGGTTGAAGACAAGAATGGTCATACCAGGTGCAAGCACAGTGATGAGAAGAGCAGAATTGGAGGCTTACTTCCTAATCCTGAAAAGATGTCAAGAATGTAAAGGGTAGCCTGTCCTTTTCTGACAAAATCAAGAACAGAGATGACATTCAATTATCATACCCAAAACAAGGGCTCAGGCGTTTAACAAGTGTTTTATTTTTACAAAATCCTTCGATTGAGGCCTTATCTCCATGTTCCCACATGAAATATGCCTATTGAAGAGTTACTGTGATGCTGTGTACATCAAGTGAACAACAGGTTCGTCTTCACAGCTCTTCAGGACGAAAGACCCAGTCATTCACTTGCTGCTGTCGTACTAGCCAGACTATTTCTTGTCAAGCACTTGTCTGTGGAAAGGGAAAATGTACATTTTGTAGCAATGACGTTTCCTCGGAGTAAATCTAACATGGAATGACTCAGCACAGCTCGGGATGACACACGTAACATTTACCACTGCCATACTGGAATCAATATTGCGACGATAATGTCTTGGATATCCACGCAATTGGTGAAATATAGAATCAGACCTAATGGGTATTTGCCTTTCGCTGAATCCCAGGACGGAACAAAATGTCACGTCTGTCTCTTTTGTCACGTGTGAGAAAGGAAAACTGCATACAAATATATTTCTTTTCCTATCCTCAGATATTTCTCCTCATGGTAAGTTTATATTTCACCGAATGTCTTTCAGTTTGAAAGTTAAAAGAAAGTCAGTTCTCAGTTTGCAAGTGATATTCAAGCATTCTCCATTATTTCATATATAATAACGAATGGAAACATTAAATATGGCTGCAGAGGAACAAACTTTTTTCCAGTGTTGTTTCCTCATTTCCTCTTGTTCCCTCCCTTGAAAAACACACATTTCCATTCGATGAGAAATATTTCCAGTCAGGAGGTGAGTGTAAAAAATGTTTTTCTCCATGTTTTCTATGCACATGATACATACAATTCTTTTTCAAAATAATGTTAATTTCTTTCTGAAAGAATGCATGTGTAGACATATAGAAAGAATTATGTACGTGTGTATATATCATTCCCTCAGTTCTCTCATAGAAAGCATGTGCTTAGATTCCAAAGGGGGTTACCTGGTAGATACGATTTGAATTATACTCTCAATCAATGGATAAGACTCCAAGGACCTGATCTATCCTTTCTTTTGCAATATTATTACAATTCATGAAACCATCAAGTACACTGAAATTTTGATAAATGGAGTGTTAACGCTGTTTCTCCCCTTGGAGTCACAGCATAGTTCCCAGCAGTCATAGTTGCTTCTCACAATTGCCTCTCTCATCGCCATGGATAATGTGTATTTACATCGGAATCTCATTCACTCAGAGCAGAAGTGCTACACTTTCTTCCAAGGTACTTTGATTCCATTACCTGGCCTCCACAAGGAACTCAGTGAACTGACCCATTTTGCCAGTGACTGTGGCCCAGTTACCTGAATAAGCCAAATTCTCAGTGGAGATCCAGGAACTGTGTGGACAATGTCCCGGAAATACCTTCTCGGAATATTTCAGAGCATGGCAGAGGAACCGGAGCCAGGACACAATGTGTTCTTCCTGTGGGTAGAGTTCTGTGGTGGGTTTAGTGAGGAGGGAAGGGAACACTGCCAATTATTGGCCAAGTTGTTTTGAAGGGACTAGTTTTTAATGTACATTTTGGGGGTTGTTTCTGCTAATACAGTTGTTCACCCCTCTTCCCCCTTTGCTCTCCTGCACCCAGCTCCCGCTCCTCTGCCCTCTGGCCACCCCCCCATTGTGATCCGTGTCCAAGGATCCTGAACAGCTGTCCTTCCAGTAATCCCTTCACCTTCTTCTTCCATTCACCCAGCCGCTTCCCTTGCGACAACCCTCGTTCTGTTTCGTGTATCATCCCTGTTTCTACATTTTTGTTAGGTTATAGAACTCATTGGATTCCACACGTGCCTATTTTGCAGTCTTTAGTGTCCATTTCAAATGGTAGATATCCTTTCAAAATGCATGGATTACTTAAGATCATTTGGAAAATATAATTAGACACATTACCCTTCAACATATAATTCATGTAGTCAGACTCTTTGACTCTTCATTGAGCCTTTAATTCCACTCAGGAGATTGGTTACCCTTTGCTGTCAGCATTAATCCTATAAAATTCGCAAAAAAAAAAAAAAAAAAAAAAAGAAAAGAAAAAGCTGTGCGGGCGAGGGGCGCTAAATAGTATTTCTCCCTCAACACCTGCCTTATTTCACTTAGCATAGTGCCCACAACTTTCACCCATGCCATTGCACAGGGTATTAGCTCCTTCTTTCTCTCCGCTGCGTAAAATTCCATTGTCTAAAAGTACCATACTTTTTGGATCCTCTCATTAACTGATGGGCACTTAAGTTACTTCCAGTACTTGGTTATTGTAAATTGTGTTGCTCTGAACATTGGGGTGCAGAGGATCTCACGTTGAACTGGAACATAATCAAGAAAAGAAAAAGCAAACAAAATATAACCAGAGATATTGAAATTAAGAACATTGTAACAGTAGCCACAGGGCATTGGGACGCCATAGGGGGGACAGTGCTCTATAGGAGCTACTATATAGGACACAAGGATAAATTTAAAGGGGAGGTTAGAGGGGAGTAGTGAGGTGGGACTTGCCCGGGGTGGGGGAGCGAACAGGAGCTAATCCAGACAATTGTAACTGAATAAAATAAATTAATTAATTTTTAAAATGAGGGTTTAAATCAGTTGGTTTTTCCACATAAACTTTTCTGCACATCCCAGGTCTCTACTCCCAGCTCTCAGACACAAATGCACATGTGAGACTCAGTTCTATTTCTACATCTGCCTTGTCAAAGTAACACGTGTTTTTACCATTTACTTTACCTCCCGTGGATCAGTTGTTGCATCTGTTCATTTGCAATTCGTAAGGAAGTCAAATCCTCCACACACGTGACTCGCTCGTAGTAGAACAGAAACCACCGAACATCACAGATTAGACTATGAGGTCCTGGCAGAAGGCACCTGGAAAGGGAACGCCTGCAAACCAGCTGCACTACCGTGAATCCAGGGATGGAACTGGAAGCTAGTGATCGTCTTAGCCAAAATATGTGCACTGCAAACCACTTGGCTGAAGCTATGACGCCGAAATTTGTAAGTAAAGTTCACCTCTGACCACCCGGTGGTGTCTGCCTGAAGTGCTGTGCAGGAAGGAAAGGGACACCAAAGGAATGCTCCCCGCTGTGCACCCTTGATAACATGCCTCCCAACCAAGCTCACCATGTTTGCTCAGACGCCTCTGTCCGGACCTTCTCTTTCCAGCAGCTGTAGTGAAGGGAAAATTCTGCCGTCCTGAAAGTGCTTTTTGGGAAAGGAATCGTAAGCTATTTATCAAGAAACAAACCACTCTCGGAACCGTGGGTCTTCCTCCCTTTCCTGCCCTAGAGACTCAGACAGAGAAACTGCTGAATGTCCTCAGCCTAATGGAACTAAGTGTGAAGAGTAGACCGCTTAAGGCATGTCCACATAGCCGAGTACCTGCTGCGTCCCATTGTTGCGGATTCACCCAGAACTAAGGCCCTGGCCTGTGTGCTTGGCGCTTCCTCAACTGCTTGTAAATCACTCTTTCGCATTCCTCAAAATCTAGTACCATGTTACCCTGCCTTTTCTTCTTTGTCCAAAATGTCCTAGCAATCCGGTGTTGTCTCACTGTCTTTGGAATTCCCGTGGATGTGTCATGCTAGTGTGAATTACCCATGAACGTCTATTGAACTTGCATTTTCTCCTATCAGCCCACCTCTATCAATTTGGTTATTAGCCCAGCCTGAAGAACTTAAAAGGAGGAAGGAAAAGCATTAAACATTTTCAGCCCCCACAGTAGTTTATCCCAATCTATCTTTGCATATATTTAATGCATGGAAAGAGATTTACTTATATGTCCATGGATTCTTATTAAATTGTAAACAGCATATATTAATAATACCTACGTTTAATGAGTGTAGTGTCCTGGGTTTTTCGGTTTTTGTTTTTGTTTTTGTTTTTTTCTATTTCTGCAAATCTCTTTATTTGCCAGCTTAAGGAAGACAGAGGCATTCGTATGTCTGCTCCTTTCTACAAACTACTGGAAGATATTGTTTTGGTAGAAGGAAATGATGAAAAGATGGCCTCACTCAGACATAGAGTGCAAAAAGGGACCACACAGACTGCCTGTAGGGTCCCAAGGTCCTGAAAAGGCTGTTAGATGCCTCTTTCTCATGACACCAATGAGCAATCCTGCAAGGAATCAGCACCCTAATGTTATGAAAGCAGAATTTGGAAAATCTCTCCTGTCAGTCAGGTCATCAGGATCTGCCCCTTTCACATAGCTCTAAATCCTCTCTCACGTGGATGCTCAAAGTCCCTGCACACCTGGTATTTGAGTTTAGCCACTCTTGCCTTTTGAATTCTGACCCTCTCACTCCTTGGCGCTGATTACTTAATTGTTCTTACTCATTTATAATGTTGACCTGTAGCATGGCGCATCTTTGTGGATTCTCAGGGTATAAATACACCAATGGAATTGATGAACCAACAGGCAGTTCCATTACCTGAAGAAATGCAAACATGTTTTCCACCGTGACTTCCCCATTCTGCATTCCCACCCACAGGGCAAAATGGTTGCCTTTGTTTTCAAACTCTGCCAGCATTTGTGGCGATTAGATATATCCAATGATTGCCATTTTCACCTTGTGAGGTTATATCTCATTGTGGTTTTCATTGGCGTCTCTCTCGTCTGTCTTCCTGGTGTTCCTAACCCCTTTCCTTCACCACCCAACCTTTGCCTCTAACACTTAGCCTAGCAGGCAGGCAGCAGGACCCAAACTGCTGCTCAGTCGCAGGAGTGCTCCACTGACAACGGATTGAGGACACTCTTTCATAGAGAAAAGATTTACACAAAGAAAGGAAACTTTCCTATCCTGTTATTTTTTAATTGCACTTACTGGGGGGTGACACAGGTGAGTGAAATTTGCAGGTTTGCAGCGTGGGAGTCTACACTTCATCCTTTGCATATTGTATTGTGTGTTCACCACCCCATTCAAGTCTGCTTCTGGCAGCACCCGCTGTCCCCCTTCACGCCCTTCTATTGCACCGCCCCACCCCTTTTCCCTTGGTCTTCTCCATACTGTTATCTGGGAAGGTCTTTTCTTACTCCCTTCCGGTTTCCCACCTAGCCTGCACCCCATACCCCCTCTGACAGCTGGCTGCCAGCTCTCTAGGAGCCTCTCCCCATTTTCCTTGTTACTTCAGTTTGTTCATTAGATGCTCCTTATGACAGAGATCCTATGGTATTTATTTGTCGTCCTCTGACTGGCTTATTTCACGGAGCCTAAGGTTTTTCAGGTCCATCCACACTGTCACAAAGGGACAGATTTCCATGTACTATTTATTCCATTGTGTGCACATACCACAGTTCTTTTATCCACTCATCTACTCATGGGCACTTGGGCAGCCTGTACAAGTGTTCTATTGTCAATAAGCATGACCTGAGAATGGGAATATAGCCCAGACTGTGGAGGGTGGCAGACGGGTCAAAAAGGCGGGCAGTGTCGTGTGGGGGGGTGGAGAATTCTTGGAAGAAAAGACTTCGTTTTCTTTTGTGACATCTCCTCATCCACTTAATATTTCTACAGTTAATTGTGGGCCTGAAAGAAGAGGCTGTGGCTTACCTTCCATGTCGGTCCAAGCAAAAACCCTGAAGACACAGGTACCTCAGTATGAACCAGATACCTAATGATCTTCCTATTCTTCATCCAGTGTTTCCCCCACCTTGGGCGTGCTAAAGGACGCCTGCTAATCCCACCACCCCCTTGTTCTTGCTTTCCCATCCTGAAGCAGGAAAGAAGTGTTTCAGTCAAATATTTATTACTACTAGCCTCTCTCAAAATACCCCGTCTCCCAACCTTGCCCTTCCCCCAAACACTGCTTCCCACCAGGCCTCCACACACCCTCATAGGCAGATGTGAGAAGGGAAAGGATTCCTCCCAGAAAGCTATCAAAGAAGAGCCCATTCAACAGCCAGGTGTTTTATTGAGGTGAGGGGTGATCATTTGCCCCTCCCTCACATAGCATACTTCTTGGTCCAAGCTCGCGCCATGGTATCATATGCCTTCCTGTCCTTTAGGTACATTCTCCCAATGGATGGAACAAAGGCATGGTTGGGGTTGGGGTCACATAGCAAGGAGCTGATGGACAGCAAGAGTTTGGATATGGTCATTATAGGAGACCACTGGGACCTGAGAATATCGACACAGATATATCCCTTTCGGTTGATATTGGGGTGGTAGATCGGGGTGGTGAAGGAAATCGCCGGAGGCCTGAAGGGGTAATTTCGAGGGAATTGTATGTTTAGGCAGAACACCCCTCCCTCATAGGGGCTGTCCGGGGGTCCCATGATGGTCCCCTTCCATTGGAACATGTTGTCATCCACTGGCCCTGCAGAGCACATGGGCGGGGGATCGATCGTGATGTTCGCCAGTTCCTTGTGCAGTCGCCTCAGCGCCGTGGATGTGTCCCAGACAGCGGGGATGGACTGGATATCCTGACAGGGACCAAGGGGGAACCACGGGTAAGGGGGACCATGGGTTAGGGCGGGCGTGGCTTCTGGGGAAGATGGTTGCAGGGTCAGCCACCCCCCAAGTCGGCGGGTAAGAAGTTGGAACCTGGCTGTGGCGTGTATGGTGGGGGCGGGGGGCAGGGAGAGTTGGGGACTCACTTGGAACAGCAGGACCTGAGAGGCTACTGCTCACCTGTGCGCCGCTGTTCCCTGGCTCCTCAATCCTAGGCTCCTGCACCTCCTCCTCCAGCACCTCTTGCTCCTCCACCCCTGGCTCTTCCATCTCCTTGTCCTCCACTGCTGTCTGCTGCTCAGAGCCTATAGCCCAAGGCTGCGCTGCCTGCGGGGATACTCCGCCTTCCTGCCACAGGACCAGCCGCTCCTGAAGGCCTGCCCCAACAGTTCCTGCTGGCCGGCCCCAAGGGACCCTGTGTTCCCATGGCAGGAGGGAATATGCACTGTGACGTCACAAGGGACAGCTGACCAATCAGCAACTCAGTGGGCGCGTGGCCAGGGGAGACAGATGGCCTCCATCACAGGGAGTATTAGTATAGCAACAATTTTATAGGAATAATAGTGTAGCAACATATTAGAGTTTTGTATGCAATAAAGAAATAAACAGAGAAACAAACAAGTAAATAGTGAACTTGTATGAAACAAATGGTTCTAATCCTCTGTAAAGACAAAGGAAGCATATCAAGAAAGGGAGCCCCTGGGATATTTTACCACAAAGGGAGGATTACACAGGAAAATGCACTACAGTCTTGGCTGTCTTTTCGCTCCTGGTCACCCTGCTGATCGGTGTTCTCCTGGGCACACCGCATTTCCAAGTTGAAGTGCAGGACTTAACGCCAGCTCCTAGGACATACTTCAGGAGTTTGTGGTCAGAATCAAGAGCTTGTTTCTCACACATGACAAATGCATAGGGGTGAGATTTCACGAGAAAACAACAAGTGTCAGAGTGTCCTGAAGGGCAACGTATTTTGGCCACTCTCCTCAAGATTCTCAGCATATTTACTCCCCATCTGTGCTGCTGACTGCAGTGTGAAATGCCAGGGGCAGGGAAGAGTAGCTTAGCTCCACCAGTAGATGTTCAAAATGACCAGAAGCTTCTATGCACACCATTAATCTCCTTAGATACCCCCTGTGGAGCCATGGCTGCTCTTCTGCAACACTGCGAGTTTCATTGAACTGTTTGGGACATCTCTTTCAACCCAATGTCATTGGCTGAATTTCTTGGAACCTATATAACGTGTGGAGAAATGGTGGAGGGCTCAAGGATTTTTACTCTTGGTCCCAGCACTCGCGGGAGAGTGAGATTTGGATGCATTTAATTCCTGTAGTGATCACCACTAATTTACTGATCAAGGTTGTGTGTTCTATGTTAGGTGTAAACATAAATACGATATGATCTCTGAGTCAAAGGCATTCGTGGTCGGATACAGGAAGAGGGAAATACATTGACATGTATTTACATCATTAACATCGCACGCTATATATACAGCAATAAAAACATATTTGTGGATCCCGGGCTACTGGAAAGACAAGGATGAAAGGTGACTCTTCAGAGGGACTTCTATCTGAGCTGAGTCAGGCATGAGCACTGTCAGTTCATGGGGGGCGGAGGGTAAGCAGGCTTTCAGATGGGAAAAGGGCGGGTAGGAATAATGGCAGATCATAACGGAGCCAGGGGAATAAGCAGATGTGAAAGGCCTGATGCGACAGAAAGCATGACCATTTCCAGGAAGGAAATGCATTTTGCAAAGGGTTAGGTGTTCAATTCCTAGTCAAGGCACATGGCTGGGTTGTGGGCTGTGTCCTCACTAGGGGGCGCCTGAGAGGCCACCATGCCTTGGTGTTTCTCTCCCTCACTTCCTCTCTCTAAAGACGAGTAACTGATCCTTCAAACCAAATAGTGAGATAAATATCTTGTCATGTAATAATATTGAATTTAGTAGCGATAAAAGTGAATATAACCAATTATGCAACACCATAATCCCAGAGTTAACATTATGTGTTGTAAATTTTATTCAGAGAAAATGCTCCCTCTCCACTTTACCCCTTACCGCTGCGAGAACGTATTTCCCTGCTATGATGTTGACCTTGGCTATGTGACGTTCTCAATGATTGGCAAGAGGAGGACGTGATGTGTAAACGTCCAAGAAACGCTAATTACGGTCACTCCTCATAAACTTGGGACAGCTGCCTACACAAGAAATGTTCTATTGAATGGATACACATTCATTCTTGCCTTCCCTCAGAGGAAACACCTCATTCAATCCAAAGTTCTACCTTCCACCAAAATTCAAGCCAAGACAAGATGAGGAGACTCGACAAAAATCATACTTAAACTGAAGACTCAGAAGGGAGAGATATGTGTTTGTTTTAATCCATGAGATTTATGCTTTGCTTCTTCTTGAGACGAAACCTAACTAAAGTGTTTTGTTTACAAAACATGCTGCATGGCTCCATTTTCAATCCCTTTTGTGGGAGTAATAAGCAAACTGATGCAGACAATTAATGCTTCAGTAGGTGGCATAGTTTTCCTTTTTGGCCGACAATAAGGGGAAGCAACTACAAAGCTGCTGTTGACACTTCTCACGTGGCTTAACTGTACTGGTTGTGGTCCCTTGGCTTCCCTACAGGTCTCAAGATGGCTGTTCTAACCCACATACAGCATCAGCATTCCATGCTGTCGAATGGGAGTCAAGAAAGTGGTGGCACCTTGGCTTTCCTTTTTAACGGATAAAGAAACAGTTTTTCCAAAGGTGACCCTGGCAGACTGCGTTCTGTGCCCTGAGTTGCAGACCGGGATCACATGGCCCCTCACATCTATAATGCAGACCATGAAAGTGAGAAACACTTGGCCCTGATTGGGATAGATAAAATGCAACTCGGTGCTGAAGACTTTTAAAGTGCTTTCCCCACGAAAAACATGCCTTCTGACAGCAATAAAGAAGGGAAGTGGTGATGGTGAATATTGAAGGGGCAAGTAACAATGATTTCCCTTGTTAGAATTAGTTCTTATATCCTTTAATTCTTCCTCTCCCAATCTACTGTCAAGCCAGAGTAGGGAAATATGTGTGCATAACACAATATATGTAAAACATATGTTTCACCGACTTAAAAAATGTCCTTGATGAAGAATACGACCTTAACAGATGTTATGCCGTTAATTGAAACTGGGTAAGCACTGAAATTATTTGAAGGAAAGAAAGCATGATGTCAAGGTGAAGTCATGTTCACTCCAAGTTCATATTTAGAAGGCAGTCATGCTAAGGCACGGCGAAAGAGAATACAACTTGGTTGGTGTGGCAGGTTTAGTGATGCAGAATGTAGCACGAGATCGCATTAAAATGCAGCACAGGTACAGAGCCTGAGAGAGTTTAGGAGCCTTGCGATGTGTGGCGCACATTCTACTGCGAGATCCGTGGCTGAATATGACAAGGAAACCTTCAGATGTCCCAGGAAGGTTAAGACACCAGTGAACAAACCGTGTCAGGGGAAAGCATTTAGTGTCTGTGAGGTAAGAGTCTGTCTGTGTCACTTTCACACTTGGAAAAATGATGTGAACCATGGCCTTCGCATGCTGCGTTAAATCCAGAATAGTATCACGCATCTAGCTTCTGCATACTAGCATAACTTTTTCCTTTGCGTGACAGTATTTTGCTCTGTAAGGGTAAGCGCGTCACCTTGTCTCCACCCTGCAGTCCTTTCTTGGTTTAGTTCAAATGCCCTTCCATAAAACTAGTCTGTAGATATTTTTCTTCCTTTCTGGAACTGCTGGTTTCCTCTGTACTTGGGATGTAATGAAGGATGTTTACAACTATCTTCTGACTTTTAACAACTCCCCCCTTCTTGTATTTTTTTAGACACACTCACGTCATTACTTAAAATGGAAGACATAGCTTCGACTACCTTTGGTGGTTCTTTCCTGCTAGATGAATTGGACATATTTAAAATTCCGTCAGTTTGGCCTTAATTACTTCTGCTTCATGAAATTGTAAAAGGGCATGGGGTTACCTCTAAAAACCTGAGAAAATGAAGAGTACTCTAAGCAGAGAATACCCAATTCAAAGTGCATTTTGCAACAATAACAGTCCCAAGCATGTTCTCTGTAATGACAATAGATGTATTGATTATCGGAAACTTGAAAATATGGACTTTGGTAAATATCAGAAAGGATAAAAACTGTCTCTCATACCACAAAGTGAGTAAAAAAATAATGACAAGTGGTAAAGCTGCTCTCCGCTCTAAGGTCAAGCTGTAACATATCCATAAGGAATCATGAAACATAGGTGTCAACCCCATAGAACCAACTTCTAGGATTAATAAATCATTGGACGAAATAAATTGTACACTCTAGGGAAGAAAAAATTAATTCACTCCTTCCATTAACGATGAGAAGCAAATATATGTAGACACAGTAGGCATCCTGTATGGTGAAGTAGTCTTGACATTAACCTACATTTTTCATGGGACCCTTTGAAACCAAATGAAGTAGGGTATTTTTCCAGGTGTAGGTGGTTTCGTGTAGAGAAACTTCACGTACTTAATGGAAATGGGAGAATCAGGGACTCCAAAAGTAAAGTGTGAAATATTTTTGATGAATTAAACAACAGCCCATAAATATTAAAGACCAATATTTTTAAAATCATTACTCTAGATTTTTTCCATTCATTAAGAAAGACCGTCATTAACCCTACTCACAGTTTTCACATCTTTCCATAAACATTGGTGGAAAATGGCATTGTTCTCCCTTTTGACATTTCCTGATCCTATCGTATGCGTTACTACAGGGAAAAAAGAATTCAGAGAAGGCCAGAGAAATATCCCTAGATAGCAGTTCATGCTCCAGAAAAAATGAACAGTAGAGCGCTTTTTTTCAGGGAAGAAATACAGCGTATGCACAATACTCATTCATGACAGAGACGAAAAATATATGTCAAAAAACATGCAAAGTTATCACGTCAAGACAGTCACATGAAAAAGACAAAATTTATATAGGACCGTTGTATTTCTTCTACAATTTATAAGTATTGGTGCCAGCTCCTTATAATGTGATATATAACACATACTGGGTTGGTACTCTCTGGGAAGCCCTAGTCAAAGATCATTTGAATATTCTTCATGTATATAAATACATAAGACCTAATGACTTGCTTCCTAGAGTGCTTCAAACGTGGGAGGTCGTTGAAGGGTAAGCACTTCCTTGTTACGTCAACTTGTAGATACATGGAGAGACTCTTGAATATTCATAGAAGGAATGTGTAAAGGGCCAAAGCCTAGGAAATATACATTTCAACTTTATAATCTACAGAAGCATAACATTTCACTTTCCAAGCCTTGAGAAAACGCTGACCATACTAGCAATGCGTCTTACAATCCAGGGTCCTGTTTCAGTAAGTGAAACACTTTCCAAACCACAGTAATAGGCTGGGGGTACTAAGGAGAAGTTCGAGAAGTCTGTCTTATACTACGAGGTTTAATTCAGAGAAAAGATCTTAGGATGAACAAAATGGTAAGTGTGGTCTAAAGCATAAACCTGATTCAGAACCAATGAATTCATCAGGTAAGAATCAGCAATTAATTTTCATTGAAATGCAAACCCCAAACCAAAGGAATACACAAGCATACATGAGCGTACATACTCACACATCTTAAATAGTTTGCAAAGGAAGCCAAACTGCAAGGACTCTATGGACATACAAAGCAGTTAGATGTAACTGAGACAATCGTGCTCATAGTAACAGAGCACACACCAATCAATTAACTTCCAAGACCTGTTATCTGTGAAAGTAGGTTGTTAGACGACATAGTTCCCAAGGCTCCTCATAGGGATGATGTGGTGGGAGTCTTTTAGAGACAACCATGCAATGCTATGGATGGAAATGGACACCATCATGCTAAGTGAAATGTGCCAGGCTGTGACGGAGAAATACCAAATGATCTCACCTTTAAGTACAACATCATCAACTGAGGAAAAAAGGAAACAAAATATGAACAGGGACATGCACATTAACAAGTTAAATGTTAGGCTTCAGGTACAGATAAGAACAGAGGATTTTTTCAAATATTCATATAGGAAAACATTATTCAATGCAAAGACTTTTCATTTCTCTTTGACCATACTACCTCCCACAAAACCACCTCTAACTCCGGTGAGTCCCCACTGCCTCCCTCCAGACCCATCCCCATGTTCGATCCTCCATCTTCCCATCACTTTTGGCTCTGTCCACATCTCCGTATACATGTTCCTGGTACCCCTGCCCCCTTCCCCACCCTCATTATCTCCCCGCAACTCCCTCTTGCTTCTGGCTGTTGGGTTTTATTTCAGGGTCTCTCTGAAAAAAAAAATTCACTTACAATTTTCTGCAGGTCTCCCCATCCCTCAACCCTACCCCAGTGTCTCTCATACAAAATTCTTTAATCAAGGACAGATGGGTCACGTAGAGACCATCGCTGACATGTTCCTACTACTTTGGAACTGCAGTTTTAGCAGTAGAATGGCAAGGGAAGAGATGAAGGATAAAGACACTTTGGGGAAGATGGATCAAAATCTTGTAATACGTGTAAAGATGGCAGTGGGAGAAAAGGCAGATGGACTTCGAATTTATGATCCTTGAACTTGGGACAATAATAATTGCGCTGATTCAATTGCGTGACACGGGATTGCCACTAGTTTTTTAAATAGAAGACGACTCTGCTTCTTATTGTCCAATGACTTTAAGAAACATCCAATGAACACGTTATAGTATGCAACAGAAGACCGCAGGAGGCGTTAAACATCGGAGCTACACTGGGCTGCACATTTTCTGAGGCCTGAGACCCTGCCTAATTTACCTTTGTCGTCTTTCTCCAAGGCATTTTAGCAGCAATCTCCACCGCATAATACAATCCCAATAATCCTAGTCTGCATGGATGAGTAATAGAAAACCCCTTGCACGAATAAAGGAACAATAACGATAAATACTCGAAAGAAATTATATAGAAAAGTGAATTTGTTGAGGCGGTCCTCAGCTCCCCCGATCCTGCTTTTGATTCCTTCTACTGTGTTCTTCGTTTATAAAATTAAACCACAATGAGGTTCCATCTCACAACAGCCGGAGTGGCCAACATAAACAAAGCAAGACACGGATGTCGGAGAGGATGAGGAGAAAAGGGACAACCAGGACATTGTTGGTGCGAATGCAGACTGGTGCGGCCACTGTGGAGAACTGTATGGAATTTCCTCTGCAAACTAAAAATGGAAAAGCCGTTTGACCCAGAAATTCCACTGCTGGGATTGTACGCTTAGAACACTGAAACACCAATGCCAGAGAACCTGTGCACCCCAATGTCCATAGCACCACGATTTACAATAGCCCAGTGCTGGAGGCTACCTAGGTGCCCATTAGCTAATGAGTGGATCCAAAAACTATGGTACATTTACACAATGGAAATCTGCACCGAAGAGAGAAAGAAGGAGCTGATACACTTTGCAATGGTATGGATGGAACTGGACAGCATTAGGTTAAGTGAAATGCGCCAGGCTGTGAGGGAGAAATACCAAATGATCTCACCTTTAAGGACAACATAATCAACTGAGGAAAAAAGGAAACAAAATAGAACAGACACATAGGACTTTAAGAACAATGGTACAATAGTCAGAGGGGAAGAGGGAGGGGATAGAGGGGAGAGTGGTCTACAGGATCTACTACTCTAAAATGCACAAGGAGAAAATCAAAGGGGAGTTTTGAGGTGTCTGGGGGAGGTGGGACTGGCTAGGGTGAGGTGCAGGGATGGGGAGGAAATGCAGTCAATTATAACTGAATAAACATAAAATTAAATCAATATCTATTAAAAATTTAACCTAGTAGAAGGGTTTTATGAAAATCGTGTTTTATGGCTAAAAAATAAAAATTAAGTTTTGAAGTTAAAACAAAAGAAAAACCTGACTTTGATGAGAGCCTAGAGTTAGGAATAGAAAGAGTGGAAACCAGTGAGGAAGACAGAACACAGTCATAGAAGAAAAATAACCAGGGGTATTGTGTCATCGCTGCCTTTGTTTTCCTGTATCAATAATGTCATTCCCATTCCTCTTCCTATACCACCCTTACCTCCTCCGGTCTATTTTGCTCCTATCATTAATGTTTCTTATTCCCTGTACCTTTTCCCCCGTTGTCGGTCCACCCCCTCCCGCTAATAACCCTCCATATTACCTCCATTTCTGCCATTCATTTCCTGTTGGAATTGTCTGCGTAGTGTGTTTTTATTTTTGCTTTTAAGGTTAGGTTGTTGATAGATGTGACTTTGCTGCCATTTTATTCGAATTTTTTTTTTTTTTTACCTTCTTTTTCCTTAGGCAACTTTCTGTATCTTTTCATATAATAAGGGCTTGGAGATGATGAACTCCTTTAAATTGAACTTGTCTGGGCAGCACTTTATCTGCCCGAGCGTTCGAAAAGACAGCTTTGCTGGACAGAACAATCTTGGATGGAGTTCCTTGCATTTCATCACTTGGGATACTTCTTCCCAGCCCTTTCTTGCCTCCAATGTTTCTGTTGAGAAATCAGCTGACAATCTTTTGGGAATTCCTTTGTAGGTAACTGTCTCCTTATCTCTTGCAGCTTCTCAGATTCTCTCCTTATCTTTAATCTCGGGCAATGTAATTGTGCTGTGCCTTGGTTGTTCCTCTTTGGGTCCAACTGCCTTGGGACTCTCTGGGCTTCCTGGACTTCCTGGAAGGCTGTTTCTTGTGCCAGATAGGGGAAGTTGTCCTTCATTCACTTTTCAAAGAATGTCTCCATTTCTTGTTCTTCCTCTTGTCCTCCTGCCACCACTATGATTTGGATGTTGGACCACTTAGAATTACCCTGGAGGTTCCTAAGACTCTCCTCAATGATTTGAATCGTTGTTTCTTCATTCTGTTCTGGTTGAATGTGTTTTTCTTCCTTCTGCTCCAAACTGTTCATCTCAGTCCCGCTTTCCTTCCCGTCCGTGTTGGTTCCCTGAACATGTTCCTCTATTTCACTTTTCCTAGGCTGCACTTGTTCCTCTATGTTGTGACCATACTCAGCCAATTGCTGAGCATCACAACGACCAGCATTTGGAACTGTGCCTCTGATGGGTTGGCTAACCCTTCATCACTTAGCTGCATTTTTGTCGGAGCTTTGATCTCTTCTTTCATTTGGGCCATGTGTTTTTGGTTGTTTGTTTCAGAGTGCCTCTTATGTGGTAATGGGCAGAGCCTTAGGGTTTCATTAGGGCAGCCCACCTGGCCGTGCTGTGAGCCGTATTTTGGGGAGGCGTGTGACAGGGAACGATGCTGCTTGCCTAGCTCTCTGCTGGCTTTCAGTCACTTCCCCTACTACCCACAATCAAAACAGTCCCATGTGAAGCTGATTCTCAGGGGAGTGGTTTTGTATACGTTCTCGGACTCTGTGTGTCTCTCCAAGGAACTCTCCTGTGAGGCTGAGAGTGTTCTGTGCTGCTGCAAACCCCTCAGGTGTTTCCCAGCAGAGGTTTGAGGTTTTATTTAGCTGCGCTGGAGCCCTGGCTTGCGTCGTCCATTTCGCTCCACCGTTGTTCATCTCCATTGATCTGCTAGCAAATATGCTACCCCTCGCTCTGGAGCTGCTGCCTTGCCTGGTCCACCAGCCACCTGTCTGCCAGGGCCGCCTCTCCCGTTCCAGTTCTCCAGCCACCTTCCTGCTGCGAGTCCTCTCCACCCCTACTTGCCGCTTCTACCCCTCCTACTGGTCTGTGTGAATGTTTCGTCTGTAACTCCTTGGTTGTTGGACTCTCATCCAGTTCCATTTTCTGCCAGTTTCTGGCTGGTTTTTGTTTTTAAATTCATTGCTCTCCTTGTTTTGGCTGTGTGAGGAGGGAAAGGGCATCTACGTATGCCTGTGTCTTCGCCAGAGGTGACTCTAGTGTCTTTCCAATGGTACTGCAATTTGTTGAGGGAGGAAATATTTATTACTATTTCCATAAAGCCTAGAATTATTGGGTGGATAGTTACTGTTTCCAAATAACATTTTCTCACTGAGACTTCAAAACCATTTCTTGGACGAAGTATAATTTATTTTATTTTGCCAATCAGAAACTTGAGGCTCAAAGAGATACAAAATTATTCAAAGCTGCATCACGAGACTGTGATGAAGGCAGTCCCGGGTGCCTCCAAAGCCCTACTTTTCTTCACCATAGCGTAGATGTAAGGGATATTTAGCCCTCCCAGGTGTGGCTACATCGGTTTTGGGTCCCCCTACACAGTCAGAAGGTGCTGGTTTGATTGCCATAGGGCACGTGCCCTGGATGCAGGTTCGGTCCCCACGTGGGCTGTGAATGAGAGGCAATGATTGATGCTTCACTCTCAGATTGATGTTTCTGTCTCTAACAAACCCCAAACGGTTAAAAAAATGTGATGTGTAATATTGTTAATATGACTGGAGGGAGTAATAAAGGAGAAGTTTATTATTCTATTGAATCTTCCTTAGGATTCTGTGTGTTAAGTCACCCTAGCTAAGTGGTTTCGTAATATGGAAGACAGAAGCCTTCATTCGGTTCCCTGTACTATCCCATTTTAAGACATTCCCTGCCTAGTCTCCGGTCTGCTCTAAGACGGAAGTGACAATGAGAGTAGCCTCCAGAGACTGTTTCCAAGAAGGAAAACAATGGTTGAAGACAAGAATGGTCATACCAGGTGCAAGCACAGTGATGAGAAGAGCAGAATTGGAGGCTTACTTCCTAATCCTGAAAAGATGTCAAGAATGTAAAGGGTAGCCTGTCCTTTTCTGACAAAATCAAGAACAGAGATGACATTCAATTATCATACCCAAAACAAGGGCTCAGGCGTTTAACAAGTGTTTTATTTTTACAAAATCCTTCGATTGAGGCCTTATCTCCATGTTCCCACATGAAATATGCCTATTGAAGAGTTACTGTGATGCTGTGTACATCAAGTGAACAATAGGTTCGTCTTCATAGCTGCTCAGGACGAAAGACCCAGTCATTCACTTGCTGCTGTCGTACTAGCCAGACTGTTTCTTGTCAAGCACTTGTCTGTGGAAAGGGAAAATGTACATTTTCTAGCAATGACGTTTCCTCGGAGTAAATCTAACATGGACTGACTCAGCACAGCTCGGGATGACACACGTAACATTTACCACTGCCATACTGGAATCAATATTGTGACGATAATGTCTTGGATATCCACGCAATTGGTGAAATATAGAATCAGACCTAATGGGCATTTGCCTTTCGCTGAATCCCAGGACGGAACAAATGTCACGTCTGTCTGTTTTGTCACGTGTGAGAAAGGAAAACTGCATACAAATATATTTCTTCTCCTATCCCCAGATATTTCTCCTCATGGTAAGTTTATATTTCACCGAATGTCTTTCAGTTTGAAAGTTAAAAGAAAGTCAGTTCTCAGTTTGCAAGTGATATTCAAGCATTCTCTATTATTTCATATATAATAACGAATGGAAACATTAAATATGGCTGCAGAGGAACAAACTTTTTTCCAGTGTTGTTTCCTCATTTCCTCCTGTTCCCTCCCTTGAAAAACACACATTTCCATTCGATGAGAAATATTTCCAGTCAGGAGGTGAGTGTAAAAAATGTTTTTCTCCATGTTTTCTATGCACATGATACATACAATTCTTTTTCAAAATAATGTTAATTTCTTTCTGAAAGAATGCATGTGTAGACGTATAGAAAGAATTATGTACGTGTGTATATATCATTCCCTTAGTTCTCTCATAGAAAGCATGTGCTTAGATTCTAAAGTGGGTTCCCTGGTAGATACGATTTGAATTATACTCTCAGTCAATGGATAAGACTCCAAGGACCTGATCTATCCTTTCTTTTGCAATATTATTACCATTCATGAAACCATCAAGTACACTGAAATTTTGATAAATGGAGTGTTAACACTGTTTCTCCCCTTGGAGTCACAGCATAGTTCCCAGCAGTCATAGTTGCTTCTCACAATTGCCTCTCTCATCGCCATGGATGATGTGTATTTACATCGGAATCTCATTCACTCAGAGCAGAAGTGCTACACTTTCTTCCAAGGTACTTTGATTCCATTACCTGGCCTCCACAAGGAACTCAGTGAACTGACCCATTTTGCCAGTGACTGTGGCCCAGTTACCTGAATAAGCCAAATTCTCAGTGGAGATCCAGGAACTGTGCGGACAATGTCCCGGAAATACCTTCTCGGAATATTTCAGAGCATGACACAGGAACGGGAGCCAGGACACAATGTGTTCTTCCTGTGGGTAGAGTTCTGTGGTGGGTTTAGTGAGGAGGGAAGGGAACACTGCCAATTATTGGCCAAGTTGTTTTGAAGGGACTAGTTTTTAATGTACATTTTGGGGGTTGTTTCTGCTAATACAGTTGTTCACCCCTCTTCCCCCTTGGCTCTCCTGCACCCAGCTCCCGCTCCTCTTCCCTCTGGCCACCCCCCCATTGTGATCCGTGTCCAAGGATCCTGAACAGCTGTCCTTCCAGTAATCCCTTCACCTTCTTCTTCCATTCACCCAGCCGCTTCCCTTGCGACAACCCTCGTTCTGTTTCGTGTATCATCCCTGTTTCTACCTTTTTGTTAGGTTATAGAACTAATTGGATTCCACCCGTGCCTATTTTGCAGTCTTTAGTGTCCATTTCAAATGGTAGATATCCTTTCAAAATGCATGGATTACTTAAGATCATTTGGAAAATATAATTAGACACATTACCCTTAACATATAATTCATGTAGCCAGACTCTTTGACTCTTCATTGAGCCTTTAATTCCACTCAGGAGATTGGTTACCCTTTGCTGTCAGCATTAATCCTATAAAATTCGCCAAAAAAAAAAAAAAAAAAAAAAAGAAAAGAAAAGAAAAAGCGGTGCAGGCGAGGGGCGCTAAATAGTATTTCTCCCTCAACACCTGCCTTATTTCACTTAGCATAGTGCCCACAACTTTCACCCATGCCATTGCACAGGGTATTAGCTCCTCCTTTCTCTCCGCTGCGTAAAATTCCATTGTCTAAAAGTACCATACTTTTTGGATCCTCTCATTAACTGATGGGCACTTAAGTTACTTCCAGTACTTGGTTATTGTAAATTGTGTTGCTATGAACATTGGGGTGCAGAGGATCTCACGTTGAACTGGAACATAATCAAGAAAAGAAAAAGCAAACAAAATATAACCAGAGATATTGAAATTAAGAACATTGTAACAGTAGCCACAGGGCATTGGGACGCCATAGGGGGGACAGTGCTCTATAGGAGCTACTATATAGGACACAAGGATAAATTTAAAGGGGAGGTTAGAGGGGAGTAGTGAGGTGGGACTTGCCCGGGGTGGGGGAGCGAACAGGAGATAATCCAGACAATTGTAACTGAATAAAATAAATTAATTAATTTTTAAAATGAGGGTTTAAATCAGTTGGTTTTTCCACATAAACTTTTCTGCACATCCCAGGTCTCCACTCCCAGCTCTCAGACACAAATGCACATGTGAGACTCAGTTCTATTTCTACATCTGCCTTGTCAAAGTAACACGTGTTTTTACCATTTACTTTACCTCCCGTGGATCAGTTGTTGCATCTGTTCATTTGCAATTCGTAAGGAAGTCAAATCCTCCACACACGTGACTCGCTCGTAGTAGAACAGAAACCACCGAACATCACAGATTAGACTATGAGGTCCTGGCAGAAGGCACCTGGAAAGGGAACGCCTGCAAACCAGCTGCACTACCGTGAATCCAGGGATGGAACTGGAAGCTAGTGATCGTCTTAGCCAAAATATGTGCACTGCAAACCACTTGGCTGAAGCTATGAGGCCGAAATTTGTAAGTAAAGTTCACCTCTGACCACCCGGTGGTGTCTGCCTGAAGTGCTGTGCAGGAAGGAAAGGGACACCAAAGGAATGCTCCCCGCTGTGCACCCTTGATAACATGCCTCCCAACCAAGCTCACCATGTTTGCTCAGACGCCTCTGTCCGGACCTTCTCTTTCCAGCAGCTGTAGTGAAGGGAAAATTCTGCCGTCCTGAAAGTGCTTTTTGGGAAAGGAATCGTAAGCTATTTATCAAGAAACAAACCACTCTCGGAACCGTGGGTCTTCCTCCCTTTCCTGCCCTAGAGACTCAGACAGAGAAACTGCTGAATGTCCTCAGGCTAATGGAACTAAGTGTGAAGAGTAGACCGCTTAAGGCATGTCCACATAGCCGAGTACCTGCTGCGTCCCATTGTTGCGGATTCACCCAGAACTAAGGCCCTGGCCTGTGTGCTTGGCGCTTCCTCAACTGCTTGTAAATCACTCTTTCGCATTCCTCAAAATCTAGTACCATGTTACCCTGCCTTTTCTTCTTTGTCCACAATGTCCTAGCAACCCGGTGTTGTCTCACTGTCTTTGGAATTCCCGTGGATGTGTCATGCTAGTGTGAATTACCCATGAACGTCTATTGAACTTGCATTTTCTCCTATCAGCCCACCTCTATCAATTTGGTTATTAGCCCAGCCTGAAGAACTTAAAAGGAGGAAGGAAAAGCATTAAACATTTTCAGCCCCCACAGTAGTTTATCCCAATCTATCTTTGCATATATTTAATGCATGGAAAGAGATTTACTTATATGTCCATGGATTCTTATTAAATTGTAAACAGCATATATTAATAATACCTACGTTTAATGAGTGTAGTGTCCTGGGTTTTTCGGTTTTTGTTTTTGTTTTTGTTTTTTTCTATTTCTGCAAATCTCTTTATTTGCCAGCTTAAGGAAGACAGAGGCATTCGTATGTCTGCTCCTTTCTACAAACTACTGGAAGATATTGTTTTGGTAGAAGGAAATGATGAAAAGATGGCCTCACTCAGACATAGAGTGCAAAAAGGGACCACACAGACTGCCTCTAGGGTCCCAAGGTCCTGAAAAGGCTGTTAGATGCCTCTTTCTCATGACACCAATGAGCAATCCTGCAAGGAATCAGCACCCTAATGTTATGAAAGCAGAATTTGGAAAATCTCTCCTGTCAGTCAGGTCATCAGGATCTGCCCCTTTCACATAGCTCTAAATCCTCTCTCACGTGGATGCTCAAAGTCCCTGCACACCTGGTATTTGAGTTTAGCCACTCTTGCCTTTTGAATTCTGACCCTCTCACTCCTTGGCGCTGATTACTTAATTGTTCTTACTCATTTATAATGTTGACCTGTAGCATGGCGCATCTTTGTGGATTCTCAGGGTATAAATACACCAATGGAATTGATGGACCAACAGGCAGTTCCATTACCTGAAGAAATGCAAACATGTTTTCCACCGTGACTTCCCCATTCTGCATTCCCACCCACAGGGCAAAATGGTTGCCTTTGTTTTCAAACCCTGCCAGCATTTGTGGCGATTAGATATATCCAATGATGGCCATTTTCACCTTGTGAGGTTATATCTCATTGTGGTTTTCATTGGCGTCTCTCTCGTCTGTCTTCCTGGTGTTCCTAACCCCTTTCCTTCACCACCCAACCTTTGCCTCTAACACTTAGCCTAGCAGGCAGACAGCAGGACCCAAACTGCTGCTCAGTCGCAGGAGTGCTCCACTGACAACGGATTGAGGACACTCTTTCATAGAGAAAAGATTTAAACAAAGAAAGGAAACTTTCCTATCCTGTTATGTTTTAATTGCACTTACTGGGGGGTGACACAGGTGAGTGAAATTTGCAGGTTTGCAGCGTGGGAGTCTACACTTCATCCTTTGCATATTGTATTTTGTGATCACCACCCCATTCAAGTCTGCTTCTGGCAGCACCCGCTGTCCCCCTTCATGCCCTTCTATTGCACCGCCCCACCCCTTTTCCCTTGGTCTTCTCCATACTGTTATCTGGGAAGGTCTTTTCTTACTCCCTTCCGGTTTCCCACCTAGCCTGCACCCCATACCCCCTCTTACAGCTGGCTGCCAGCTCTCTAGGAGCCTCTCCCCATTTTCCTTGTTACTTCAGTTTGTTCATTAGATGCTCCTTATGACAGAGATCCTATGGTATTTATTTGTCGTCCTCTGACTGGCTTATTTCACGGAGCCTAAGGTTTTTCAGGTCCATCCACACTGTCACAAAGGGACAGATTTCCATGTACTATTTATTCCATTGTGTGCACATACCACAGTGCTTTTATCCACTCATCTACTCATGGGCACTTGGGCAGCCTGTACAAGTGTTCTATTGTCAATAAGCATGACCTGAGAATGGGGATATAGCCCAGACTGTGGAGGGTGGCAGACGGGTCAAAAAGGCGGGCAGTGTCGTGTGGGGGGGTGGAGAATTCTTGGAAGAAAAGACTTCGTTTTCTTTTGTGACATCTCCTCATCCACTTAATGTTTCTACAGTTAAATGTGGGCCTGAAAGAAGAGGCTGTGGCTTACCTTCCATGTCGGTCCAAGCAAAAACCCTGAAGACACAGGTACCTCAGTATGAACCAGATACCTAATGATCTTCCTATTCTTCATCCAGTGTTTCCCCCACCTTGGGCGTGCTAAAGGACGCCTGCTAATCCCTCCACCCCCTTGTTCTTGCTTTCCCATCCTGAAGCAGGAAAGAAGTGTTTCAGTCAAATATTTATTACTACTAGCCTCTCTCAAAATACCCCGTCTCCCAACCTTGCCCTTCCCCCAAACACCGCTTCCCACCAGGCCTCCACACACCCTCATAGGCAGATGTGAGAAGGGAAAGGATTCCTCCCAGAAAGCAATCAAAGAAGAGCCCATTCAACAGCCAGGTGTTTTATTGAGGTGAGGGGTTATCATTTGCCCCTCCCTCACATAGCATACTTCTTGGTCCAAGCTCGCGCCATGGTATCATATGCCTTCCTGTCCTTTAGGTACATTCTCCCAATGGATGGAACAAAGGCATGGTTGGGGTTGGGGTCACATAGCAAGGAGCTGATGGACAGCAAGAGTTTGGATATGGTCATTATAGGAGACCACTGGGACCTGAGAATATCGACACAGATATATCCCTTTCGGTTGATATTGGGGTGGTAGATCGGTGTGGTGAAGGAAATCGCCAGAGGCCTGAAGGGGTAATTTCGAGGGAATTGTATGTTTAGGCAGAACACCCCTCCCTCATAGGGGCTGTCCGGGGGTCCCATGATGGTCCCCTTCCATTGGAACATGTTGTCATCCACTGGCCCTGCAGAGCACATGGGCGGGGGATCGATCGTGATGTTCGCCAGTTCCTTGTGCAGTCGCCTCAGCGCCGTGGATGTGTCCCAGGCAGCGGGGATGGACTGGATATCCTGACAGGGACCAAGGGGGAACCACGGGTGAGGGGGACCATGGGTTAGGGCGGGCGTGGCTTCTGGGGAAGATGGTTGGAGGGTCAGCCACCCCCCAGGTCGGCGGGTAAGAAGTTGGAACCTGGCTGTGGCGTGTATGGTGGGGGCGGGGGGCAGGGAGAGTTGGGGACTCACTTGGAACAGCAGGACCTGAGAGGCTACTGCTCACCTGTGCGCCGCTGTTCCCTGGCTCCTCAATCCTAGGCTCCTGCACCTCCTCCTCCTGCACCTCTTGCTCCTCCACCCCTGGCTCTTCCATCTCCTTGTCCTCCACTGCTGTCTGCTGCTCAGAGCCTATAGCCCAAGGCTGCGCTGCCTGCGGGGATACTCCGCCTTCCTGCCACAGGACCAGCCGCTCCTGAAGGCCTGCCCCAACAGTTCCTGCTGGCCGGCCCCAAGGGACCCTGTGTTCCCATGGCAGGAGGGAATATGCACTGTGACGTCACAAGGGACAGCTGACCAATCAGCAACTCAGTGGGCGCGTGGCCTGGGGAGACAGATGGCCTCCATCACAGGGAGTATTAGTATAGCAACAATTTTATAGGAATAATAGTGTAGCAACATATTAGAGTTTTGTATGCAATAAAGAAATAAACAGAGAAACAAACAAGTAAATAGTGAACTTGTATGAAACAAATGGTTCTAATCCTCTGTAAAGACAAAGGAAGCATATCAAGAAAGGGAGCCCCTGGGATATTTTACCACAAAGGGAGGATTACACAGGAAAATGCACTACAGTCTTGGCTGTCTTTTCGCTCCTGGTCACCCTGCTGATCGGTGTTCTCCTGGGCACACCGCGTTTCCAAGTTGAAGTGCAGGACTTAACGCCAGCTCCTAGGAGATACTTCAGGAGTTTGTGGTCAGAATCAAGAGTTTGTTTCTCACACATGACAAATGCATAGGGGTGAGATTTCACGAGAAAACAACAAGTGTCAGAGTGTCCTGAAGGGCAACGTATTTTGGCCACTCTCCTCAAGATTCTCAGCATATTTACTCCCCATCTGTGCTGCTGACTGCAGTGTGAAATGCCAGGGGCAGGGAAGAGTAGCTTAGCTCCACCAGTAGATGTTCAAAATGACCAGAAGCTTCTATGCACACCATTAATCTCCTTAGATACCCCCTGTGGAGCCATGGCTGCTCTTCTGCAACACTGCGAGTTTCATCGAACTGTTTGGGACATTTCTTTCAACCCAATGTCATTGGCTGAATTTCTTGGAACCTATATAACGTGTGGAGAAATGGTGGAGGGCTCAAGGATTTTTACTCTTGGTCCCAGCACTCGCGGGAGAGTGAGATTTGGATGCATTTAATTCCTGTAGTGATCACCACTAATTTACTGATCAAGGTTGTGTGTTCTATGTTAGGTGTAAACATAAATACGATATGATCTCTGAGTCAAAGGCATTCGTGGTCTGATACAGGAAGAGGGAAATACATTGACATGTATTTACATCATTAACATCGCACGCTATATATACAGCAATAAAAACATATTTGTGGATCCCGGGCTACTGGAAAGACAAGGATGAAAGGTGACTCTTCAGAGGGACTTCTATCTGAGCTGAGTCAGGCATGAGCACTGTCAGTTCATGGGGGGCGGAGGGTAAGCAGGCTTTCAGATGGGAAAAGGGCGGGTAGGAATAATGGCAGATCATAACGGAGCCAGGGGAATAAGCAGATGTGAAAGGCCTGATGCGACAGAAAGCATGACCATTTCCAGGAAGGAAATGCATTTTGCAAAGGGTTAGGTGTTCAATTCCTAGTCAAGGCACATGGCTGGGTTGTGGGCTGTGTCCTCACTAGGGGGCGCCTGAGAGGCCACCATGCCTTGGTGTTTCTCTCCCTCACTTCCTCTCTCTAAAGACGAGTAACTGAAATCCTTCAAACCAAATAGTGAGATAAATATCTTTTCATGTAATAATATTGAATTTAGTAGCGATAAAAGTGAATATAACCAATTATGCAACACCATAATCCCAGAGTTAACATTATGTGTTGTAAATTTTATTCAGAGAAAATGCTCCCTCTCCACTGTACCCCTTACCGCTGCGAGAACGTATTTCCCTGCTATGATGTTGACCTTGGCTATGTGACGTTCTCAATGATTGGCAAGCGGAGGACGTGATGTGTAAATGTCCAAGAAACGCTAATTACGGTCACTCCTCATTAACTTGGGACAGCTGCCTACACAAGAAATGTTCTATTGAATGGATACACATTCATTCTTGCCTTCCCTCAGAGGAAACACCTCATTCAATCCAAAGTTCTACCTTCCACCAAAATTCAAGCCAAGACAAGATGAGGAGACTCGACAAAAATCATACTTAAACTGAAGACTCAGAAGTGAGAGATATGTGTTTGCTTTAATCCATGAGATTTATGCTTTGCTTCTTCTTGAGACGAAACCTAACTAAAGTGTTTTGTTTACAAAACATGCTGCATGGCTCCATTTTCAATCCCTTTTGTGGGAGTAATAAGCAAACTGATGCAGACAATTAATGCTTCAGTAGGTGGCATAGTTTTCCTTTTTGGCCGACAATAAGGGGAAGCAACTACAAAGCTGCTGTTGACACTTCTCACGTGGCTTAACTGTACTGGTTGTGGTCCCTTGGCTTCCCTACAGGTCTCAAGATGGCTGTTCTAACCCACATACAGCATCAGCATTCCATGCTGTCGAATGGGAGTCAAGAAAGTGGTGGCACCTTGGCTTTCCTTTTTAACGGATAAAGAAACAGTTTTTCCAAAGGTGACCCTGGCAGACTGGGTTCTGTGCCCTGAGTTGCAGACCGGGATCACATGGCCCCTCACATCTATAATGCAGACCATGAAAGTGAGAAACACTTGGCCCTGATTGGGATAGATAAAATGCAACTCGGTGCTGAAGACTTTTAAAGTGCTTTCCCCACGAAAAACATGCCTTCTGACAGCAATAAAGAAGGGAAGTGGTGATGGTGAATATTGAAGGGGCAAGTAACAATGATTTCCCTTGTTAGAATTAGTTCTTACATCCTTTAATTCTTCCTCTCCCAATCTACTGTCAAGCCAGAGTAGGGAAATGTGTGTGCATAACACAATATATGTAAAACATATGTTTCACCGACTTAAAAAATGTCCTTGATGAAGAATACGACCTTAACAGATGTTATGCCGTTAATTGAAACTGGGTAAGCACTGAAATTATTTGAAGGAAAGAAAGCATGATGTCAAGGTGAAGTCATGTTCACTCCAAGTTCATATTTAGAAGGCAGTCATGCTAAGGCACGGCGAAAGAGAATACAACTTGGTTGGTGTGGCAGATTTAGTGATGCAGAATGTAGCACGAGATCGCATTAAAATGCAGCACAGGTACAGAGCCTGAGAGAGTTTAGGAGCCTTGCGATGTGTGGCGCACATTCTACTGCGAGATCCGTGGCTGAATATGACAAGGAAACCTTCAGATGTCCCAGGAAGGTTAAGACACCAGTGAACAAACCGTGTCAGGGGAAAGTATTTAGTGTCTGTGAGGTAAGAGTCTGTCTGTGTCGCTTTCACACTTGGAAAAATGATGTGAACCATGGCCTTCGCATGCTACGTTAAATCCAGAATAGTATCACGCATCTAGCTTCTGCATACTAGCTTAACTTTTCCCTTTGCATGACAGTATTTTGCTCTGTAAGGGTAAGCGCGTCACCTTGTCTCCACCCTGCAGTCCTTTCTTGGTTTAGTTCAAATGCCCTTCCATAAAACTAGTCTGTAGATATTTTTCTTCCTTTCTGGAACTGCTGGTTTCCTCTGTACTTGGGATGTAATGAAGGATGTTTACAACTATCTTCTGACTTTTAACAACTCCCCCCTTCTTGTATTTTTTTAGACACACTCACGTCATTACTTAAAATGGAAGACATAGCTTCGACTACCTTTGGTGGTTCTTTCCTGCTAGATGAATTGGACATATTTAAAATTCCGTCAGTTTGGCCCTAATTACTTCTGCTTCATGAAATTGTAAAAGGGCATGCGGTTACCTCTAAAAACCGGAGAAAATGAAGAGTACTCTAAGCAGAGAAGACCCAATTCAAAGTGCATTTTGCAACAATAACAGTCCCAAGCATGTTCTCTGTAATGACAATAGATGTATTGATTATCGGAAACTTGAAAATATGGACTTTGGTAAATATCAGAAAGGATAAAAACTGTCTCTCATACCACAAAGTGAGTAAAAAATTAATGACAAGTGGTAAAGCTGCTCACCACTCTAAGGTCAAGCTGTAACATATCCATAAGGAATCATGAACCATAGGTGTCAACCCCATAGAACCAACTTCTAGGATTAATAAATCATTGGACAAAATAAATTGTACACTCTAGGGAAGAAAAAATTAATTCACTCCTTCCATTAACGATGAGAAGCAAATATATGTAGACACAGTAGGCTTCCTGTATGGTGAAGTAGTCTTGACATTAACCTACATTTTTCATGGGACCCTTTGAAACCAAATGAAGTAGGGTATTTTTCCAGGTGTAGGTGGTTTTCTGTAGAGAAACTTCACGTACTTAATGGAAATGGGAGAATCAGGGACTCCAAAAGTAAAGTGTGAAATATTTTTGATGAATTAAACAACAGCCCATAAATATTAAAGACCAATATTTTTAAAATCATTACTCTAGATTTTTTCCATTCAGTAAGAAAGACCGTCATTAACCCTGCTCACAGTTTTCACATCTTTCCATAAACATTGGTGGAAAATGGCATTGTTCTTCCTTTTGACATTTCCTGATCCTATCGTATGCGTTACTACGGGGAAAAAAGAATTCAGAGAAGGCCAGAGAAATATCCCTAGATAGCAGTTCATGCTCCAGAAAAAATGAACAGTAGAGCGCTTTTTTTCAGGGAAGAAATACAGCGTATGCACAATACTCATTCATGACAGAGACGAAAAATATATGTCAAAAAACATGCAAAGTTATCACGTCAAGACAGTCACATGAAAAAGACAAAATTTATATAGGACCGTTGTATTTCTTCTACAATTTATAAGTATTGGTGCCAGCTCCTTATAATGTGATATATAACACATACTGGGTTGGTACTCTCTGGGAAGCCCTAGCCAAAGATCATTTGAATATTCTTCATGTATATAAATACATAAGACCTAATGACTTGCTTCCTAGAGTGCTTCAAATGTGGGAGGTCGTTGAAGGGTAAGCACTTCCTTGTTACATCAACTTGTAGATACATGGAGAGACTCTTGAATATTCATAGAAGGAATGTGTAAAGGGCCAAAGCCTAGGAAATATACATTTCAACTTTATAATCTACAGAAGCATAACATTTCACTTTCCAAGCCTTGAGAAAACGCTGACTATACTAGCAACGCTTCTTACAATCCAGGGTCCTGTTTCAGTAAGTGAAACACTTTCCAAACCACAGTAATAGGCTGGGGGTACTAAGGAGAAGTTCGAGAAGTCTGTCTTATACTACGAGGTTTAATTCAGAGAAAAGATCTTAGGA
The DNA here is from genome assembly GCF_022682495.2 of Desmodus rotundus. Taxonomy (NCBI): domain Eukaryota; kingdom Metazoa; phylum Chordata; class Mammalia; order Chiroptera; family Phyllostomidae; genus Desmodus; species Desmodus rotundus. Next base: position 820,078 of record NC_092332.1, on the reverse strand, counting down.
TGAACAAAATGGTAAGTGTGGTCTGAAGCATAAACCTGATTCAGAACCAATGAATTCATCAGGTAAGAATCAGCAATTAATTTTCATTGAAATGCAAACCCCAAACCAAAGGAATACACAAGCATACATGAGCGTACATACTCACACATCTTAAATAGTTTGCAAAGGAAGCCAAACTGCAAGGACTCTATGGACATACAAAGCAGTTAGATGTAACTGAGACAATCATGCTCATAGTAACAGAGCACACACCAATCAATTAACTTCCAAGACCTGTTATCTGTGAAAGTAGGTTGTTAGACGACATAGTTCCCAAGGCTCCTCATAGGGATGATGTGGTGGGAGTCTTTTAGAGACAACCATGCAATGCTATGGACGGAAGTGGACACCATCATGCTAAGTGAAATGTGCCAGGCTGTGACGGAGAAATACCAAATGATCTCACCTTTAAGTACAACATCATCAACTGAGGAAAAAAGGAAACAAAATATGAACAGGGACATGCACATTAACAAGTTAAATGTTAGGCTTCAGGTACAGATAAGAACAGAGGATTTTTTCAAATATTCATATAGGAAAACATTATTCAATGCAAAGACTTTTCATTTCTCTTTGACCATACTACCTCCCACAAAACCACCTCTAACTCCGGTGAGTCCCCACTGCCTCCCTCCAGACCCATCCCCATGTTCGATCCTCCATCTTCCCATCACTTTTGGCTCTGTCCACATCTCCGTATACATGTTCCTGATACCCCTGCCCCCTTCCCCACCCTCATTATCTCCCCGCAACTCCCTCTTGCTTCTGGCTGTTGGGTTTTATTTCAGGGTCTCTCTGAAAAAAAAAAATTCACTTACAATTTTCTGCATGTCTCCCCATCCCTCAACCCTACCCCAGTGTCTCTCATACAAAATTCTTTAATCAAGGACAGATGGGTCACGTAGAGACCATCGCTGACATGTTCCTACTACTTTGGAACTGCAGTTTTAGCAGTAGAATGGCAAGGGAAGAGATGAAGGATAAAGACACTTTGGGGAAGATGGATCAAAATCTTGTAATACGTGTAAAGATGGCAGTGGGAGAAAAGGCAGATGGACTTCGAATTTATGATCCTTGAACTTGGGACAATAATAATTGCGCTGATTCAATTGCGTGACACGGGATTGCCACTAGTTTTTTAAATAGAAGACGACTCTGCTTCTTATTGTCCAATGACTTTAAGAAACATCCAATGAACACGTTATAGTATGCAATAGAAGACCGCAGGAGGCGTTAAACATCGGAGCTACACTGGGCTGCACATTTTCTGAGGCCTGAGACCCTGCCTAATTTACCTTTGTCGTCTTTCTCCAAGGCATTTTAGCAGCAATCTCCACCGCATAATACAATCCCAATAATCCTAGTCTGCATGGATGAGTAATAGAAAACCCCTTGCACGAATAAAGGAACAATAACGATAAATACTCGAAAGAAAGTATAGAGAAAAGTGAATTTGTTGAGGCGGTCCTCAGCTCCCCCGATCCTGCTTTTGATTCCTTCTACTGTGTTCTTCGTTTATAAAATTAAACCACAATGAGGTTCCATCTCACACCAGCCGGAGTGGCCAACATAAACAAAGCAAGACACGGATGTCGGAGAGGATGAGGAGAAAAGGGACAACCAGGACATTGTTGGTGCGAATGCAGACTGGTGCGGCCACTGTGGAGAACTGTATGGAATTTCCTCTGCAAACTAAAAATGGAAAAGCCGTTTGACCCAGAAATTCCACTGCTGGGATTGTACCCTTAGAACACTGAAACACCAATGCCAGAGAACCTGTGCACCCCAATGTCCATAGCACCACGATTTACAATAGCCCAGTGCTGGAGGCTACCTAGGTGCCCATCAGCTAATGAGTGGATCCAAAAACTATGGTACATTTACACAATGGAAATCTGCACCGAAGAGAGAAAGAAGGAGCTGATACACTTTGCAATGGTATGGATGGAACTGGACAGCATTAGGTTAAGTGAAATGCGCCAGGCTGTGAGGGAGAAATACCAAATGATCTCACCTTTAAGGACAACATAATCAACTGAGGAAAAAAGGAAACAAAATAGAAACAGACACATAGGACTTTAAGAACAATGGTACAATAGTCAGAGGGGAAGAGGGAGGGGATAGAGGGGGAGTGGTCTACAGGATCTACTACTCTAAAATGCACAAGGAGAAAATCAAAGGGGAGTTTTGAGGTGTCTGGGGGAGGTGGGACTGGCTAGGGTGAGGTGCAGGGATGGGGAGGAAATGCAGTCAATTATAACTGAATAAACATAAAATTAAATCAATATCTATTAAAAATTAAACCTAGTAGAAGGGTTTTATGAAAATCGTGTTTTATGGCTAAAAAATAAAAATTAAGTTTTGAAGTTAAAACAAAAGAAAAACCTGACTTTGATGAGAGCCTAGAGTTAGGAATAGAAAGAGTGGAAACCAGTGAGGAAGACAGAACACAGTCATAGAAGAAAAATAACCAGGGGTATTGTGTCATCGCTGCCTTTGTTTTCCTGTATCAATAATGTCATTCCCATTCCTCTTCCTATACCACCCTTACCTCCTCCGGTCTATTTTGCTCCTATCATTAATGTTTCTTATTCCCTGTACCTTTTCCCCCGTTGTCGGTCCACCCCCTCCCGCTAATAACCCTCCATATTACCTCCATTTCTGCCATTCAGTTCCTGTTGGAATTGTCTGCGTAGTGTGTTTTTATTTTTGCTTTTAAGGTTAGGTTGTTGATAGATGTGACTTTGCTGCCATTTTATTCGCATTTTTTTTTTTTTAACCTTCTTTTTCCTTAGGCAACTTTCTGTATCTTTTCATATAATAAGGGCTTGGAGATGATGAACTCCTTTAAATTGAACTTGTCTGGGCAGCACTTTATCTGCCCGAGCGTTCGAAAAGACAGCTTTGCTGGATAGAACAATCTTGGATGGAGTTCCTTGCATTTCATCACTTGGGATACTTCTTCCCAGCCCTTTCTTGCCTCCAATGTTTCTGTTGAGAAATCAGCTGACAATCTTTTGGGAATTCCTTTGTAGGTAACTGTCTCCTTATCTCTTGCAGCTTCTCAGATTCTCTCCTTATCTTTAATCTCGGGCAATGTAATTGTGCTGTGCCTTGGTTGTTCCTCTTTGGGTCCAACTGCCTTGGGACTCTCTGGGCTTCCTGGACTTCCTGGAAGGCTGTTTCTTGTGCCAGATAGGGGAAGTTGTCCTTCATTCACTTTTCAAAGAATGTCTCCATTTCTTGTTCTTCCTCTTGTCCTCCTGCCACCACTATGATTTGGATGTTGGACCACTTAGAATTACTCTGGAGGTTCCTAAGACTCTCCTCAGTGATTTGAATTGTTGTTTCTTCATTCTGTTCTGGTTGAATGTGTTTTTCTTCCTTCTGCTCCAAACTGTTCATCTCAGTCCCGCTTTCCTTCCCGTCCGTGTTGGTTCCCTGAACATGTTCCTCTATTTCACTTTTCCTAGGCTGCACTTGTTCCTCTATGTTGTGACCATACTCAGCCAATTGCTGAGCATCACAACGACCAGCATTTGGAACTGTGCCTCTGATGGGTTGGCTAACCCTTCATCACTTAGCTGCATTTTTGTCGGAGCTTTGATCTCTTCTTTCATTTGGGCCATGTGTTTTTGGTTGTTTGTTTCAGAGTGCCTCTTATGTGGTAATGGGCAGAGCCTTAGGGTTTCATTAGGGCAGCCCACCTGGCCGTGCTGTGAGCCGTATTTTGGGGAGGCGTGTGACAGGGAACGATGCTGCTTGCCTAGCTCTCTGCTGGCTTTCAGTCACTTCCCCTACTACCCACAATCAAAACAGTCCCATGTGAAGCTGATTCGCAGGGGAGTGGTTTTGTATACGTTCTCGGACTCTGTGTGTCTCTCCAAGGAACTCTCCTGTGAGGCTGAGAATGTTCTGTGCTGCTGCAAACCCCTCAGGTGTTTCCCAGCAGAGGTTTGAGGTTTTATTTAGCTGCGCTGGAGCCCTGGCTTGCGTCGTCCATTTCGCTCCACCGTTGTTCATCTCCATTGATCTGCTAGCAAATATGCTACCCCTCGCTCTGGAGCTGCTGCCTTGCCTGGTCCACCAGCCACCTGTCTGCCAGGGCCGCCTCTCCCGTCCCAGTTCTCCAGCCACCTTCCTGCTGCGAGTCCTCTCCACCCCTACTTGCCGCTTCTACCCCTCCTACTGGTCTGTGTGAATGTTTAGTCTGTAACTCCTTGGTTGTTGGACTCTCATCCAGTTCCATTTTCTGCCAGTTTCTGGCTGGTTTTTGTTTTTAAATTCATTGCTCTCCTTGTTTTGGCTGTGTGAGGAGGGAAAGGGCATCTACGTATGCCTGTGTCTTCGCCAGAGGTGACTCTAGTGTCTTTCCAATGGTACTGCAATTTGTTGAGGGAGGAAATATTTATTACTATTTCCATAAAGCCTAGAATTATTGGGTGGATAGTTACTGTTTCCAAATAACATTTTCTCACTGAGACTTCAAAACCATTTCTTGGACGAAGTATAATTTATTTTATTTTGCCAATCAGAAACTTGAGGCTCAAAGAGATACAAAATTATTCAAAGCTGCATCACGAGACTGTGATGAAGGCAGTCCCGGGTGCCTCCAAAGCCCTACTTTTCTTCACCATAGCGTAGAGGTAAGGGATATTTAGCCCTCCCAGGTGTGGCTACATCGGTTTTGTGTCACCCTACACAGTCAGAAGGTGCTGGTTTGATTGCCATAGGGCACGTGCCCTGGATGCAGGTTCGGTCCCCACGTGGGCTGTGAATGAGAGGCAATGATTGATACTTCACTCTCAGATTGATGTTTCTGACTCTAACAAACCCCAAACGGTTAAAAAAATGTGATGTGTAATATTGTTAATATGACTGGAGGGAGTAATAAAGGAGAAGTTTATTATTCTATTGAATCTTCCTTAGGATTCTGTGTGTTAAGTCACCCTAGCTAAGTGGTTTCGTAATATGGAAGACAGGAGCCTTCATTCGGTTCCCTGTACTATCCCATTTTAAGACATTCCCTGCCTAGTCTCCTGTCTGCTCTAAGACGGAAGTGACAATGAGAGTAGCCTCCAGAGACTGCTTCCAAGAAGGAAAACAATGGTTGAAGACAAGAATGGTCATACCAGGTGCAAGCACAGTGATGAGAAGAGCAGAATTGGAGGCTTACTTCCTAATCCTGAAAAGATGTCAAGAATGTAAAGGGTAGCCTGTCCTTTTCTGACAAAATCAAGAACAGAGATGACATTCAATTATCATACCCAAAACAAGGGCTCAGGCGTTTAACAAGTGTTTTATTTTTACAAAATCCTTCGATTGAGGCCTTATCTCCATGTTCCCACATGAAATATGCCTATTGAAGAGTTACTGTGATGCTGTGTACATCAAGTGAACAACAGGTTCGTCTTCACAGCTCTTCAGGACGAAAGACCCAGTCATTCACTTGCTGCTGTCGTACTAGCCAGACTATTTCTTGTCAAGCACTTGTCTGTGGAAAGGGAAAATGTACATTTTCTAGCAATGACGTTTCCTCGGAGTAAATCTAACATGGAATGACTCAGCACAGCTCGGGATGACACACGTAACATTTACCACTGCCATACTGGAATCAATATTGCGACGATAATGTCTTGGATATCCACGCAATTGGTGAAATATAGAATCAGACCTAATGGGTATTTGCCTTTCGCTGAATCCCAGGACGGAACAAAATGTCACGTCTGTCTCTTTTGTCACGTGTGAGAAAGGAAAACTGCATACAAATATATTTCTTTTCCTATCCTCAGATATTTCTCCTCATGGTAAGTTTATATTTCACCAAATGTCTTTCAGTTTGAAAGTTAAAAGAAAGTCAGTTCTCAGTTTGCAAGTGATATTCAAGCATTCTCCATTATTTCATATATAATAACGAATGGAAACATTAAATATGGCTGCAGAGGAACAAACTTTTTTCCAGTGTTGTTTCCTCATTTCCTCCTGTTCCCTCCCTTGAAAAACACACATTTCCATTCGATGAGAAATATTTCCAGTCAGGAGGTGAGTGTAAAAAATGTTTTTCTCCATGTTTTCTATGCACATGATACATACAATTCTTTTTCAAAATAATGTTAATTTCTTTCTGAAAGAATGCATGTGTAGACGTATAGAAAGAATTATGTACGTTTGTATATATCATTCCCTTAGTTCTCTCATAGAAAGCATGTGCTTAGATTCTAAAGTGGGTTACCTGGTAGATACGATTTGAATTATACTCTCAGTCAATGGATAAGACTCCAAGGACCTGATCTATCCTTTCTTTTGCAATATTATTACCATTCATGAAACCATCAAGTACACTGAAATTTTGATAAATGGAGTGTTAACACTGTTTCTCCCCTTGGAGTCACAGCATAGTTCCCAGCAGTCATAGTTGCTTCTCACAATTGCCTCTCTCATCGCCATGGATGATGTGTATTTACATCGGAATCTCATTCACTCAGAGCAGAAGTGCTACACTTTCTTCCAAGGTACTTTGATTCCATTACCTGGCCTCCACGAGGAACTCAGTGAACTGACCCATTTTGCCAGTGACTGTGGCCCAGTTACCTGAATAAGCCAAATTCTCAGTGGAGATCCAGGAACTGTGCGGACAATGTCCCGGAAATACCTTCTCGGAATATTTCAGAGCATGACACAGGAACGGGAGCCAGGACACAATGTGTTCTTCCTGTGGGTAGAGTTCTGTGGTGGGTTTAGTGAGGAGGGAAGGGAACACTGCCAATTATTGGCCAAGTTGTTTTGAAGGGACTAGTTTTTAATGTACATTTTGGGGGTTGTTTCTGCTAATACAGTTGTTCACACCTCTTCCCCCTTTGCTCTCCTGCACCCAGCTGCCGCTCCTCTTCCCTCTGGCCACCCCCCCATTGTGATCCGTGTCCAAGGATCCTGAACAGCTGTCCTTCCAGTAATCCCTTCACCTTCTTCTTCCATTCACCCAGCCGCTTCCCTTGCGACAACCCTCGTTCTGTTTCGTGTATCATCCCTGTTTCTACATTTTTGTTAGGTTATAGAACTCATTGGATTCCACACGTGCCTATTTTGCAGTCTTTAGTGTCCATTTCAAATGGTAGATATCCTTTCAAAATGCATGGATTACTTAAGATCATTTGGAAAATATAATTAGACACATTACCCTTAACATATAATTCATGTAGCCAGACTCTTTGACTCTTCATTGAGCCTTTAATTCCACTCAGGAGATTGGTTACCCTTTGCTGTCAGCATTAATCCTATAAAATTCGCAAAAAAAAAAAAAAAAAAAAAAAAAAGAAAAGAAAAGAAAAAGCGGTGCAGGCGAGGGGCGCTAAATAGTATTTCTCCCTCAACACCTGCCTTATTTCACTTAGCATAGTGCCCACAACTTTCACCCATGCCATTGCACAGGGTATTAGCTTCTCCTTTCTCTCCCCTGCGTAAAATTCCATTGTCTAAAAGTACCATACTTTTTGGATCCTCTCATTAACTGATGGGCACTTAAGTTACTTCCAGTACTTGGTTATTGTAAATTGTGTTGCTATGAACATTGGGGTGCAGAGGATCTCACGTTGAACTGGAACATAATCAAGAAAAGAAAAAGCAAACAAAATATAACCAGAGATATTGAAATTAAGAACATTGTAACAGTAGCCACAGGGCATTGGGACGCCATAGGGGGGACAGTGCTCTATAGGAGCTACTATATAGGACACAAGGATAAATTTAAAGGGGAGGTTAGAGGGGAGTAGTGAGGTGGGACTTGCCCGGGGTGGGGGAGCGAACAGGAGATAATCCAGACAATTGTAACTGAATAAAATAAATTAATTAATTTTTAAAATGAGGGTTTAAATCAGTTGGTTTTTCCACATAAACTTTTCTGCACATCCCAGGTCTCTACTCCCAGCTCTCAGACACAAATGCACATGTGAGACTCAGTTCTATTTCTACATCTGCCTTGTCAAAGTAACACGTGTTTTTACCATTTACTTTACCTCCCGTGGATCAGTTGTTGCATCTGTTCATTTGCAATTCGTAAGGAAGTCAAATCCTCCACACACGTGACTCGCTCGTAGTAGAACAGAAACCACCGAACATCACAGATTAGACTATGAGGTCCTGGCAGAAGGCACCTGGAAAGGGAACGCCTGCAAACCAGCTGCACTACCGTGAATCCAGGGATGGAACTGGAAGCTAGTGATCGTCTTAGCCAAAATATGTGCACTGCAAACCACTTGGCTGAAGCTATGAGGCCGAAATTTGTAAGTAAAGTTCACCTCTGACCACCCGGTGGTGTCTGCCTGAAGTGCTGTGCAGGAAGGAAAGGGACACCAAAGGAATGCTCCCCGCTGTGCACCCTTGATAACATGCCTCCCAACCAAGCTCACCATGTTTGCTCAGACGCCTCTGTCCGGACCTTCTCTTTCCAGCAGCTGTAGTGAAGGGAAAATTCTGCCGTCCTGAAAGTGCTTTTTGGGAAAGGAATCGTAAGCTATTTATCAAGAAACAAACCACTCTCGGAACCGTGGGTCTTCCTCCCTTTCCTGCCCTAGAGACTCAGACAGAGAAACTGCTGAATGTCCTCAGGCTAATGGAACTAAGTGTGAAGAGTAGACCGCTTAAGGCATGTCCACATAGCCGAGTACCTGCTGCGTCCCATTGTTGCGGATTCACCCAGAACTAAGGCCCTGGCCTGTGTGCTTGGCGCTTCCTCAACTGCTTGTAAATCACTCTTTCGCATTCCTCAAAATCTAGTACCATGTTACCCTGCCTTTTCTTCTTTGTCCAAAATGTCCTAGCAACCCGGTGTTGTCTCACTGTCTTTGGAATTCCCGTGGATGTGTCATGCTAGTGTGAATTACCCATGAACGTCTATTGAACTTGCATTTTCTCCTATCAGCCCACCTCTATCAATTTGGTTATTAGCCCAGCCTGAAGAACTTAAAAGGAGGAAGGAAAAGCATTAAACATTTTCAGCCCCCACAGTAGTTTATCCCAATCTATCTTTGCATATATTTAATGCATGGAAAGAGATTTACTTATATGTCCATGGATTCTTATTAAATTGTAAACAGCATATATTAATAATACCTACGTTTAATGAGTGTAGTGTCCTGGGTTTCTCGGTTTTTGTTTTTGTTTTTGTTTTTTTCTATTTCTGCAAATCTCTTTATTTGCCAGCTTAAGGAAGACAGAGGCATTCGTATGTCTGCTCTTTTCTACAAATTACTGGAAGATATTGTTTTGGTAGAAGGAAATGATGAAAAGATGGCCTCACTCAGACATAGAGTGCAAAAAGGGACCACACAGACTGCCTGTAGGGTCCCAAGGTCCTGAAAAGGCTGTTAGATGCCTCTTTCTCATGACACCAATGAGCAATCCTGCAAGGAATCAGCACCCTAATGTTATGAAAGCAGAATTTGGAAAATCTCTCCTGTCAGTCAGGTCATCAGGATCTGCCCCTTTCACATAGCTCTAAATCCTCTCTCACGTGGATGCTCAAAGTCCCTGCACACCTGGTAGTTGAGTTTAGCCACTCTTGCCTTTTGAATTCTGACCCTCTCACTCCTTGGCGCTGATTACTTAATTGTTCTTACTCATTTATAATGTTGACCTGTAGCATGGCGCATCTTTGTGGATTCTCAGGGTATAAATACACCAATGGAATTGATGGACCAACAGGCAGTTCCATTACCTGAAGAAATGCAAACATGTTTTCCACCGTGACTTCCCCATTCTGCATTCCCACCCACAGGGCAAAATGGTTGCCTTTGTTTTCAAACCCTGCCAGCATTTGTGGCGATTAGATATATCCAATGATGGCCATTTTCACCTTGTGAGGTTATATCTCATTGTGGTTTTCATTGGCGTCTCTCTCGTCTGTCTTCCTGGTGTTCCTAACCCCTTTCCTTCACCACCCAACCTTTGCCTCTAACACTTAGCCTAGCAGGCAGGCAGCAGGACCCAAACTGCTGCTCAGTCGCAGGAGTGCTCCACTGACAACGGATTGAGGACACTCTTTCATAGAGCAAAGATTTACACAAAGAAAGGAAACTTTCCTATCCTGTTATTTTTTAATTGCACTTACTGGGGGGTGACACAGGTGAGTGAAATTTGCAGGTTTGCAGCGTGGGAGTCTACACTTCATCCTTTGCATATTGTATTGTGTGATCACCACCCCATTCAAGTCTGCTTCTGGCAGCACCCGCTGTCCCCCTTCATGCCCTTCTATTGCACCGCCCCACCCCTTTTCCCTTGGTCTTCTCCATACTGTTATCTGGGAAGGTCTTTTCTTACTCCCTTTCGGTTTCCCACCTAGCCTGCACCCCATACCCCCTCTGACAGCTGGCTGCCAGCTCTCTAGGAGCCTCTCCCCATTTTCCTTGTTACTTCAGTTTGTTCATTAGATGCTCCTTATGACAGAGATCCTATGGTATTTATTTGCCGTCCTCTGACTGGCTTATTTCACGGAGCCTAAGGTTTTTCAGGTCCATCCACACTGTCACAAAGGGACAGATTTCCATTTACTATTTATTCCATTGTGTGCACATACCACAGTTCTTTTATCCACTCATCTACTCATGGGCACTTGGGCAGCCTGTACAAGTGTTCTATTGTCAATAAGCATGACCTGAGAATGGGAATATAGCCCAGACTGTGGAGGGTGGCAGACGGGTCAAAAAGGCGGGCAGTGTCGTGTGGGGGGGTGGAGAATTCTTGGAAGAAAAGACTTCGTTTTCTTTTGTGACATCTCCTCGTCCACTTAATGTTTCTACAGTTAAATGTGGGCCTGAAAGAAGAGGCTGTGGCTTACCTTCCATGTCGGTCCAAGCAAAAACCCTGAAGACACAGGTACCTCAGTATGAACCAGATACCTAATGATCTTCCTATTCTTCATCCAGTGTTTCCCCCACCTTGGGCGTGCTAAAGGACGCCTGCTAATCCCACCACCCCCTTGTTCTTGCTTTCCCATCCTGAAGCAGGAAAGAAGTGTTTCAGTCAAATATTTATTACTACTAGCCTCTCTCAAAATACCCCGTCTCCCAACCTTGCCCTTCCCCCAAACACTGCTTCCCACCAGGCCTCCACACACCCTCATAGGCAGATGTGAGAAGGGAAAGGATTCCTCCCAGAAAGCAATCAAAGAAGAGCCCATTCAACAGCCAGGTGTTTTATTGAGGTGAGGGGTGATCATTTGCCCCTCCCTCACATAGCATACTTCTTGGTCCAAGCTCGCGCCATGGTATCATATGCCTTCCTGTCCTTTAAGTACATTCTCCCAATGGATGGAACAAAGGCATGGTTGGGGTTGGGGTCACATAGCAAGGAGCTGATGGACAGCAAGAGTTTGGATATGGTCATTATAGGAGACCACTGGGACCTGAGAATATCGACACAGATATATCCCTTTCGGTTGATATTGGGGTGGTAGATCGGGGTGGTGAAGGAAATCGCCGGAGGCTTGAAGGGGTAATTTCGAGGGAATTGTATGTTTAGGCAGAACACCCCTCCCTCATAGGGGCTGTCCGGGGGTCCCATGATGGTCCCCTTCCATTGGAACATGTTGTCATCCACTGGCCCTGCAGAGCACATGGGCGGGGGATCGATCGTGATGTTCGCCAGTTCCTTGTGCAGTCGCCTCAGCGCCGTGGATGTGTCCCAGACAGCGGGGATGGACTGGATATCCTGACAGGGACCAAGGGGGAACCACGGGTGAGGGGGACCATGGGTTAGGGCGGGCGTGGCTTCTGGGGAAGATGGTTGCAGGGTCAGCCACCCCCCAGGTCGGCAGGTAAGAAGTTGGAACCTGGCTGTGGCGTGTATGGTGGGGGCGGGGGGCAGGGAGAGTTGGGGACTCACTTGGAACAGCAGGACCTGAGAGGCTACTGCTCACCTGTGCGCCGCTGTTCACTGGCTCCTCAATCCTAGGCTCCTGCACCTCTTCCTCCTGCACCTCTTGCTCCTCCACCCCTGGCTCTTCCATCTCCTTGTCCTCCACTGCTGTCTGCTGCTCAGAGCCTATAGCCCAAGGCTGCGCTGCCTGCGGGGATACTCCGCCTTCCTGCCACAGGACCAGCCGCTCCTGAAGGCCTGCCCCAACAGTTCCTGCTGGCCGGCCCCAAGGGACCCTGTGTTCCCATGGCAGGAGGGAATATGCACTGTGACGTCACAAGGGACAGCTGACCAATCAGCAACTCAGTGGGCGCGTGGCCAGGGGAGACAGATGGCCTCCATCACAGGGAGTATTAGTATAGCAACAATTTTATAGGAATAATAGTGTAGCAACATATTAGAGTTTTGTATGCAATAAAGAAATAAACAGAGAAACAAACAAGTAAATAGTGAACTTGTATGAAACAAATGGTTCTAATCCTCTGTAAAGACAAAGGAAGCATATCAAGAAAGGGAGCCCCTGGGATATTTTACCACAAAGGGAGGATTACACAGGAAAATGCACTACAGTCTTGGCTGTCTTTTCGCTCCTGGTCACCCTGCTGATCGGTGTTCTCCTGGGCACACCGCGTTTCCAAGTTGAGTGCAGGACTTAACGCCAGCTCCTAGGAGATACTTCAGGAGTTTGTGGTCAGAATCAAGAGCTTGTTTCTCACACATGACAAATGCATAGGGGTGAGATTTCACGAGAAAACAACAAGTGTCAGAGTGTCCTGAAGGGCAACGTATTTTGGCCACTCTCCTCAAGATTCTCAGCATATTTACTCCCCATCTGTGCTGCTGACTGCAGTGTGAAATGCCAGGGGCAGGGAAGAGTAGCTTAGCTCCACCAGTAGATGTTCAAAATGACCAGAAGCTTCTATGCACACCATTAATCTCCTTAGATACCCCCTGTGGAGCCATGGCTGCTCTTCTGCAACACTGCGAGTTTCATTGAACTGTTTGGGACATCTCTTTCAACCCAATGTCATTGGCTGAATTTCTTGGAACCTATATAACGTGTGGAGAAATGGTGGAGGGCTCAAGGATTTTTACTCTTGGTCCCAGCACTCGCGGGAGAGTGAGATTTGGATGCATTTAATTCCTGTAGTGATCACCACTAATTTACTGATCAAGGTTGTGTGTTCTATGTTAGGTGTAAACATAAATACGATATGATCTCTGAGTCAAAGGCATTCGTGGTCTGATACAGGAAGAGGGAAATACATTGACATGTATTTACATCATTAACATCGCACGCTATATATACAGCAATAAAAACATATTTGTGGATCCCGGGCTACTGGAAAGACAAGGATGAAAGGTGACTCTTCAGAGGGACTTCTATCTGAGCTGAGTCAGGCATGAGCACTGTCAGTTCATGGGGGGCGGAGGGTAAGCAGGCTTTCAGATGGGAAAAGGGCGGGTAGGAATAATGGCAGATCATAACGGAGCCAGGGGAATAAGCAGATGTGAAAGGCCTGATGCGACAGAAAGCATGACCATTTCCAGGAAGGAAATGCATTTTGCAAAGGGTTAGGTGTTCAATTCCTAGTCAAGGCACATGGCTGGGTTGTGGGCTGTGTCCTCACTAGGGGGCGCCTGAGAGGCCACCATGCCTTGGTGTTTCTCTCCCTCACTTCCTCTCTCTAAAGACGAGTAACTGAAATCCTTCAAACCAAATAGTGAGATAAATATCTTTTCATGTAATAATATTGAATTTAGTAGCGATAAAAGTGAATATAACCAATTATGCAACACCATAATCCCAGAGTTAACATTATGTGTTGTAAATTTTATTCAGAGAAAATGCTCCCTCTCCACTTTACCCCTTACCGCTGCGAGAACGTATTTCCCTGCTATGATGTTGACCTTGGCTATGTGACGTTCTCAATGATTGGCAAGAGGAGGACGTGATGTGTAAACGTCCAAGAAACGCTAATTACGGTCACTCCTCATTAACTTGGGACAGCTGCCTACACAAGAAATGTTCTATTGAATGGATACACATTCATTCTTGCCTTCCCTCAGAGGAAACACCTCATTCAATCCAAAGTTCTACCTTCCACCAAAATTCAAGCCAAGACAAGATGAGGAGACTCGACAAAAATCATACTTAAACTGAAGACTCAGAAGTGAGAGATATGTGTTTGCTTTAATCCATGAGATTTATGCTTTGCTTCTTCTTGAGACGAAACCTAACTAAAGTGTTTTGTTTACAAAACATGCTGCATGGCTCCATTTTCAATCCCTTTTGTGGGAGTAATAAGCAAACTGATGCAGACAATTAATGCTTCAGTAGGTGGCATAGTTTTCCTTTTTGGCCGACAATAAGGGGAAGCAACTACAAAGCTGCTGTTGACACTTCTCACGTGGCTTAACTGTACTGGTTGTGGTCCCTTGGCTTCCCTACAGGTCTCAAGATGGCTGTTCTAACCCACATACAGCATCAGCATTCCATGCTGTCGAATGGGAGTCAAGAAAGTGGTGGCACCTTGGCTTTCCTTTTTAACGGATAAAGAAACAGTTTTTCCAAAGGTGACCCTGGCAGACTGCGTTCTGTACCCTGAGTTGCAGACCGGGATCACATGGCCCCTCACATCTATAATGCAGACCATGAAAGGGAGAAACACTTGGCCCTGATTGGGATAGATAAAATGCAACTCGGTGCTGAAGACTTTTAAAGTGCTTTCCCCACGAAAAACATGCCTTCTGACAGCAATAAAGAAGGGAAGTGGTGATGGTGAATATTGAAGGGGCAAGTAACAATGATTTCCCTTGTTAGAATTAGTTCTTATATCCTTTAATTCTTCCTCTCCCAATCTACTGTCAAGCCAGAGTAGGGAAATATGTGTGCATAACACAATATATGTAAAACATATGTTTCACCGACTTAAAAAATGTCCTTGATGAAGAATACGAACTTAACAGATGTTATGCCGTTAATTGAAACTGGGTAAGCACTGAAATTATTTGAAGGAAAGAAAGCATGATGTCAAGGTGAAGTCATGTTCACTCCAAGTTCATATTTAGAAGGCAGTCATGCTAAGGCACGGCGAAAGAGAATACAACTTGGTTGGTGTGGCAGATTTAGTGATGCAGAATGTAGCACGAGATCGCATTAAAATGCAGCACAGGTACAGAGCCTGAGAGAGTTTAGGAGCCTTGCGATGTGTGGCGCACATTCTACTGCGAGATCCGTGGCTGAATATGACAAGGAAACCTTCAGATGTCCCAGGAAGGTTAAGACACCAGTGAACAAACCGTGTCAGGGGAAAGTATTTAGTGTCTGTGAGGTAAGAGTCTGTCTGTGTCGCTTTCACACTTGGAAAAATGATGTGAACCATGGCCTTCGCATGCTGCGTTAAATCCAGAATAGTATCACGCATCTAGCTTCTGCATACTAGCATAACTTTTTCCTTTGCGTGACAGTATTTTGCTCTGTAAGGGTAAGCGCGTCACCTTGTCTCCACCCTGCAGTCCTTTCTTGGTTTAGTTCAAATGCCCTTCCATAAAACTAGTCTGTAGATATTTTTCTTCCTTTCTGGAACTGCTGGTTTCCTCTGTACTTGGGATGTAATGAAGGATGTTTACAACTATCTTCTGACTTTTAACAACTCCCCCCTTCTTGTATTTTTTTAGACACACTCACGTCATTACTTAAAATGGAAGACATAGCTTCGACTACCTTTGGTGGTTCTTTCCTGCTAGATGAATTGGACATATTTAAAATTCCGTCAGTTTGGCCTTAATTACTTCTGCTTCATGAAATTGTAAAAGGGCATGCGGTTACCTCTAAAAACCGGAGAAAATGAAGAGTACTCTAAGCAGAGAAGACCCAATTCAAAGTGCATTTTGCAACAATAACAGTCCCAAGCATGTTCTCTGTAATGACAATAGATGTATTGATTATCGGAAACTTGAAAATATGGACTTTGGTAAATATCAGAAAGGATAAAAACTGTCTCTCATACCACAAAGTGAGTAAAAAAATAATGACAAGTGGTAAAGCTGCTCTCCGCTCTAAGGTCAAGCTGTAACATATCCATAAGGAATCATGAAACATAGGTGTCAACCCCATAGAACCAACTTCTAGGATTAATAAATCATTGGACAAAATAAATTGTACACTCTAGGGAAGAAAAAATTAATTCACTCCTTCCATTAACGATGAGAAGCAAATATATGTAGACACAGTAGGCATCCTGTATGGTGAAGTAGTCTTGACATTAACCTACATTTTTCATGGGACCCTTTGAAACCAAATGAAGTAGGGTATTTTTCCAGGTGTAGGTGGTTTTGTGTAGAGAAACTTCACGTACTTAATGGAAATGGGAGAATCAGGGACTCCAAAAGTAAAGTGTGAAATATTTTTGATGAATTAAACAACAGCCCATAAATATTAAAGACCAATATTTTTAAAATCATTACTCTAGATTTTTTCCATTCATTAAGAAAGACCGTCATTAACCCTGCTCACAGTTTTCACATCTTTCCATAAACATTGGTGGAAAATGGCATTGTTCTTCCTTTTGACATTTCCTGATCCTATCGTATGCGTTACTACAGGGAAAAAAGAATTCAGAGAAGGCCAGAGAAATATCCCTAGATAGCAGTTCATGCTCCAGAAAAAATGAACAGTAGAGCGCTTTTTTTCAGGGAAGAAATACAGCGTATGCACAATACTCATTCATGACAGAGACGAAAAATATATGTCAAAAAACATGCAAAGTTATCACGTCAAGACAGTCACATGAAAAAGACAAAATTTATATAGGACCGTTGTATTTCTTCTACAATTTATAAGTATTGGTGCCAGCTCCTTATAATGTGATATATAACACATACTGGGTTGGTACTCTCTGGGAAGCCCTAGCCAAAGATCATTTGAATATTCTTCATGTATATAAATACATAAGACCTAATGACTTGCTTCCTAGAGTGCTTCAAATGTGGGAGGTCGTTGAAGGGTAAGCACTTCCTTGTTACATCAACTTGTAGATACATGGAGAGACTCTTGAATATTCATAGAAGGAATGTGTAAAGGGCCAAAGCCTAGGAAATATACATTTCAACTTTATAATCTACAGAAGCATAACATTTCACTTTCCAAGCCTTGAGAAAACGCTGACTATACTAGCAACGCTTCTTACAATCCTGGGTCCTGTTTCAGTAAGTGAAACACTTTCCAAACCACAGTAATAGACTGGGGGTACTAAGGAGAAGTTCGAGAAGTCTGTCTTATACTACGAGGTTTAATTCAGAGAAAAGATCTTAGGATGAACAAAATGGTAAGTGTGGTCTGAAGCATAAACCTGATTCAGAACCAATGAATTCATCAGGTAAGAATCAGCAATTAATTTTCATTGAAATGCAAACCCCAAACCAAAGGAATACACAAGCATACATGAGCGTACATACTCACACATCTTAAATAGTTTGCAAAGGAAGCCAAACTGCAAGGACTCTATGGACATACAAAGCAGTTAGATGTAACTGAGACAATCGTGCTCATAGTAACAGAGCACACACCAATCAATTAACTTCCAAGACCTGTTATCTGTGAAAGTAGGTTGTTAGACGACATAGTTCCCAAGGCTCCTCATAGGGATGATGTGGTGGGAGTCTTTTAGAGACAACCATGCAATGCTATGGATGGAAGTGGACACCATCATGCTAAGTGAAATGTGCCAGGCTGTGACGGAGAAATACCAAATGATCTCACCTTTAAGTACAACATCATCAACTGAGGAAAAAAGGAAACAAAATATGAACAGGGACATGCACATTAACAAGTTAAATGTTAGGCTTCAGGTACAGATAAGAACAGAGGATTTTTTCAAATATTCATATAGGAAAACATTATTCAATGCAAAGACTTTTCATTTCTCTTTGACCATACTACCTCCCACAAAACCACCTCTAACTCCGGTGAGTCCCCACTGCCTCCCTCCAGACCCATCCCCATGTTCGATCCTCCATCTTCCCATCACTTTTGGCTCTGTCCACATCTCCGTATACATGTTCCTGATACCCCTGCCCCCTTCCCCACCCTCATTATCTCCCCGCAACTCCCTCTTGCTTCTGGCTGTTGGGTTTTATTTCAGGGTCTCTCTGAAAAAAAAAAATTCACTTACAATTTTCTGCATGTCTCCCCATCCCTCAACCCTACCCCAGTGTCTCTCATACAAAATTCTTTAATCAAGGACAGATGGGTCACGTAGAGACCATCGCTGACATGTTCCTACTACTTTGGAACTGCAGTTTTAGCAGTAGAATGGCAAGGGAAGAGATGAAGGATAAAGACACTTTGGGGAAGATGGATCAAAATCTTGTAATACGTGTAAAGATGGCAGTGGGAGAAAAGGCAGATGGACTTCGAATTTATGATCCTTGAACTTGGGACAATAATAATTGCGCTGATTCAATTGCGTGACACGGGATTGCCACTAGTTTTTTAAATAGAAGACGACTCTGCTTCTTATTGTCCAATGACTTTAAGAACCATCCAATGAACACGTTATAGTATGCAATAGAAGACCGCAGGAGGCGTTAAACATCGGAGCTACACTGGGCTGCACATTTTCTGAGGCCTGAGACCCTGCCTAATTTACCTTTGTCGTCTTTCTCCAAGGCATTTTAGCAGCAATCTCCACCGCATAATACAATCCCAATAATCCTAGTCTGCATGGATGAGTAATAGAAAACCCCTTGCACGAATAAAGGAACAATAACGATAAATACTCGAAAGAAAGTATAGAGAAAAGTGAATTTGTTGAGGCGGTCCTCAGCTCCCCCGATCCTGCTTTTGATTCCTTCTACTGTGTTCTTCGTTTATAAAATTAAACCACAATGAGGTTCCATCTCACAACAGCCGGAGTGGCCAACATAAACAAAGCAAGACACGGATGTCGGAGAGGATGAGGAGAAAAGGGACAACCAGGACATTGTTGGTGCGAATGCAGACTGGTGCGGCCACTGTGGAGAACTGTATGGAATTTCCTCTGCAAACTAAAAATGGAAAAGCCGTTTGACCCAGAAATTCCACTGCTGGGATTGTACCCTTAGAACACTGAAACACCAATGCCAGAGAACCTGTGCACCCCAATGTCCATAGCACCACGATTTACAATAGCCCAGTGCTGGAGGCTACCTAGGTGCCCATTAGCTAATGAGTGGATCCAAAAACTATGGTACATTTACACAATGGAAATCTGCACCGAAGAGAGAAAGAAGGAGCTGATACACTTTGCAATGGTATGGATGGAACTGGACAGCATTAGGTTAAGTGAAATGCGCCAGGCTGTGAGGGAGAAATACCAAATGATCTCACCTTTAAGGACAACATAATCAACTGAGGAAAAAAGGAAACAAAATAGAAACAGACACATAGGACTTTAAGAACAATGGTACAATAGTCAGAGGGGAAGAGGGAGGGGCTAGAGGGGGAGTGGTCTACAGGATCTACTACTCTAAAATGCACAAGGAGAAAATCAAAGGGGAGTTTTGAGGTGTCTGGGGGAGGTGGGACTGGCTAGGGTGAGGTGCAGGGATGGGGAGGAAATGCAGTCAATTATAACTGAATAAACATAAAATTAAATCAATATCTATTAAAAATTTAACCTAGTAGAAGGGTTTTATGAAAATCGTGTTTTATGGCTAAAAAATAAAAATTAAGTTTTGAAGTTAAAACAAAAGAAAAACCTGACTTTGATGAGAGCCTAGAGTTAGGAATAGAAAGAGTGGAAACCAGTGAGGAAGACAGAACACAGTCATAGAAGAAAAATAACCAGGGGTATTGTGTCATCGCTGCCTTTGTTTTCCTGTATCAATAATGTCATTCCCATTCCTCTTCCTATACCACCCTTACCTCCTCCGGTCTATTTTGCTCCTATCATTAATGTTTCTTATTCCCTGTACCTTTTCCCCCGTTGTCGGTCCACCCCCTCCCGCTAATAACCCTCCATATTACCTCCATTTCTGCCATTCAGTTCCTGTTGGAATTGTCTGCGTAGTGTGTTTTTATTTTTGCTTTTAAGGTTAGGTTGTTGATAGATGTGACTTTGCTGCCATTTTATTCGCATTTTTTTTTTTTACCTTCTTTTTCCTTAGGCAACTTTCTGTATCTTTTCATATAATAAGGGCTTGGAGATGATGAACTCCTTTAAATTGAACTTGTCTGGGCAGCACTTTATCTGCCCGAGCGTTCGAAAAGACAGCTTTGCTGGATAGAACAATCTTGGATGGAGTTCCTTGCATTTCATCACTTGGGATACTTCTTCCCAGCCCTTTCTTGCCTCCAATGTTTCTGTTGAGAAATCAGCTGACAATCTTTTGGGAATTCCTTTGTAGGTAACTGTCTCCTTATCTCTTGCAGCTTCTCAGATTCTCTCCTTATCTTTAATCTCGGGCAATGTAATTGTGCTGTGCCTTGGTTGTTCCTCTTTGGGTCCAACTGCCTTGGGACTCTCTGGGCTTCCTGGACTTCCTGGAAGGCTGTTTCTTGTGCCAGATAGGGGAAGTTGTCCTTCATTCACTTTTCAAAGAATGTCTCCATTTCTTGTTCTTCCTCTTGTACTCCTGCCACCACTATGATTTGGATGTTGGACCACTTAGAATTACCCTGGAGGTTCCTAAGACTCTCCTCAATGATTTGAATCGTTGTTTCTTCATTCTGTTCTGGTTGAATGTGTTTTTCTTCCTTCTGCTCCAAACTGTTCGTCTCAGTCCCGCTTTCCTTCCCGTCCGTGTTGGTTCCCTGAACATGTTCCTCTATTTCACTTTTCCTAGGCTGCACTTGTTCCTCTATGTTGTGACCATACTCAGCCAATTGCTGAGCATCACAACGACCAGCATTTGGAACTGTGCCTCTGATGGGTTGGCTAACCCTTCATCACTTAGCTGCATTTTTGTCGGAGCTTTGATCTCTTCTTTCATTTGGGCCATGTGTTTTTGGTTGTTTGTTTCAGAGTGCCTCTTATGTGGTAATGGGCAGAGCCTTAGGGTTTCATTAGGGCAGCCCACCTGGCCGTGCTGTGAGCCGTATTTTGGGGAGGGGTGTGACAGGGAACGATGCTGCTTGCCTAGCTCTCTGCTGGCTTTCAGTCACTTCCCCTACTACCCACAATCAAAACAGTCCCATGTGAAGCTGATTCTCAGGAGAGTGGTTTTGTATACGTTCTCGGACTCTGTGTGTCTCTCCAAGGAACTCTCCTGTGAGGCTGAGAGTGTTCTGTGCTGCTGCAAACCCCTCAGGTGTTTCCCAGCAGAGGTTTGCGGATTTATTTAGCTGCGCTGGAGCCCTGGCTTGCGTCGTCCATTTCGCTCCACCGTTGTTCATCTCCATTGATCTGCTAGCAAATATGCTACCCCTCGCTCTGGAGCTGCTGCCTTGCCTGGTCCACCAGCCACCTGTCTGCCAGGGCCGCCTCTCCCGTCCCAGTTCTCCAGCCACCTTCCTGCTGCGAGTCCTCTCCACCCCTACTTGCCGCTTCTACCCCTCCTACTGGTCTGTGTGAATGTTTAGTCTGTAACTCCTTGGTTGTTGGACTCTCATCCAGTTCCATTTTCTGCCAGTTTCTGGCTGGTTTTTGTTTTTAAATTCATTGCTCTCCTTGTTTTGGCTGTGTGAGGAGGGAAAGGGCATCTACGTATGCCTGTGTCTTCGCCAGAGGTGACTCTAGTGTCTTTCCAATGGTACTGCAATTTGTTGAGGGAGGAAATATTTATTACTATTTCCATAAAGCCTAGAATTATTGGGTGGATAGTTACTGTTTCCAAATAACATTTTCTCACTGAGACTTCAAAACCATTTCTTGGACGAAGTATAATTTATTTTATTTTGCCAATCAGAAACTTGAGGCTCAAAGAGATACAAAATTATTCAAAGCTGCATCACGAGACTGTGATGAAGGCAGTCCCGGGTGCCTCCAAAGCCCTACTTTTCTTCACCATAGCGTAGAGGTAAGGGATATTTAGCCCTCCCAGGTGTGGCTACATCGGTTTTGTGTCCCCCTACACAGTCAGAAGGTGCTGGTTTGATTGCCATAGGGCACGTGCCCTGGATGCAGGTTCGGTCCCCACGTGGGCTGTGAATGAGAGGCAATGATTGATGCTTCACTCTCAGATTGATGTTTCTGTCTCTAACAAACCCCAAACGGTTAAAAAAATGTGATGTGTAATATTGTTAATATGACTGGAGGGAGTAATAAAGGAGAAGTTTATTATTCTATTGAATCTTCCTTAGGATTCTGTGTGTTAAGTCACCCTAGCTAAGTGGTTTCGTAATATGGAAGACAGAAGCCTTCATTCGGTTCCCTGTACTATCCCATTTTAAGGCATTCCCTGCCTAGTCTCCGGTCTGCTCTAAGACGGAAGTGACAATGAGAGTAGCCTCCAGAGACTGTTTCCAAGAAGGAAAACAATGGTTGAAGACAAGAATGGTCATACCAGGTGCAAGCACAGTGATGAGAAGAGCAGAATTGGAGGCTTACTTCCTAATCCTGAAAAGATGTCAAGAATGTAAAGGGTAGCCTGTCCTTTTCTGACAAAATCAAGAACAGAGATGACATTCAATTATCATACCCAAAACAAGGGCTCAGGCGTTTAACAAGTGTTTTATTTTTACAAAATCCTTCGATTGAGGCCTTATCTCCATGTTCCCACATGAAATATGCCTATTGAAGAGGTACTGTGATGCTGTGTACATCAAGTGAACAATAGGATCGTCTTCATAGCTGCTCAGGACGAAAGACCCAGTCATTCACTTGCTGCTGTCGTACTAGCCAGACTGTTTCTTGTCAAGCACTTGTCTGTGGAAAGGGAAAATGTACATTTTCTAGCAATGACGTTTCCTCGGAGTAAATCTAACATGGACTGACTCAGCACAGCTCGGGATGACACACGTAACATTTACCACTGCCATACTGGAATCAATATTGTGACGATAATGTCTTGGATATCCACGCAATTGGTGAAATATAGAATCAGACCTAATGGGCATTTGCCTTTCGCTGAATCCCAGGACGGAACAAATGTCACGTCTGTCTGTTTTGCCACGTGTGAGAAAGGAAAACTGCATACAAATATATTTCTTCTCCTATCCCCAGATATTTCTCCTCATGGTAAGTTTATATTTCACCGAATGTCTTTCAGTTTGAAAGTTAAAAGAAAGTCAGTTCTCAGTTTGCAAGTGATATTCAAGCATTCTCTATTATTTCATATATAATAACGAATGGAAACATTAAATATGGCTGCAGAGGAACAAACTTTTTTCCAGTGTTG
This sequence comes from Desmodus rotundus, assembly GCF_022682495.2. NCBI lineage: Eukaryota > Metazoa > Chordata > Mammalia > Chiroptera > Phyllostomidae > Desmodus > Desmodus rotundus. Next base: position 796,807 of record NC_092332.1, on the reverse strand, counting down.
TTTCCTCATTTCCTCCTGTTCCCTCCCTTGAAAAACACACATTTCCATTCGATGAGAAATATTTCCAGTCAGGAGGTGAGTGTAAAAAATGTTTTTCTCCATGTTTTCTATGCACATGATACATACAATTCTTTTTCAAAATAATGTTAATTTCTTTCTGAAAGAATGCATGTGTAGACGTATAGAAAGAATTATGTACGTTTGTATATATCATTCCCTCAGTTCTCTCATAGAAAGCATGTGCTTAGATTCTAAAGTGGGTTCCCTGGTAGATACGATTTGAATTATACTCTCAGTCAATGGATAAGACTCCAAGGACCTGATCTATCCTTTCTTTTGCAATATTATTACCATTCATGAAACCATCAAGTACACTGAAATTTTGATAAATGGAGTGTTAACACTGTTTCTCCCCTTGGAGTCACAGCATAGTTCCCAGCAGTCATACTTGCTTCTCACAATTGCCTCTCTCATCGCCATGGATGATGTGTATTTACATCGGAATCTCATTCACTCAGAGCAGAAGTGCTACACTTTCTTCCAAGGTACTTTGATTCCATTACCTGGCCTCCACAAGGAACTCAGTGAACTGACCCATTTTGCCAGTGACTGTGGCCCAGTTACCTGAATAAGCCAAATTCTCAGTGGAGATCCAGGAACTGTGCGGACAATGTCCCGGAAATACCTTCTCGGAATATTTCAGAGCATGACACAGGAACCGGAGCCAGGACACAATGTGTTCTTCCTGTGGGTAGAGTTCTGTGGTGGGTTTAGTGAGGAGGGAAGGGAACACTGCCAATTATTGGCCAAGTTGTTTTGAAGGGACTAGTTTTTAATGTACATTTTGGGGGTTGTTTCTGCTAATACAGTTGTTCACACCTCTTCCCCCTTTGCTCTCCTGCACCCAGCTGCCGCTCCTCTTCCCTCTGGCCACCCCCCCATTGTGATCCGTGTCCAAGGATCCTGAACAGCTGTCCTTCCAGTAATCCCTTCACCTTCTTCTTCCATTCACCCAGCCGCTTCCCTTGCGACAACCCTCGTTCTGTTTCGTGTATCATCCCTGTTTCTACATTTTTGTTAGGTTATAGAACTCATTGGATTCCACACGTGCCTATTTTGCAGTCTTTAGTGTCCATTTCAAATGGTAGATATCCTTTCAAAATGCATGGATTACTTAAGATCATTTGGAAAATATAATTAGACACATTACCCTTAACATATAATTCATGTAGCCAGACTCTTTGACTCTTCATTGAGCCTTTAATTCCACTCAGGAGATTGGTTACCCTTTGCTGTCAGCATTAATCCTATAAAATTCGCAAAAAAAAAAAAAAAAAAAGAAAAGAAAAGAAAAGAAAAAGCGGTGCAGGCGAGGGGCGCTAAATAGTATTTCTCCCTCAACACCTGCCTTATTTCACTTAGCATAGTGCCCACAACTTTCACCCATGCCATTGCACAGGGTATTAGCTCCTCCTTTCTCTCCGCTGCGTAAAATTCCATTGTCTAAAAGTACCATACTTTTTGGATCCTCTCATTAACTGATGGGCACTTAAGTTACTTCCAGTACTTGGTTATTGTAAATTGTGTTGCTATGAACATTGGGGTGCAGAGGATCTCACGTTGAACTGGAACATAATCAAGAAAAGAAAAAGCAAACAAAATATAACCAGAGATATTGAAATTAAGAACATTGTAACAGTAGCCACAGGGCATTGGGACGCCATAGGGGGGACAGTGCTCTATAGGAGCTACTATATAGGACACAAGGATAAATTTAAAGGGGAGGTTAGAGGGGAGTAGTGAGGTGGGACTTGCCCGGGGTGGGGGAGCGAACAGGAGATAATCCAGACAATTGTAACTGAATAAAATAAATTAATTAATTTTTAAAATGAGGGTTTAAATCAGTTGGTTTTTCCACATAAACTTTTCTGCACATCCCAGGTCTCTACTCCCAGCTCTCAGACACAAATGCACATGTGAGACTCAGTTCTATTTCTACATCTGCCTTGTCAAAGTAACACGTGTTTTTACCATTTACTTTACCTCCCGTGGATCAGTTGTTGCATCTGTTCATTTGCAATTCGTAAGGAAGTCAAATCCTCCACACACGTGACTCGCTCGTAGTAGAACAGAAACCACCGAACATCACAGATTAGACTATGAGGTCCTGGCAGAAGGCACCTGGAAAGGGAACGCCTGCAAACCAGCTGCACTACCGTGAATCCAGGGATGGAACTGGAAGCTAGTGATCGTCTTAGCCAAAATATGTGCACTGCAAACCACTTGGCTGAAGCTATGAGGCCGAAATTTGTAAGTAAAGTTCACCTCTGACCACCCGGTGGTGTCTGCCTGAAGTGCTGTGCAGGAAGGAAAGGGACACCAAAGGAATGCTCCCCGCTGTGCACCCTTGATAACATGCCTCCCAACCAAGCTCACCATGTTTGCTCAGACGCCTCTGTCCGGACCTTCTCTTTCCAGCAGCTGTAGTGAAGGGAAAATTCTGCCGTCCTGAAAGTGCTTTTTGGGAAAGGAATCGTAAGCTATTTATCAAGAAACAAACCACTCTCGGAACCGTGGGTCTTCCTCCCTTTCCTGCCCTAGAGACTCAGACAGAGAAACTGCTGAATGTCCTCAGCCTAATGGAACTAAGTGTGAAGAGTAGACCGCTTAAGGCATGTCCACATAGCCGAGTACCTGCTGCGTCCCATTGTTGCGGATTCACCCAGAACTAAGGCCCTGGCCTGTGTGCTTGGCGCTTCCTCAACTGCTTGTAAATCACTCTTTCGCATTCCTCAAAATCTAGTACCATGTTACCCTGCCTTTTCTTCTTTGTCCAAAATGTCCTAGCAACCCGGTGTTGTCTCACTGTCTTTGGAATTCCCGTGGATGTGTCATGCTAGTGTGAATTACCCATGAACGTCTATTGAACTTGCATTTTCTCCTATCAGCCCACCTCTATCAATTTGGTTATTAGCCCAGCCTGAAGAACTTAAAAGGAGGAAGGAAAAGCATTAAACATTTTCAGCCCCCACAGTAGTTTATCCCAATCTATCTTTGCATATATTTAATGCATGGAAAGAGATTTACTTATATGTCCATGGATTCTTATTAAATTGTAAACAGCATATATTAATAATACCTACGTTTAATGAGTGTAGTGTCCTGGGTTTCTCGGTTTTTGTTTTTGTTTTTGTTTTTTTCTATTTCTGCAAATCTCTTTATTTGCCAGCTTAAGGAAGACAGAGGCATTCGTATGTCTGCTCCTTTCTACAAACTACTGGAAGATATTGTTTTGGTAGAAGGAAATGATGAAAAGATGGCCTCACTCAGACATAGAGTGCAAAAAGGGACCACACAGACTGCCTGTAGGGTCCCAAGGTCCTGAAAAGGCTGTTAGATGCCTCTTTCTCATGACACCAATGAGCAATCCTGCAAGGAATCAGCACCCTAATGTTATGAAAGCAGAATTTGGAAAATCTCTCCTGTCAGTCAGGTCATCAGGATCTGCCCCTTTCACATAGCTCTAAATCCTCTCTCACGTGGATGCTCAAAGTCCCTGCACACCTGGTATTTGAGTTTAGCCACTCTTGCCTTTTGAATTCTGACCCTCTCACTCCTTGGCGCTGATTACTTAATTGTTCTTACTCATTTATAATGTTGACCTGTAGCATGGCGCATCTTTGTGGATTCTCAGGGTATAAATACACCAATGGAATTGATGGACCAACAGGCAGTTCCATTACCTGAAGAAATGCAAACATGTTTTCCACCGTGACTTCCCCATTCTGCATTCCCACCCACAGGGCAAAATGGTTGCCTTTGTTTTCAAACCCTGCCAGCATTTGTGGCGATTAGATATATCCAATGATGGCCATTTTCACCTTGTGAGGTTATATCTCATTGTGGTTTTCATTGGCGTCTCTCTCGTCTGTCTTCCTGGTGTTCCTAACCCCTTTCCTTCACCACCCAACCTTTGCCTCTAACACTTAGCCTAGCAGGCAGGCAGCAGGACCCAAACTGCTGCTCAGTCGCAGGAGTGCTCCACTGACAACGGATTGAGGACACTCTTTCATAGAGAAAAGATTTACACAAAGAAAGGAAACTTTCCTGTCCTGTTATTTTTTAATTGCACTTACTGGGGGGTGACACAGGTGAGTGAAATTTGCAGGTTTGCAGCGTGGGAGTCTACACTTCATCCTTTGCATATTGTATTGTGTGATCACCACCCCATTCAAGTCTGCTTCTGGCAGCACCCGCTGTCCCCCTTCATGCCCTTCTATTGCACCGCCCCACCCCTTTTCCCTTGGTCTTTTCCATACTGTTATCTGGGAAGGTCTTTTCTTACTCCCTTCCGGTTTCCCACCTAGCCTGCACCCCATACCCCCTCTGACAGCTGGCTGCCAGCTCTCTAGGAGCCTCTCCCCATTTTCCTTGTTACTTCAGTTTGTTCATTAGATGCTCCTTATGACAGAGATCCTATGGTATTTATTTGTCGTCCTCTGACTGGCTTATTTCACGGAGCCTAAGGTTTTTCAGGTCCATCCACACTGTCACAAAGGGACAGATTTCCATGTACTATTTATTCCATTGTGTGCACATACCACAGTTCTTTTATCCACTCATCTACTCATGGGCACTTGGGCAGCCTGTACAAGTGTTCTATTGTCAATAAGCATGACCTGAGAATGGGAATATAGCCCAGACTGTGGAGGGTGGCAGACGGGTCAAAAAGGCGGGCAGTGTCGTGTGGGGGGGTGGAGAATTCTTGGAAGAAAAGACTTCGTTTTCTTTTGTGACATCTCCTCATCCACTTAATGTTTCTACAGTTAAATGTGGGCCTGAAAGAAGAGGCTGTGGCTTACCTTCCATGTCGGTCCAAGCAAAAACCCTGAAGACACAGGTACCTCAGTATGAACCAGATACCTAATGATCTTCCTATTCTTCATCCAGTGTTTCCCCCACCTTGGGCGTGCTAAAGGACGCCTGCTAATCCCTCCACCCCCTTGTTCTTGCTTTCCCATCCTGAAGCAGGAAAGAAGTGTTTCAGTCAAATATTTATTACTACTAGCCTCTCTCAAAATACCCCGTCTCCCAACCTTGCCCTTCCCCCAAACACTGCTTCCCACCAGGCCTCCACACACCCTCATAGGCAGATGTGAGAAGGGAAAGGATTCCTCCCAGAAAGCAATCAAAGAAGAGCCCATTCAACAGCCAGGTGTTTTATTGAGGTGAGGGGTGATCATTTGCCCCTCCCTCACATAGCATACTTCTTGGTCCAAGCTCGCGCCATGGTATCATATGCCTTCCTGTCCTTTAGGTACATTCTCCCAATGGATGGAACAAAGGCATGGTTGGGGTTGGGGTCACATAGCAAGGAGCTGATGGACAGCAAGAGTTTGGATATGGTCATTATAGGAGACCACTGTGACCTGAGAATATCGACACAGATATATCCCTTTCGGTTGATATTGGGGTGGTAGATCGGGGTGGTGAAGGAAATCGCCAGAGGCCTGAAGGGGTAATTTCGAGGGAATTGTATGTTTAGGCAGAACACCCCTCCCTCATAGGGGCTGTCCGGGGGTCCCATGATGGTCCCCTTCCATTGGAACATGTTGTCATCCACTGGCCCTGCAGAGCACATGGGCGGGGGATCGATCGTGATGTTCGCCAGTTCCTTGTGCAGTCGCCTCAGCGCCGTGGATGTGTCCCAGGCAGCGGGGATGGACTGGATATCCTGACAGGGACCAAGGGGGAACCACGGGTGAGGGGGACCATGGGTTAGGGCGGGCGTGGCTTCTGGGGAAGGTGGTTGGAGGGTCAGCCACCCCCCAGGTCGGCGGGTAAGAAGTTGGAACCTGGCTGTGGCGTGTATGGTGGGGGCGGGGGGCAGGGAGAGTTGGGGACTCACTTGGAACAGCAGGACCTGAGAGGCTACTGCTCACCTGTGCGCCGCTGTTCCCTGGCTCCTCAATCCTAGGCTCCTGCACCTCCTCCTCCAGCACCTCTTGCTCCTCCACCCCTGGCTCTTCCATCTCCTTGTCCTCCACTGCTGTCTGCTGCTCAGAGCCTATAGCCCAAGGCTGCGCTGCCTGCGGGGATACTCCGCCTTCCTGCCACAGGACCAGCCGCTCCTGAAGGCCTGCCCCAACAGTTCCTGCTGGCCGGCCCCAAGGGACCCTGTGTTCCCATGGCAGGAGGGAATATGCACTGTGACGTCACAAGGGACAGCTGACCAATCAGCAACTCAGTGGGCGCGTGGCCAGGGGAGACAGATGGCCTCCATCACAGGGAGTATTAGTATAGCAACAATTTTATAGGAATAATAGTGTAGCAACATATTAGAGTTTTGTATGCAATAAAGAAATAAACAGAGAAACAAACAAGTAAATAGTGAACTTGTATGAAACAAATGGTTCTAATCCTCTGTAAAGACAAAGGAAGCATATCAAGAAAGGGAGCCCCTGGGATATTTTACCACAAAGGGAGGATTACACAGGAAAATGCACTACAGTCTTGGCTGTCTTTTCGCTCCTGGTCACCCTGCTGATCGCTGTTCTCCTGGGCACACCGCGTTTCCAAGTTGAAGTGCAGGACTTAACGCCAGCTCCTAGGAGATACTTCAGGAGTTTGTGGTCAGAATCAAGAGCTTGTTTCTCACACATGACAAATGCATAGGGGTGAGATTTCACGAGAAAACAACAAGTGTCAGAGTGTCCTGAAGGGCAACGTATTTTGGCCACTCTCCTCAAGATTCTCAGCATATTTACTCCCCATCTGTGCTGCTGACTGCAGTGTGAAATGCCAGGGGCAGGGAAGAGTAGCTTAGCTCCACCAGTAGATGTTCAAAATGACCAGAAGCTTCTATGCACACCATTAATCTCCTTAGATACCCCCTGTGGAGCCATGGCTGCTCTTCTGCAACACTGCGAGTTTCATCGAACTGTTTGGGACATCTCTTTCAACCCAATGTCATTGGCTGAATTTCTTGGAACCTATATAACGTGTGGAGAAATGGTGGAGGGCTCAAGGACTTTTACTCTTGGTCCCAGCACTCGCGGGAGAGTGAGATTTGGATGTATTTAATTCCTGTAGTGATCACCACTAATTTACTGATCAAGGTTGTGTGTTCTATGTTAGGTGTAAACATAAATACGATATGATCTCTGAGTCAAAGGCATTCGTGGTCGGATACAGGAAGAGGGAAATACATTGACATGTATTTACATCATTAACATCGCACGCTATATATACAGCAATAAAAACATATTTGTGGATCCCGGGCTACTGGAAAGACAAGGATGAAAGGTGACTCTTCAGAGGGACTTCTATCTGAGCTGAGTCAGGCATGAGCACTGTCAGTTCATGGGGGGCGGAGGGTAAGCAGGCTTTCAGATGGGAAAAGGGCGGGTAGGAATAATGGCAGATCATAACGGAGCCAGGGGAATAAGCAGATGTGAAAGGCCTGATGCGACAGAAAGCATGACCATTTCCAGGAAGGAAATGCATTTTGCAAAGGGTTAGGTGTTCAATTCCTAGTCAAGGCACATGGCTGGGTTGTGGGCTGTGTCCTCACTAGGGGGCGCCTGAGAGGCCACCATGCCTTGGTGTTTCTCTCCCTCACTTCCTCTCTCTAAAGACGAGTAACTGAAATCCTTCAAACCAAATAGTGAGATAAATATCTTTTCATGTAATAATATTGAATTTAGTAGCGATAAAAGTGAATATAACCAATTATGCAACACCATAATCCCAGAGTTAACATTATGTGTTGTAAATTTTATTCAGAGAAAATGCTCCCTCTCCACTTTACCCCTTACCGCTGCGAGAACGTATTTCCCTGCTATGATGTTGACCTTGGCTATGTGACGTTCTCAATGATTGGCAAGAGGAGGACGTGATGTGTAAACGTCCAAGAAACGCTAATTACGGTCACTCCTCATTAACTTGGGACAGCTGCCTACACAAGAAATGTTCTATTGAATGGATACACATTCATTCTTGCCTTCCCTCAGAGGAAACACCTCATTCAATCCAAAGTTCTACCTTCCACCAAAATTCAAGCCAAGACAAGATGAGGAGACTCGACAAAAATCATACTTAAACTGAAGACTCAGAAGTGAGAGATATGTGTTTGCTTTAATCCATGAGATTTATGCTTTGCTTCTTCTTGAGACGAAACCTAACTAAAGTGTTTTGTTTACAAAACATGCTGCATGGCTCCATTTTCAATCCCTTTTGTGGGAGTAATAAGCAAACTGATGCAGACAATTAATGCTTCAGTAGGTGGCATAGTTTTCCTTTTTGGCCGACAATAAGGGGAAGCAACTACAAAGCTGCTGTTGACACTTCTCACGTGGCTTAACTGTACTGGTTGTGGTCCCTTGGCTTCCCTACAGGTCTCAAGATGGCTGTTCTAACCCACATACAGCATCAGCATTCCATGCTGTCGAATGGGAGTCAAGAAAGTGGTGGCACCTTGGCTTTCCTTTTTAACGGATAAAGAAACAGTTTTTCCAAAGGTGACCCTGGCAGACTGGGTTCTGTGCCCTGAGTTGCAGACCGGGATCACATGGCCCCTCACATCTATAATGCAGACCATGAAAGGGAGAAACACTTGGCCCTGATTGGGATAGATAAAATGCAACTCGGTGCTGAAGACTTTTAAAGTGCTTTCTCCACGAAAAACATGCCTTCTGACAGCAATAAAGAAGGGAAGTGGTGATGGTGAATATTGAAGGGGCAAGTAACAATGATTTCCCTTGTTAGAATTAGTTCTTATATCCTTTAATTCTTCCTCTCCCAATCTACTGTCAAGCCAGAGTAGGGAAATGTGTGTGCATAACACAATATATGTAAAACATATGTTTCACCGACTTAAAAAATGTCCTTGATGAAGAATACGACCTCAACAGATGTTATGCCGTTAATTGAAACTGGGTAAGCACTGAAATTATTTGAAGGAAAGAAAGCATGATGTCAAGGTGAAGTCATGTTCACTCCAAGTTCATATTTAGAAGGCAGTCATGCTAAGGCACGGCGAAAGAGAATACAACTTGGTTGGTGTGGCAGGTTTAGTGATGCAGAATGTAGCACGAGATCGCATTAAAATGCAGCACAGGTACAGAGCCTGAGAGAGTTTAGGAGCCTTGCGATGTGTGGCGCACATTCTACTGCGAGATCCGTGGCTGAATATGACAAGGAAACCTTCAGATGTCCCAGGAAGGTTAAGACACCAGTGAACAAACCGTGTCAGGGGAAAGCATTTAGTGTCTGTGAGGTAAGAGTCTGTCTGTGTCGCTTTCACACTTGGAAAAATGATGTGAACCATGGCCTTCGCATGCTACGTTAAATCCAGAATAGTATCACGCATCTAGCTTCTGCATACTAGCTTAACTTTTCCCTTTGCGTGACAGTATTTTGCTCTGTAAGGGTAAGCGCGTCACCTTGTCTCCACCCTGCAGTCCTTTCTTGGTTTAGTTCAAATGCCCTTCCATAAAACTAGTCTGTAGATATTTTTCTTCCTTTCTGGAACTGCTGGTTTCCTCTGTACTTGGGATGTAATGAAGGATGTTTACAACTATTTTCTGACTTTTAACAACTCCCCCCTTCTTGTATTTTTTTAGACACACTCACGTCATTACTTAAAATGGAAGACATAGCTTCGACTACCTTTGGTGGTTCTTTCCTGCTAGATGAATTGGACATATTTAAAATTCCGTCAGTTTGGCCTTAATTACTTCTGCTTCATGAAATTGTAAAAGGGCATGCGGTTACCTCTAAAAACCGGAGAAAATGAAGACTACTCTAAGCAGAGAATACCCAATTCAAAGTGCATTTTGCAACAATAACAGTCCCAAGCATGTTCTCTGTAATGACAATAGATGTATTGATTATCGGAAACTTGAAAATATGGACTTTGGTAAATATCAGAAAGGATAAAAACTGTCTCTCATACCACAAAGTGAGTAAAAAAATAATGACAAGTGGTAAAGCTGCTCCCCGCTCTAAGGTCAAGCTGTAACATATCCATAAGGAATCATGAACCATAGGTGTCAACCCCATAGAACCAACTTCTAGGATTAATAAATCATTGGACAAAATAAATTGTACACTCTAGGGAAGAAAAAATTAATTCACTCCTTCCATTAACGATGAGAAGCAAATATATGTAGACACAGTAGGCTTCCTGTATGGTGAAGTAGTCTTGACATTAACCTACATTTTTCATGGGACCCTTTGAAACCAAATGAAGTAGGGTATTTTTCCAGGTGTAGGTGGTTTTGTGTAGAGAAACTTCACGTACTTAATGGAAATGGGAGAATCAGGGACTCCAAAAGTAAAGTGTGAAATATTTTTGATGAATTAAACAACAGCCCATAAATATTAAAGACCAATATTTTTAAAATCATTACTCTAGATTTTTTCCATTCAGTAAGAAAGACCGTCATTAACCCTGCTCACAGTTTTCACATCTTTCCATAAACATTGGTGGAAAATGGCATTGTTCTTCCTTTTGACATTTCCTGATCCTATCGTATGCGTTACTACGGGGAAAAAAGAATTCAGAGAAGGCCAGAGAAATATCCCTAGATAGCAGTTCATGCTCCAGAAAAAATGAACAGTAGAGCGCTTTTTTTCAGGGAAGAAATACAGCGTATGCACAATACTCATTCATGACAGAGGGGAAAAATATATGTCAAAAAACATGCAAAGTTATCACGTCAAGACAGTCACATGAAAAAGACAAAATTTATATAGGACCGTTGTATTTCTTCTACAATTTATAAGTATTGGTGCCAGCTCCTTATAATGTGATATATAACACATACTGGGTTGGTACTCTCTGGGAAGCCCTAGTCAAAGATCATTTGAATATTCTTCATGTATATAAATACATAAGACCTAATGACTTGCTTCCTAGAGTGCTTCAAACGTGGGAGGTCGTTGAAGGGTAAGCACTTCCTTGTTACGTCAACTTGTAGATACATTGAGAGACTCTTGAATATTCATAGAAGGAATGTGTAAAGGGCCAAAGCCTAGGAAATATACATTTCAACTTTATAATCTACAGAAGCATAACATTTCACTTTCCAAGCCTTGAGAAAACGCTGACTATACTAGCAACGCTTCTTACAATCCAGGGTCCTGTTTCAGTAAGTGAAACACTTTCCAAACCACAGTAATAGGCTGGGGGTACTAAGGAGAAGTTCGAGAAGTCTGTCTTATACTACGAGGTTTAATTCAGAGAAAAGATCTTAGGATGAACAAAATGGTAAGTGTGGTCTAAAGCATAAACCTGATTCAGAACCAATGAATTCATCAGGTAAGAATCAGCAATTAATTTTCATTGAAATGCAAACCCCAAACCAAAGGAATACACAAGCATACATGAGCGTACATACTCACACATCTTAAATAGTTTGCAAAGGAAGCCAAACTGCAAGGACTCTATGGACATACAAAGCAGTTAGATGTAACTGAGACAATCGTGCTCATAGTAACAGAGCACACACCAATCAATTAACTTCCAAGACCTGTTATCTGTGAAAGTAGGTTGTTAGACGACATAGTTCCCAAGGCTCCTCATAGGGATGATGTGGTGGGAGTCTTTTAGAGACAACCATGCAATGCTATGGATGGAAATGGACACCATCATGCTAAGTGAAATGTGCCAGGCTGTGACGGAGAGATACCAAATGATCTCACCTTTAAGTACAACATCATCAACTGAGGAAAAAAGGAAACAAAATATGAACAGGGACATGCACATTAACAAGTTAAATGTTAGGCTTCAGGTACAGATAAGAACAGAGGATTTTTTCAAATATTCATATAGGAAAACATTATTCAATGCAAAGACTTTTCATTTCTCTTTGACCATACTACCTCCCACAAAACCACCTCTAACTCCGGTGAGTCCCCACTGCCTCCCTCCAGACCCATGCCCATGTTCGATCCTCCATCTTCCCATCACTTTTGGCTCTGTCCACATCTCCGTATACATGTTCCTGATACCCCTGCCCCCTTCCCCACCCTCATTATCTCCCCGCAACTCCCTCTTGCTTCTGGCTGTTGGGTTTTATTTCAGGGTCTCTCTGAAAAAAAAAATTCACTTACAATTTTCTGCATGTCTCCCCATCCCTCAACCCTACCCCAGTGTCTCTCATACAAAATTCTTTAATCAAGGACAGATGGGTCACGTAGAGACCATCGCTGACATGTTCCTACTACTTTGGAACTGCAGTTTTAGCAGTAGAATGGCAAGGGAAGAGATGAAGGATAAAGACACTTTGGGGAAGATGGATCAAAATCTTGTAATACGTGTAAAGATGGCAGTGGGAGAAAAGGCAGATGGACTTCGAATTTATGATCCTTGAACTTGGGACAATAATAATTGCTCTGATTCATTTGCGTGACACGGGATTGCCACTAGTTTTTTAAATAGAAGACGACTCTGCTTCTTATTGTCCAATGACTTTAAGAAACATCCAATGAACACGTTATAGTATGCAATAGAAGACCGCAGGAGGCGTTAAACATCGGAGCTACACTGGGCTGCACATTTTCTGAGGCCTGAGACCCTGCCTAATTTACCTTTGTCGTCTTTCTCCAAGGCATTTTAGCAGCAATCTCCACCGCATAATACAATCCCAATAATCCTAGTCTGCATGGATGAGTAATAGAAAACCCCTTGCACGAATAAAGGAACAATAACGATAAATACTCGAAAGAAAGTATAGAGAAAAGTGAATTTGTTGAGGCGGTCCTCAGCTCCCCCGATCCTGCTTTTGATTCCTTCTACTGTGTTCTTCGTTTATAAAATTAAACCACAATGAGGTTCCATCTCACAACAGCCGGAGTGGCCAACATAAACAAAGGAAGACACGGATGTCGGAGAGGATGAGGAGAAAAGGGACAACCAGGACATTGTTGGTGCGAATGCAGACTGGTGCGGCCACTGTGGAGAACTGTATGGAATTTCCTCTGCAAACTAAAAATGGAAAAGCCGTTTGACCCAGAAATTCCACTGCTGGGATTGTACCCTTAGAACACTGAAACACCAATGCCAGAGAACCTGTGCACCCCAATGTCCATAGCACCACGATTTACAATAGCCCAGTGCTGGAGGCTACCTAGGTGCCCATTAGCTAATGAGTGGATCCAAAAACTATGGTACATTTACACAATGGAAATCTGCACCGAAGAGAGAAAGAAGGAGCTGATACACTTTGCAATGGTATGGATGGAACTGGACAGCATTAGGTTAAGTGAAATGCGCCAGGCTGTGAGGGAGAAATACCAAATGATCTCACCTTTAAGGACAACATAATCAACTGAGGAAAAAAGGAAACAAAATAGAAACAGACACATAGGACTTTAAGAACAATGGTACAATAGTCAGAGGGGAAGAGGGAGGGGATAGAGGGGAGAGTGGTCTACAGGATCTACTACTCTAAAATGCACAAGGAGAAAATCAAAGGGGAGTTTTGAGGTGTCTGGGGGAGGTGGGACTGGCTAGGGTGAGGTGCAGGGATGGGGAGGAAATGCAGTCAATTATAACTGAATAAACATAAAATTAAATCAATATCTATTAAAAATTTAACCTAGTAGAAGGGTTTTATGAAAATCGTGTTTTATGGCTAAAAAATAAAAATTAAGTTTTGAAGTTAAAACAAAAGAAAAACCTGACTTTGATGAGAGCCTAGAGTTAGGAATAGAAAGAGTGGAAACCAGTGAGGAAGACAGAACACAGTCATAGAAGAAAAATAACCAGGGATATTGTGTCATCGCTGCCTTTGTTTTCCTGTATCAATAATGTCATTCCCATTCCTCTTCCTATACCACCCTTACCTCCTCCGGTCTATTTTGCTCCTATCATTAATGTTTCTTATTCCCTGTACCTTTTCCCCCGTTGTCGGTCCACCCCCTCCCGCTAATAACCCTCCATATTACCTCCATTTCTGCCATTCAGTTCCTGTTGGAATTGTCTGCGTAGTGTGTTTTTATTTTTGCTTTTAAGGTTAGGTTGTTGATAGATGTGACTTTGCTGCCATTTTATTCGCATTTTTTTTTTTTTACCTTCTTTTTCCTTAGGCAACTTTCTGTATCTTTTCATATAATAAGGGCTTGGAGATGATGAACTCCTTTAAATTGAACTTGTCTGGGCAGCACTTTATCTGCCCGAGCGTTCGAAAAGACAGCTTTGCTGGATAGAACAATCTTGGATGGAGTTCCTTGCATTTCATCACTTGGGATACTTCTTCCCAGCCCTTTCTTGCCTCCAATGTTTCTGTTGAGAAATCAGCTGACAATCTTTTGGGAATTCCTTTGTAGGTAACTGTCTCCTTATCTCTTGCAGCTTCTCAGATTCTCTCCTTATCTTTAATCTCGGGCAATGTAATTGTGCTGTGCCTTGGTTGTTCCTCTTTGGGTCCAACTGCCTTGGGACTCTCTGGGCTTCCTGGACTTCCTGGAAGGCTGTTTCTTGTGCCAGATAGGGGAAGTTGTCCTTCATTCACTTTTCAAAGAATGTCTCCATTTCTTGTTCTTCCTCTTGTCCTCCTGCCACCACTATGATTTGGATGTTGGACCACTTAGAATTACCCTGGAGGTTCCTAAGACTCTCCTCAATGATTTGAATCGTTGTTTCTTCATTCTGTTCTGGTTGAATGTGTTTTTCTTCCTTCTGCTCCAAACTGTTCGTCTCAGTCCCGCTTTCCTTCCCGTCCGTGTTGGTTCCCTGAACATGTTCCTCTATTTCACTTTTCCTAGGCTGCACTTGTTCCTCTATGTTGTGACCATACTCAGCCAATTGCTGAGCATCACAACGACCAGCATTTGGAACTGTGCCTCTGGTAGGTTGGCTAACCCTTCATCACTTAGCTGCATTTTTGTCGGAGCTTTGATCTCTTCTTTCATTTGGGCCATGTGTTTTTGGTTGTTTGTTTCAGAGTGCCTCTTATGTGGTAATGGGCAGAGCCTTAGGGTTTCATTAGGGCAGCCCACCTGGCCGTGCTGTGAGCCGTATTTTGGGGAGGGGTGTGACAGGGAACGATGCTGCTTGCCTAGCTCTCTGCTGGCTTTCAGTCACTTCCCCTACTACCCACAATCAAAACAGTCCCATGTGAAGCTGATTCTCAGGGGAGTGGTTTTGTATACGTTCTGGGACTCTGTGTGTCTCTCCAAGGAACTCTCCTGTGAGGCTGAGAGTGTTCTGTGCTGCTGCAAACCCCTCAGGTGTTTCCCAGCAGAGGTTTGAGGTTTTATTTAGCTGCGCTGGAGCCCTGGCTTGCGTCGTCCATTTCGCTCCACCGTTGTTCATCTCCATTGATCTGCTAGCAAATATGCTACCCCTCGCTCTGGAGCTGCTGCCTTGCCTGGTCCACCAGCCACCTGTCTGCCAGGGCCGCCTCTCCCGTCCCAGTTCTCCAGCCACCTTCCTGCTGCGAGTCCTCTCCACCCCTACTTGCCGCTTCTACCCCTCCTACTGGTCTGTGTGAATGTTATTCTGTAACTCCTTGGTTGTTGGACTCTCATCCAGTTCCATTTTCTGCCAGTTTCTGGCTGGTTTTTGTTTTTAAATTCATTGCTCTCCTTGTTTTGGCTGTGTGAGGAGGGAAAGGGCATCTACGTATGCCTGTGTCTTCGCCAGAGGTGACTCTAGTGTCTTTCCAATGGTACTGCAATTTGTTGAGGGAGGAAATATTTATTACTATTTCCATAAAGCCTAGAATTATTGGGTGGATAGTTACTGTTTCCAAATAACATTTTCTCACTGAGACTTCAAAACCATTTCTTGGACGAAGTATAATTTATTTTATTTTGCCAATCAGAAACTTGAGGCTCAAAGAGATACAAAATTATTCAAAGCTGCATCACGAGACTGTGATGAAGGCAGTCCCGGGTGCCTCCAAAGCCCTACTTTTCTTCACCATAGCGTAGAGGTAAGGGATATTTAGCCCTCCCAGGTGTGGCTACATCGGTTTTGTGTCACCCTACACAGTCAGAAGGTGCTGGTTTGATTGCCATAGGGCACGTGCCCTGGATGCAGGTTCGGTCCCCACGTGGGCTGTGAATGAGAGGCAATGATTGATGCTTCACTCTCAGATTGATGTTTCTGTCTCTAACAAACCCCAAACGGTTAAAAAAATGTGGTGTGTAATATTGTTAATATGACTGGAGGGAGTAATAAAGGAGAAGTTTATTATTCTATTGAATCTTCCATAGGTTTCTGTGTGTTAAGTCACCCTAGCTAAGTGGTTTCGTAATATGGAAGACAGGAGCCTTCATTCGGTTCCCTGTACTATCCCATTTTAAGACATTCCCTGCCTAGTCTCCTGTCTGCTCTAAGACGGAAGTGACAATGAGAGTAGCCTCCAGAGACTGTTTCCAAGAAGGAAAACAATGGTTGAAGACAAGAATGGTCATACCAGGTGCAAGCACAGTGATGAGAAGAGCAGAATTGGAGGCTTACTTCCTAATCCTGAAAAGATATCAAGAATGTAAAGGGTAGCCTGTCCTTTTCTGACAAAATCAAGAACAGAGATGACATTCAATTATCATACCCAAAACAAGGGCTCAGGCGTTTAACAAGTGTTTTATTTTTACAAAATCCTTCGATTGAGGCCTTATCTCCATGTTCCCACATGAAATATGCCTATTGAAGAGGTACTGTGATGCTGTGTACATCAAGTGAACAATAGGTTCGACTTCATAGCTGCTCAGGACGAAAGACCCAGTCATTCACTTGCTGCTGTGGTACTAGCCAGACTGTTTCTTGTCAAGCACTTGTCTGTGGAAAGGGAAAATGTACATTTTCTAGCAATGACGTTTCCTCGGAGTAAATCTAACATGGACTGACTCAGCACAGCTCGGGATGACACACGTAACATTTACCACTGCCATACTGGAATCAATATTGTGACGATAATGTCTTGGATATCCACGCAATTGGTGAAATATAGAATCAGACCTAATGGTCATTTGCCTTTCGCTGAATCCCAGGACGGAACAAATGTCACGTCTGTCTGTTTTGTCACGTGTGAGAAAGGAAAACTGCATACAAATATATTTCTTCTCCTATCCCCAGATATTTCTCCTCATGGTAAGTTTATATTTCACCGAATGTCTTTCAGTTTGAAAGTTAAAAGAAAGTCAGTTCTCAGTTTGCAAGTGATATTCAAGCATTCTCTATTATTTCATATATAATAACGAATGGAAACATTAAATATGGCTGCAGAGGAACAAACTTTTTTCCAGTGTTGTTTCCTCATTTCCTCCTGTTCCCTCCCTTGAAAAACACACATTTCCATTCGATGAGAAATATTTCCAGTCAGGAGGTGAGTGTAAAAAATGTTTTTCTCCATGTTTTCTATGCACATGATACATACAATTCTTTTTCAAAATAATGTTAATTTCTTTCTGAAAGAATGCATGTGTAGACGTATAGAAAGAATTATGTACGTTTGTATATATCATTCCCTTAGTTCTCTCATAGAAAGCATGTGCTTAGATTCTAAAGTGGGTTACCTGGTAGATACGATTTGAATTATACTCTCAGTCAATGGATAAGACTCCTAGGACCTGATCTATCCTTTCTTTTGCAATATTATTACCATTCATGAAACCATCAAGTACACTGAAATTTTGATAAATGGAGTGTTAACACTGTATCTCCCCTTGGAGTCACAGCATAGTTCCCAGCAGTCATAGTTGCTTCTCACAATTGCCTCTCTCATCGCCATGGATGATGTGTATTTACATCGGAATCTCATTCACTCAGAGCAGAAGTGCTACACTTTCTTCCAAGGTACTTTGATTCCATTACCTGGCCTCCACAAGGAACTCAGTGAACTGACCCATTTTGCCAGTGACTGTGGCCCAGTTACCTGAATAAGCCAAATTCTCAGTGGAGATCCAGGAACTGTGCGGACAATGTCCCGGAAATACCTTCTCGGAATATTTCAGAGCATGACACAGGAACGGGAACCAGGACACAATGTGTTCTTCCTGTGGGTAGAGTTCTGTGGTGGGTTTAGTGAGGAGGGAAGGGAACACTGCCAATTATTGGCCAAGTTGTTTTGAAGGGACTAGTTTTTAATGTACATTTTGGGGGTTGTTTCTGCTAATACAGTTGTTCACCCCTCTTCCCCCTTTGCTCTCCTGCACCCAGCTGCCGCTCCTCTTCCCTCTGGCCACCCCCCCATTGTGATCCGTGTCCAAGGATCCTGAACAGCTGTCCTTCCAGTAATCCCTTCACCTTCTTCTTCCATTCACCCAGCCGCTTCCCTTGCGACAACCCTCGTTCTGTTTCGTGTATCATCCCTGTTTCTACATTTTTGTTAGGTTATAGAACTCATTGGATTCCACACGTGCCTATTTTGCAGTCTTTAGTGTCCATTTCAAATGGTAGATATCCTTTCAAAATGCATGGATTACTTAAGATCATTTGGAAAATATAATTAGACACATTACCCTTCAACATATAATTCATGTAGCCAGACTCTTTGACTCTTCATTGAGCCTTTAATTCCACTCAGGAGATTGGTTACCCTTTGCTGTCAGCATTAATCCTATAAAATTCGCAAAAAAAAAAAAAAAAAAAAAAAGAAAAGAAAAGAAAAAGCGGTGCAGGCGAGGGGCGCTAAATAGTATTTCTCCCTCAACACCTGCCTTATTTCACTTAGCATAGTGCCCACAACTTTCACCCATGCCATTGCACAGGGTATTAGCTCCTCCTTTCTCTCCGCTGCGTAAAATTCCATTGTCTAAAAGTACCATACTTTTTGGATCCTCTCATTAACTGATGGGCACTTAAGTTACTTCCAGTACTTGGTTATTGTAAATTGTGTTGCTATGAACATTGGGGTGCAGAGGATCTCACGTTGAACTGGAACATAATCAAGAAAAGAAAAAGCAAACAAAATATAACCAGAGATATTGAAATTAAGAACATTGTAACAGTAGCCACAGGGCATTGGGACGCCATAGGGGGGACAGTGCTCTATAGGAGCTACTATATAGGACACAAGGATAAATTTAAAGGGGAGGTTAGAGGGGAGTAGTGAGGTGGGACTTGCCCGGGGTGGGGGAGCGAACAGGAGATAATCCAGACAATTGTAACTGAATAAAATAAATTAATTAATTTTTAAAATGAGGGTTTAAATCAGTTGGTTTTTCCACATAAACTTTTCTGCACATCCCAGGTCTCTACTCCCAGCTCTCAGACACAAATGCACATGTGAGACTCAGTTCTATTTCTACATCTGCCTTGTCAAAGTAACACGTGTTTTTACCATTTACTTTACCTCCCGTGGATCAGTTGTTGCATCTGTTCATTTGCAATTCGTAAGGAAGTCAAATCCTCCACACACGTGACTCGCTCGTAGTAGAACAGAAACCACCGAACATCACAGATTAGACTATGAGGTCCTGGCAGAAGGCACCTGGAAAGGGAACGCCTGCAAACCAGCTGCACTACCGTGAATCCAGGGATGGAACTGGAAGCTAGTGATCGTCTTAGCCAAAATATGTGCACTGCAAACCACTTGGCTGAAGCTATGAGGCCGAAATTTGTAAGTAAAGTTCACCTCTGACCACCCGGTGGTGTCTGCCTGAAGTGCTGTGCAGGAAGGAAAGGGACACCAAAGGAATGCTCCCCGCTGTGCACCCTTGATAACATGCCTCCCAACCAAGCTCACCATGTTTGCTCAGACGCCTCTGTCCGGACCTTCTCTTTCCAGCAGCTGTAGTGAAGGGAAAATTCTGCCGTCCTGAAAGTGCTTTTTGGGAAAGGAATCGTAAGCTATTTATCAAGAAACAAACCACTCTCGGAACCGTGGGTCTTCCTCCCTTTCCTGCCCTAGAGACTCAGACAGAGAAACTGCTGAATGTCCTCAGCCTAATGGAACTAAGTGTGAAGAGTAGACCGCTTAAGGCATGTCCACATAGCCGAGTACCTGCTGCGTCCCATTGTTGCGGATTCACCCAGAACTAAGGCCCTGGCCTGTGTGCTTGGCGCTTCCTCAACTGCTTGTAAATCACTCTTTCGCATTCCTCAAAATCTAGTACCATGTTACCCTGCCTTTTCTTCTTTGTCCAAAATGTCCTAGCAACCCGGTGTTGTCTCACTGTCTTTGGAATTCCCGTGGATGTGTCATGCTAGTGTGAATTACCCATGAACGTCTATTGAACTTGCATTTTCTCCTATCAGCCCACCTCTATCAATTTGGTTATTAGCCCAGCCTGAAGAACTTAAAAGGAGGAAGGAAAAGCATTAAACATTTTCAGCCCCCACAGTAGTTTATCCCAATCTATCTTTGCATATATTTAATGCATGGAAAGAGATTTACTTATATGTCCATGGATTCTTATTAAATTGTAAACAGCATATATTAATAATACCTACGTTTAATGAGTGTAGTGTCCTGGGTTTTTCGGTTTTTGTTTTTGTTTTTGTTTTTTTCTATTTCTGCAAATCTCTTTATTTGCCAGCTTAAGGAAGACAGAGGCATTCGTATGTCTGCTCCTTTCTACAAACTACTGGAAGATATTGTTTTGGTAGAAGGAAATGATGAAAAGATGGCCTCACTCAGACATAGAGTGCAAAAAGGGACCACACAGACTGCCTGTAGGGTCCCAAGGTCCTGAAAAGGCTGTTAGATGCCTCTTTCTCATGACACCAATGAGCAATCCTGCAAGGAATCAGCACCCTAATGTTATGAAAGCAGAATTTGGAAAATCTCTCCTGTCAGTCAGGTCATCAGGATCTGCCCCTTTCACATAGCTCTAAATCCTCTCTCACGTGGATGCTCAAAGTCCCTGCACACCTGGTAGTTGAGTTTAGCCACTCTTGCCTTTTGAATTCTGACCCTCTCACTCCTTGGCGCTGATTACTTAATTGTTCTTACTCATTTATAATGTTGACCTGTAGCATGGCGCATCTTTGTGGATTCTCAGGGTATAAATACACCAATGGAATTGATGGACCAACAGGCAGTTCCATTACCTGAAGAAATGCAAACATGTTTTCCACCGTGACTTCCCCATTCTGCATTCCCACCCACAGGGCAAAATGGTTGCCTTTGTTTTCAAACCCTGCCAGCATTTGTGGCGATTAGATATATCCAATGATGGCCATTTTCACCTTGTGAGGTTATATCTCATTGTGGTTTTCATTGGCGTCTCTCTCGTTTGTCTTCCTGGTGTTCCTAACCCCTTTCCTTCACCACCCAACCTTTGCCTCTAACACTTAGCCTAGCAGGCAGGCAGCAGGACCCAAACTGCTGCTCAGTCGCAGGAGTGCTCCACTGACAACGGATTGAGGACACTCTTTCATAGAGAAAAGATTTACACAAAGAAAGGAAACTTTCCTGTCCTGTTATTTTTTAATTGCACTTACTGGGGGGTGACACAGGTGAGTGAAATTTGCAGGTTTGCAGCGTGGGAGTCTACACTTCATCCTTTGCATATTGTATTGTGTGATCACCACCCCATTCAAGTCTGCTTCTGGCAGCACCCGCTGTCCCCCTTCATGCCCTTCTATTGCACCGCCCCACCCCTTTTCCCTTGGTCTTCTCCATACTGTTATCTGGGAAGGTCTTTTCTTACTCCCTTCCGGTTTCCCACCTAGCCTGCACCCCATACCCCCTCTGACAGCTGGCTGCCAGCTCTCTAGGAGCCTCTCCCCATTTTCCTTGTTACTTCAGTTTGTTCATTAGATGCTCCTTATGACAGAGATCCTATGGTATTTATTTGTCGTCCTCTGACTGGCTTATTTCACGGAGCCTAAGGTTTTTCAGGTCCATCCACACTGTCACAAAGGGACAGATTTCCATGTACTATTTATTCCATTGTGTGCACATACCACAGTTCTTTTATCCACTCATCTACTCATGGGCACTTGGGCAGCCTGTACAAGTGTTCTATTGTCAATAAGCATGACCTGAGAATGGGAATATAGCCCAGACTGTGGAGGGTGGCAGACGGGTCAAAAAGGCGGGCAGTGTCGTGTGGGGGGGTGGAGAATTCTTGGAAGAAAAGACTTCGTTTTCTTTTGTGACATCTCCTCATCCACTTAATGTTTCTACAGTTAAATGTGGGCCTGAAAGAAGAGGCTGTGGCTTACCTTCCATGTCGGTCCAAGCAAAAACCCTGAAGACACAGGTACCTCAGTATGAACCAGATACCTAATGATCTTCCTATTCTTCATCCAGTGTTTCCCCCACCTTGGGCGTGCTAAAGGACGCCTGCTAATCCCTCCACCCCCTTGTTCTTGCTTTCCCATCCTGAAGCAGGAAAGAAGTGTTTCAGTCAAATATTTATTACTACTAGCCTGTCTCAAAATACCCCGTCTCCCAACCTTGCCCTTCCCCCAAACACTGCTTCCCACCAGGCCTCCACACACCCTCATAGGCAGATGTGAGAAGGGAAAGGATTCCTCCCAGAAAGCAATCAAAGAAGAGCCCATTCAACAGCCAGGTGTTTTATTGAGGTGAGGGGTGATCATTTGCCCCTCCCTCACATAGCATACTTCTTGGTCCAAGCTCGCGCCATGGTATCATATGCCTTCCTGTCCTTTAGGTACATTCTCCCAATGGATGGAACAAAGGCATGGTTGGGGTTGGGGTCACATAGCAAGGAGCTGATGGACAGCAAGAGTTTGGATATGGTCATTATAGGAGACCACTGTGACCTGAGAATATCGACACAGATATATCCCTTTCGGTTGATATTGGGGTGGTAGATCGGGGTGGTGAAGGAAATCGCCAGAGGCCTGAAGGGGTAATTTCGAGGGAATTGTATGTTTAGGCAGAACACCCCTCCCTCATAGGGGCTGTCCGGGGGTCCCATGATGGTCCCCTTCCATTGGAACATGTTGTCATCCACTGGCCCTGCAGAGCACATGGGCGGGGGATCGATCGTGATGTTCGCCAGTTCCTTGTGCAGTCGCCTCAGCGCCGTGGATGTGTCCCAGGCAGCGGGGATGGACTGGATATCCTGACAGGGACCAAGGGGGAACCACGGGTGAGGGGGACCATGGGTTAGGGCGGGCGTGGCTTCTGGGGAAGGTGGTTGGAGGGTCAGCCACCCCCCAGGTCGGCGGGTAAGAAGTTGGAACCTGGCTGTGGCGTGTATGGTGGGGGCGGGGGGCAGGGAGAGTTGGGGACTCACTTGGAACAGCAGGACCTGAGAGGCTACTGCTCACCTGTGCGCCGCTGTTCCCTGGCTCCTCAATCCTAGGCTCCTGCACCTCCTCCTCCAGCACCTCTTGCTCCTCCACCCCTGGCTCTTCCATCTCCTTGTCCTCCACTGCTGTCTGCTGCTCAGAGCCTATAGCCCAAGGCTGCGCTGCCTGCGAGGATACTCCGCCTTCCTGCCACAGGACCAGCCGCTCCTGAAGGCCTGCCCCAACAGTTCCTGCTGGCCGGCCCCAAGGGACCCTGTGTTCCCATGGCAGGAGGGAATATGCACTGTGACGTCACAAGGGACAGCTGACCAATCAGCAACTCAGTGGGCGCGTGGCCAGGGGAGACAGATGGCCTCCATCACAGGGAGTATTAGTATAGCAACAATTTTATAGGAATAATAGTGTAGCAACATATTAGAGTTTTGTATGCAATAAAGAAATAAACAGAGAAACAAACAAGTAAATAGTGAACTTGTATGAAACAAATGGTTCTAATCCTCTGTAAAGACAAAGGAAGCATATCAAGAAAGGGAGCCCCTGGGATATTTTACCACAAAGGGAGGATTACACAGGAAAATGCACTACAGTCTTGGCTGTCTTTTCGCTCCTGGTCACCCTGCTGATCGCTGTTCTCCTGGGCACACCGCGTTTCCAAGTTGAAGTGCAGGACTTAACGCCAGCTCCTAGGAGATACTTCAGGAGTTTGTGGTCAGAATCAAGAGCTTGTTTCTCACACATGACAAATGCATAGGGGTGAGATTTCACGAGAAAACAACAAGTGTCAGAGTGTCCTGAAGGGCAACGTATTTTGGCCACTCTCCTCAAGATTCTCAGCATATTTACTCCCCATCTGTGCTGCTGACTGCAGTGTGAAATGCCAGGGGCAGGGAGGAGTAGCTTAGCTCCACCAGTAGATGTTCAAAATGACCAGAAGCTTCTATGCACACCATTAATCTCCTTAGATACCCCCTGTGGAGCCATGGCTGCTCTTCTGCAACACTGCGAGTTTCATCGAACTGTTTGGGACATCTCTTTCAACCCAATGTCATTGGCTGAATTTCTTGGAACCTATATAACGTGTGGAGAAATGGTGGAGGGCTCAAGGATTTTTACTCTTGGTCCCAGCACTCGCGGGAGAGTGAGATTTGGATGTATTTAATTCCTGTAGTGATCACCACTAATTTACTGATCAAGGTTGTGTGTTCTATGTTAGGTGTAAACATAAATACGATATGATCTCTGAGTCAAAGGCATTCGTGGTCGGATACAGGAAGAGGGAAATACATTGACATGTATTTACATCATTAACATCGCACGCTATATATACAGCAATAAAAACATATTTGTGGATCCCGGGCTACTGGAAAGACAAGGATGAAAGGTGACTCTTCAGAGGGACTTCTATCTGAGCTGAGTCAGGCATGAGCACTGTCAGTTCATGGGGGGCGGAGGGTAAGCAGGCTTTCAGATGGGAAAAGGGCGGGTAGGAATAATGGCAGATCATAACGGAGCCAGGGGAATAAGCAGATGTGAAAGGCCTGATGCGACAGAAAGCATGACCATTTCCAGGAAGGAAATGCATTTTGCAAAGGGTTAGGTGTTCAATTCCTAGTCAAGGCACATGGCTGGGTTGTGGGCTGTGTCCTCACTAGGGGGCGCCTGAGAGGCCACCATGCCTTGGTGTTTCTCTCCCTCACTTCCTCTCTCTAAAGACGAGTAACTGAAATCCTTCAAACCAAATAGTGAGATAAATATCTTTTCATGTAATAATATTGAATTTAGTAGCGATAAAAGTGAATATAACCAATTATGCAACACCATAATCCCAGAGTTAACATTATGTGTTGTAAATTTTATTCAGAGAAAATGCTCCCTCTCCACTTTACCCCTTACCGCTGCGAGAACGTATTTCCCTGCTATGATGTTGACCTTGGCTATGTGACGTTGTCAATGATTGGCAAGAGGAGGACGTGATGTGTAAACGTCCAAGAAACGCTAATTACGGTGACTCCTCATTAACTTGGGACAGCTGCCTACACAAGAAATGTTCTATTGAATGGATACACATTCATTCTTGCCTTCCCTCAGAGGAAACACCTCATTCAATCCAAAGTTCTACCTTCCACCAAAATTCAAGCCAAGACAAGATGAGGAGACTCGACAAAAATCATACTTAAACTGAAGACTCAGAAGTGAGAGATATGTGTTTGCTTTAATCCATGAGATTTATGCTTTGCTTCTTCTTGAGACGAAACCTAACTAAAGTGTTTTGTTTACAAAACATGCTGCATGGCTCCATTTTCAATCCCTTTTGTGGGAGTAATAAGCAAACTGATGCAGACAATTAATGCTTCAGTAGGTGGCATAGTTTTCCTTTTTGGCCGACAATAAGGGGAAGCAACTACAAAGCTGCTGTTGACACTTCTCACGTGGCTTAACTGTACTGGTTGTGGTCCCTTGGCTTCCCTACAGGTCTCAAGATGGCTGTTCTAACCCACATACAGCATCAGCATTCCATGCTGTCGAATGGGAGTCAAGAAAGTGGTGGCACCTTGGCTTTCCTTTTTAACGGATAAAGAAACAGTTTTTCCAAAGGTGACCCTGGCAGACTGGGTTCTGTGCCCTGAGTTGCAGACCGGGATCACATGGCCCCTCACATCTATAATGCAGACCATGAAAGGGAGAAACACTTGGCCCTGATTGGGATAGATAAAATGCAACTCGGTGCTGAAGACTTTTAAAGTGCTTTCTCCACGAAAAACATGCCTTCTGACAGCAATAAAGAAGGGAAGTGGTGATGGTGAATATTGAAGGGGCAAGTAACAATGATTTCCCTTGTTAGAATTAGTTCTTATATCCTTTAATTCTTCCTCTCCCAATCTACTGTCAAGCCAGAGTAGGGAAATGTGTGTGCATAACACAATATATGTAAAACATATGTTTCACCGACTTAAAAAATGTCCTTGATGAAGAATACGACCTCAACAGATGTTATGCCGTTAATTGAAACTGGGTAAGCACTGAAATTATTTGAAGGAAAGAAAGCATGATGTCAAGGTGAAGTCATGTTCACTCCAAGTTCATATTTAGAAGGCAGTCATGCTAAGGCACGGCGAAAGAGAATACAACTTGGTTGGTGTGGCAGGTTTAGTGATGCAGAATGTAGCACGAGATCGCATTAAAATGCAGCACAGGTACAGAGCCTGAGAGAGTTTAGGAGCCTTGCGATGTGTGGCGCACATTCTACTGCGAGATCCGTGGCTGAATATGACAAGGAAACCTTCAGATGTCCCAGGAAGGTTAAGACACCAGTGAACAAACCGTGTCAGGGGAAAGCATTTAGTGTCTGTGAGGTAAGAGTCTGTCTGTGTCGCTTTCACACTTGGAAAAATGATGTGAACCATGGCCTTCGCATGCTACGTTAAATCCAGAATAGTATCACGCATCTAGCTTCTGCATACTAGCTTAACTTTTCCCTTTGCGTGACAGTATTTTGCTCTGTAAGGGTAAGCGCGTCACCTTGTCTCCACCCTGCAGTCCTTTCTTGGTTTAGTTCAAATGCCCTTCCATAAAACTAGTCTGTAGATATTTTTCTTCCTTTCTGGAACTGCTGGTTTCCTCTGTACTTGGGATGTAATGAAGGATGTTTACAACTATTTTCTGACTTTTAACAACTCCCCCCTTCTTGTATTTTTTTAGACACACTCACGTCATTACTTAAAATGGAAGACATAGCTTCGACTACCTTTGGTGGTTCTTTCCTGCTAGATGAATTGGACATATTTAAAATTCCGTCAGTTTGGCCTTAATTACTTCTGCTTCATGAAATTGTAAAAGGGCATGCGGTTACCTCTAAAAACCGGAGAAAATGAAGACTACTCTAAGCAGAGAATACCCAATTCAAAGTGCATTTTGCAACAATAACAGTCCCAAGCATGTTCTCTGTAATGACAATAGATGTATTGATTATCGGAAACTTGAAAATATGGACTTTGGTAAATATCAGAAAGGATAAAAACTGTCTCTCATACCACAAAGTGAGTAAAAAAATAATGACAAGTGGTAAAGCTGCTCCCCGCTCTAAGGTCAAGCTGTAACATATCCATAAGGAATCATGAACCATAGGTGTCAACCCCATAGAACCAACTTCTAGGATTAATAAATCATTGGACAAAATAAATTGTACACTCTAGGGAAGAAAAAATTAATTCACTCCTTCCATTAACGATGAGAAGCAAATATATGTAGACACAGTAGGCTTCCTGTATGGTGAAGTAGTCTTGACATTAACCTACATTTTTCATGGGACCCTTTGAAACCAAATGAAGTAGGGTATTTTTCCAGGTGTAGGTGGTTTTCTGTAGAGAAACTTCACGTACTTAATGGAAATGGGAGAATCAGGGACTCCAAAAGTAAAGTGTGAAATATTTTTGATGAATTAAACAACAGCCCATAAATATTAAAGACCAATATTTTTAAAATCATTACTCTAGATTTTTTCCATTCAGTAAGAAAGACCGTCATTAACCCTGCTCACAGTTTTCACATCTTTCCATAAACATTGGTGGAAAATGGCATTGTTCTTCCTTTTGACATTTCCTGATCCTATCGTATGCGTTACTACGGGGAAAAAAGAATTCAGAGAAGGCCAGAGAAATATCCCTAGATAGCAGTTCATGCTCCAGAAAAAATGAACAGTAGAGCGCTTTTTTTCAGGGAAGAAATACAGCGTATGCACAATACTCATTCATGACAGAGGGGAAAAATATATGTCAAAAAACATGCAAAGTTATCACGTCAAGACAGTCACATGAAAAAGACAAAATTTATATAGGACCGTTGTATTTCTTCTACAATTTATAAGTATTGGTGCCAGCTCCTTATAATGTGATATATAACACATACTGGGTTGGTACTCTCTGGGAAGCCCTAGTCAAAGATCATTTGAATATTCTTCATGTATATAAATACATAAGACCTAATGACTTGCTTCCTAGAGTGCTTCAAACGTGGGAGGTCGTTGAAGGGTAAGCACTTCCTTGTTACGTCAACTTGTAGATACATTGAGAGACTCTTGAATATTCATAGAAGGAATGTGTAAAGGGCCAAAGCCTAGGAAATATACATTTCAACTTTATAATCTACAGAAGCATAACATTTCACTTTCCAAGCCTTGAGAAAACGCTGACTATACTAGCAACGCTTCTTACAATCCAGGGTCCTGTTTCAGTAAGTGAAACACTTTCCAAACCACAGTAATAGGCTGGGGGTACTAAGGAGAAGTTCGAGAAGTCTGTCTTATACTACGAGGTTTAATTCAGAGAAAAGATCTTAGGATGAACAAAATGGTAAGTGTGGTCTAAAGCATAAACCTGATTCAGAACCAATGAATTCATCAGGTAAGAATCAGCAATTAATTTTCATTGAAATGCAAACCCCAAACCAAAGGAATACACAAGCATACATGAGCGTACATACTCACACATCTTAAATAGTTTGCAAAGGAAGCCAAACTGCAAGGACTCTATGGACATACAAAGCAGTTAGATGTAACTGAGACAATCGTGCTCATAGTAACAGAGCACACACCAATCAATTAACTTCCAAGACCTGTTATCTGTGAAAGTAGGTTGTTAGACGACATAGTTCCCAAGGCTCCTCATAGGGATGATGTGGTGGGAGTCTTTTAGAGACAACCATGCAATGCTATGGATGGAAATGGACACCATCATGCTAAGTGAAATGTGCCAGGCTGTGACGGAGAGATACCAAATGATCTCACCTTTAAGTACAACATCATCAACTGAGGAAAAAGGAAACAAAATATGAACAGGGACATGCACATTAACAAGTTAAATGTTAGGCTTCAGGTACAGATAAGAACAGAGGATTTTTTCAAATATTCATATAGGAAAACATTATTCAATGCAAAGACTTTTCATTTCTCTTTGACCATACTACCTCCCACAAAACCACCTCTAACTCCGGTGAGTCCCCACTGCCTCCCTCCAGACCCATGCCCATGTTCGATCCTCCATCTTCCCATCACTTTTGGCTCTGTCCACATCTCCGTATACATGTTCCTGATACCCCTGCCCCCTTCCCCACCCTCATTATCTCCCCGCAACTCCCTCTTGCTTCTGGCTGTTGGGTTTTATTTCAGGGTCTCTCTGAAAAAAAAAAATTCACTTACAATTTTCTGCATGTCTCCCCATCCCTCAACCCTACCCCAGTGTCTCTCATACAAAATTCTTTAATCAAGGACAGATGGGTCACGTAGAGACCATCGCTGACATGTTCCTACTACTTTGGAACTGCAGTTTTAGCAGTAGAATGGCAAGGGAAGAGATGAAGGATAAAGACACTTTGGGGAAGATGGATCAAAATCTTGTAATACGTGTAAAGATGGCAGTGGGAGAAAAGGCAGATGGACTTCGAATTTATGATCCTTGAACTTGGGACAATAATAATTGCTCTGATTCATTTGCGTGACACGGGATTGCCACTAGTTTTTTAAATAGAAGACGACTCTGCTTCTTATTGTCCAATGACTTTAAGAAACATCCAATGAACACGTTATAGTATGCAATAGAAGACCGCAGGAGGCGTTAAACATCGGAGCTACACTGGGCTGCACATTTTCTGAGGCCTGAGACCCTGCCTAATTTACCTTTGTCGTCTTTCTCCAAGGCATTTTAGCAGCAATCTCCACCGCATAATACAATCCCAATAATCCTAGTCTGCATGGATGAGTAATAGAAAACCCCTTGCACGAATAAAGGAACAATAACGATAAATACTTGAAAGAAAGTATAGAGAAAAGTGAATTTGTTGAGGCGGTCCTCAGCTCCCCCGATCCTGCTTTTGATTCCTTCTACTGTGTTCTTCGTTTATAAAATTAAACCACAATGAGGTTCCATCTCACAACAGCCGGAGTGGCCAACATAAACAAAGCAAGACACGGATGTCGGAGAGGATGAGGAGAAAAGGGACAACCAGGACATTGTTGGTGCGAATGCAGACTGGTGCGGCCACTGTGGAGAACTGTATGGAATTTCCTCTGCAAACTAAAAATGGAAAAGCCGTTTGACCCAGAAATTCCACTGCTGGGATTGTACCCTTAGAACACTGAAACACCAATGCCAGAGAACCTGTGCACCCCAATGTCCATAGCACCACGATTTACAATAGCCCAGTGCTGGAGGCTACCTAGGTGCCCATTAGCTAATGAGTGGATCCAAAAACTATGGTACATTTACACAATGGAAATCTGCACCGAAGAGAGAAAGAAGGAGCTGATACACTTTGCAATGGTATGGATGGAACTGGACAGCATTAGGTTAAGTGAAATGCGCCAGGCTGTGAGGGAGAAATACCAAATGATCTCACCTTTAAGGACAACATAATCAACTGAGGAAAAAAGGAAACAAAATAGAAACAGACACATAGGACTTTAAGAACAATGGTACAATAGTCAGAGGGGAAGAGGGAGGGGATAGAGGGGAGAGTGGTCTACAGGATCTACTACTCTAAAATGCACAAGGAGAAAATCAAAGGGGAGTTTTGAGGTGTCTGGGGGAGGTGGGACTGGCTAGGGTGAGGTGCAGGGATGGGGAGGAAATGCAGTCAATTATAACTGAATAAACATAAAATTAAATCAATATCTATTAAAAATTTAACCTAGTAGAAGGGTTTTATGAAAATCGTGTTTTATGGCTAAAAAATAAAAATTAAGTTTTGAAGTTAAAACAAAAGAAAAACCTGACTTTGATGAGAGCCTAGAGTTAGGAATAGAAAGAGTGGAAACCAGTGAGGAAGACAGAACACAGTCATAGAAGAAAAATAACCAGGGATATTGTGTCATCGCTGCCTTTGTTTTCCTGTATCAATAATGTCATTCCCATTCCTCTTCCTATACCACCCTTACCTCCTCCGGTCTATTTTGCTCCTATCATTAATGTTTCTTATTCCCTGTACCTTTTCCCCCGTTGTCGGTCCACCCCCTCCCGCTAATAACCCTCCATATTACCTCCATTTCTGCCATTCAGTTCCTGTTGGAATTGTCTGCGTAGTGTGTTTTTATTTTTGCTTTTAAGGTTAGGTTGTTGATAGATGTGACTTTGCTGCCATTTTATTCGCATTTTTTTTTTTTTACCTTCTTTTTCCTTAGGCAACTTTCTGTATCTTTTCATATAATAAGGGCTTGGAGATGATGAACTCCTTTAAATTGAACTTGTCTGGGCAGCACTTTATCTGCCCGAGCGTTCGAAAAGACAGCTTTGCTGGATAGAACAATCTTGGATGGAGTTCCTTGCATTTCATCACTTGGGATACTTCTTCCCAGCCCTTTCTTGCCTCCAATGTTTCTGTTGAGAAATCAGCTGACAATCTTTTGGGAATTCCTTTGTAGGTAACTGTCTCCTTATCTCTTGCAGCTTCTCAGATTCTCTCCTTATCTTTAATCTCGGGCAATGTAATTGTGCTGTGCCTTGGTTGTTCCTCTTTGGGTCCAACTGCCTTGGGACTCTCTGGGCTTCCTGGACTTCCTGGAAGGCTGTTTCTTGTGCCAGATAGGGGAAGTTGTCCTTCATTCACTTTTCAAAGAATGTCTCCATTTCTTGTTCTTCCTCTTGTCCTCCTGCCACCACTATGATTTGGATGTTGGACCACTTAGAATTACCCTGGAGGTTCCTAAGACTCTCCTCAATGATTTGAATCGTTGTTTCTTCATTCTGTTCTGGTTGAATGTGTTTTTCTTCCTTCTGCTCCAAACTGTTCGTCTCAGTCCCGCTTTCCTTCCCGTCCGTGTTGGTTCCCTGAACATGTTCCTCTATTTCACTTTTCCTAGGCTGCACTTGTTCCTCTATGTTGTGACCATACTCAGCCAATTGCTGAGCATCACAACGACCAGCATTTGGAACTGTGCCTCTGATAGGTTGGCTAACCCTTCATCACTTAGCTGCATTTTTGTCGGAGCTTTGATCTCTTCTTTCATTTGGGCCATGTGTTTTTGGTTGTTTGTTTCAGAGTGCCTCTTATGTGGTAATGGGCAGAGCCTTAGGGTTTCATTAGGGCAGCCCACCTGGCCGTGCTGTGAGCCGTATTTTGGGGAGGGGTGTGACAGGGAACGATGCTGCTTGCCTAGCTCTCTGCTGGCTTTCAGTCACTTCCCCTACTACCCACAATCAAAACAGTCCCATGTGAAGCTGATTCTCAGGGGAGTGGTTTTGTATACGTTCTGGGACTCTGTGTGTCTCTCCAAGGAACTCTCCTGTGAGGCTGAGAGTGTTCTGTGCTGCTGCAAACCCCTCAGGTGTTTCCCAGCAGAGGTTTGAGGTTTTATTTAGCTGCGCTGGAGCCCTGGCTTGCGTCGTCCATTTCGCTCCACCGTTGTTCATCTCCATTGATCTGCTAGCAAATATGCTACCCCTCGCTCTGGAGCTGCTGCCTTGCCTGGTCCACCAGCCACCTGTCTGCCAGGGCCGCCTCTCCCGTCCCAGTTCTCCAGCCACCTTCCTGCTGCGAGTCCTCTCCACCCCTACTTGCCGCTTCTACCCCTCCTACTGGTCTGTGTGAATGTTATTCTGTAACTCCTTGGTTGTTGGACTCTCATCCAGTTCCATTTTCTGCCAGTTTCTGGCTGGTTTTTGTTTTTAAATTCATTGCTCTCCTTGTTTTGGCTGTGTGAGGAGGGAAAGGGCATCTACGTATGCCTGTGTCTTCGCCAGAGGTGACTCTAGTGTCTTTCCAATGGTACTGCAATTTGTTGAGGGAGGAAATATTTATTACTATTTCCATAAAGCCTAGAATTATTGGGTGGATAGTTACTGTTTCCAAATAACATTTTCTCACTGAGACTTCAAAACCATTTCTTGGACGAAGTATAATTTATTTTATTTTGCCAATCAGAAACTTGAGGCTCAAAGAGATACAAAATTATTCAAAGCTGCATCACGAGACTGTGATGAAGGCAGTCCCGGGTGCCTCCAAAGCCCTACTTTTCTTCACCATAGCGTAGAGGTAAGGGATATTTAGCCCTCCCAGGTGTGGCTACATCGGTTTTGTGTCACCCTACACAGTCAGAAGGTGCTGGTTTGATTGCCATAGGGCACGTGCCCTGGATGCAGGTTCGGTCCCCACGTGGGCTGTGAATGAGAGGCAATGATTGATGCTTCACTCTCAGATTGATGTTTCTGTCTCTAACAAACCCCAAACGGTTAAAAAAATGTGGTGTGTAATATTGTTAATATGACTGGAGGGAGTAATAAAGGAGAAGTTTATTATTCTATTGAATCTTCCATAGGTTTCTGTGTGTTAAGTCACCCTAGCTAAGTGGTTTCGTAATATGGAAGACAGGAGCCTTCATTCGGTTCCCTGTACTATCCCATTTTAAGACATTCCCTGCCTAGTCTCCTGTCTGCTCTAAGACGGAAGTGACAATGAGAGTAGCCTCCAGAGACTGTTTCCAAGAAGGAAAACAATGGTTGAAGACAAGAATGGTCATACCAGGTGCAAGCACAGTGATGAGAAGAGCAGAATTGGAGGCTTACTTCCTAATCCTGAAAAGATATCAAGAATGTAAAGGGTAGCCTGTCCTTTTCTGACAAAATCAAGAACAGAGATGACATTCAATTATCATACCCAAAACAAGGGCTCAGGCGTTTAACAAGTGTTTTATTTTTACAAAATCCTTCGATTGAGGCCTTATCTCCATGTTCCCACATGAAATATGCCTATTGAAGAGGTACTGTGATGCTGTGTACATCAAGTGAACAATAGGTTCGACTTCATAGCTGCTCAGGACGAAAGACCCAGTCATTCACTTGCTGCTGTGGTACTAGCCAGACTGTTTCTTGTCAAGCACTTGTCTGTGGAAAGGGAAAATGTACATTTTCTAGCAATGACGTTTCCTCGGAGTAAATCTAACATGGACTGACTCAGCACAGCTCGGGATGACACACGTAACATTTACCACTGCCATACTGGAATCAATATTGTGACGATAATGTCTTGGATATCCACGCAATTGGTGAAATATAGAATCAGACCTAATGGGCATTTGCCTTTCGCTGAATCCCAGGACGGAACAAATGTCACGTCTGTCTGTTTTGTCACGTGTGAGAAAGGAAAACTGCATACAAATATATTTCTTCTCCTATCCCCAGATATTTCTCCTCATGGTAAGTTTATATTTCACCGAATGTCTTTCAGTTTGAAAGTTAAAAGAAAGTCAGTTCTCAGTTTGCAAGTGATATTCAAGCATTCTCTATTATTTCATATATAATAACGAATGGAAACATTAAATATGGCTGCAGAGGAACAAACTTTTTTCCAGTGTTGTTTCCTCATTTCCTCCTGTTCCCTCCCTTGAAAAACACACATTTCCATTCGATGAGAAATATTTCCAGTCAGGAGGTGAGTGTAAAAATTGTTTTTCTCCATGTTTTCTATGCACATGATACATACAATTCTTTTTCAAAATAATGTTAATTTCTTTCTGAAAGAATGCATGTGTAGACGTATAGAAAGAATTATGTACGTTTGTATATATCATTCCCTCAGTTCTCTCATAGAAAGCATGTGCTTAGATTCTAAAGTGGGTTACCTGGTAGATACGATTTGAATTATACTCTCAGTCAATGGATAAGACTCCTAGGACCTGATCTATCCTTTCTTTTGCAATATTATTACCATTCATGAAACCATCAAGTACACTGAAATTTTGTTAAATGGAGTGTTAACACTGTATCTCCCCTTGGAGTCACACCATAGTTCCCAGCAGTCATAGTTGCTTCTCACAATTGCCTCTCTCATCGCCATGGATGATGTGTATTTACATCGGAATCTCATTCACTCAGAGCAGAAGTGCTACACTTTCTTCCAAGGTACTTTGATTCCATTACCTGGCCTCCACAAGGAACTCAGTGAACTGACCCATTTTGCCAGTGACTGTGGCCCAGTTACCTGAATAAGCCAAATTCTCAGTGGAGATCCAGGAACTGTGCGGACAATGTCCCGGAAATACCTTCTCGGAATATTTCAGAGCATGACACAGGAACGGGAACCAGGACACAATGTGTTCTTCCTGTGGGTAGAGTTCTGTGGTGGGTTTAGTGAGGAGGGAAGGGAACACTGCCAATTATTGGCCAAGTTGTTTTGAAGGGACTAGTTTTTAATGTACATTTTGGGGGTTGTTTCTGCTAATACAGTTGTTCACCCCTCTTCCCCCTTTGCTCTCCTGCACCCAGCTGCCGCTCCTCTTCCCTCTGGCCACCCCCCCATTGTGATCCGTGTCCAAGGATCCTGAACAGCTGTCCTTCCAGTAATCCCTTCACCTTCTTCTTCCATTCACCCAGCCGCTTCCCTTGCGACAACCCTCGTTCTGTTTCGTGTATCATCCCTGTTTCTACATTTTTGTTAGGTTATAGAACTCATTGGATTCCACACGTGCCTATTTTGCAGTCTTTAGTGTCCATTTCAAATGGTAGATATCCTTTCAAAATGCATGGATTACTTAAGATCATTTGGAAAATATAATTAGACACATTACCCTTCAACATATAATTCATGTAGCCAGACTCTTTGACTCTTCATTGAGCCTTTAATTCCACTCAGGAGATTGGTTACCCTTTGCTGTCAGCATTAATCCTATAAAATTCGCAAAAAAAAAAAAGAAAAAAAAAAAGAAAAGAAAAGAAAAAGCGGTGCAGGCGAGGGGCGCTAAATAGTATTTCTCCCTCAACACCTGCCTTATTTCACTTAGCATAGTGCCCACAACTTTCACCCATGCCATTGCACAGGGTATTAGCTCCTCCTTTCTCTCCGCTGCGTAAAATTCCATTGTCTAAAAGTACCATACTTTTTGGATCCTCTCATTAACTGATGGGCACTTAAGTTACTTCCAGTACTTGGTTATTGTAAATTGTGTTGCTATGAACATTGGGGTGCAGAGGATCTCACGTTGAACTGGAACATAATCAAGAAAAGAAAAAGCAAACAAAATATAACCAGAGATATTGAAATTAAGAACATTGTAACAGTAGCCACAGGGCATTGGGACGCCATAGGGGGGACAGTGCTCTATAGGAGCTACTATATAGGACACAAGGATAAATTTAAAGGGGAGGTTAGAGGGGAGTAGTGAGGTGGGACTTGCCCGGGGTGGGGGAGCGAACAGGAGATAATCCAGACAATTGTAACTGAATAAAATAAATTAATTAATTTTTAAAATGAGGGTTTAAATCAGTTGGTTTTTCCACATAAACTTTTCTGCACATCCCAGGTCTCTACTCCCAGCTCTCAGACACAAATGCACATGTGAGACTCAGTTCTATTTCTACATCTGCCTTGTCAAAGTAACACGTGTTTTTACCATTTACTTTACCTCCCGTGGATCAGTTGTTGCATCTGTTCATTTGCAATTCGTAAGGAAGTCAAATCCTCCACACACGTGACTCGCTCGTAGTAGAACAGAAACCACCGAACATCACAGATTAGACTATGAGGTCCTGGCAGAAGGCACCTGGAAAGGGAACGCCTGCAAACCAGCTGCACTACCGTGAATCCAGGGATGGAACTGGAAGCTAGTGATCGTCTTAGCCAAAATATGTGCACTGCAAACCACTTGGCTGAAGCTATGAGGCCGAAATTTGTAAGTAAAGTTCACCTCTGACCACCCGGTGGTGTCTGCCTGAAGTGCTGTGCAGGAAGGAAAGGGACACCAAAGGAATGCTCCCCGCTGTGCACCCTTGATAACATGCCTCCCAACCAAGCTCACCATGTTTGCTCAGACGCCTCTGTCCGGACCTTCTCTTTCCAGCAGCTGTAGTGAAGGGAAAATTCTGCCGTCCTGAAAGTGCTTTTTGGGAAAGGAATCGTAAGCTATTTATCAAGAAACAAACCACTCTCGGAACCGTGGGTCTTCCTCCCTTTCCTGCCCTAGAGACTCAGACAGAGAAACTGCTGAATGTCCTCAGCCTAATGGAACTAAGTGTGAAGAGTAGACCGCTTAAGGCATGTCCACATAGCCGAGTACCTTCTGTGTCCCATTGTTGCGGATTCACCCAGAACTAAGGCCCTGGCCTGTGTGCTTGGCGCTTCCTCAACTGCTTGTAAATCACTCTTTCGCATTCCTCAAAATCTAGTACCATGTTACCCTGCCTTTTCTTCTTTGTCCAAAATGTCCTAGCAACCCGGTGTTGTCTCACTGTCTTTGGAATTCCCGTGGATGTGTCATGCTAGTGTGAATTACCCATGAACGTCTATTGAACTTGCATTTTCTCCTATCAGCCCACCTCTATCAATTTGGTTATTAGCCCAGCCTGAAGAACTTAAAAGGAGGAAGGAAAAGCATTAAACATTTTCAGCCCCCACAGTAGTTTATCCCAATCTATCTTTGCATATATTTAATGCATGGAAAGAGATTTACTTATATGTCCATGGATTCTTATTAAATTGTAAACAGCATATATTAATAATACCTACGTTTAATGAGTGTAGTGTCCTGGGTTTTTCGGTTTTTGTTTTTGTTTTTGTTTTTTTCTATTTCTGCAAATCTCTTTATTTGCCAGCTTAAGGAAGACAGAGGCATTCGTATGTCTGCTCCTTTCTACAAACTACTGGAAGATATTGTTTTGGTAGAAGGAAATGATGAAAAGATGGCCTCACTCAGACATAGAGTGCAAAAAGGGACCACACAGACTGCCTGTAGGGTCCCAAGGTCCTGAAAAGGCTGTTAGATGCCTCTTTCTCATGACACCAATGAGCAATCCTGCAAGGAATCAGCACCCTAATGTTATGAAAGCAGAATTTGGAAAATCTCTCCTGTCAGTCAGGTCATCAGGATCTGCCCCTTTCACATAGCTCTAAATCCTCTCTCACGTGGATGCTCAAAGTCCCTGCACACCTGGTATTTGAGTTTAGCCACTCTTGCCTTTTGAATTCTGACCCTCTCACTCCTTGACGCTGATTACTTAATTGTTCTTACTCATTTATAATGTTGACCTGTAGCATGGCGCATCTTTGTGGATTCTCAGGGTATAAATACACCAATGGAATTGATGAACCAACAGGCAGTTCCATTACCTGAAGAAATGCAAACATGTTTTCCACCGTGACTTCCCCATTCTGCATTCCCACCCACAGGGCAAAATGGTTGCCTTTGTTTTCAAACCCTGCCAGCATTTGTGGCGATTAGATATATCCAATGATTGCCATTTTCACCTTGTGAGGTTATATCTCATTGTGGTTTTCATTGGCGTCTCTCTCGTCTGTCTTCCTGGTGTTCCTAACCCCTTTCCTTCACCACCCAACCTTTGCCTCTAACACTTAGCCTAGCAGGCAGGCAGCAGGACCCAAACTGCTGCTCAGTCGCAGGAGTGCTCCACTGACAACGGATTGAGGACACTCTTTCATAGAGAAAAGATTTACACAAAGAAAGGAAACTTTCCTATCCTGTTATTTTTTAATTGCACTTACTGGGGGGTGACACAGGTGAGTGAAATTATGCAGGTTTGCAGCGTGGGAGTCTACACTTCATCCTTTGCATATTGTATTGTGTGTTCACCATCCCATTCAAGTCTGCTTCTGGCAGCACCCGCTGTCCCCCTTCACGCCCTTCTATTGCACCGCCCCACCCCTTTTCCCTTGGTCTTCTCCATACTGTTATCTGGGAAGGTCTTTTCTTACTCCCTTCCGGTTTCCCACCTAGCCTGCACCCCATACCCCCTCTGACAGCTGGCTGCCAGCTCTCTAGGAGCCTCTACCCATTTTCCTTGTTACTTCAGTTTGTTCATTAGATGCTCCTTATGACAGAGATCCTATGGTATTTATTTGTCGTCCTCTGACTGGCTTATTTCACGGAGCCTAAGGTTTTTCAGGTCCATCCACACTGTCACAAAGGGACAGATTTCCATGTACTATTTATTCCATTGTGTGCACATACCACAGTTCTTTTATCCACTCATCTACTCATGGGCACTTGGGCAGCCTGTACAAGTGTTCTATTGTCAATAAGCATGACCTGAGAATGGGAATATAGCCCAGACAGTGGAGGGTGGCAGACGGGTCAAAAAGGCGGGCAGTGTCGTGTGGGGGGGTGGAGAATTCTTGGAAGAAAAGACTTCGTTTTCTTTTGTGACATCTCCTCATCCACTTAATGTTTCTACAGTTAAATGTGGGCCTGAAAGAAGAGGCTGTGGCTTACCTTCCATGTCGGTCCAAGCAAAAACCCTGAAGACACAGGTACCTCAGTATGAACCAGATACCTAATGATCTTCCTATTCTTCATCCAGTGTTTCCCCCACCTTGGGCGTGCTAAAGGACGCCTGCTAATCCCACCACCCCCTTGTTCTTGCTTTCCCATCCTGAAGCAGGAAAGAAGTGTTTCAGTCAAATATTTATTACTACTAGCCTCTCTCAAAATACCCCGTCTCCCAACCTTGCCCTTCCCCCAAACACTGCTTCCCACCAGGCCTCCACACACCCTCATAGGCAGATGTGAGAAGGGAAAGGATTCCTCCCAGAAAGCAATCAAAGAAGAGCCCATTCAACAGCCAGGTGTTTTATTGAGGTGAGGGGTTATCATTTGCCCCTCCCTCACATAGCATACTTCTTGGTCCAAGCTCGCGCCATGGTATCATATGCCTTCCTGTCCTTTAGGTACATTCTCCCAATGGATGGAACAAAGGCATGGTTGGGGTTGGGGTCACATAGCAAGGAGCTGATGGACAGCAAGAGTTTGGATATGGTCATTATAGGAGACCACTGGGACCTGAGAATATCGACACAGATATATCCCTTTCGGTTGATATTGGGGTGGTAGATCGGGGTGGTGAAGGAAATCGCCGGAGGCCTGAAGGGGTAATTTCGAGGGAATTGTATGTTTAGGCAGAACACCCCTCCCTCATAGGGGCTGTCCGGGGGTCCCATGATGGTCCCCTTCCATTGGAACATGTTGTCATCCACTGGCCCTGCAGAGCACATGGGCGGGGGATCGATCGTGATGTTCGCCAGTTCCTTGTGCAGTCGCCTCAGCGCCGTGGATGTGTCCCAGACAGCGGGGATGGACTGGATATCCTGACAGGGACCAAGGGGGAACCACGGGTGAGGGGGACCATGGGTTAGGGCGGGCGTGGCTTCTGGGGAAGATGGTTGCAGGGTCAGCCACCCCCCAGGTCGGCGGGTAAGAAGTTGGAACCTGGCTGTGGCGTGTATGGTGGGGGCGGGGGGCAGGGAGAGTTGGGGACTCACTTGGAACAGCAGGACCTGAGAGGCTACTGCTCACCTGTGCGCCGCTGTTCCCTGGCTCCTCAATCCTAGGCTCCTGCACCTCCTCCTCCTGCACCTCTTGCTCCTCCACCCCTGGCTCTTCCATCTCCTTGTCCTCCACTGCTGTCTGCTGCTCAGAGCCTATAGCCCAAGGCTGCGCTGCCTGCGGGGATACTCCGCCTTCCTGCCACAGGACCAGCCGCTCCTGAAGGCCTGCCCCAACAGTTCCTGCTGGCCGGCCCCAAGGGACCCTGTGTTCCCATGGCAGGAGGGAATATGCACTGTGACGTCACAAGGGACAGCTGACCAATCAGCAACTCAGTGGGCGCGTGGCCAGGGGAGACAGATGGCCTCCATCACAGGGAGTATTAGTATAGCAACAATTTTATAGGAATAATAGTGTAGCAACATATTAGAGTTTTGTATGCAATAAAGAAATAAACAGAGAAACAAACAAGTAAATAGTGAACTTGTATGAAACAAATGGTTCTAATCCTCTGTAAAGAAAAAGGAAGCATATCAAGAAAGGGAGCCCCTGGGATATTTTACCACAAAGGGAGGATTACACAGGAAAATGCACTACAGTCTTGGCTGTCTTTTCGCTCCTGGTCACCCTGCTGATCGCTGTTCTCCTGGGCACACCGCGTTTCCAAGTTGAAGTGCAGGACTTAACGCCAGCTCCTAGGAGATACTTCAGGAGTTTGTGGTCAGAATCAAGAGCTTGTTTCTCACACATGACAAATGCATAGGGGTGAGATTTCACGAGAAAACAACAAGTGTCAGAGTGTCCTGAAGGGCAACGTATTTTGGCCACTCTCCTCAAGATTCTCAGCATATCTACTCCCCATCTGTGCTGCTGACTGCAGTGTGAAATGCCAGGGGCAGGGAAGAGTAGCTTAGCTCCACCAGTAGATGTTCAAAATGACCAGAAGCTTCTATGCACACCATTAATCACCTTAGATACCCCCTGTGGAGCCATGGCTGCTCTTC
Organism: Desmodus rotundus; assembly: GCF_022682495.2. Classification (NCBI taxonomy): domain Eukaryota; kingdom Metazoa; phylum Chordata; class Mammalia; order Chiroptera; family Phyllostomidae; genus Desmodus; species Desmodus rotundus. The sequence goes on along the minus strand of NC_092332.1, from coordinate 755,361 downwards.
TGCAACACTGCGAGTTTCATTGAACTGTTTGGGACATCTCTTTCAACCCAATGTCATTGGCTGAATTTCTTGGAACCTATATAACGTGTGGAGAAATGGTGGAGGGCTCAAGGATTTTTACTCTTGGTCCCAGCACTCGCGGGAGAGTGAGATTTAGATGCATTTAATTCCTGTAGTGATCACCACTAATTTACTGATCAAGGTTGTGGGTTCTATGTTAGGTGTAAACATAAATACGATATGATCTCTGAGTCAAAGGCATTCGTGGTCTGATACAGGAAGAGGGAAATACATTGACATGTATTTACATCATTAACATCGCACGCTATATATACAGCAATAAAAACATATTTGTGGATCCCGGGCTACTGGAAAGACAAGGATGAAAGGTGACTCTTCAGAGGGACTTCTATCTGAGCTGAGTCAGGCATGAGCACTGTCAGTTCATGGGGGGCGGAGGGTAAGCAGGCTTTCAGATGGGAAAAAGGCGGGTAGGAATAATGGCAGATCATAACGGAGCCAGGGGAATAAGCAGATGTGAAAGGCCTGATGCGACAGAAAGCATGACCATTTCCAGGAAGGAAATGCATTTTGCAAAGGGTTAGGTGTTCAATTCCTAGTCAAGGCACATGGCTGGGTTGTGGGCTGTGTCCTCACTAGGGGGCGCCTGAGAGGCCACCATGCCTTGGTGTTTCTCTCCCTCACTTCCTCTCTCTAAAGACGAGTAACTGAAATCCTTCAAACCAAATAGTGAGATAAATATCTTTTCATGTAATAATATTGAATTTAGTAGCGATAAAAGTGAATATAAACAATTATGCAACACCATAATCCCAGAGTTAACATTATGTGTTGTAAATTTTATTCAGAGAAAATGCTCCCTCTCCACTTTACCCCTTACCGCTGCGAGAACCTATTTCCCTGCTATGATGTTGACCTTGGCTATGTGACGTTCTCAATGATTGGCAAGAGGAGAACGTGATGTGTAAACGTCCAAGAAACGCTAATTACGGTCACTCCTCATAACTTGGGACAGCTGCCTACACAAGAAATGTTCTATTGAATGGATACACATTCATTCTTGCCTTCCCTCAGAGGAAACACCTCATTCAATCCAAAGTTCTACCTTCCACCAAAATTCAAGCCAAGACAAGATGAGGAGACTCGACAAAAATCATACTTAAACTGAAGACTCAGAAGTGAGAGATATGTGTTTGCTTTAATCCATGAGATTTATGCTTTGCTTCTTCTTGAGACGAAACCTAACTAAAGTGTTTTGTTTACAAAACATGCTGCATGGCTCCATTTTCAATCCCTTTTGTGGGAGTAATAAGCAAACTGATGCAGACAATTAATGCTTCAGTAGGTGGCATAGTTTTCCTTTTTGGCCGACAATAAGGGGAAGCAACTACAAAGCTGCTGTTGACACTTCTCACGTGGCTTAACTGTACTGGTTGTGGTCCCTTGGCTTCCCTACAGGTCTCAAGATGGCTGTTCTAACCCACATACAGCATCAGCATTCCATGCTGTCGAATGGGAGTCAAGAAAGTGGTGGCACATTGGCTTTCCTTTTTAACGGATAAAGAAACAGTTTTTCCAAAGGTGACCCTGGCAGACTGCGTTCTGTGCCCTGAGTTGCAGACCGGGATCACATGGCCCCTCACATCTATAATGCAGACCATGAAAGGGAGAAACACTTGGCCCTGATTGGGATAGATAAAATGCAACTCGGTGCTGAAGACTTTTAAAGTGCTTTCCCCACGAAAAACATGCCTTCTGACAGCAATAAAGAAGGGAAGTGGTGATGGTGAATATTGAAGGGGCAAGTAACAATGATTTCCCTTGTTAGAATTAGTTCTTATATCCTTTAATTCTTCCTCTCCCAATCTACTGTCAAGCCAGAGTAGGGAAATGTGTGTGCATAACACAATATATGTAAAACATATGTTTCACCGACTTAAAAAATGTCCTTGATGAAGAATACGACCTCAACAGATGTTATGCCGTTAATTGAAACTGGGTAAGCACTGAAATTATTTGAAGGAAAGAAAGCATGATGTCAAGGTGAAGTCATGTTCACTCCAAGTTCATATTTAGAAGGCAGTCATGCTAAGGCACGGCGAAAGAGAATACAACTTGGTTGGTGTGGCAGATTTAGTGATGCAGAATGTAGCACGAGATCGCATTAAAATGCAGCACAGGTACAGAGCCTGAGAGAGTTTAGGAGCCTTGCGATGTGTGGCGCACATTCTACTGCGAGATCCGTGGCTGAATATGACAAGGAAACCTTCAGATGTCCCAGGAAGGTTAAGACACCAGTGAACAAACCGTGTCAGGGGAAAGCATTTAGTGTCTGTGAGGTAAGAGTCTGTCTGTGTCGCTTTCACACTTGGAAAAATGATGTGAACCATGGCCTTCGCATGCTACGTTAAATCCAGAATAGTATCACGCATCTAGCTTCTGCATACTAGCTTAACTTTTCCCTTTGCATGACAGTATTTTGCTCTGTAAGGGTAAGCGCGTCACCTTGTCTCCACCCTGCAGTCCTTTCTTGGTTTAGTTCAAATGCCCTTCCATAAAACTAGTCTGTAGATATTTTTCTTCCTTTCTGGAACTGCTGGTTTCCTCTGTACTTGGGATGTAATGAAGTATGTTTACAACTATCTTCTGACTTTTAACAACTCCCCCCTTATTGTATTTTTTTAGACACACTCACGTCATTACTTAAAATGGAAGACATAGCTTCGACTACCTTTGGTGGTTCTTTCCTGCTAGATGAATTGGACATATTTAAAATTCCGTCAGTTTGGCCTTAATTACTTCTGCTTCATGAAATTGTAAAAGGGCATGTGGTTACCTCTAAAAACCGGAGAAAATGAAGAGTACTCTAAGCAGAGAAGACCCAATTCAAAGTGCATTTTGCAACAATAACAGTCCCAAGCATGTTCTCTGTAATGACAATAGATGTATTGATTATCGGAAACTTGAAAATATGGACTTTGGTAAATATCAGAAAGGATAAAAACTGTCTCTCATACCACAAAGTGAGTAAAAAAATAATGACAAGTGGTAAAGCTGCTCTCCACTCTAAGGTGAAGCTGTAACATATCCATAAGGAATCATGAACCATGGGTGTCAACCCCATAGAACCAACTTCTAGGATTAATAAATCATTGGACAAAATAAATTGTACACTCTAGGGAAGAAAAAATTAATTCACTCCTTCCATTAACGATGAGAAGCAAATATATGTAGACACAGTAGGCTTCCTGTATGGTGAAGTAGTCTTGACATTAACCTACATTTTTCATGGGACCCTTTGAAACCAAATGAAGTAGGGTATTTTTCCAGGTGTAGGTGGTTTTGTGTAGAGAAACTTCACGTACTTAATGGAAATGGGAGAATCAGGGACTCCAAAAGTAAAGTGTGAAATATTTTTGATGAATTAAACAACAGCCCATAAATATTAAACACCAATATTTTTAAAATCATTACTCTAGATTTTTTCCATTCATTAAGAAAGACCGTCATTAACCCTGCTCACAGTTTTCACATCTTTCCATTAACATTGGTGGAAAATGGCATTGTTCTTCCTTTTGACATTTCCTGATCCTATCGTATGCGTTACTACGGGGAAAAAAGAATTCAGAGAAGGCCAGAGAAATATCCCTAGATAGCAGTTCATACTCCAGAAAAAATGAACAGTAGAGCGCTTTTTTTCAGGGAAGAAATACAGCGTATGCACAATACTCATTCATGACAGAGACGAAAAATATATGTCAAAAAACATGCAAAGTTATCACGTCAAGACAGTCACATGAAAAAGACAAAATTTATATAGAACCATTGTATTTCTATACAATTTATAAGTATTGGTGCCAGCTACTTATAATGTGATATATAACACATACTGGGTTGGTACTCTCTGGGAAGCCCTAGTCAAAGATCATTTGAATATTCTTCAAGTATATAAATACATAAGACCTAATGACTTGCTTCCTAGAGTGCTTCAAATGTGGGAGGTCGTTGAAGGGTAAGCACTTCCTTGTTACATCAACTTGTAGATACATGGAGAGACTCTTGAATATTCATAGAAGGAATGTGTAAAGGGCCAAAGCCTAGGAAATATACATTTCAACTTTATAATCTACAGAAGAATAACATTTCACTTTCCAAGCCTTGAGAAAACGCTGACCATACTAGCAACGCTTCTTACAATCCAGGGTCCTGTTTCAGTAAGTGAAACACTTTCCAAACCACAGTAATAGGCTGGGGGTACTAAGGAGAAGTTCGAGAAGTCTGTCTTATACTACGAGGTTTAATTCAGAGAAAAGATCTTAGGATGAACAAAATGGTAAGTGTGGTCTGAAGCATAAACCTGATTCAGAACCAATGAATTCATCAGGTAAGAATCAGCAATTAATTTTCATTGAAATGCAAACCCCAAACCAAAGGAATACACAAGCATACATGAGCGTACATACTCACACATCTTAAATAGTTTGCAAAGGAAGCCAAACTGCAAGGACTCTATGGACATACAAAGCAGTTAGATGTAACTGAGACAATCGTGCTCATAGTAACAGAGCACACACCAATCAATTAACTTCCAAGACCTGTTATCTGTGAAAGTAGGTTGTTAGACGACATAGTTCCCAAGGCTCCTCATAGGGATGATGTGGTGGGAGTCTTTTAGAGACAACCATGCAATGCTATGGACGGAAGTGGACACCATCATGCTAAGTGAAATGTGCCAGGCTGTGACGGAGAGATACCAAATGATCTCACCTTTAAGTACAACATCATCAACTGAGGAAAAAAGGAAACAAAATATGAACAGGGACATGCACATTAACAAGTTAAATGTTAGGCTTCAGGTACAGATAAGAACAGAGGATTTTTTCAAATATTCATATAGGAAAACATTATTCAATGCAAAGACTTTTCATTTCTCTTTGACCATACTACCTCCCACAAAACCACCTCTAACTCCGGTGAGTCCCCACTGCCTCCCTCCAGACCCATGCCCATGTTCGATCCTCCATCTTCCCATCACTTTTGGCTCTGTCCACATCTCCGTATACATGTTCCTGATACCCCTGCCCCATTCCCCACCCTCATTATCTCCCCGCAACTCCCTGTTGCTTCTGGCTGTTGGGTTTTATTTCAGGGTCTCTCTGAAAAAAAAAAATTCACTTACAATTTTCTGCATGTCTCCCCATCCCTCAACCCTACCCCAGTGTCTCTCATACAAAATTCTTTAATCAAGGACAGATGGGTCACGAAGAGACCATCGCTGACATGTTCCTACTACTTTGGGACTGCAGTTTTAGCAGTAGAATGGCAAGGGAAGAGATGAAGGATAAAGACACTTTGGGGAAGATGGATCAAAATCTTGTAATACGTGTAAAGATGGCAGTGGGAGAAAAGGCAGATGGACTTCGAATTTATGATCCTTGAACTTGGGACAATAATAATTGCGCTGATTCAATTGCGTGACACGGGATTGCCACTAGTTTTTTAAATAGAAGACGACTCTGCTTCTTATTGTCCAATGACTTTAAGAACCATCCAATGAACACGTTATAGTATGCAATAGAAGACCGCAGGAGGCGTTAAACATCGGAGCTACACTGGGCTGCACATTTTCTGAGGCCTGAGACCCTGCCTAATTTACCTTTGTCGTCTTTCTCCAAGGCATTTTAGCAGCAATCTCCACCGCATAATACAATCCCAATAATCCTAGTCTGCATGGATGAGTAATAGAAAACCCCTTGCACGAATAAAGGAACAATAACGATAAATACTCGAAAGAAAGTATAGAGAAAAGTGAATTTGTTGAGGCGGTCCTCAGCTCCCCCGATCCTGCTTTTGATTCCTTCTACTGTGTTCTTCGTTTATAAAATTAAACCACAATGAGGTTCCATCTCACAACAGCCGGAGTGGCCAACATAAACAAAGGAAGACACGGATGTCGGAGAGGATGAGGAGAAAAGGGACAACCAGGACATTGTTGGTGCGAATGCAGACTGGTGCGGCCACTGTGGAGAACTGTATGGAATTTCCTCTGCAAACTAAAAATGGAAAAGCCGTTTGACCCAGAAATTCCACTGCTGGGATTGTACCCTTAGAACACTGAAACACCAATGCCAGAGAACCTGTGCACCCCAATGTCCATAGCACCACGATTTACAATAGCCCAGTGCTGGAGGCTACCTAGGTGCCCATCAGCTAATGAGTGGATCCAAAAACTATGGTACATTTACACAATGGAAATCTGCACCGAAGAGAGAAAGAAGGAGCTGATACACTTTGCAATGGTATGGATGGAACTGGACAGCATTAGGTTAAGTGAAATGCGCCAGGCTGTGAGGGAGAAATACCAAATGATCTCACCTTTAAGGACAACATAATCAACTGAGGAAAAAAGGAAACAAAAGAGAAACAGACACATAGGACTTTAAGAACAATGGTACAATAGTCAGAGGGGAAGAGGGAGGGGATAGAGGGGAGAGTGGTCTACAGGATCTACTACTCTAAAATGCACAAGGAGAAAATCAAAGGGGAGTTTTGAGGTGTCTGGGGGAGGTGGGACTGGCTAGGGTGAGGTGCAGGAATGGGGAGGAAATGCAGTCAATTATAACTGAATAAACATAAAATTAAATCAATATCTATTAAAAATTAAACCTAGTAGAAGGGTTTTATGAAAATCGTGTTTTATGGCTAAAAAATAAAATTTAAGTTTTGAAGTTAAAACAAAAGAAAAACCTGACTTTGATGAGAGCCTAGAGTTAGGAATAGAAAGAGTGGAAACCAGTGAGGAAGACAGAACACAGTCATAGAAGAAAAATAACCAGGGGTATTGTGTCATCGCTGCCTTTGTTTTCCTGTATCAATAATGTCATTCCCATTCCTCTTCCTATACCACCCTTACCTCCTCCGGTCTATTTTGCTCCTATCATTAATGTTTCTTATTCCCTGTACCTTTTCCCCCGTTGTCGGTCCACCCCCTCCCGCTAATAACCCTCCATATTACCTCCATTTCTGCCATTCAGTTCCTGTTGGAATTGTCTGCGTAGTGTGTTTTTATTTTTGCTTTTAAGGTTAGGTTGTTGATAGATGTGACTTTGCTGCCATTTTATTCGCATTTTTTTTTTTTTACCTTCTTTTTCCTTAAGCAACTTTCTGTATCTTTTCATATAATAAGGGCTTGGAGATGATGAACTCCTTTAAATTGAACTTGTCTGGGCAGCACTTTATCTGCCCGAGCGTTCGAAAAGACAGCTTTGCTGGATAGAACAATCTTGGATGGAGTTCCTTGCATTTCATCACTTGGGATACTTCTTCCCAGCCCTTTCTTGCCTCCAATGTTTCTGTTGAGAAATCAGCTGACAATCTTTTGGGAATTCCTTTGTAGGTAACTGTCTCCTTATCTCTTGCAGCTTCTCAGATTCTCTCCTTATCTTTAATCTCGGGCAATGTAATTGTGCTGTGCCTTGGTTGTTCCTCTTTGGGTCCAACTGCCTTGGGACTCTCTGGGCTTCCTGGACTTTCTGGAAGGCTGTTTCTTGTGCCAGATAGGGGAAGTTGTCCTTCATTCACTTTTCAAAGAATGTCTCCATTTCTTGTTCTTCCTCTTGTCCTCCTGCCACCACTATGATTTGGATGTTGGACCACTTAGAATTACCCTGGAGGTTCCTAAGACTCTCCTCAATGATTTGAATCGTTGTTTCTTCATTCTGTTCTGGTTGAATGTGTTTTTCTTCCTTCTGCTCCAAACTGTTCGTCTCAGTCCCGCTTTCCTTCCCGTCCGTGTTGGTTCCCTGAACATGTTCCTCTATTTCACTTTTCCTAGGCTGCACTTGTTCCTCTATGTTGTGACCATACTCAGCCAATTGCTGAGCATCACAACGACCAGCATTTGGAACTGTGCCTCTGATAGGTTGGCTAACCCTTCATCACTTAGCTGCATTTTTGTCGGAGCTTTGATCTCTTCTTTCATTTGGGCCATGTGTTTTTGGTTGTTTGTTTCAGAGTGCCTCTTATGTGGTAATGGGCAGAGCCTTAGGGTTTCATTAGGGCAGCCCACCTGGCCGTGCTGTGAGCCGTATTTTGGGGAGGGGTGTGACAGGGAACGATGCTGCTTGCCTAGCTCTCTGCTGGCTTTCAGTCACTTCCCCTACTACCCACAATCAAAACAGTCCCATGTGAAGCTGATTCTCAGGGGAGTGGTTTTGTATACGTTCTGGGACTCTGTGTGTCTCTCCAAGGAACTCTCCTGTGAGGCTGAGAGTGTTCTGTGCTGCTGCAAACCCCTCAGGTGTTTCCCAGCAGAGGTTTGAGGTTTTATTTAGCTGCGCTGGAGCCCTGGCTTGCGTCGTCCATTTCGCTCCACCGTTGTTCATCTCCATTGATCTGCTAGCAAATATGCTACCCCTCGCTCTGGAGCTGCTGCCTTGCCTGGTCCACCAGCCACCTGTCTGCCAGGGCCGCCTCTCCCGTCCCAGTTCTCCAGCCACCTTCCTGCTGCGAGTCCTCTCCACCCCTACTTGCCGCTTCTACCCCTCCTACTGGTCTGTGTGAATGTTTAGTCTGTAACTCCTTGGTTGTTGGACTCTCATCCAGTTCCATTTTCTGCCAGTTTCTGGCTGGTTTTTGTTTTTAAATTCATTGCTCTCCTTGTTTTGGCTGTGTGAGGAGGGAAAGGGCATCTACGTATGCCTGTGTCTTCGCCAGAGGTGACTCTAGTGTCTTTCCAATGGTACTGCAATTTGTTGAGGGAGGAAATATTTATTACTATTTCCATAAAGCCTAGAATTATTGGGTGGATAGTTACTGTTTCCAAATAACATTTTCTCACTGAGACTTCAAAACCATTTCTTGGACGAAGTATAATTTATTTTATTTTGCCAATCAGAAACTTGAGGCTCAAAGAGATACAAAATTATTCAAAGCTGCATCACGAGACTGTGATGAAGGCAGTCCCGGGTGCCTCCAAAGCCCTACTTTTCTTCACCATAGCGTAGAGGTAAGGGATATTTAGCCCTCCCAGGTGTGGCTACATCGGTTTTGTGTCACCCTACACAGTCAGAAGGTGCTGGTTTGATTGCCATAGGGCACGTGCCCTGGATGCAGGTTCGGTCCCCACGTGGGCTGTGAATGAGAGGCAATGATTGATGCTTCACTCTCAGATTGATGTTTCTGTCTCTAACAAACCCCAAACGGTTAAAAAAATGTGGTGTGTAATATTGTTAATATGACTGGAGGGAGTAATAAAGGAGAAGTTTATTATTCTATTGAATCTTCCATAGGTTTCTGTGTGTTAAGTCACCCTAGCTAAGTGGTTTCGTAATATGGAAGACAGGAGCCTTCATTCGGTTCCCTGTACTATCCCATTTTAAGACATTCCCTGCCTAGTCTCCTGTCTGCTCTAAGACGGAAGTGACAATGAGAGTAGCCTCCAGAGACTGTTTCCAAGAAGGAAAACAATGGTTGAAGACAAGAATGGTCATACCAGGTGCAAGCACAGTGATGAGAAGAGCAGAATTGGAGGCTTACTTCCTAATCCTGAAAAGATATCAAGAATGTAAAGGGTAGCCTGTCCTTTTCTGACAAAATCAAGAACAGAGATGACATTCAATTATCATACCCAAAACAAGGGCTCAGGCGTTTAACAAGTGTTTTATTTTTACAAAATCCTTCGATTGAGGCCTTATCTCCATGTTCCCACATGAAATATGCCTATTGAAGAGGTACTGTGATGCTGTGTACATCAAGTGAACAATAGGTTCGACTTCATAGCTGCTCAGGACGAAAGACCCAGTCATTCACTTGCTGCTGTGGTACTAGCCAGACTGTTTCTTGTCAAGCACTTGTCTGTGGAAAGGGAAAATGTACATTTTCTAGCAATGACGTTTCCTCGGAGTAAATCTAACATGGACTGACTCAGCACAGCTCGGGATGACACACGTAACATTTACCACTGCCATACTGGAATCAATATTGTGACGATAATGTCTTGGATATCCACGCAATTGGTGAAATATAGAATCAGACCTAATGGGTATTTGCCTTTCGCTGAATCCCAGGACGGAACAAATGTCACGTCTGTCTGTTTTGTCACGTGTGAGAAAGGAAAACTGCATACAAATATATTTCTTCTCCTATCCCCAGATATTTCTCCTCATGGTAAGTTTATATTTCACCGAATGTCTTTCAGTTTGAAAGTTAAAAGAAGGTCAGTTCTCAGTTTGCAAGTGATATTCAAGCATTCTCTATTATTTCATATATAATAACGAATGGAAACATTAAATATCGCGGCAGAGGAACAAACTTTTTTACAGTGTTGTTTCCTCATTTCCTCTTGTTCCCTCCCTTGAAAAACACACATTTCCATTCGATGAGAAATATTTCCAGTCAGGAGGTGAGTGTAAAAAATGTTTTTCTCCATGTTTTCTATGCACATGATACATACAATTCTTTTTCAAAATAATGTTAATTTCTTTCTGAAAGAATGCATGTGTAGACGTATAGAAAGAATTATGTACGTTTGTATATATCATTCCCTTAGTTCTCTAATAGAAAGCATGTGCTTAGATTCTAAAGTGGGTTACCTGGTAGATACGATTTGAATTATACTCTCAGTCAATGGATAAGACTCCAAGGACCTGATCTATCCTTTCTTTTGCAATATTATTACCATTCATGAAACCATCAAGTACACTGAAATTTTGATAAATGGAGTGTTAACACTGTATCTCCCCTTGGAGTCACAGCATAGTTCCCAGCAGTCATAGTTGCTTCTCACAATTGCCTCTCTCATCGCCATGGATGATGTGTATTTACATCGGAATCTCATTCACTCAGAGCAGAAGTGCTACACTTTCTTCCAAGGTACTTTGATTCCATTACCTGGCCTCCACAAGGAACTCAGTGAACTGACCCATTTTGCCAGTGACTGTGGCCCAGTTACCTGAATAAGCCAAATTCTCAGTGGAGATCCAGGAACTGTGCGGACAATGTCCCGGAAATACCTTCTCGGAATATTTCAGAGCATGACACAGGAACGGGAGCCAGGACACAATGTGTTCTTCCTGTGGGTAGAGTTCTGTAGTGGGTTTAGTGAGGAGGGAAGGGAACACTGCCAATTATTGGCCAAGTTGTTTTGAAGGGACTAGTTTTTAATGTACATTTTGGGGGTTGTTTCTGCTAATACAGTTGTTCACCCCTCTTCCCCCTTTGCTCTCCTGCACCCAGCTGCCGCTCCTCTTCCCTCTGTCCACCCCCCCATTGTGATCCGTGTCCAAGGATCCTGAACAGCTGTCCTTCCAGTAATCCCTTCACCTTCTTCTTCCATTCACCCAGCCGCTTCCCTTGCGACAACCCTCGTTCTGTTTCGTGTATCATCCCTGTTTCTACATTTTTGTTAGGTTATAGAACTCATTGGATTCCACACGTGCCTATTTTGCAGTCTTTAGTGTCCATTTCAAATGGTAGATATCCTTTCAAAATGCATGGATTACTTAAGATCATTTGGAAAATATAATTAGACACATTACCCTTCAACATATAATTCATGTAGCCAGACTCTTTGACTCTTCATTGAGCCTTTAATTCCACTCAGGAGATTGGTTACCCTTTGCTGTCAGCATTAATCCTATAAAATTCGCAAAAAAAAAAAAAAAAAAAAAAAAAAGAAAAGAAAAGAAAAAGCGGTGCAGGCGAGGGGCGCTAAATAGTATTTCTCCCTCAACACCTGCCTTATTTCACTTAGCATAGTGCCCACAACTTTCACCCATGCCATTGCACAGGGTATTAGCTCCTCCTTTCTCTCCGCTGCGTAAAATTCCATTGTCTAAAAGTACCATACTTTTTGGATCCTCTCATTAACTGATGGGCACTTAAGTTACTTCCAGTACTTGGTTATTGTAAATTGTGTTGCTATGAACATTGGGGTGCAGAGGATCTCACGTTGAACTGGAACATAATCAAGAAAAGAAAAAGCAAACAAAATATAACCAGAGATATTGAAATTAAGAACATTGTAACAGTAGCCACAGGGCATTGGGACGCCATAGGGGGGACAGTGCTCTATAGGAGCTACTATATAGGACACAAGGATAAATTTAAAGGGGAGGTTAGAGGGGAGTAGTGAGGTGGGACTTGCCCGGGGTGGGGGAGCGAACAGGAGATAATCCAGACAATTGTAACTGAATAAAATAAATTAATTAATTTTTAAAATGAGGGTTTAAATCAGTTGGTTTTTCCACATAAACTTTTCTGCACATCCCAGGTCTCTACTCCCAGCTCTCAGACACAAATGCACATGTGAGACTCAGTTCTATTTCTACATCTGCCTTGTCAAAGTAACACGTGTTTTTACCATTTACTTTACCTCCCGTGGATCAGTTGTTGCATCTGTTCATTTGCAATTCGTAAGGAAGTCAAATCCTCCACACACGTGACTCGCTCGTAGTAGAACAGAAACCACCGAACATCACAGATTAGACTATGAGGTCCTGGCAGAAGGCACCTGGAAAGGGAACGCCTGCAAACCAGCTGCACTACCGTGAATCCAGGGATGGAACTGGAAGCTAGTGATCGTCTTAGCCAAAATATGTGCACTGCAAACCACTTGGCTGAAGCTATGAGGCCGAAATTTGTAAGTAAAGTTCACCTCTGACCACCCGGTGGTGTCTGCCTGAAGTGCTGTGCAGGAAGGAAAGGGACACCAAAGGAATGCTCCCCGCTGTGCACCCTTGATAACATGCCTCCCAACCAAGCTCACCATGTTTGCTCAGACGCCTCTGTCCGGACCTTCTCTTTCCAGCAGCTGTAGTGAAGGGAAAATTCTGCCGTCCTGAAAGTGCTTTTTGGGAAAGGAATCGTAAGCTATTTATCAAGAAACAAACCACTCTCGGAACCGTGGGTCTTCCTCCCTTTCCTGCCCTAGAGACTCAGACAGAGAAACTGCTGAATGTCCTCAGCCTAATGGAACTAAGTGTGAAGAGTAGACCGCTTAAGGCATGTCCACATAGCCGAGTACCTGCTGTGTCCCATTGTTGCGGATTCACCCAGAACTAAGGCCCTGGCCTGTGTGCTTGGCGCTTCCTCAACTGCTTGTAAATCACTCTTTCGCATTCCTCAAAATCTAGTACCATGTTACCCTGCCTTTTCTTCTTTGTCCAAAATGTCCTAGCAACCCGGTGTTGTCTCACTGTCTTTGGAATTCCCGTGGATGTGTCATGCTAGTGTGAATTACCCATGAACGTCTATTGAACTTGCATTTTCTCCTATCAGCCCACCTCTATCAATTTGGTTATTAGCCCAGCCTGAAGAACTTAAAAGGAGGAAGGAAAAGCATTAAACATTTTCAGCCCCCACAGTAGTTTATCCCAATCTATCTTTGCATATATTTAATGCATGGAAAGAGATTTACTTATATGTCCATGGATTCTTATTAAATTGTAAACAGCATATATTAATAATACCTACGTTTAATGAGTGTAGTGTCCTGGGTTTTTCGGTTTTTGTTTTTGTTTTTGTTTTTTTCTATTTCTGCAAATCTCTTTATTTGCCAGCTTAAGGAAGACAGAGGCATTCGTATGTCTGCTCCTTTCTACAAACTACTGGAAGATATTGTTTTGGTAGAAGGAAATGATGAAAAGATGGCCTCACTCAGACATAGAGTGCAAAAAGGGACCACACAGACTGCCTGTAGGGTCCCAAGGTCCTGAAAAGGCTGTTAGATGCCTCTTTCTCATGACACCAATGAGCAATCCTGCAAGGAATCAGCACCCTAATGTTATGAAAGCAGAATTTGGAAAATCTCTCCTGTCAGTCAGGTCATCAGGATCTGCCCCTTTCACATAGCTCTAAATCCTCTCTCACGTGGATGCTCAAAGTCCCTGCACACCTGGTATTTGAGTTTAGCCACTCTTGCCTTTTGAATTCTGACCCTCTCACTCCTTGGCGCTGATTACTTAATTGTTCTTACTCATTTATAATGTTGACCTGTAGCATGGCGCATCTTTGTGGATTCTCAGGGTATAAATACACCAATGGAATTGATGGACCAACAGGCAGTTCCATTACCTGAAGAAATGCAAACATGTTTTCCACCGTGACTTCCCCATTCTGCATTCCCACCCACAAGGCAAAATGGTTGCCTTTGTTTTCAAACCCTGCCAGCATTTGTGGCGATTAGATGTATCCAATGATGGCCATTTTCACCTTGTGAGTTTATATCTCATTGTGGTTTTCATTGGCGTCTCTCTCGTCTGTCTTCCTGGTGTTCCTAACCCCTTTCCTTCACCACCCAACCTTTGCCTCTAACACTTAGCCTAGCAGGCAGGCAGCAGGACCCAAACTGCTGCTCAGTCGCAGGAGTGCTCCACTGACAACGGATTGAGGACACTCTTTCATAGAGAAAAGATTTACACAAAGAAAGGAAACTTTCCTATCCTGTTATTTTTTAATTGCACTTACTGGGGGGTGACACAGGTGAGTGAAATTATGCAGGTTTGCAGCGTGGGAGTCTACACTTCATCCTTTGCATATTGTATTGTGTGTTCACCATCCCATTCAAGTCTGCTTCTGGCAGCACCCGCTGTCCCCCTTCACGCCCTTCTATTGCACCGCCCCACCCCTTTTCCCTTGGTCTTCTCCATACTGTTATCTGGGAAGGTCTTTTCTTACTCCCTTCCGGTTTCCCACCTAGCCTGCACCCCATACCCCCTCTGACAGCTGGCTGCCAGCTCTCTAGGAGCCTCTCCCCATTTTCCTTGTTACTTCAGTTTGTTCATTAGATGCTCCTTATGACAGAGATCCTATGGTATTTATTTGTCGTCCTCTGACTGGCTTATTTCACGGAGCCTAAGGTTTTTCAGGTCCATCCACACTGTCACAAAGGGACAGATTTCCATGTACTATTTATTCCATTGTGTGCACATACCACAGTTCTTTTATCCACTCATCTACTCATGGGCACTTGGGCAGCCTGTACAAGTGTTCTATTGTCAATAAGCATGACCTGAGAATGGGAATATAGCCCAGACAGTGGAGGGTGGCAGACGGGTCAAAAAGGCGGGCAGTGTCGTGTGGGGGGGTGGAGAATTCTTGGAAGAAAAGACTTCGTTTTCTTTTGTGACATCTCCTCATCCACTTAATGTTTCTACAGTTAAATGTGGGCCTGAAAGAAGAGGCTGTGGCTTACCTTCCATGTCGGTCCAAGCAAAAACCCTGAAGACACAGGTACCTCAGTATGAACCAGATACCTAATGATCTTCCTATTCTTCATCCAGTGTTTCCCCCACCTTGGGCGTGCTAAAGGACGCCTGCTAATCCCACCACACCCTTGTTCTTGCTTTCCCATCCTGAAGCAGGAAAGAAGTGTTTCAGTCAAATATTTATTACTACTAGCCTCTCTCAAAATACCCCGTCTCCCAACCTTGCCCTTCCCCCAAACACTGCTTCCCACCAGGCCTCCACACACCCTCATAGGCAGATGTGAGAAGGGAAAGGATTCCTCCCAGAAAGCAATCAAAGAAGAGCCCATTCAACAGCCAGGTGTTTTATTGAGGTGAGGGGTTATCATTTGCCCCTCCCTCACATAGCATACTTCTTGGTCCAAGCTCGCGCCATGGTATCATATGCCTTCCTGTCCTTTAGGTACATTCTCCCAATGGATGGAACAAAGGCATGGTTGGGGTTGGGGTCACATAGCAAGGAGCTGATGGACAGCAAGAGTTTGGATATGGTCATTATAGGAGACCACTGGGACCTGAGAATATCGACACAGATATATCCCTTTCGGTTGATATTGGGGTGGTAGATCGGGGTGGTGAAGGAAATCGCCGGAGGCCTGAAGGGGTAATTTCGAGGATATTGTATGTTTAGGCAGAACACCCCTCCCTCATAGGGGCTGTCCGGGGGTCCCATGATGGTCCCCTTCCATTGGAACATGTTGTCATCCACTGGCCCTGCAGAGCACATGGGCGGGGGATCGATCGTGATGTTCGCCAGTTCCTTGTGCAGTCGCCTCAGCGCCGTGGATGTGTCCCAGACAGCGGGGATGGACTGAATGTCCTGACAGGGACCAAGGGGGAACCACGGGTGAGGGGGACCATGGGTTAGGGCGGGCGTGGCTTCTGGGGAAGATGGTTGGAGGGTCAGCCACCCCCCAGGTCGGCGGGTAAGAAGTTGGAACCTGGCTGTGGCGTGTATGGTGGGGGCGGGGGGCAGGGAGAGTTGGGGACTCACTTGGAACAGCAGGACCTGAGAGGCTACTGCTCACCTGTGCGCCGCTGTTCCCTGGCTCCTCAATCCTAGGCTCCTGCACCTCCTCCTCCTGCACCTCTTGCTCCTCCACCCCTGGCTCTTCCATCTCCTTGTCCTCCACTGCTGTCTGCTGCTCAGAGCCTATAGCCCAAGGCTGCGCTGCCTGCGGGGATACTCCGCCTTCCTGCCACAGGACCAGCCGCTCCTGAAGGCCTGCCCCAACAGTTCCTGCTGGCCGGCCCCAAGGGACCCTGTGTTCCCATGGCAGGAGGGAATATGCACTGTGACGTCACAAGGGACAGCTGACCAATCAGCAACTCAGTGGGCGCGTGGCCAGGGGAGACAGATGGCCTCCATCACAGGGAGTATTAGTATAGCAACAATTTTATAGGAATAATAGTGTAGCAACATATTAGAGTTTTGTATGCAATAAAGAAATAAACAGAGAAACAAACAAGTAAATAGTGAACTTGTATGAAACAAATGGTTCTAATCCTCTGTAAAGACAAAGGAAGCATATCAAGAAAGGGAGCCCCTGGGATATTTTACCACAAAGGGAGGATTACACAGGAAAATGCACTACAGTCTTGGCTGTCTTTTCGCTCCTGGTCACCCTGCTGATCGGTGTTCTCCTGGGCACACCGCGTTTCCAAGTTGAAGTGCAGGACTTAACGCCAGCTCCTAGGAGATACTTCAGGAGTTTGTGGTCAGAATCAAGAGCTTGTTTCTCACACATGACAAATGCATAGGGGTGAGATTTCACGAGAAAACAGCAAGTGTCAGAGTGTCCTGAAGGGCAACGTATTTTGGCCACTCTCCTCAAGATTCTCAGCATATCTACTCCCCATCTGTGCTGCTGACTGCAGTGTGAAATGCCAGGGGCAGGGAAGAGTAGCTTAGCTCCACCAGTAGATGTTCAAAATGACCAGAAGCTTCTATGCACACCATTAATCACCTTAGATACCCCCTGTGGAGCCATGGCTGCTCTTCTGCAACACTGCGAATTTCATTGAACTGTTTGGGACATCTCTTTCAACCCAATGTCATTGGCTGAATTTCTTGGAACCTATATAACGTGTGGAGAAATGGTGGAGGGCTCAAGGATTTTTACTCTTGGTCCCAGCACTCGCGGGAGAGTGAGATTTAGATGCATTTAATTCCTGTAGTGATCACCACTAATTTACTGATCAAGTTTGTGGGTTCTATGTTAGGTGTAAACATAAATACGATATGATCTCTGAGTCAAAGGCATTCGTGGTCTGATACAGGAAGAGGGAAATACATTGACATGTATTTACATCATTAACATCGCACGCTATATATACAGCAATAAAAACATATTTGTGGATCCCGGGCTACTGGAAAGACAAGGATGAAAGGTGACTCTTCAGAGGGACTTCTATCTGAGCTGAGTCAGGCATGAGCACTGTCAGTTCATGGGGGGCGGAGGGTAAGCAGGCTTTCAGATAGGAAAAAGGCGGGTAGGAATAACGGCAGATCATAACGGAGCCAGGGGAATAAGCAGATGTGAAAGGCCTGATGCGACAGAAAGCATGACCATTTCCAGGAAGGAAATGCATTTTGCAAAGGGTTAGGTGTTCAATTCCTAGTCAAGGCACATGGCTGGGTTGTGGGCTGTGTCCTCACTAGGGGGCGCCTGAGAGGCCACCATGCCTTGGTGTTTCTCTCCCTCACTTCCTCTCTCTAAAGACGAGTAACTGAAATCCTTCAAACCAAATAGTGAGATAAATATCTTTTCATGTAATAATATTGAATTTAGTAGCGATAAAAGTGAATATAAACAATTATGCAACACCATAATACCAGAGTTAACATTATGTGTTGTAAATTTTATTCAGAGAAAATGCTCCCTCTCCACTTTACCCCTTACCGCTGCGAGAACCTATTTCCCTGCTATGATGTTGACCTTGGCTATGTGACGTTCTCAATGATTGGCAAGAGGAGAACGTGATGTGTAAACGTCCAAGAAACGCTAATTACGGTCACTCCTCATTAACTTGGGACAGCTGCCTACACAAGAAATGTTCTATTGAATGGATACACATTCATTCTTGCCTTCCCTCAGAGGAAACACCTCATTCAATCCCAAGTTCTACCTTCCACCAAAATTCAAGCCAAGACAAGATGAGGAGACTCGACAAAAATCATACTTAAACTGAAGACTCAGAAGTGAGAGATATGTGTTTGCTTTAATCCATGAGATTTATGCTTTGCTTCTTCTTGAGACGAAACCTAACTAAAGTGTTTTGTTTACAAAACATGCTGCATGGCTCCATTTTCAATCCCTTTTGTGGGAGTAATAAGCAAACTGATGCAGACAATTAATGCTTCAGTAGGTGGCATAGTTTTCCTTTTTGGCCGACAATAAGGGGAAGCAACTACAAAGCTGCTGTTGACACTTCTCACGTGGCTTAACTGTACTGGTTGTGGTCCCTTGGCTTCCCTACAGGTCTCAAGATGGCTGTTCTAACCCACATACAGCATCAGCATTCCATGCTGTCGAATGGGAGTCAAGAAAGTGGTGGCACCTTGGCTTTCCTTTTTAACGGATAAAGAAACAGTTTTTCCAAAGGTGACCCTGGCAGACTGGGTTCTGTGCCCTGAGTTGCAGACCGGGATCACATGGCCCCTCACATCTATAATGCAGACCATGAAAGGGAGAAACACTTGGCCCTGATTGGGATAGATAAAATGCAACTCGGTGCTGAAGACTTTTAAAGTGCTTTCCCCACGAAAAACATGCCTTCTGACAGCAATAAAGAAGGGAAGTGGTGATGGTGAATATTGAAGGGGCAAGTAACAATGATTTCCCTTGTTAGAATTAGTTCTTATATCCTTTAATTTTTCCTCTCCCAATCTACTGTCAAGCCAGAGTAGGGAAATGTGTGTGCATAACACAATATATGTAAAACATATGTTTCACCGACTTAAAAAATGTCCTTGATGAAGAATACGACCTCAACAGATGTTATGCCGTTAATTGAAACTGGGTAAGCACTGAAATTATTTGAAGGAAAGAAAGCATGATGTCAAGGTGAAGTCATGTTCACTCCAAGTTCATATTTAGAAGGCAGTCATGCTAAGGCACGGCGAAAGAGAATACAACTTGGTTGGTGTGGCAGATTTAGTGATGCAGAATGTAGCACGAGATCGCATTAAAATGCAGCACAGGTACAGAGCCTGAGAGAGTTTAGGAGCCTTGCGATGTGTGGCGCACATTCTACTGCGAGATCCGTGGCTGAATATGACAAGGAAACCTTCAGATGTCCCAGGAAGGTTAAGACACCAGTGAACAAACCGTGTCAGGGGAAAGCATTTAGTGTCTGTGAGGTAAGAGTCTGTCTGTGTCGCTTTCACACTTGGAAAAATGATGTGAACCATGGCCTTCGCATGCTACGTTAAATCCAGAATAGTATCACGCATCTAGCTTCTGCATACTAGCTTAACTTTTCCCTTTGCATGACAGTATTTTGCTCTGTAAGGGTAAGCGCGTCACCTTGTCTCCACCCTGCAGTCCTTTCTTGGTTTAGTTCAAATGCCCTTCCATAAAACTAGTCTGTAGATATTTTTCTTCCTTTCTGGAACTGCTGGTTTCCTCTGTACTTGGGATGTAATGAAGTATGTTTACAACTATCTTCTGACTTTTAACAACTCCCCCCTTCTTGTATTTTTTTAGACACACTCACGTCATTACTTAAAATGGAAGACATAGCTTCGACTACCTTTGGTGGTTCTTTCCTGCTAGATGAATTGGACATATTTAAAATTCCGTCAGTTTGGCCTTAATTACTTCTGCTTCATGAAATTGTAAAAGGGCATGCGGTTACCTCTAAAAACCGGAGAAAATGAAGAGTACTCTAAGCAGAGAATACCCAATTCAAAGTGCATTTTGCAACAATAACAGTCCCAAGCATGTTCTCTGTAATGACAATAGATGTATTGATTATCGGAAACTTGAAAATATGGACTTTGGTAAATATCAGAAAGGATAAAAACTGTCTCTCATACCACAAAGTGAGTAAAAAAATAATGACAAGTGGTAAAGCTGCTCTCCACTCTAAGGTGAAGCTGTAACATATCCATAAGGAATCATGAACCATGGGTGTCAACCCCATAGAACCAACTTCTAGGATTAATAAATCATTGGACAAAATAAATTGTACACTCTAGGGAAGAAAAAATTAATTCACTCCTTCCATTAACGATGAGAAGCAAATATATGTAGACACAGTAGGCTTCCTGTATGGTGAAGTAGTCTTGACATTAACCTACATTTTTCATGGGACCCTTTGAAACCAAATGAAGTAGGGTATTTTTCCAGGTGTAGGTGGTTTTGTGTAGAGAAACTTCACGTACTTAATGGAAATGGTAGAATCAGGGACTCCAAAAGTAAAGTGTGAAATATTTTTGATGAATTAAACAACAGCCCATAAATATTAAAGACCAATATTTTTAAAATCATTACTCTAGATTTTTTCCATTCACTAAGAAAGACCGTCATTAACCCTGCTCACAGTTTTCACATCTTTCCATAAACATTGGTGGAAAATGGCATTGTTCTTCCTTTTGACATTTCCTGATCCTATCGTATGCGTTACTACGGGGAAAAAAGAATTCAGAGAAGGCCAGAGAAATATCCCTAGATAGCAGTTCATACTCCAGAAAAAATGAACAGTAGAGCGCTTTTTTTCAGGGAAGAAATACAGCGTATGCACAATACTCATTCATGACAGAAGGGAAAAATATATGTCAAAAAACATGCAAAGTTATCACGTCAAGACAGTCACATGAAAAAGACAAAATTTATATAGAACCATTGTATTTCTATACAATTTATAAGTATTGGTGCCAGCTACTTATAATGTGATATATAACACATACTGGGTTGGTACTCTCTGGGAAGCCCTAGTCAAAGATCATTTGAATATTCTTCAAGTATATAAATACATAAGACCTAATGACTTGCTTCCTAGAGTGCTTCAAATGTGGGAGGTCGTTGAAGGGTAAGCACTTCCTTGTTACATCAACTTGTAGATACATGGAGAGACTCTTGAATATTCATAGAAGGAATGTGTAAAGGGCCAAAGCCTAGGAAATATACATTTCAACTTTATAATCTACAGAAGAATAACATTTCACTTTCCAAGCCTTGAGAAAACGCTGACCATACTAGCAACGCTTCTTACAATCCAGGGTCCTGTTTCAGTAAGTGAAACACTTTCCAAACCACAGTAATAGGCTGGGGGTACTAAGGAGAAGTTCGAGAAGTCTGTCTTATACTACGAGGTTTAATTCAGAGAAAAGATCTTAGGATGAACAAAATGGTAAGTGTGGTCTGAAGCATAAACCTGATTCAGAACCAATGAATTCATCAGGTAAGAATCAGCAATTAATTTTCATTGAAATGCAAACCCCAAACCAAAGGAATACACAAGCATACATGAGCGTACATACTCACACATCTTAAATAGTTTGCAAAGGAAGCCAAACTGCAAGGACTCTATGGACATACAAAGCAGTTAGATGTAACTGAGACAATCGTGCTCATAGTAACAGAGCACACACCAATCAATTAACTTCCAAGACCTGTTATCTGTGAAAGTAGGTTGTTAGACGACATAGTTCCCAAGGCTCCTCATAGGGATGATGTGGTGGGAGTCTTTTAGAGACAACCATGCAATGCTATGGACGGAAGTGGACACCATCATGCTAAGTGAAATGTGCCAGGCTGTGACGGAGAGATACCAAATGATCTCACCTTTAAGTACAACATCATCAACTGAGGAAAAAAGGAAACAAAATATGAACAGGGACATGCACATTAACAAGTTAAATGTTAGGCTTCAGGTACAGATAAGAACAGAGGATGTTTTCAAATATTCATATAGGAAAACATTATTCAATGCAAAGACTTTTCATTTCTCTTTGACCATACTACCTCCCACAAAACCACCTCTAACTCCGGTGAGTCCCCACTGCCTCCCTCCAGACCCATCCCCATGTTCGATCCTCCATCTTCCCATCACTTTTGGCTCTGTCCACATCTCCGTATACATGTTCCTGATACCCCTGCCCCCTTCCCCACCCTCATTATCTCCCCGCAACTCCCTCTTGCTTCTGGCTGTTGGGTTTTATTTCAGGGTCTCTCTGAAAAAAAAAAATTCACTTACAATTTTCTGCATGTCTCCCCATCCCTCAACCCTACCCCAGTGTCTCTCATACAAAATTCTTTAATCAAGGACAGATGGGTCACGTAGAGACCATCGCTAACATGTTCCTACTACTTTGGGACTGCAGTTTTAGCAGTAGAATGGCAAGGGAAGAGATGAAGGATAAAGACACTTTGGGGAAGATGGATCAAAATCTTGTAATACGTGTAAAGATGGCAGTGGGAGAAAAGGCAGATGGACTTCGAATTTATGATCCTTGAACTTGGGACAATAATAATTGCGCTGATTCAATTGCGTGACACGGGATTGCCACTAGTTTTTTAAATAGAAGACGACTCTGCTTCTTATTGTCCAATGACTTTAAGAACCATCCAATGAACACGTTATAGTATGCAATAGAAGACCGCAGGAGGCGTTAAACATCGGAGCTACACTGGGCTGCACATTTTCTGAGGCCTGAGACCCTGCCTAATTTACCTTTGTCGTCTTTCTCCAAGGCATTTTAGCAGCAATCTCCACCGCATAATACAATCCCAATAATCCTAGTCTGCATGGATGAGTAATAGAAAACCCCTTGCACGAAAAAAGGAACAATAACGATAAATACTCGAAAGAAAGTATAGAGAAAAGTGAATTTGTTGAGGCGGTCCTCAGCTCCCCCGATCCTGCTTTTGATTCCTTCTACTGTGTTCTTCGTTTATAAAATTAAACCACAATGAGGTTCCATCTCACAACAGCCGGAGTGGCCAACATAAACAAAGGAAGACACGGATGTCGGAGAGGATGAGGAGAAAAGGGACAACCAGGACATTGTTGGTGCGAATGCAGACTGGTGCAGCCACTGTGGAGAACTGTATGGAATTTCCTCTGCAAACTAAAAATGGAAAAGCCGTTTGACCCAGAAATTCCACTGCTGGGATTGTACCCTTAGAACACTGAAACACCAATGCCAGAGAACCTGTGCACCCCAATGTCCATAGCACCACGATTTACAATAGCCCAGTGCTGGAGGCTACCTAGGTGCCCATTAGCTAATGAGTGGATCCAAAAACTATGGTACATTTACACAATGGAAATCTGCACCGAAGAGAGAAAGAAGGAGCTGATACACTTTGCAATGGTATGGATGGAACTGGACAGCATTAGGTTAAGTGAAATGCGCCAGGCTGTGAGGGAGAAATACCAAATGATCCCACCTTTAAGGACAACATAATGAACTGAGGAAAAAGGGAAACAAAATAGAAACAGACACATACGACTTTAAGAACAATGGTACAATAGTCAGAGGGGAAGAGGGAGGGGATAGAGGGGAGAGTGGTCTACAGGATCTACTACTCTAAAATGCACAAGGAGAAAATCAAAGGGGAGTTTTGAGGTGTCTGGGGGAGGTGGGACTGGCTAGGGTGAGGTGCAGGGATGGGGAGGAAATGCAGTCAATTATAACTGAATAAACATAAAATTAAATCAATATCTATTAAAAATTAAACCTAGTAGAAGGGTTTTATGAAAATCGTGTTTTATGGCTAAAAAATAAAAATTAAGTTTTGAAGTTAAAACAAAAGAAATCCTGACTTTGATGAGAGCCTAGAGTTAGGAATAGAAAGAGTGGAAACCAGTGAGGAAGACAGAACACAGTCATAGAAGAAAAATAACCAGGGGTATTGTGTCATCGCTGCCTTTGTTTTCCTGTATCAATAATGTCATTCCCATTCCTCTTCCTATACCACCCTTACCTCCTCCGGTCTATTTTGCTCCTATCATTAATGTTTCTTATTCCCTGTACCTTTTCCCCCGTTGTCGGTCCACCCCCTCCCGCTAATAACCCTCCATATTACCTCCATTTCTGCCATTCAGTTCCTGTTGGAATTGTCTGCGTAGTGTGTTTTTATTTTTGCTTTTAAGGTTAGGTTGTTGATAGATGTGACTTTGCTGCCATTTTATTCGCATTTTTTTTTTTTTACCTTCTTTTTCCTTAGGCAACTTTCTGTATCTTTTCATATAATAAGGGCTTGGAGATGATGAACTCCTTTAAATTGAACTTGTCTGGGCAGCACTTTATCTGCCCGAGCGTTCGAAAAGACAGCTTTGCTGGATAGAACAATCTTGGATGGAGTTCCTTGCATTTCATCACTTGGGATACTTCTTCCCAGCCTTTTCTTGCCTCCAATGTTTCTGTTGAGAAATCAGCTGACAATCTTTTCGGAATTCCTTTGTAGGTAACTGTCTCCTTATCTCTTGCAGCTTCTCAGATTCTCTCCTTATCTTTCATCTCGGGCAATGTAATTGTGCTGTGCCTTGGTTGTTCCTCTTTGGGTCCAACTGCCTTGGGACTCTCTGGGCTTCCTGGACTTCCTGGAAGGCTGTTTCTTGTGCCAGATAGGGGAAGTTGTCCTTCATTCACTTTTCAAAGAATGTCTCCATTTCTTGTTCTTCCTCTTGTCCTCCTGCCACCACTATGATTTGGATGTTGGACCACTTAGAATTACCCTGGAGGTTCCTAAGACTCTCCTCAATGATTTGAATCGTTGTTTCTTCATTCTGTTCTGGTTGAATGTGTTTTTCTTCCTTCTGCTCCAAACTGTTCGTCTCAGTCCCGCTTTCCTTCCCGTCCTTGTTGGTTCCCTGAATATGTTCCTCTATTTCACTTTTCCTAGGCTGCACTTGTTCCTCTATGTTGTGACCATACTCAGCCAATTGCTGAGCATCACAACGACCAGCATTTGGAACTGTGCCTCTGGTAGGTTGGCTAACCCTTCATCACTTAGCTGCATTTTTGTCGGAGCTTTGATCTCTTCTTTCATTTGGGCCATGTGTTTTTGGTTGTTTGTTTCAGAGTGCCTCTTATGTGGTAATGGGCAGAGCCTTAGGGTTTCATTAGGGCAGCCCACCTGGCCGTGCTGTGAGCCGTATTTTGGGGAGGAGTGTGACAGGGAACGATGCTGCTTGCCTAGCTCTCTGCTGGCTTTCAGTCACTTCCCCTACTACCCACAATCAAAACAGTCCCATGTGAAGCTGATTCTCAGGGGAGTGGTTTTGTATACGTTCTCGGACTCTGTGTGTCTCTCCAAGGAACTCTCCTGTGAGGCTGAGAGTGTTCTGTGCTGCTGCAATCCCCTCAGGTGTTTCCCAGCAGAGGTTTGAGGTTTTATTTAGCTGCGCTGGAGCCCTGGCTTGCGTCATCCATTTCGCTCCACCGTTGTTCATCTCCATTGATCTGCTAGCAAATATGCTACCCCTGGAGCTGCTGCCTTGCCTGGTCCACCAGCCACCTGTCTGCCAGGGCCGCCTCTCCCGTCCCAGTTCTCCAGCCACCTTCCTGCTGCGAGTCCTCTCCACCCCTACTTGCCGCTTCTACCCCTCCTACTGGTCTGTGTGAATGGTTAGTCTGTAACTCCTTGGTTGTTGGACTCTCATCCAGTTCCATTTTCTGCCAGTTTCTGGCTGGTTTTTGTTTTTAAATTCATTGCTCTCCTTGTTTTGGCTGTGTGAGGAGGGAAAGGGCATCTACGTATGCCTGTGTCTTCGCCAGAGGTGACTCTAGTGTCTTTCCAATGGTACTGCAATTTGTTGAGGGAGGAAATATTTATTACTATTTCCATAAAGCCTAGAATTATTGGGTGGATAGTTACTGTTTCCAAATAACATTTTCTCACTGAGACTTCAAAACCATTTCTTGGACGAAGTATAATTTATTTTATTTTGCCAATCAGAAACTTGAGGCTCAAAGAGATACAAAATTATTCAAAGCTGCATCACGAGACTGTGATGAAGGCAGTCCCGGGTGCCTCCAAAGCCCTACTTTTCTTCACCATAGCGTAGAGGTAAGGGATATTTAGCCCTCCCAGGTGTGGCTACATCGGTTTTGTGTCACCCTACACAGTCAGAAGGTGCTGGTTTGATTGCCATAGGGCACGTGCCCTGGATGCAGGTTCGGTCCCCACGTGGGCTGTGAATGAGAGGCAATGATTGATGCTTCACTCTCAGATTGATGTTTCTGTCTCTAACAAACCCCAAACGGTTAAAAAAATGTGATGTGTAATATTGTTAATATGACTGGAGGGAGTAATAAAGGAGAAGTTTATTATTCTATTGAATCTTCCTTAGGATTCTGTGTGTTAAGTCACCCTAGCTAAGTGGTTTCGTAATATGGAAGACAGGAGCCTTCATTCGGTTCCCTGTACTATCCCATTTTAAGACATTCCCTGCCTAGTCTCCTGTCTGCTCTAAGACGGAAGTGACAATGAGAGTAGCCTCCAGAGACTGTTTCCAAGAAGGAAAACAATGGTTGAAGACAAGAATGGTCATACCAGGTGCAAGCACAGTGATGAGAAGAGCAGAATTGGAGGCTTACTTCCTAATCCTGAAAAGATGTCAAGAATGTAAAGGGTAGCCTGTCCTTTTCTGACAAAATCAAGAACAGAGATGACATTCAATTATCATACCCAAAACAAGGGCTCAGGCGTTTAACAAGTGTTTTATTTTTACAAAATCCTTCGATTGAGGCCTTATCTCCATGTTCCCACATGAAATATGCCTATTGAAGAGGTACTGTGATGCTGTGTACATCAAGTGAACAACAGGTTCGTCTTCATAGCTGCTCAGGACGAAAGACCCAGTCATTCACTTGCTGCTGTCGTACTACCCAGACTGTTTCTTGTCAAGCACTTGTCTGTGGAAAGGGAAAATGTACATTTTCTAGCCATGACGTTTCCTCGGAGTAAATCTAACATGGAATGACTCAGCACAGCTCGGGATGACACACGTAACATTTACCACTGCCATACTGGAATCAATATTGCGACGATAATGTCTTGGATATCCACGCAATTGGTGAAATATAGAATCAGACCTAATGGGTATTTGCCTTTCGCTGAATCCCAGGACGGAACAAAATGTCACGTCTGTCTCTTTTGTCACGTGTGAGAAAGGAAAACTGCATACAAATATATTTCTTTTCCTATCCCCAGATATTTCTCCTCATGGTAAGTTTATATTTCACCGAATGTCTTTCAGTTTGAAAGTTAAAAGAAAGTCAGTTCTCAGTTTGCAAGTGATATTCAAGCATTCTCTATTATTTCATATATAATAACGAATGGAAACATTAAATATGGCTGCAGAGGAACAAACTTTTTTCCATTGTTGTTTCCTCATTTCCTCCTGTTCCCTCCCTTGAAAAACACACATTTCCATTCGATGAGAAATATTTCCAGTCAGGAGGTGAGTGTAAAAAATGTTTTTCTCCATGTTTTCTATGCACATGATACATACAATTCTTTTTCAAAATAATGTTAATTTCTTTCTGAAAGAATGCATGTGTAGACGTATAGAAAGAATTATGTACGTGTGTATATATCATTCCCTCAGTTCTCTCATAGAAAGCATGTGCTTAGATTCCAAAGGGGGTTACCTGGTAGATACGATTTGAATTATACTCTCAGTCAATGGATAAGACTCCAAGGACCTGATCTATCCTTTCTTTTGCAATATTATTACAATTCATGAAACCATCAAGTACACTGAAATTTTGATAAATGGAGTGTTAACGCTGTTTCTCCCCTTGGAGTCACAGCATAGTTCCCAGCAGTCATAGTTGCTTCTCACAATTGCCTCTCTCATCGCCAAGGATGATGTGTATTTACATCGGAATCTCATTCACTCAGAGCAGAAGTGCTACACTTTCTGCCAAGGTACTTTGATTCCATTACCTGGCCGCCACAAGGAACTCAGTGAACTGACCCATTTTGCCAGTGACTGTGGCCCAGTTACCTGAATAAGCCAAATTCTCAGTGGAGATCCAGGAACTGTGCGGACAATGTCCCGGAAATACCTTCTCGGAATATATCAGAGCATGGCACAGGAACCGGAGCCAGGACACAATGTGTTCTTCCTGTGGGTAGAGTTCTGTGGTGGGTTTAGTGAGGAGGGAAGGGAACACTGCCAATTATTGGCCAAGTTGTTTTGAAGGGACTAGTTTTTAATGTACATTTTGGGGGTTGTTTCTGCTAATACAGTTGTTCACACCTCTTCCCCCTTTGCTCTCCTGCACCCAGCTCCCGCTCCTCTTCCCTCTGGCCACCCCCCCATTGTGATCCGTGTCCAAGGATCCTGAACAGCTGTCCTTCCAGTAATCCCTTCACCTTCTTCTTCCATTCACCCAGCCGCTTCCCTTGCGACAACCCTCGTTCTGTTTCGTGTATCATCCCTGTTTCTACATTTTTGTTAGGTTATAGAACTCATTGGATTCCACACGTGCCTATTTTGCAGTCTTTAGTGTCCATTTCAAATGGTAGATATCCTTTCAAAATGCATGGATTACTTAAGATCATTTGGAAAATATAATTAGACACATTACCCTTCAACATATAATTCATGTAGTCAGACTCTTTGACTCTTCATTGAGCCTTTAATTCCACTCAGGAGATTGGTTACCCTTTGCTGTCAGCATTAATCCTATAAAATTCGCAAAAAAAAAAAAAATAAAATAAAAAACAAAAGAAAAAGCGGTGCAGGCGAGGGGCGCTAAATAGTATTTCTCTCTCAACACCTGCCTTATTTCACTTAGCATAATGCCCACAACTTTCACCCATGCCATTGCACAGGGTATTAGCTCCTCCTTTCTCTCCGCTGCGTAAAATTCCATTGTCTAAAAGTACCATACTTTTTGGATCCTCTCATTAACTGATGGGCACTTAAGTTACTTCCAGTACTTGGTTATTGTAAATTGTGTTGCTATGAACATTGGGGTGCAGAGGATCTCACGTTGAACTGGAACATAATCAAGAAAAGAAAATGCAAACAAAATATAACCAGAGATATTGAAATTAAGAACATTGTAACTGTAGCCACAGGGCATTGGGACGCCATAGGGGGGACAGTGCTCTATAGGAGCTACTATATAGGACACAAGGATAAATTTAAAGGGGAGGTTAGAGGGGAGTAGTGAGGTGGGACTTGCCCGGGGTGGGGGAGCGAACAGGAGATAATCCAGACAATTGTAACTGAATAAAATAAATTAATTAATTTTTAAAATGAGGGTTTAAATCAGTTGGTTTTTCCACATATACTTTTCTGCACATCCCAGGTCTCTACTCCCAGCTCTCAGACACAAATGCACATGTGAGACTCAGTTCTATTTCTACATCTGCCTTGTCAAAGTAACACGTGTTTTTACCATTTACTTTACCTCCCGTGGATCAGTTGTTGCATCTGTTCATTTGCAATTCGTAAGGAAGTCAAATCCTCCACACACGTGACTCGCTCGTAGTAGAACAGAAACCACCGAACATCACAGATTAGACTATGAGGTCCTGGCAGAAGGCACCTGGAAAGGGAACGCCTGCAAACCAGCTGCACTACCGTGAATCCAGGGATGGAACTGGAAGCTAGTGATCGTCTTAGCCAAAATATGTGCACTGCAAACCACTTGGCTGAAGCTATGAGGCCGAAATTTGTAAGTAAAGTTCACCTCTGACCACCCGGTGGTGTCTGCCTGAAGTGCTGTGCAGGAAGGAAAGGGACACCAAAGGAATGCTCCCCGCTGTGCACCCTTGATAACATGCCTCCCAACCAAGCTCACCATGTTTGCTCAGACGCCTCTGTCCGGACCTTCTCTTTCCAGCAGCTGTAGTGAAGGGAAAATTCTGCCGTCCTGAAAGTGCTTTTTGGGAAAGGAATCGTAAGCTATTTATCAAGAAACAAACCACTCTCAGAACCGTGGGTCTTCCTCCCTTTCCTGCCCTAGAGACTCAGACAGAGAAACTGCTGAATGTCCTCAGGCTAATGGAACTAAGTGTGAAGAGTAGACCGCTTAAGGCATGTCCACATAGCCGAGTACCTGCTGCGTCCGATTGTTGCGGATTCACCCAGAACTAAGGCCCTGGCCTGTGTGCTTGGCGCTTCCTCAACTGCTTGTAAATCACTCTTTCGCATTCCTCAAAATCTAGTACCATGTTACCCAGCCTTTTCTTCTTGTCCAAAATGTCCCAGCAACCCGGTGTTGTCTCACTGTCTTTGGAATTCCCGTGGATGTGTCATGCTAGTGTGAATTACCCATGAACGTCTATTGAACTTGCATTTTCTCCTATCAGCCCACCTCTATCAATTTGGTTATTAGCCCAGCCTGAAGAACTTAAAAGGAGGAAGGAAAAGCATTAAACATTTTCAGCCCCCACAGTAGTTTATCCCAATCTATCTTTGCATATATTTAATGCATGGAAAGAGATTTACTTATATGTCCATGGATTCTTATTAAATTGTAAACAGCATATATTAATAATACCTACGTTTAATGAGTGTAGTGTCCTGGGTTTTTCGGTTTTTGTTTTTGTTTTTGTTTTTTTCTATTTCTGCAAATCTCTTTATTTGCCAGCTTAAGGAAGACAGAGGCATTCGTATGTCTGCTCCTTTCTACAAACTACTGGAAGATATTGTTTTGGTAGAAGGAAATGATGAAAAGATGGCCTCACTCAGACATAGAGTGCAAAAAGGGACCACACAGACTGCCTGTAGGGTCCCAAGGTCCTGAAAAGGCTGTTAGATGCCTCTTTCTCATGACACCAATGAGCAATCCTGCAAGGAATCAGCACCCTAATGTTATGAAAGCAGAATTTGGAAAATCTCTCCTGTCAGTCAGGTCATCAGGATCTGCCCCTTTCACATAGCTCTAAATCCTCTCTCACGTGGATGCTCAAAGTCCCTGCACACCTGGTATTTGAGTTTAGCCACTCTTGCCTTTTGAATTCTGACCCTCTCACTCCTTGGCGCTGATTACTTAATTGTTCTTACTCATTTATAATGTTGACCTGTAGCATGGCGCATCTTTGTGGATTCTCAGGGTATAAATACACCAATGGAATTGATGGACCAACAGGCAGTTCCATTACCTGAAGAAATGCAAACATGTTTTCCACCGTGACTTCCCCATTCTGCATTCCCACCCACAGGGCAAAATGGTTGCCTTTGTTTTCAAACCCTGCCAGCATTTGTGGCGATTAGATATATCCAATGATGGCCATTTTCACCTTGTGAGGTTATATCTCATTGTGGTTTTCATTGGCGTCTCTCTCGTCTGTCTTCCTGGTGTTCCTAACCCCTTTCCTTCACCACCCAACCTTTGCCTCTAACACTTAGCCTAGCAGGCAGGCAGCAGGACCCAAACTGCTGCTCAGTCGCAGGAGTGCTCCACTGACAACGGATTGAGGACACTCTTTCATAGAGAAAAGATTTACACAAAGAAAGGAAACTTTCCTATCCTGTTATTTTTTAATTGCACTTACTGGGGGGTGACACAGGTGAGTGAAATTTGCAGGTTTGCAGCGTGGGAGTCTACACTTCATCCTTTGCATATTGTATTGTGTGTTCACCACCCCATTCAAGTCTGCTTCTGGCAGCACCCGCTGTCCCCCTCCACGCCCTTCTATTGCACCGCCCCACCCCTTTTCCCTTGGTCTTCTCCATACTGTTATCTGGGAAGGTCTTTTCTTACTCCCTTCCGGTTTCCCACCTAGCCTGCACCCCATACCCCCTCTGACAGCTGGCTGCCAGCTCTTTAGGAGCCTATCCCCATTTTCCTTGTTACTTCAGTTTGTTCATTAGATGCTCCTTATGACAGAGATCCTATGGTATTTATTTGTCGTCCTCTGACTGGCTTATTTCACGGAGCCTAAGGTTTTTCAGGTCCATCCACACTGTCACAAAGGGACAGATTTCCATGTACTATTTATTCCATTGTGTGCACATACCACAGTTCTTTTATCCACTCATCTACTCATGGGCACTTGGGCAGCCTGTACAAGTGTTCCATTGTCAATAAGCATGACCTGAGAATGGGGATATAGCCCAGACTGTGGAGGGTGGCAGACGGGTCAAAAAGGCGGGCAGTGTCGTGTGGGGGGGTGGAGAATTCTTGGAAGAAAAGACTTCGTTTTCTTTTGTGACATCTCCTCATCCACTTAATGTTTCTACAGTTAATTGTGGGCCTGAAAGAAGAGGCTGTGGCTTACCTTCCATGTCGGTCCAAGCAAAAACCCTGAAGACACAGGTACCTCAGTATGAACCAGATACCTAATGATCTTCCTATTCTTCATCCAGTGTTTCCCCCACCTTGGGCGTGCTAAAGGACGCCTGCTAATCCCACCACACCCTTGTTCTTGCTTTCCCATCCTGAAGCAGGAAAGAAGTGTTTCAGTCAAATATTTATTACTACTAGCCTCTCTCAAAATACCCCGTCTCCCAACCTTGCCCTTCCCCCAAACACTGCTTCCCACCAGGCCTCCACACACCCTCATAGGCAGATGTGAGAAGGGAAAGGATTCCTCCCAGAAAGCAATCAAAGAAGAGCCCATTCAACAGCCAGGTGTTTTATTGAGGTGAGGGGTTATCATTTGCCCCTCCCTCACATAGCATACTTCTTGGTCCAAGCTCGCGCCATGGTATCATATGCCTTCCTGTCCTTTAGGTACATTCTCCCAATGGATGGAACAAAGGCATGGTTGGGGTTGGGGTCACATAGCAAGGAGCTGATGGACAGCAAGAGTTTGGATATGGTCATTATAGGAGACCACTGGGACCTGAGAATATCGACACAGATATATCCCTTTCGGTTGATATTGGGGTGGTAGATCGGGGTGGTGAAGGAAATCGCCGGAGGCCTGAAGGGGTAATTTCGAGGGAATTGTATGTTTAGGCAGAACACCCCTCCCTCATAGGGGCTGTCCGGGGGTCCCATGATGGTCCCCTTCCATTGGAACATGTTGTCATCCACTGGCCCTGCAGAGCACATGGGCGGGGGATCGATCGTGATGTTCGCCAGTTCCTTGTGCAGTCGCCTCAGCGCCGTGGATGTGTCCCAGACAGCGGGGATGGACTGGATATCCTGACAGGGACCAAGGGGGAACCACGGGTGAGGGGGACCATGGGTTAGGGCGGGCGTGGCTTCTGGGGAAGATGGTTGGAGGGTCAGCCACCCCCCAAGTCGGCGGGTAAGAAGTTGGAACCTGGCTGTGGCGTGTATGGTGGGGGCGGGGGGCAGGGAGAGTTGGGGACTCACTTGGAACAGCAGGACCTGAGAGGCTACTGCTCACCTGTGCGCCGCTGTTCCCTGGCTCCTCAATCCTAGGCTCCTGCACCTCCTCCTCCTGCACCTCTTGCTCCTCCACCCCTGGCTCTTCCATCTCCTTGTCCTCCACTGCTGTCTGCTGCTCAGAGCCTATAGCCCAAGGCTGCGCTGCCTGCGGGGATACTCCGCCTTCCTGCCACAGGACCAGCCGCTCCTGAAGGCCTGCCCCAACAGTTCCTGCTGGCCGGCCCCAAGGGACCCTGTGTTCCCATGGCAGGAGGGAATATGCACTGTGACGTCACAAGGGACAGCTGACCAATCAGCAACTCAGTGGGCGCGTGGCCAGGGGAGACAGATGGCCTCCATCACAGGGAGTATTAGTATAGCAACAATTTTATAGGAATAATAGTGTAGCAACATATTAGAGTTTTGTATGCAATAAAGAAATAAACAGAGAAACAAACAAGTAAATAGTGAACTTGTATGAAACAAATGGTTCTAATCCTCTGTAAAGACAAAGGAAGCATATCAAGAAAGGGAGCCCCTGGGATATTTTACCACAAAGGGAGGATTACACAGGAAAATGCACTACAGTCTTGGCTGTCTTTTCGCTCCTGGTCACCCTGCTGATCGCTGTTCTCCTGGGCACACCGCGTTTCCAAGTTGAAGTGCAGGACTTAACGCCAGCTCCTAGGAGATACTTCAGGAGTTTGTGGTCAGAATCAAGAGCTTGTTTCTCACACATGACAAATGCATAGGGGTGAGATTTCACGAGAAAACAACAAGTGTCAGAGTGTCCTGAAGGGCAACGTATTTTGGCCACTCTCCTCAAGATTCTCAGCATATTTACTCCCCATCTGTGCTGCTGACTGCAGTGTGAAATGCCAGGGGCAGGGAAGAGTAGCTTAGCTCCACCAGTAGATGTTCAAAATGACCAGAAGCTTCTATGCACACCATTAATCTCCTTAGATACCCCCTGTGGAGCCATGGCTGCTCTTCTGCAACACTGCGAGTTTCATTGAACTGTTTGGGACATCTCTTTCAACCCAATGTCATTGGCTGAATTTCTTGGAACCTATATAACGTGTGGAGAAATGGTGGAGGGCTCAAGGATTTTTACTCTTGGTCCCAGCACTCGCGGGAGAGTGAGATTTGGATGCATTTAATTCCTGTATTGATCACCACTAATTTACTGATCAAGGTTGTGTGTTCTATGTTAGGTGTAAACATAAATACGATATGATCTCTGAGTCAAAGGCATTCGTGGTCGGATACAGGAAGAGGGAAATACATTGACATGTATTTACATCATTAACATCGCACGCTATATATACAGCAATAAAAACATATTTGTGGATCCCGGGCTACTGGAAAGACAAGGATGAAAGGTGACTCTTCAGAGGGACTTCTATCTGAGCTGAGTCAGGCATGAGCACTGTCAGTTCATGGGGGGCGGAGGGTAAGCAGGCTTTCAGATGGGAAAAGGGCGGGTAGGAATAATGGCAGATCATAACGGAGCCAGGGGAATAAGCAGATGTGAAAGGCCTGATGCGACAGAAAGCATGACCATTTCCAGGAAGGAAATGCATTTTGCAAAGGGTTAGGTGTTCAATTCCTAGTCAAGGCACATGGCTGGGTTGTGGGCTGTGTCCTCACTAGGGGGCGCCTGAGAGGCCACCATGCCTTGGTGTTTCTCTCCCTCACTTCCTCTCTCTAAAGACGAGTAACTGAAATCCTTCAAAACAAATAGTGAGATAAATATCTTTTCATGTAATAATATTGAATTTAGTAGCGATAAAAGTGAATATAACCAATTATGCAACACCATAATCCCAGAGTTAACATTATGTGTTGTAAATTTTATTCAGAGAAAATGCTCCCTCTCCACTTTACCCCTTACCGCTGCGAGAACGTATTTCGCTTCTCTCTCAACAACAACAACGGAGGAGGAGGAAAAGAGAGAGATCTCTCTCAACAACAACAACGGAGGAGGAGGAAAAGAGAGAGATCTCTCTCAACAACAACAACGGAGGAGGAGGAAAAGAGAGAGATCTCTCTCAACAACAACAACGGAGGAGGAGGAAAAGAGAGAGATTCAGAGGAAACACCTCATTCAATCCAAAGTTCTACCTTCCACCAAAATTCAAGCCAAGACAAGATGAGGAGACTCGACAAAAATCATACTTAAACTGAAGACTCAGAAGTGAGAGATATGTGTTTGCTTTAATCCATGAGATTTATGCTTTGCTTCTTCTTGAGACGAAACCTAACTAAAGTGTTTTGTTTACAAACATGCTGCATGGCTCCATTTTCAATCCCTTTTGTGGAGTAATAAGCAAACTGATGCAGACAATTAATGCTTCAGTAGGTGGCATAGTTTTCCTTTTTGGCCGACAATAAGGGGAAGCAACTACAAAGCTGCTGTTGACACTTCTCACGTGGCTTAACTGTACTGGTTGTGGTCCCTTGGCTTCCCTACAGGTCTCAAGATGGCTGTTGTAACCCACATACAGCATCAGCATTCCATGCTGTCGAATGGGAGTCAAGAAAGTGGTGGCACCTTGGCTTTCCTTTTTAACGGATAAAGAAACAGTTTTTCCAAAGGTGACCTGGCAGACTGCGTTCTGTACCCTGAGTTGCAGACCGGGATCACATGGCCCCTCACATCTATAATGCAGACCATGAAAGTGAGAAACACTTGGCCCTGATTGGGATAGATAAAATGCAACTCGGTGCTGAAGACTTTTAAAGTGCTTTCCCCACGAAAAACATGCCTTCTGACAGCAATAAAGAAGGGAAGTGGTGATGGTGAATATTGAAGGGGCAAGTAACAATGATTTCCCTTGTTAGAATTAGTTCTTATATCCTTTAATTCTTCCTCTCCCAATCTACTGTCAAGCCAGAGTAGGGAAATATGTGTGCATAACACAATATATGTAAAACATATGTTTCACCGACTTAAAAAATGTCCTTGATGAAGAATACGACCTTAACAGATGTTATGCCGTTAATTGAAACTGGGTAAGCACTGAAATTATTGAAGGAAAGAAAGCATGATGTCAAGGTGAAGTCATGTGCATTCCAAGTTCATATTTAGAAGGCAGTCATGCTAAGGCACGGCGAAAGAGAATACAACTTGGTTGGTGTGGCAGGTTTAGTGATGCAGAATGTAGCACGAGATCGCATTAAAATGCAGCACAGGTACAGAGCCTGAGAGAGTTTAGGAGCCTTGCGATGTGTGGCGCACATTCTACTGCGAGATCCGTGGCTGAATATGACAAGGAAACCTTCAGATGTCCCAGGAAGGTTAAGACACCAGTGAACAAACCGTGTCAGGGGAAAGTATTTAGTGTCTGTGAGGTAAGAGTCTGTCTGTGTCGCTTTCACACTTGGAAAAATGATGTGAACCATGGCCTTCGCATGCTGCGTTAAATCCAGAATAGTATCACGCATCTAGCTTCTGCATACTAGCATAACTTTTTCCTTTGCGTGACAGTATTTTGCTCTGTAAGGGTAAGCGCGTCACCTTGTCTCCACCCTGCAGTCCTTTCTTGGTTTAGTTCAAATGCCCTTCCATAAAACTAGTCTGTAGATATTTTTCTTCCTTTCTGGAACTGCTGGTTTCCTCTGTACTTGGGATGTAATGAAGGATGTTTACAACTATCTTCTGACTTTTAACAACTCCCCCCTTCTTGTATTTTTTTAGACACACTCACGTCATTACTTAAAATGGAAGACATAGCTTCGACTACCTTTGGTGGTTCTTTCCTGCTAGATGAATTGGACATATTTAAAATTCCGTCAGTTTGGCCTTAATTACTTCTGCTTCATGAAATTGTAAAAGGGCATGCGGTTACCTCTAAAAACCGGAGAAAATGAAGAGTACTCTAAGCAGAGAAGACCCAATTCAAAGTGCATTTTGCAACAATAACAGTCCCAAGCATGTTCTCTGTAATGACAATAGATGCATTGATTATCGGAAACTTGAAAATATGGACTTTGGTAAATATCAGAAAGGATAAAAACTGTCTCTCATACCACAAAGTGAGTAAAAAAATAATGACAAGTGGTAAAGCTGCTCTCCGCTCTAAGGTCAAGGTGTAACATATCCATAAGGAATCATGAAACATAGGTGTCAACCCCATAGAACCAACTTCTAGGATTAATAAATCATTGGACGAAATAAATTGTACACTCTAGGGAAGAAAAAATTAATTCACTCCTTCCATTAACGATGAGAAGCAAATATATGTAGACACAGTAGGCATCCTGTATGGTGAAGTAGTCTTGACATTAACCTACATTTTTCATGGGACCCTTTGAAACCAAATGAAGTAGGGTATTTTTCCAGGTGTAGGTGGTTTTGTGTAGAGAAACTTCACGTACTTAATGGAAATGGGAGAATCAGGGACTCCAAAAGTAAAGTGTGAAATATTTTTGATGAATTAAACAACAGCCCATAAATATTAAAGACCAATATTTTTAAAATCATTACTCTAGATTTTTTCCATTCATTAAGAAAGACCGTCATTAACCCTGCTCACAGTTTTCACATCTTTCCATAAACATTGGTGGAAAATGGCATTGTTCTTCCTTTTGACATCTCCTGATCCTATCGTATGCGTTACTACAGGGAAAAAAGAATTCAGAGAAGGCCAGAGAAATATCCCTAGATAGCAGTTCATGCTCCAGAAAAAATGAACAGTAGAGCGCTTTTTTTCAGGGAAGAAATACAGCGTATGCACAATACTCATTCATGACAGAGACGAAAAATATATGTCAAAAAACATGCAAAGTTATCACGTCAAGACAGTCACATGAAAAAGACAAAATTTATATAGGACCGTTGTATTTCTTCTACAATTTATAAGTATTGGTGCCAGCTCCTTATAATGTGATATATAACACATACTGGGTTGGTACTCTCTGGGAAGCCCTAGTCAAAGATCATTTGAATATTCTTCATGTATATAAATACATAAGACCTAATGACTTGCTTCCTAGAGTGCTTCAAACGTGGGAGGTCGTTGAAGGGTAAGCACTTCCTTGTTACGTCAACTTGTAGATACATGGAGAGACTCTTGAATATTCATAGAAGGAATGTGTAAAGGGCCAAAGCCTAGGAAATATACATTTCAACTTTATAATCTACAGAAGCATAACATTTCACTTTCCAAGCCTTGAGAAAACGCCTACTATACTAGCAATGCTTCTTACAATCCAGGGTCCTGTTTCAGTAAGTGAAACACTTTCCAAACCACAGTAATAGGCTGGGGGTACTAAGGAGAAGTTCGAGAAGTCTGTCTTATACTACGAGGTTTAATTCAGAGAAAAGATCTTAGGATGAACAAAATGGTAAGTGTGGTCTAAAGCATAAACCTGATTCAGAACCAATGAATTCATCAGGTAAGAATCAGCAATTAATTTTCATTGAAATGCAAACCCCAAACCAAAGGAATACACAAGCATACATGAGCGTACATACTCACACATCTTAAATAGTTTGCAAAGGAAGCCAAACTGCAAGGACTCTATGGACATACAAAGCAGTTAGATGTAACTGAGACAATCGTGCTCATAGTAACAGAGCACACACCAATCAATTAACTTCCAAGAGCTGTTATCTGTGAAAGTAGGTTGTTAGACGACATAGTTCCCAAGGCTCCTCATAGGGATGATGTGGTGGGAGTCTTTTAGAGACAACCATGCAATGCTATGGATGGAAATGTTCACCATCATGCTAAGTGAAATGTGCCAGGCTGTGACGGAGAGATACCAAATGATCTCACCTTTAAGTACAACATCATCAACTGAGGAAAAAAGGAAACAAAATATGAACAGGGACATGCACATTAACAAGTTAAATGTTAGGCTTCAGGTACAGATAAGAACAGAGGATTTTTTCAAATATTCATATAGGAAAACATTATTCAATGCAAAGACTTTTCATTTCTCTTTGACCATACTACCTCCCACAAAACCACCTCTAACTCCGGTGAGTCCCCACTGCCTCCCTCCAGACCCATCCCCATGTTCGATCCTCCATCTTCCCATCACTTTTGGCTCTGTCCACATCTCCGTATACATGTTCCTGATACCCCTGCCCCCTTCCCCACCCTCATTATCTCCCCGCAACTCCCTCTTGCTTCTGGCTGTTGGGTTTTATTTCAGGGTCTCTCTGAAAAAAAAAAAATTCACTTACAATTTTCTGCATGTCTCCCCATCCCTCAACCCTACCCCAGTGTCTCTCATACAAAATTCTTTAATCAAGGACAGATGGGTCACGTAGAGACCATCGCTGACATGTTCCTACTACTTTGGAACTGCAGTTTTAGCAGTAGAATGGCAAGGGAAGAGATGAAGGATAAAGACACTTTGGGGAAGATGGATCAAAATCTTGTAATACGTGTAAAGATGGCAGTGGGAGAAAAGGCAGATGGACTTCGAATTTATGATCCTTGAACTTGGGACAATAATAATTGCTCTGATTCATTTGCGTGACACGGGATTGCCACTAGTTTTTTAAATAGAAGACGACTCTGCTTCTTATTGTCCAATGACTTTAAGAACCATCCAATGAACACGTTATAGTATGCAATAGAAGACCGCAGGAGGCGTTAAACATCGGAGCTACACTGGGCTGCACATTTTCTGAGGCCTGAGACCCTGCCTAATTTACCTTTGTCGTCTTTCTCCAAGGCATTTTAGCAGCAATCTCCACCGCATAATACAATCCCAATAATCCTAGTCTGCATGGATGAGTAATAGAAAACCCCTTGCACGAATAAAGGAACAATAACGATAAATACTCGAAAGAAAGTATAGAGAAAAGTGAATTTGTTGAGGCGGTCCTCAGCTCCCCCGATCCTGCTTTTGATTCCTTCTACTGTGTTCTTCGTTTATAAAATTAAACCACAATGAGGTTCCATCTCACAACAGCCGGAGTGGCCAACATAAACAAAGCAAGACACGGATGTCGGAGAGGATGAGGAGAAAAGGGACAACCAGGACATTGTTGGTGCGAATGCAGACTGGTGCGGCCACTGTGGAGAACTGTATGGAATTTCCTCTGCAAACTAAAAATGGAA
Organism: Desmodus rotundus; assembly: GCF_022682495.2. NCBI lineage: Eukaryota > Metazoa > Chordata > Mammalia > Chiroptera > Phyllostomidae > Desmodus > Desmodus rotundus. Next base: position 714,748 of record NC_092332.1, on the reverse strand, counting down.
AAGCCGTTTGACCCAGAAATTCCACTGCTGGGATTGTACCCTTAGAACACTGAAACACCAATGCCAGAGAACCTGTGCACCCCAATGTCCATAGCACCACGATTTACAATAGCCCAGTGCTGGAGGCTACCTAGGTGCCCATTAGCTAATGAGTGGATCCAAAAACTATGGTACATTTACACAATGGAAATCTGCACCGAAGAGAGAAAGAAGGAGCTGATACACTTTGCAATGGTATGGATGGAACTGGACAGCATTAGGTTAAGTGAAATGCGCCAGGCTGTGAGGGAGAAATACCAAATGATCTCACCTTTAAGGACAACATAATCAACTGAGGAAAAAAGGAAACAAAATAGAAACAGACACATAGGACTTTAAGAACAATGGTACAATAGTCAGAGGGGAAGAGGGAGGGGATAGAGGGGAGAGTGGTCTACAGGATCTACTACTCTAAAATGCACAAGGAGAAAATCAAAGGGGAGTTTTGAGGTGTCTGGGGGAGGTGGGACTGGCTAGGGTGAGGTGCAGGGATGGGGAGGAAATGCAGTCAATTATAACTGAATAAACATAAAATTAAATCAATATCTATTAAAAATTAAACCTAGTAGAAGGGTTTTATGAAAATCGTGTTTTATGGCTAAAAAATAAAAATTAAGTTTTGAAGTTAAAACAAAAGAAAAACCTGACTTTGATGAGAGCCTAGAGTTAGGAATAGAAAGAGTGGAAACCAGTGAGGAAGACAGAACACAGTCATAGAAGAAAAATAACCAGGGGTATTGTGTCATCGCTGCCTTTGTTTTCCTGTATCAATAATGTCATTCCCATTCCTCTTCCTATACCACCCTTACCTCCTCCGGTCTATTTTGCTCCTATCATTAATGTTTCTTATTCCCTGTACCTTTTCCCCCGTTGTCGGTCCACCCCCTCCCGCTAATAACCCTCCATATTACCTCCATTTCTGCCATTCAGTTCCTGTTGGAATTGTCTGCGTAGTGTGTTTTTATTTTTGCTTTTAAGGTTAGGTTGTTGATAGATGTGACTTTGCTGCCATTTTATTCGCATTTTTTTTTTTTTACCTTCTTTTTCCTTAGGCAACTTTCTGTATCTTTTCATATAATAAGGGCTTGGAGATGATGAACTCCTTTAAATTGAACTTGTCTGGGCAGCACTTTATCTGCCCGAGCGTTCGAAAAGACAGCTTTGCTGGATAGAACAATCTTGGATGGAGTTCCTTGCATTTCATCACTTGGGATACTTCTTCCCAGCCTTTTCTTGCCTCCAATGTTTCTGTTGAGAAATCAGCTGACAATCTTTTCGGAATTCCTTTGTAGGTAACTGTCTCCTTATCTCTTGCAGCTTCTCAGATTCTCTCCTTATCTTTCATCTCGGGCAATGTAATTGTGCTGTGCCTTGGTTGTTCCTCTTTGGGTCCAACTGCCTTGGGACTCTCTGGGCTTCCTGGACTTCCTGGAAGGCTGTTTCTTGTGCCAGATAGGGGAAGTTGTCCTTCATTCACTTTTCAAAGAATGTCTCCATTTCTTGTTCTTCCTCTTGTCCTCCTGCCACCACTATGATTTGGATGTTGGACCACTTAGAATTACCCTGGAGGTTCCTAAGACTCTCCTCAATGATTTGAATCGTTGTTTCTTCATTCTGTTCTGGTTGAATGTGTTTTTCTTCCTTCTGCTCCAAACTGTTCGTCTCAGTCCCGCTTTCCTTCCCGTCCTTGTTGGTTCCCTGAATATGTTCCTCTATTTCACTTTTCCTAGGCTGCACTTGTTCCTCTATGTTGTGACCATACTCAGCCAATTGCTGAGCATCACAACGACCAGCATTTGGAACTGTGCCTCTGGTAGGTTGGCTAACCCTTCATCACTTAGCTGCATTTTTGTCGGAGCTTTGATCTCTTCTTTCATTTGGGCCATGTGTTTTTGGTTGTTTGTTTCAGAGTGCCTCTTATGTGGTAATGGGCAGAGCCTTAGGGTTTCATTAGGGCAGCCCACCTGGCCGTGCTGTGAGCCGTATTTTGGGGAGGAGTGTGACAGGGAACGATGCTGCTTGCCTAGCTCTCTGCTGGCTTTCAGTCACTTCCCCTACTACCCACAATCAAAACAGTCCCATGTGAAGCTGATTCTCAGGGGAGTGGTTTTGTATACGTTCTCGGACTCTGTGTGTCTCTCCAAGGAACTCTCCTGTGAGGCTGAGAGTGTTCTGTGCTGCTGCAATCCCCTCAGGTGTTTCCCAGCAGAGGTTTGAGGTTTTATTTAGCTGCGCTGGAGCCCTGGCTTGCGTCATCCATTTCGCTCCACCGTTGTTCATCTCCATTGATCTGCTAGCAAATATGCTACCCCTGGAGCTGCTGCCTTGCCTGGTCCACCAGCCACCTGTCTGCCAGGGCCGCCTCTCCCGTCCCAGTTCTCCAGCCACCTTCCTGCTGCGAGTCCTCTCCACCCCTACTTGCCGCTTCTACCCCTCCTACTGGTCTGTGTGAATGGTTAGTCTGTAACTCCTTGGTTGTTGGACTCTCATCCAGTTCCATTTTCTGCCAGTTTCTGGCTGGTTTTTGTTTTTAAATTCATTGCTCTCCTTGTTTTGGCTGTGTGAGGAGGGAAAGGGCATCTACGTATGCCTGTGTCTTCGCCAGAGGTGACTCTAGTGTCTTTCCAATGGTACTGCAATTTGTTGAGGGAGGAAATATTTATTACTATTTCCATAAAGCCTAGAATTATTGGGTGGATAGTTACTGTTTCCAAATAACATTTTCTCACTGAGACTTCAAAACCATTTCTTGGACGAAGTATAATTTATTTTATTTTGCCAATCAGAAACTTGAGGCTCAAAGAGATACAAAATTATTCAAAGCTGCATCACGAGACTGTGATGAAGGCAGTCCCGGGTGCCTCCAAAGCCCTACTTTTCTTCACCATAGCGTAGAGGTAAGGGATATTTAGCCCTCCCAGGTGTGGCTACATCGGTTTTGTGTCACCCTACACAGTCAGAAGGTGCTGGTTTGATTGCCATAGGGCACGTGCCCTGGATGCAGGTTCGGTCCCCACGTGGGCTGTGAATGAGAGGCAATGATTGATGCTTCACTCTCAGATTGATGTTTCTGTCTCTAACAAACCCCAAACGGTTAAAAAAATGTGATGTGTAATATTGTTAATATGACTGGAGGGAGTAATAAAGGAGAAGTTTATTATTCTATTGAATCTTCCTTAGGATTCTGTGTGTTAAGTCACCCTAGCTAAGTGGTTTCGTAATATGGAAGACAGGAGCCTTCATTCGGTTCCCTGTACTATCCCATTTTAAGACATTCCCTGCCTAGTCTCCTGTCTGCTCTAAGACGGAAGTGACAATGAGAGTAGCCTCCAGAGACTGTTTCCAAGAAGGAAAACAATGGTTGAAGACAAGAATGGTCATACCAGGTGCAAGCACAGTGATGAGAAGAGCAGAATTGGAGGCTTACTTCCTAATCCTGAAAAGATGTCAAGAATGTAAAGGGTAGCCTGTCCTTTTCTGACAAAATCAAGAACAGAGATGACATTCAATTATCATACCCAAAACAAGGGCTCAGGCGTTTAACAAGTGTTTTATTTTTACAAAATCCTTCGATTGAGGCCTTATCTCCATGTTCCCACATGAAATATGCCTATTGAAGAGGTACTGTGATGCTGTGTACATCAAGTGAACAACAGGTTCGTCTTCATAGCTGCTCAGGACGAAAGACCCAGTCATTCACTTGCTGCTGTCGTACTACCCAGACTGTTTCTTGTCAAGCACTTGTCTGTGGAAAGGGAAAATGTACATTTTCTAGCCATGACGTTTCCTCGGAGTAAATCTAACATGGAATGACTCAGCACAGCTCGGGATGACACACGTAACATTTACCACTGCCATACTGGAATCAATATTGCGACGATAATGTCTTGGATATCCACGCAATTGGTGAAATATAGAATCAGACCTAATGGGTATTTGCCTTTCGCTGAATCCCAGGACGGAACAAAATGTCACGTCTGTCTCTTTTGTCACGTGTGAGAAAGGAAAACTGCATACAAATATATTTCTTTTCCTATCCCCAGATATTTCTCCTCATGGTAAGTTTATATTTCACCGAATGTCTTTCAGTTTGAAAGTTAAAAGAAAGTCAGTTCTCAGTTTGCAAGTGATATTCAAGCATTCTCTATTATTTCATATATAATAACGAATGGAAACATTAAATATGGCTGCAGAGGAACAAACTTTTTTCCATTGTTGTTTCCTCATTTCCTCCTGTTCCCTCCCTTGAAAAACACACATTTCCATTCGATGAGAAATATTTCCAGTCAGGAGGTGAGTGTAAAAAATGTTTTTCTCCATGTTTTCTATGCACATGATACATACAATTCTTTTTCAAAATAATGTTAATTTCTTTCTGAAAGAATGCATGTGTAGACGTATAGAAAGAATTATGTACGTGTGTATATATCATTCCCTCAGTTCTCTCATAGAAAGCATGTGCTTAGATTCCAAAGGGGGTTACCTGGTAGATACGATTTGAATTATACTCTCAGTCAATGGATAAGACTCCAAGGACCTGATCTATCCTTTCTTTTGCAATATTATTACAATTCATGAAACCATCAAGTACACTGAAATTTTGATAAATGGAGTGTTAACGCTGTTTCTCCCCTTGGAGTCACAGCATAGTTCCCAGCAGTCATAGTTGCTTCTCACAATTGCCTCTCTCATCGCCAAGGATGATGTGTATTTACATCGGAATCTCATTCACTCAGAGCAGAAGTGCTACACTTTCTGCCAAGGTACTTTGATTCCATTACCTGGCCGCCACAAGGAACTCAGTGAACTGACCCATTTTGCCAGTGACTGTGGCCCAGTTACCTGAATAAGCCAAATTCTCAGTGGAGATCCAGGAACTGTGCGGACAATGTCCCGGAAATACCTTCTCGGAATATATCAGAGCATGGCACAGGAACCGGAGCCAGGACACAATGTGTTCTTCCTGTGGGTAGAGTTCTGTGGTGGGTTTAGTGAGGAGGGAAGGGAACACTGCCAATTATTGGCCAAGTTGTTTTGAAGGGACTAGTTTTTAATGTACATTTTGGGGGTTGTTTCTGCTAATACAGTTGTTCACACCTCTTCCCCCTTTGCTCTCCTGCACCCAGCTCCCGCTCCTCTTCCCTCTGGCCACCCCCCCATTGTGATCCGTGTCCAAGGATCCTGAACAGCTGTCCTTCCAGTAATCCCTTCACCTTCTTCTTCCATTCACCCAGCCGCTTCCCTTGCGACAACCCTCGTTCTGTTTCGTGTATCATCCCTGTTTCTACATTTTTGTTAGGTTATAGAACTCATTGGATTCCACACGTGCCTATTTTGCAGTCTTTAGTGTCCATTTCAAATGGTAGATATCCTTTCAAAATGCATGGATTACTTAAGATCATTTGGAAAATATAATTAGACACATTACCCTTCAACATATAATTCATGTAGTCAGACTCTTTGACTCTTCATTGAGCCTTTAATTCCACTCAGGAGATTGGTTACCCTTTGCTGTCAGCATTAATCCTATAAAATTCGCAAAAAAAAAAAAAATAAAATAAAAAACAAAAGAAAAAGCGGTGCAGGCGAGGGGCGCTAAATAGTATTTCTCTCTCAACACCTGCCTTATTTCACTTAGCATAATGCCCACAACTTTCACCCATGCCATTGCACAGGGTATTAGCTCCTCCTTTCTCTCCGCTGCGTAAAATTCCATTGTCTAAAAGTACCATACTTTTTGGATCCTCTCATTAACTGATGGGCACTTAAGTTACTTCCAGTACTTGGTTATTGTAAATTGTGTTGCTATGAACATTGGGGTGCAGAGGATCTCACGTTGAACTGGAACATAATCAAGAAAAGAAAATGCAAACAAAATATAACCAGAGATATTGAAATTAAGAACATTGTAACTGTAGCCACAGGGCATTGGGACGCCATAGGGGGGACAGTGCTCTATAGGAGCTACTATATAGGACACAAGGATAAATTTAAAGGGGAGGTTAGAGGGGAGTAGTGAGGTGGGACTTGCCCGGGGTGGGGGAGCGAACAGGAGATAATCCAGACAATTGTAACTGAATAAAATAAATTAATTAATTTTTAAAATGAGGGTTTAAATCAGTTGGTTTTTCCACATATACTTTTCTGCACATCCCAGGTCTCTACTCCCAGCTCTCAGACACAAATGCACATGTGAGACTCAGTTCTATTTCTACATCTGCCTTGTCAAAGTAACACGTGTTTTTACCATTTACTTTACCTCCCGTGGATCAGTTGTTGCATCTGTTCATTTGCAATTCGTAAGGAAGTCAAATCCTCCACACACGTGACTCGCTCGTAGTAGAACAGAAACCACCGAACATCACAGATTAGACTATGAGGTCCTGGCAGAAGGCACCTGGAAAGGGAACGCCTGCAAACCAGCTGCACTACCGTGAATCCAGGGATGGAACTGGAAGCTAGTGATCGTCTTAGCCAAAATATGTGCACTGCAAACCACTTGGCTGAAGCTATGAGGCCGAAATTTGTAAGTAAAGTTCACCTCTGACCACCCGGTGGTGTCTGCCTGAAGTGCTGTGCAGGAAGGAAAGGGACACCAAAGGAATGCTCCCCGCTGTGCACCCTTGATAACATGCCTCCCAACCAAGCTCACCATGTTTGCTCAGACGCCTCTGTCCGGACCTTCTCTTTCCAGCAGCTGTAGTGAAGGGAAAATTCTGCCGTCCTGAAAGTGCTTTTTGGGAAAGGAATCGTAAGCTATTTATCAAGAAACAAACCACTCTCAGAACCGTGGGTCTTCCTCCCTTTCCTGCCCTAGAGACTCAGACAGAGAAACTGCTGAATGTCCTCAGGCTAATGGAACTAAGTGTGAAGAGTAGACCGCTTAAGGCATGTCCACATAGCCGAGTACCTGCTGCGTCCGATTGTTGCGGATTCACCCAGAACTAAGGCCCTGGCCTGTGTGCTTGGCGCTTCCTCAACTGCTTGTAAATCACTCTTTCGCATTCCTCAAAATCTAGTACCATGTTACCCAGCCTTTTCTTCTTGTCCAAAATGTCCCAGCAACCCGGTGTTGTCTCACTGTCTTTGGAATTCCCGTGGATGTGTCATGCTAGTGTGAATTACCCATGAACGTCTATTGAACTTGCATTTTCTCCTATCAGCCCACCTCTATCAATTTGGTTATTAGCCCAGCCTGAAGAACTTAAAAGGAGGAAGGAAAAGCATTAAACATTTTCAGCCCCCACAGTAGTTTATCCCAATCTATCTTTGCATATATTTAATGCATGGAAAGAGATTTACTTATATGTCCATGGATTCTTATTAAATTGTAAACAGCATATATTAATAATACCTACGTTTAATGAGTGTAGTGTCCTGGGTTTTTCGGTTTTTGTTTTTGTTTTTGTTTTTTTCTATTTCTGCAAATCTCTTTATTTGCCAGCTTAAGGAAGACAGAGGCATTCGTATGTCTGCTCCTTTCTACAAACTACTGGAAGATATTGTTTTGGTAGAAGGAAATGATGAAAAGATGGCCTCACTCAGACATAGAGTGCAAAAAGGGACCACACAGACTGCCTGTAGGGTCCCAAGGTCCTGAAAAGGCTGTTAGATGCCTCTTTCTCATGACACCAATGAGCAATCCTGCAAGGAATCAGCACCCTAATGTTATGAAAGCAGAATTTGGAAAATCTCTCCTGTCAGTCAGGTCATCAGGATCTGCCCCTTTCACATAGCTCTAAATCCTCTCTCACGTGGATGCTCAAAGTCCCTGCACACCTGGTATTTGAGTTTAGCCACTCTTGCCTTTTGAATTCTGACCCTCTCACTCCTTGGCGCTGATTACTTAATTGTTCTTACTCATTTATAATGTTGACCTGTAGCATGGCGCATCTTTGTGGATTCTCAGGGTATAAATACACCAATGGAATTGATGGACCAACAGGCAGTTCCATTACCTGAAGAAATGCAAACATGTTTTCCACCGTGACTTCCCCATTCTGCATTCCCACCCACAGGGCAAAATGGTTGCCTTTGTTTTCAAACCCTGCCAGCATTTGTGGCGATTAGATATATCCAATGATGGCCATTTTCACCTTGTGAGGTTATATCTCATTGTGGTTTTCATTGGCGTCTCTCTCGTCTGTCTTCCTGGTGTTCCTAACCCCTTTCCTTCACCACCCAACCTTTGCCTCTAACACTTAGCCTAGCAGGCAGGCAGCAGGACCCAAACTGCTGCTCAGTCGCAGGAGTGCTCCACTGACAACGGATTGAGGACACTCTTTCATAGAGAAAAGATTTACACAAAGAAAGGAAACTTTCCTATCCTGTTATTTTTTAATTGCACTTACTGGGGGGTGACACAGGTGAGTGAAATTTGCAGGTTTGCAGCGTGGGAGTCTACACTTCATCCTTTGCATATTGTATTGTGTGTTCACCACCCCATTCAAGTCTGCTTCTGGCAGCACCCGCTGTCCCCCTCCACGCCCTTCTATTGCACCGCCCCACCCCTTTTCCCTTGGTCTTCTCCATACTGTTATCTGGGAAGGTCTTTTCTTACTCCCTTCCGGTTTCCCACCTAGCCTGCACCCCATACCCCCTCTGACAGCTGGCTGCCAGCTCTTTAGGAGCCTATCCCCATTTTCCTTGTTACTTCAGTTTGTTCATTAGATGCTCCTTATGACAGAGATCCTATGGTATTTATTTGTCGTCCTCTGACTGGCTTATTTCACGGAGCCTAAGGTTTTTCAGGTCCATCCACACTGTCACAAAGGGACAGATTTCCATGTACTATTTATTCCATTGTGTGCACATACCACAGTTCTTTTATCCACTCATCTACTCATGGGCACTTGGGCAGCCTGTACAAGTGTTCCATTGTCAATAAGCATGACCTGAGAATGGGGATATAGCCCAGACTGTGGAGGGTGGCAGACGGGTCAAAAAGGCGGGCAGTGTCGTGTGGGGGGGTGGAGAATTCTTGGAAGAAAAGACTTCGTTTTCTTTTGTGACATCTCCTCATCCACTTAATGTTTCTACAGTTAATTGTGGGCCTGAAAGAAGAGGCTGTGGCTTACCTTCCATGTCGGTCCAAGCAAAAACCCTGAAGACACAGGTACCTCAGTATGAACCAGATACCTAATGATCTTCCTATTCTTCATCCAGTGTTTCCCCCACCTTGGGCGTGCTAAAGGACGCCTGCTAATCCCACCACACCCTTGTTCTTGCTTTCCCATCCTGAAGCAGGAAAGAAGTGTTTCAGTCAAATATTTATTACTACTAGCCTCTCTCAAAATACCCCGTCTCCCAACCTTGCCCTTCCCCCAAACACTGCTTCCCACCAGGCCTCCACACACCCTCATAGGCAGATGTGAGAAGGGAAAGGATTCCTCCCAGAAAGCAATCAAAGAAGAGCCCATTCAACAGCCAGGTGTTTTATTGAGGTGAGGGGTTATCATTTGCCCCTCCCTCACATAGCATACTTCTTGGTCCAAGCTCGCGCCATGGTATCATATGCCTTCCTGTCCTTTAGGTACATTCTCCCAATGGATGGAACAAAGGCATGGTTGGGGTTGGGGTCACATAGCAAGGAGCTGATGGACAGCAAGAGTTTGGATATGGTCATTATAGGAGACCACTGGGACCTGAGAATATCGACACAGATATATCCCTTTCGGTTGATATTGGGGTGGTAGATCGGGGTGGTGAAGGAAATCGCCGGAGGCCTGAAGGGGTAATTTCGAGGGAATTGTATGTTTAGGCAGAACACCCCTCCCTCATAGGGGCTGTCCGGGGGTCCCATGATGGTCCCCTTCCATTGGAACATGTTGTCATCCACTGGCCCTGCAGAGCACATGGGCGGGGGATCGATCGTGATGTTCGCCAGTTCCTTGTGCAGTCGCCTCAGCGCCGTGGATGTGTCCCAGACAGCGGGGATGGACTGGATATCCTGACAGGGACCAAGGGGGAACCACGGGTGAGGGGGACCATGGGTTAGGGCGGGCGTGGCTTCTGGGGAAGATGGTTGGAGGGTCAGCCACCCCCCAAGTCGGCGGGTAAGAAGTTGGAACCTGGCTGTGGCGTGTATGGTGGGGGCGGGGGGCAGGGAGAGTTGGGGACTCACTTGGAACAGCAGGACCTGAGAGGCTACTGCTCACCTGTGCGCCGCTGTTCCCTGGCTCCTCAATCCTAGGCTCCTGCACCTCCTCCTCCTGCACCTCTTGCTCCTCCACCCCTGGCTCTTCCATCTCCTTGTCCTCCACTGCTGTCTGCTGCTCAGAGCCTATAGCCCAAGGCTGCGCTGCCTGCGGGGATACTCCGCCTTCCTGCCACAGGACCAGCCGCTCCTGAAGGCCTGCCCCAACAGTTCCTGCTGGCCGGCCCCAAGGGACCCTGTGTTCCCATGGCAGGAGGGAATATGCACTGTGACGTCACAAGGGACAGCTGACCAATCAGCAACTCAGTGGGCGCGTGGCCAGGGGAGACAGATGGCCTCCATCACAGGGAGTATTAGTATAGCAACAATTTTATAGGAATAATAGTGTAGCAACATATTAGAGTTTTGTATGCAATAAAGAAATAAACAGAGAAACAAACAAGTAAATAGTGAACTTGTATGAAACAAATGGTTCTAATCCTCTGTAAAGACAAAGGAAGCATATCAAGAAAGGGAGCCCCTGGGATATTTTACCACAAAGGGAGGATTACACAGGAAAATGCACTACAGTCTTGGCTGTCTTTTCGCTCCTGGTCACCCTGCTGATCGCTGTTCTCCTGGGCACACCGCGTTTCCAAGTTGAAGTGCAGGACTTAACGCCAGCTCCTAGGAGATACTTCAGGAGTTTGTGGTCAGAATCAAGAGCTTGTTTCTCACACATGACAAATGCATAGGGGTGAGATTTCACGAGAAAACAACAAGTGTCAGAGTGTCCTGAAGGGCAACGTATTTTGGCCACTCTCCTCAAGATTCTCAGCATATTTACTCCCCATCTGTGCTGCTGACTGCAGTGTGAAATGCCAGGGGCAGGGAAGAGTAGCTTAGCTCCACCAGTAGATGTTCAAAATGACCAGAAGCTTCTATGCACACCATTAATCTCCTTAGATACCCCCTGTGGAGCCATGGCTGCTCTTCTGCAACACTGCGAGTTTCATTGAACTGTTTGGGACATCTCTTTCAACCCAATGTCATTGGCTGAATTTCTTGGAACCTATATAACGTGTGGAGAAATGGTGGAGGGCTCAAGGATTTTTACTCTTGGTCCCAGCACTCGCGGGAGAGTGAGATTTGGATGCATTTAATTCCTGTATTGATCACCACTAATTTACTGATCAAGGTTGTGTGTTCTATGTTAGGTGTAAACATAAATACGATATGATCTCTGAGTCAAAGGCATTCGTGGTCGGATACAGGAAGAGGGAAATACATTGACATGTATTTACATCATTAACATCGCACGCTATATATACAGCAATAAAAACATATTTGTGGATCCCGGGCTACTGGAAAGACAAGGATGAAAGGTGACTCTTCAGAGGGACTTCTATCTGAGCTGAGTCAGGCATGAGCACTGTCAGTTCATGGGGGGCGGAGGGTAAGCAGGCTTTCAGATGGGAAAAGGGCGGGTAGGAATAATGGCAGATCATAACGGAGCCAGGGGAATAAGCAGATGTGAAAGGCCTGATGCGACAGAAAGCATGACCATTTCCAGGAAGGAAATGCATTTTGCAAAGGGTTAGGTGTTCAATTCCTAGTCAAGGCACATGGCTGGGTTGTGGGCTGTGTCCTCACTAGGGGGCGCCTGAGAGGCCACCATGCCTTGGTGTTTCTCTCCCTCACTTCCTCTCTCTAAAGACGAGTAACTGAAATCCTTCAAAACAAATAGTGAGATAAATATCTTTTCATGTAATAATATTGAATTTAGTAGCGATAAAAGTGAATATAACCAATTATGCAACACCATAATCCCAGAGTTAACATTATGTGTTGTAAATTTTATTCAGAGAAAATGCTCCCTCTCCACTTTACCCCTTACCGCTGCGAGAACGTATTTCGCTGCTATGATGTTGACCTTGGCTATGTGACGTTGTCAATGATTGGCAAGAGGAGGACGTGATGTGTAAACGTCCAAGAAACGCTAATTACGGTCACTCCTCATTAACTTGGGACAGCTGCCTACACAAGAAATGTTCTATTGAATGGATACACATTCATTCTTGCCTTCCCTCAGAGGAAACACCTCATTCAATCCAAAGTTCTACCTTCCACCAAAATTCAAGCCAAGACAAGATGAGGAGACTCGACAAAAATCATACTTAAACTGAAGACTCAGAAGTGAGAGATATGTGTTTGCTTTAATCCATGAGATTTATGCTTTGCTTCTTCTTGAGACGAAACCTAACTAAAGTGTTTTGTTTACAAAACATGCTGCATGGCTCCATTTTCAATCCCTTTTGTGGGAGTAATAAGCAAACTGATGCAGACAATTAATGCTTCAGTAGGTGGCATAGTTTTCCTTTTTGGCCGACAATAAGGGGAAGCAACTACAAAGCTGCTGTTGACACTTCTCACGTGGCTTAACTGTACTGGTTGTGGTCCCTTGGCTTCCCTACAGGTCTCAAGATGGCTGTTGTAACCCACATACAGCATCAGCATTCCATGCTGTCGAATGGGAGTCAAGAAAGTGGTGGCACCTTGGCTTTCCTTTTTAACGGATAAAGAAACAGTTTTTCCAAAGGTGACCCTGGCAGACTGCGTTCTGTACCCTGAGTTGCAGACCGGGATCACATGGCCCCTCACATCTATAATGCAGACCATGAAAGTGAGAAACACTTGGCCCTGATTGGGATAGATAAAATGCAACTCGGTGCTGAAGACTTTTAAAGTGCTTTCCCCACGAAAAACATGCCTTCTGACAGCAATAAAGAAGGGAAGTGGTGATGGTGAATATTGAAGGGGCAAGTAACAATGATTTCCCTTGTTAGAATTAGTTCTTATATCCTTTAATTCTTCCTCTCCCAATCTACTGTCAAGCCAGAGTAGGGAAATATGTGTGCATAACACAATATATGTAAAACATATGTTTCACCGACTTAAAAAATGTCCTTGATGAAGAATACGACCTTAACAGATGTTATGCCGTTAATTGAAACTGGGTAAGCACTGAAATTATTTGAAGGAAAGAAAGCATGATGTCAAGGTGAAGTCATGTGCATTCCAAGTTCATATTTAGAAGGCAGTCATGCTAAGGCACGGCGAAAGAGAATACAACTTGGTTGGTGTGGCAGGTTTAGTGATGCAGAATGTAGCACGAGATCGCATTAAAATGCAGCACAGGTACAGAGCCTGAGAGAGTTTAGGAGCCTTGCGATGTGTGGCGCACATTCTACTGCGAGATCCGTGGCTGAATATGACAAGGAAACCTTCAGATGTCCCAGGAAGGTTAAGACACCAGTGAACAAACCGTGTCAGGGGAAAGTATTTAGTGTCTGTGAGGTAAGAGTCTGTCTGTGTCGCTTTCACACTTGGAAAAATGATGTGAACCATGGCCTTCGCATGCTGCGTTAAATCCAGAATAGTATCACGCATCTAGCTTCTGCATACTAGCATAACTTTTTCCTTTGCGTGACAGTATTTTGCTCTGTAAGGGTAAGCGCGTCACCTTGTCTCCACCCTGCAGTCCTTTCTTGGTTTAGTTCAAATGCCCTTCCATAAAACTAGTCTGTAGATATTTTTCTTCCTTTCTGGAACTGCTGGTTTCCTCTGTACTTGGGATGTAATGAAGTATGTTTACAACTATCTTCTGACTTTTAACAACTCCCCCCTTCTTGTATTTTTTTAGACACACTCACGTCATTACTTAAAATGGAAGACATAGCTTCGACTACCTTTGGTGGTTCTTTCCTGCTAGATGAATTGGACATATTTAAAATTCCGTCAGTTTGGCCTTAATTACTTCTGCTTCATGAAATTGTAAAAGGGCATGCGGTTACCTCTAAAAACCGGAGAAAATGAAGAGTACTCTAAGCAGAGAATACCCAATTCAAAGTGCATTTTGCAACAATAACAGTCCCAAGCATGTTCTCTGTAATGACAATAGATGCATTGATTATCGGAAACTTGAAAATATGGACTTTGGTAAATATCAGAAAGGATAAAAACTGTCTCTCATACCACAAAGTGAGTAAAAAAATAATGACAAGTGGTAAAGCTGCTCTCCGCTCTAAGGTCAAGGTGTAACATATCCATAAGGAATCATGAAACATAGGTGTCAACCCCATAGAACCAACTTCTAGGATTAATAAATCATTGGACGAAATAAATTGTACACTCTAGGGAAGAAAAAATTAATTCACTCCTTCCATTAACGATGAGAAGCAAATATATGTAGACACAGTAGGCATCCTGTATGGTGAAGTAGTCTTGACATTAACCTACATTTTTCATGGGACCCTTTGAAACCAAATGAAGTAGGGTATTTTTCCAGGTGTAGGTGGTTTTGTGTAGAGAAACTTCACGTACTTAATGGAAATGGGAGAATCAGGGACTCCAAAAGTAAAGTGTGAAATATTTTTGATGAATTAAACAACAGCCCATAAATATTAAAGACCAATATTTTTAAAATCATTACTCTAGATTTTTTCCATTCATTAAGAAAGACCGTCATTAACCCTGCTCACAGTTTTCACATCTTTCCATAAACATTGGTGGAAAATGGCATTGTTCTTCCTTTTGACATCTCCTGATCCTATCGTATGCGTTACTACAGGGAAAAAAGAATTCAGAGAAGGCCAGAGAAATATCCCTAGATAGCAGTTCATGCTCCAGAAAAAATGAACAGTAGAGCGCTTTTTTTCAGGGAAGAAATACAGCGTATGCACAATACTCATTCATGACAGAGACGAAAAATATATGTCAAAAAACATGCAAAGTTATCACGTCAAGACAGTCACATGAAAAAGACAAAATTTATATAGGACCGTTGTATTTCTTCTACAATTTATAAGTATTGGTGCCAGCTCCTTATAATGTGATATATAACACATACTGGGTTGGTACTCTCTGGGAAGCCCTAGTCAAAGATCATTTGAATATTCTTCATGTATATAAATACATAAGACCTAATGACTTGCTTCCTAGAGTGCTTCAAACGTGGGAGGTCGTTGAAGGGTAAGCACTTCCTTGTTACGTCAACTTGTAGATACATGGAGAGACTCTTGAATATTCATAGAAGGAATGTGTAAAGGGCCAAAGCCTAGGAAATATACATTTCAACTTTATAATCTACAGAAGCATAACATTTCACTTTCCAAGCCTTGAGAAAACGCCTACTATACTAGCAATGCTTCTTACAATCCAGGGTCCTGTTTCAGTAAGTGAAACACTTTCCAAACCACAGTAATAGGCTGGGGGTACTAAGGAGAAGTTCGAGAAGTCTGTCTTATACTACGAGGTTTAATTCAGAGAAAAGATCTTAGGATGAACAAAATGGTAAGTGTGGTCTAAAGCATAAACCTGATTCAGAACCAATGAATTCATCAGGTAAGAATCAGCAATTAATTTTCATTGAAATGCAAACCCCAAACCAAAGGAATACACAAGCATACATGAGCGTACATACTCACACATCTTAAATAGTTTGCAAAGGAAGCCAAACTGCAAGGACTCTATGGACATACAAAGCAGTTAGATGTAACTGAGACAATCGTGCTCATAGTAACAGAGCACACACCAATCAATTAACTTCCAAGAGCTGTTATCTGTGAAAGTAGGTTGTTAGACGACATAGTTCCCAAGGCTCCTCATAGGGATGATGTGGTGGGAGTCTTTTAGAGACAACCATGCAATGCTATGGATGGAAATGTTCACCATCATGCTAAGTGAAATGTGCCAGGCTGTGACGGAGAGATACCAAATGATCTCACCTTTAAGTACAACATCATCAACTGAGGAAAAAAGGAAACAAAATATGAACAGGGACATGCACATTAACAAGTTAAATGTTAGGCTTCAGGTACAGATAAGAACAGAGGATTTTTTCAAATATTCATATAGGAAAACATTATTCAATGCAAAGACTTTTCATTTCTCTTTGACCATACTACCTCCCACAAAACCACCTCTAACTCCGGTGAGTCCCCACTGCCTCCCTCCAGACCCATCCCCATGTTCGATCCTCCATCTTCCCATCACTTTTGGCTCTGTCCACATCTCCGTATACATGTTCCTGATACCCCTGCCCCCTTCCCCACCCTCATTATCTCCCCGCAACTCCCTCTTGCTTCTGGCTGTTGGGTTTTATTTCAGGGTCTCTCTGAAAAAAAAAAAATTCACTTACAATTTTCTGCATGTCTCCCCATCCCTCAACCCTACCCCAGTGTCTCTCATACAAAATTCTTTAATCAAGGACAGATGGGTCACGTAGAGACCATCGCTGACATGTTCCTACTACTTTGGAACTGCAGTTTTAGCAGTAGAATGGCAAGGGAAGAGATGAAGGATAAAGACACTTTGGGGAAGATGGATCAAAATCTTGTAATACGTGTAAAGATGGCAGTGGGAGAAAAGGCAGATGGACTTCGAATTTATGATCCTTGAACTTGGGACAATAATAATTGCTCTGATTCATTTGCGTGACACGGGATTGCCACTAGTTTTTTAAATAGAAGACGACTCTGCTTCTTATTGTCCAATGACTTTAAGAACCATCCAATGAACACGTTATAGTATGCAATAGAAGACCGCAGGAGGCGTTAAACATCGGAGCTACACTGGGCTGCACATTTTCTGAGGCCTGAGACCCTGCCTAATTTACCTTTGTCGTCTTTCTCCAAGGCATTTTAGCAGCAATCTCCACCGCATAATACAATCCCAATAATCCTAGTCTGCATGGATGAGTAATAGAAAACCCCTTGCACGAATAAAGGAACAATAACGATAAATACTCGAAAGAAAGTATAGAGAAAAGTGAATTTGTTGAGGCGGTCCTCAGCTCCCCCGATCCTGCTTTTGATTCCTTCTACTGTGTTCTTCGTTTATAAAATTAAACCACAATGAGGTTCCATCTCACAACAGCCGGAGTGGCCAACATAAACAAAGCAAGACACGGATGTCGGAGAGGATGAGGAGAAAAGGGACAACCAGGACATTGTTGGTGCGAATGCAGACTGGTGCGGCCACTGTGGAGAACTGTATGGAATTTCCTCTGCAAACTAAAAATGGAAAAGCCGTTTGACCCAGAAATTCCACTGCTGGGATTGTACCCTTAGAACACTGAAACACCAATGCCAGAGAACCTGTGCACCCCAATGTCCATAGCACCACGATTTACAATAGCCCAGTGCTGGAGGCTACCTAGGTGCCCATTAGCTAATGAGTGGATCCAAAAACTATGGTACATTTACACAATGGAAATCTGCACCGAAGAGAGAAAGAAGGAGCTGATACACTTTGCAATGGTATGGATGGAACTGGACAGCATTAGGTTAAGTGAAATGCGCCAGGCTGTGAGGGAGAAATACCAAATGATCTCACCTTTAAGGACAACATAATCAACTGAGGAAAAAAGGAAACAAAATAGAAACAGACACATAGGACTTTAAGAACAATGGTACAATAGTCAGAGGGGAAGAGGGAGGGGATAGAGGGGAGAGTGGTCTACAGGATCTACTACTCTAAAATGCACAAGGAGAAAATCAAAGGGGAGTTTTGAGGTGTCTGGGGGAGGTGGGACTGGCTAGGGTGAGGTGCAGGGATGGGGAGGAAATGCAGTCAATTATAACTGAATAAACATAAAATTAAATCAATATCTATTAAAAATTTAACCTAGTAGAAGGGTTTTATGAAAATCGTGTTTTATGGCTAAAAAATAAAAATTAAGTTTTGAAGTTAAAACAAAAGAAAAACCTGACTTTGATGAGAGCCTAGAGTTAGGAATAGAAAGAGTGGAAACCAGTGAGGAAGACAGAACACAGTCATAGAAGAAAAATAACCAGGGGTATTGTGTCATCGCTGCCTTTGTTTTCCTGTATCAATAATGTCATTCCCATTCCTCTTCCTATACCACCCTTACCTCCTCCGGTCTATTTTGCTCCTATCATTAATGTTTCTTATTCCCTGTACCTTTTCCCCCGTTGTCGGTCCACCCCCTCCCGCTAATAACCCTCCATATTACCTCCATTTCTGCCATTCAGTTCCTGTTGGAATTGTCTGCGTAGTGTGTTTTTATTTTTGCTTTTAAGGTTAGGTTGTTGATAGATGTGACTTTGCTGCCATTTTATTCGCATTTTTTTTTTTTTTTACCTTCTTTTTCCTTAGGCAACTTTCTGTATCTTTTCATATAATAAGGGCTTGGAGATGATGAACTCCTTTAAATTGAACTTGTCTGGGCAGCACTTTATCTGCCCGAGCGTTCGAAAAGACAGCTTTGCTGGATAGAACAATCTTGGATGGAGTTCCTTGCATTTCATCACTTGAGATACTTCTTCCCAGCCCTTTCTTGCCTCCAATGTTTCTGTTGAGAAATCAGCTGACAATCTTTTCGGAATTCCTTTGTAGGTAACTGTCTCCTTATCTCTTGCAGCTTCTCAGATTCTCTCCTTATCTTTAATCTCGGGCAATGTAATTGTGCTGTGCCTTGGTTGTTCCTCTTTGGGTCCAACTGCCTTGGGACTCTCTGGGCTTCCTGGACTTCCTGGAAGGCTGTTTCTTGTGCCAGATAGGGGAAGTTGTCCTTCATTCACTTTTCAAAGAATGTCTCCATTTCTTGTTCTTCCTCTTGTCCTCCTGCCACCACTATGATTTGGATGTTGGACCACTTAGAATTACCCTGGAGGTTCCTAAGACTCTCCTCAATGATTTGAATCGTTGTTTCTTCATTCTGTTCTGGTTGAATGTGTTTTTCTTCCTTCTGCTCCAAACTGTTCGTCTCAGTCCCGCTTTCCTTCCCGTCCGTGTTGGTTCCCTGAACATGTTCCTCTATTTCACTTTTCCTAGGCTGCACTTGTTCCTCTATGTTGTGACCATACTCAGCCAATTGCTGAGCATCACAACGACCAGCATTTGGAACTGTGCCTCTGATGGTTTGGCTAACCCTTCATCACTTAGCTGCATTTTTGTCGGAGCTTTGATCTCTTCTTTCATTTGGGCCATGTGTTTTTGGTTGTTTGTTTCAGAGTGCCTCTTATGTGGTAATGGGCAGAGCCTTAGGGTTTCATTAGGGCAGCCCACCTGGCCGTGCTGTGAGCCGTATTTTGGGGAGGGGTGTGACAGGGAACGATGCTGCTTGCCTAGCTCTCTGCTGGCTTTCAGTCACTTCCCCTACTACCCACAATCAAAACAGTCCCATGTGAAGCTGATTCTCAGGGGAGTGGTTTTGTATACGTTCTCGGACTCTGTGTGTCTCTCCAAGGAACTCTCCTGTGAGGCTGAGAGTGTTCTGTGCTGCTGCAAACCCCTCAGGTGTTTCCCAGCAGAGGTTTGAGGTTTTATTTAGCTGCGCTGGAGCCCTGGCTTGCGTCGTCCATTTCGCTCCACCGTTGTTCATCTCCATTGATCTGCTAGCAAATATGCTACCCCTCGCTCTGGAGCTGCTGCCTTGCCTGGTCCACCAGCCACCTGTCTGCCAGGGCCGCCTCTCCCGTCCCAGTTCTCCAGCCACCTTCCTGCTGCGAGTCCTCTCCACCCCTACTTGCCGCTTCTACCCCTCCTACTGGTCTGTGTGAATGTTTCGTCTGTAACTCCTTGGTTGTTGGACTCTCATCCAGTTCCATTTTCTGCCAGTTTCTGGCTGGTTTTTGTTTTTAAATTCATTGCTCTCCTTGTTTTGGCTGTGTGAGGAGGGAAAGGGCATCTACGTATGCCTGTGTCTTCGCCAGAGGTGACTCTAGTGTCTTTCCAATGGTACTGCAATTTGTTGAGGGAGGAAATATTTATTACTATTTCCATAAAGCCTAGAATTATTGGGT
Organism: Desmodus rotundus; assembly: GCF_022682495.2. NCBI lineage: Eukaryota > Metazoa > Chordata > Mammalia > Chiroptera > Phyllostomidae > Desmodus > Desmodus rotundus. Next base: position 694,747 of record NC_092332.1, on the reverse strand, counting down.
GGATAGTTACTGTTTCCAAATAACATTTTCTCACTGAGACTTCAAAACCATTTCTTGGACGAAGTATAATTTATTTTATTTTGCCAATCAGAAACTTGAGGCTCAAAGAGATACAAAATTATTCAAAGCTGCATCACGAGACTGTGATGAAGGCAGTCCCGGGTGCCTCCAAAGCCCTACTTTTCTTCACCATAGCGTAGAGGTAAGGGATATTTAGCCCTCCCAGGTGTGGCTACATCGGTTTTGTGTCCCCCTACACAGTCAGAAGGTGCTGGTTTGATTGCCATAGGGCACGTGCCCTGGATGCAGGTTCGGTCCCCACGTGGGCTGTGAATGAGAGGCAATGATTGATGCTTCACTCTCAGATTGATGTTTCTGTCTCTAACAAACCCCAAACGGTTAAAAAAATGTGATGTGTAATATTGTTAATATGACTGGAGGGAGTAATAAAGGAGAAGTTTATTATTCTATTGAATCTTCCTTAGGATTCTGTGTGTTAAGTCACCCTAGCTAAGTGGTTTCGTAATATGGAAGACAGAAGCCTTCATTCGGTTCCCTGTACTATCCAATTTTAAGACATTCCCTGCCTAGTCTCCGGTCTGCTCTAAGACGGAAGTGACAATGAGAGTAGCCTCCAGAGACTGTTTCCAAGAAGGAAAACAATGGTTGAAGACAAGAATGGTCATACCAGGTGCAAGCACAGTGATGAGAAGAGCAGAATTGGAGGCTTACTTCCTAATCCTGAAAAGATGTCAAGAATGTAAAGGGTAGCCTGTCCTTTTCTGACAAAATCAAGAACAGAGATGACATTCAATTATCATACCCAAAACAAGGGCTCAGGCGTTTAACAAGTGTTTTATTTTTACAAAATCCTTCGATTGAGGCCTTATCTCCATGTTCCCACATGAAATATGCCTATTGAAGAGGTACTGTGATGCTGTGTACATCAAGTGAACAATAGGTTCGTCTTCATAGCTGCTCAGGACGAAAGACCCAGTCATTCACTTGCTGCTGTCGTACTAGCCAGACTGTTTCTTGTCAAGCACTTGTCTGTGGAAAGGGAAAATGTACATTTTCTAGCAATGACGTTTCCTCGGAGTAAATCTAACATGGACTGACTCAGCACAGCTCGGGATGACACACGTAACATTTACCACTGCCATACTGGAATCAATATTGTGACGATAATGTCTTGGATATCCACGCAATTGGTGAAATATAGAATCAGACCTAATGGGCATTTGCCTTTCGCTGAATCCCAGGACGGAACAAATGTCACGTCTGTCTGTTTTGTCACGTGTGAGAAAGGAAAACTGCATACAAATATATTTCTTCTCCTATCCCCAGATATTTCTCCTCATGGTAAGTTTATATTTCACCGAATGTCTTTCAGTTTGAAAGTTAAAAGAAAGTCAGTTCTCAGTTTGCAAGTGATATTCAAGCATTCTCTATTATTTCATATATAATAACGAATGGAAACATTAAATATGGCTGCAGAGGAACAAACTTTTTTCCAGTGTTGTTTCCTCATTTCCTCCTGTTCCCTCCCTTGAAAAACACACATTTCCATTCGATGAGAAATATTTCCAGTCAGGAGGTGAGTGTAAAAAATGTTTTTCTCCATGTTTTCTATGCACATGATACATACAATTCTTTTTCAAAATAATGTTAATTTCTTTCTGAAAGAATGCATGTGTAGACGTATACAAAGAATTATGTACGTTTGTATATATCATTCCCTTAGTTCTCTCATAGAAAGCATGTGCTTAGATTCTAAAGTGGGTTACCTGGTAGATACGATTTGAATTATACTCTCAGTCAATGGATAAGACTCCAAGGACCTGATCTATCCTTTCTTTTGCAATATTATTACCATTCATGAAACCATCAAGTACACTGAAATTTTGATAAATGGAGTGTTAACACTGTTTCTCCCCTTGGAGTCACAGCATAGTTCCCAGCAGTCATAGTTGCTTCTCACAATTGCCTCTCTCATCGCCATGGATGATGTGTATTTACATCGGAATCTCATTCACTCAGAGCAGAAGTGCTACACTTTCTTCCAAGGTACTTTGATTCCATTACCTGGCCTCCACAAGGAACTCAGTGAACTGACCCATTTTGCCAGTGACTGTGGCCCAGTTACCTGAATAAGCCAAATTCTCAGTGGAGATCCAGGAACTGTGCGGACAATGTCCCGGAAATACCTTCTCGGAATATTTCAGAGCATGACACAGGAACGGGAGCCAGGACACAATGTGTTCTTCCTGTGGGTAGAGTTCTGTGGTGGGTTTAGTGAGGAGGGAAGGGAACACTGCCAATTATTGGCCAAGTTGTTTTGAAGGGACTAGTTTTTAATGTACATTTTGGGGGTTGTTTCTGCTAATACAGTTGTTCACACCTCTTCCCCCTTTGCTCTCCTGCACCCAGCTGCCGCTCCTCTTCCCTCTGGCCACCCCCCCATTGTGATCCGTGTCCAAGGATCCTGAACAGCTGTCCTTCCAGTAATCCCTTCACCTTCTTCTTCCATTCACCCAGCCGCTTCCCTTGCGACAACCCTCGTTCTGTTTCGTGTATCATCCCTGTTTCTACATTTTTGTTAGGTTATAGAACTCATTGGATTCCACACGTGCCTATTTTGCAGTCTTTAGTGTCCATTTCAAATGGTAGATATCCTTTCAAAATGCATGGATTACTTAAGATCATTTGGAAAATATAATTAGACACATTACCCTTAACATATAATTCATGTAGCCAGACTCTTTGACTCTTCATTGAGCCTTTAATTCCACTCAGGAGATTGGTTACCCTTTGCTGTCAGCATTAATCCTATAAAATTCGCAAAAAAAAAAAAAAAAAAGAAAAGAAAAAGCTGTGCGGGCGAGGGGCGCTAAATAGTATTTCTCTCTCAACACCTGCCTTATTTCACTTAGCATAATGCCCACAACTTTCACCCATGCCATTGCACAGGGTATTAGCTCCTCCTTTCTCTCCGCTGCGTAAAATTCCATTGTCTAAAAGTACCATACTTTTTGGATCCTCTCATTAACTGATGGGCACTTAAGTTACTTCCAGTACTTGGTTATTGTAAATTGTGTTGCTATGAACATTGGGGTGCAGAGGATCTCACGTTGAACTGGAACATAATCAAGAAAAGAAAAAGCAAACAAAATATAACCAGAGATATTGAAATTAAGAACATTGTAACAGTAGCCACAGGGCATTGGGACGCCATAGGGGGGACAGTGCTCTATAGGAGCTACTATATAGGACACAAGGATAAATTTAAAGGGGAGGTTAGAGGGGAGTAGTGAGGTGGGACTTGCCCGGGGTGGGGGAGCGAACAGGAGCTAATCCAGACAATTGTAACTGAATAAAATAAATTAATTAATTTTTAAAATGAGGGTTTAAATCAGTTGGTTTTTCCACATAAACTTTTCTGCACATCCCAGGTCTCTACTCCCAGCTCTCAGACACAAATGCACATGTGAGACTCAGTTCTATTTCTACATCTGCCTTGTCAAAGTAACACGTGTTTTTACCATTTACTTTACCTCCCGTGGATCAGTTGTTGCATCTGTTCATTTGCAATTCGTAAGGAAGTCAAATCCTCCACACACGTGACTCGCTCGTAGTAGAACAGAAACCACCGAACATCACAGATTAGACTATGAGGTCCTGGCAGAAGGCACCTGGAAAGGGAACGCCTGCAAACCAGCTGCACTACCGTGAATCCAGGGATGGAACTGGAAGCTAGTGATCGTCTTAGCCAAAATATGTGCACTGCAAACCACTTGGCTGAAGCTATGAGGCCGAAATTTGTAAGTAAAGTTCACCTCTGACCACCCGGTGGTGTCTGCCTGAAGTGCTGTGCAGGAAGGAAAGGGACACCAAAGGAATGCTCCCCGCTGTGCACCCTTGATAACATGCCTCCCAACCAAGCTCACCATGTTTGCTCAGACGCCTCTGTCCGGACCTTCTCTTTCCAGCAGCTGTAGTGAAGGGAAAATTCTGCCGTCCTGAAAGTGCTTTTTGGGAAAGGAATCGTAAGCTATTTATCAAGAAACAAACCACTCTCGGAACCGCGGGTCTTCCTCCCTTTCCTGCCCTAGAGACTCAGACAGAGAAACTGGTGAATGTCCTCAGCCTAATGGAACTAAGTGTGAAGAGTAGACCGCTTAAGGCATGTCCACATAGCCGAGTACCTGCTGCGTCCCATTGTTGCGGATTCACCCAGAACTAAGGCCCTGGCCTGTGTGCTTGGCGCTTCCTCAACTGCTTGTAAATCACTCTTTCGCATTCCTCAAAATCTAGTACCATGTTACCCTGCCTTTTCTTCTTTGTCCAAAATGTCCCAGCAACCCGGTGTTGTCTCACTGTCTTTGGAATTCCCGTGGATGTGTCATGCTAGTGTGAATTACCCATGAACGTCTATTGAACTTGCATTTTCTCCTATCAGCCCACCTCTATCAATTTGGTTATTAGCCCAGCCTGAAGAACTTAAAAGGAGGAAGGAAAAGCATTAAACATTTTCAGCCCCCACAGTAGTTTATCCCAATCTATCTTTGCATATATTTAATGCATGGAAAGAGATTTACTTATATGTCCATGGATTCTTATTAAATTGTAAACAGCATATATTAATAATACCTACGTTTAATGAGTGTAGTGTCCTGGGTTTTTCGGTTTTTGTTTTTGTTTTTGTTTTTTTCTATTTCTGCAAATCTCTTTATTTGCCAGCTTAAGGAAGACAGAGGCATTCGTATGTCTGCTCCTTTCTACAAACTACTGGAAGATATTGTTTTGGTAGAAGGAAATGATGAAAAGATGGCCTCACTCAGACATAGAGTGCAAAAAGGGACCACACAGACTGCCTGTAGGGTCCCAAGGTCCTGAAAAGGCTGTTAGATGCCTCTTTCTCATGACACCAATGAGCAATCCTGCAAGGAATCAGCACCCTAATGTTATGAAAGCAGAATTTGGAAAATCTCTCCTGTCAGTCAGGTCATCAGGATCTGCCCCTTTCACATAGCTCTAAATCCTCTCTCACGTGGATGCTCAAAGTCCCTGCACACCTGGTATTTGAGTTTAGCCACTCTTGCCTTTTGAATTCTGACCCTCTCACTCCTTGGCGCTGATTACTTAATTGTTCTTACTCATTTATAATGTTGACCTGTAGCATGGCGCATCTTTGTGGATTCTCAGGGTATAAATACACCAATGGAATTGATGGACCAACAGGCAGTTCCATTACCTGAAGAAATGCAAACATGTTTTCCACCGTGACTTCCCCATTCTGCATTCCCACCCACAGGGCAAAATGGTTGCCTTTGTTTTCAAACCCTGCCAGCATTTGTGGCGATTAGATATATCCAATGATGGCCATTTTCACCTTGTGAGGTTATATCTCATTGTGGTTTTCATTGGCGTCTCTCTCGTCTGTCTTCCTGGTGTTCCTAACCCCTTTCCTTCACCACCCAACCTTTGCCTCTAACACTTAGCCTAGCAGGCAGGCAGCAGGACCCAAACTGCTGCTCAGTCGCAGGAGTGCTCCACTGACAACGGATTGAGGACACTCTTTCATAGAGAAAAGATTTACACAAAGAAAGGAAACTTTCCTATCCTGTTATTTTTTAATTGCACTTACTGGGGGGTGACACAGGTGAGTGAAATTTGCAGGTTTGCAGCGTGGGAGTCTACACTTCATCCTTTGCATATTGTATTGTGTGATCACCACCCCATTCAAGTCTGCTTCTGGCAGCACCCGCTGTCCCCCTTCACGCCCTTCTATTGCACCGCCCCACCCCTTTTCCCTTGGTCTTCTCCATACTGTTATCTGGGAAGGTCTTTTCTTACTCCCTTCCGGTTTCCCACCTAGCCTGCACCCCATACCCCCTCTGACAGCTGGCTGCCAGCTCTCTAGGAGCCTCTCCCCATTTTCCTTGTTACTTCAGTTTGTTCATTAGATGCTCCTTATGACAGAGATCCTATGGTATTTATTTGTCGTCCTCTGACTGGCTTATTTCACGGAGCCTAAGGTTTTTCAGGTCCATCCACACTGTCACAAAGGGACAGATTTCCATGTACTATTTATTCCATTGTGTGCACATACCACAGTTCTTTTATCCACTCATCTACTCATGGGCACTTGGGCAGCCTGTACAAGTGTTCTATTGTCAATAAGCATGACCTGAGAATGGGAATATAGCCCAGACTGTGGAGGGTGGCAGACGGGTCAAAAAGGCGGGCAGTGTCGTGTGGGGGAGTGGAGAATTCTTGGAAGAAAAGACTTCGTTTTCTTTTGTGACATCTCCTCATCCACTTAATGTTTCTACAGTTAAATGTGGGCCTGAAAGAAGAGGCTGTGGCTTACCTTCCATGTCGGTCCAAGCAAAAACCCTGAAGACACAGGTACCTCAGTATGAACCAGATACCTAATGATCTTCCTATTCTTCATCCAGTGTTTCCCCCACCTTGGGTGTGCTAAAGGACGCCTGCTAATCCCACCACCCCCTTGTTCTTGCTTTCCCATCCTGAAGCAGGGAAGAAGTGTTTCAGTCAAATATTTATTACTACTAGCCTCTCTCAAAATACCCCGTCTCCCAACCTTGCCCTTCCCCCAAACACTGCTTCCCACCAGGCCTCCACACACCCTCATAGGCAGATGTGAGAAGGGAAAGGATTCCTCCCAGAAAGCAATCAAAGAAGAGCCCATTCAACAGCCAGGTGTTTTATTGAGGTGAGGGGTGATCATTTGCCCCTCCCTCACATAGCATACTTCTTGGTCCAAGCTCGCGCCATGGTATCATATGCCTTCCTGTCCTTTAGGTACATTCTCCCAATGGATGGAACAAAGGCATGGTTGGGGTTGGGGTCACATAGCAAGGAGCTGATGGACAGCAAGAGTTTGGATATGGTCATTATAGGAGACCACTGGGACCTGAGAATATCGACACAGATATATCCCTTTCGGTTGATATTGGGGTGGTAGATCGGGGTGGTGAAGGAAATCGCCGGAGGCCTGAAGGGGTAATTTCGAGGGAATTGTATGTTTAGGCAGAACACCCCTCCCTCATAGGGGCTGTCCGGGGGTCCCATGATGGTCCCCTTCCATTGGAACATGTTGTCATCCACTGGCCCTGCAGAGCACATGGGCGGGGGATCGATCGTGATGTTCGCCAGTTCCTTGTGCAGTCGCCTCAGCGCCGTGGATGTGTCCCAGACAGCGGGGATGGACTGGATATCCTGACAGGGACCAAGGGGGAACCACGGGTGAGGGGGACCATGGGTTAGGGCGGGCGTGGCTTCTGGGGAAGATGGTTGCAGGGTCAGCCACCCCCCAGGTCGGCGGGTAAGAAGTTGGAACCTGGCTGTGGCGTGTATGGTGGGGGCGGGGGGCAGGGAGAGTTGGGGACTCACTTGGAACAGCAGGACCTGAGAGGCTACTGCTCACCTGTGCGCCGCTGTTCCCTGGCTCCTCAATCCTAGGCTCCTGCACCTCCTCCTCCTGCACCTCTTGCTCCTCCACCCCTGACTCTTCCATCTCCTTGTCCTCCACTGCTGTCTGCTGCTCAGAGCCTATAGCCCAAGGCTGCGCTGCCTGCGGGGATACTCCGCCTTCCTGCCACAGGACCAGCCGCTCCTGAAGGCCTGCCCCAACAGTTCCTGCTGGCCGGCCCCAAGGGACCCTGTGTTCCCATGGCAGGAGGGAATATGCACTGTGACGTCACAAGGGACAGCTGACCAATCAGCAACTCAGTGGGCGCGTGGCCAGGGGAGACAGATGGCCTCCATCACAGGGAGTATTAGTATAGCAACAATTTTATAGGAATAATAGTGTAGCAACATATTAGAGTTTTGTATGCAATAAAGAAATAAACAGAGAAACAAACAAGTAAATAGTGAACTTGTATGAAACAAATGGTTCTAATCCTCTGTAAAGACAAAGGAAGCATATCAAGAAAGGGAGCCCCTGGGATATTTTACCACAAAGGGAGGATTACACAGGAAAATGCACTACAGTCTTGGCTGTCTTTTCGCTCCTGGTCACCCTGCTGATCGGTGTTCTCCTGGGCACACCGCGTTTCCAAGTTGAAGTGCAGGACTTAACGCCAGCTCCTAGGAGATACTTCAGGAGTTTGTGGTCAGAATCAAGAGCTTGTTTCTCACACATGACAAATGCATAGGGGTGAGATTTCACGAGAAAACAACAAGTGTCAGAGTGTCCTGAAGGGCAACGTATTTTGGCCACTCTCCTCAAGATTCTCAGCATATTTACTCCCCATCTGTGCTGCTGACTGCAGTGTGAAATGCCAGGGGCAGGGAAGAGTAGCTTAGCTCCACCAGTAGATGTTCAAAATGACCAGAAGCTTCTATGCACACCATTAATCTCCTTAGATACCCCCTGTGGAGCCATGGCTGCTCTTCTGCAACACTGCGAGTTTCATTGAACTGTTTGGGACATTTCTTTCAACCCAATGTCATTGGCTGAATTTCTTGGAACCTATATCACGTGTGGAGAAATGGTGGAGGGCTCAAGGATTTTTACTCTTGGTCCCAGCACTCGCGGGAGAGTGAGATTTAGATGCATTTAATTCCTGTAGTGATCACCACTAATTTACTGATCAAGGTTGTGTGTTCTATGTTAGGTGTAAACATAAATACGATATGATCTCTGAGTCAAAGGCATTCGTGGTCTGATACAGGAAGAGGGAAATACATTGACATGTATTTACATCATTAACATCGCACGCTATATATACAGCAATAAAAACATATTTGTGGATCCCGGGCTACTGGAAAGACAAGGATGAAAGGTGACTCTTCAGAGGGACTTCTATCTGAGCTGAGTCAGGCATGAGCACTGTCAGTTCATGGGGGGCGGAGGGTAAGCAGGCTTTCAGATGGGAAAAGGGCGGGTAGGAATAATGGCAGATCATAACGGAGCCAGGGGAATAAGCAGATGTGAAAGGCCTGATGCGACAGAAAGCATGACCATTTTCAGGAAGGAAATGCATTTTGCAAAGGGTTAGGTGTTCAATTCCTAGTCAAGGCACATGGCTGGGTTGTGGGCTGTGTCCTCACTAGGGGGCGCCTGAGAGGCCACCATGCCTTGGTGTTTCTCTCCCTCACTTCCTCTCTCTAAAGACGAGTAACTGAAATCCTTCAAAACAAATAGTGAGATAAATATCTTTTCATGTAATAATATTGAATTTAGTAGCGATAAAAGTGAATATAACCAATTATGCAACACCATAATCCCAGAGTTAACATTATGTGTTGTAAATTTTATTCAGAGAAAATGCTCCCTCTCCACTTTACCCCTTACCGCTGCGAGAACGTATTTCCCTGCTATGATGTTGACCTTGGCTATGTGACGTTCTCAATCAATGGCAAGAGGAGGACGTGATGTGTAAACGTCCAAGAAACGCTAATTACGGTCACTCCTCATTAACTTGGGACAGCTGCCTACACAAGAAATGTTCTATTGAATGGATACACATTCATTCTTGCCTTCCCTCAGAGGAAACACCTCATTCAATCCAAAGTTCTACCTTCCACCAAAATTCAAGCCAAGACAAGATGAGGAGACTCGACAAAAATCATACTTAAACTGAAGACTCAGAAGTGAGAGATATGTGTTTGCTTTAATCCATGAGATTTATGCTTTGCTTCTTCTTGAGACGAAACCTAACTAAAGTGTTTTGTTTACAAAACATGCTGCATGGCTCCATTTTCAATCCCTTTTGTGGGAGTAATAAGCAAACTGATTCAGACAATTAATGCTTCAGTAGGTGGCATAGTTTTCCTTTTTGGCCGACAATAAGGGGAAGCAACTACAAAGCTGCTGTTGACACTTCTCACGTGGCTTAACTGTATTGGTTGTGGTCCCTTGGCTTCCCTACAGGTCTCAAGATGGCTGTTCTAACCCACATACAGCATCAGCATTCCATGCTGTCGAATGGGAGTCAAGAAAGTGGTGGCACCTTGGCTTTCCTTTTTAACGGATAAAGAAACAGTTTTTCCAAAGGTGACCCTGGCAGACTGCGTTCTGTACCCTGAGTTGCAGACCGGGATCACATGGCCCCTCACATCTATAATGCAGACCATGAAAGGGAGAAACACTTGGCCCTGATTGGGATAGATAAAATGCAACTCGGTGCTGAAGACTTTTAAAGTGCTTTCTCCACGAAAAACATGCCTTCTGACAGCAATAAAGAAGGGAAGTGGTGATGGTGAATATTGAAGGGGCAAGTAACAATGATTTCCCTTGTTAGAATTAGTTCTTATATCCTTTAATTCTTCCTCTCCCAATCTACTGTCAAGCCAGAGTAGGGAAATATGTGTGCATAACACAATATATGTAAAACATATGTTTCACCGACTTAAAAAATGTCCTTGATGAAGAATACGACCTTAACAGATGTTATGCCGTTAATTGAAACTGGGTAAGCACTGAAATTATTTGAAGGAAAGAAAGCATGATGTCAAGGTGAAGTCATGTTCATTCCAAGTTCATATTTAGAAGGCAGTCATGCTAAGGCACGGCGAAAGAGAATACAACTTGGTTGGTGTGGCAGGTTTAGTGATGCAGAATGTAGCACGAGATCGCATTAAAATGCAGCACAGGTACAGAGCCTGAGAGAGTTTAGGAGCCTTGCGATGTGTGGCGCACATTCTACTGCGAGATCCGTGGCTGAATATGACAAGGAAACCTTCAGATGTCCCAGGAAGGTTAAGACACCAGTGAACAAACCGTGTCAGGGGAAAGTATTTAGTGTCTGTGAGGTAAGAGTCTGTCTGTGTCGCTTTCACACTTGGAAAAATGATGTGAACCATGGCCTTCGCATGCTGCGTTAAATCCAGAATAGTATCACGCATCTAGCTTCTGCATACTAGCATAACTTTTTCCTTTGCGTGACAGTATTTTGCTCTGTAAGGGTAAGCGCGTCACCTTGTCTCCACCCTGCAGTCCTTTCTTGGTTTAGTTCAAATGCCCTTCCATAAAACTAGTCTGTAGATATTTTTCTTCCTTTCTGGAACTGCTGGTTTCCTCTGTACTTGGGATGTAATGAAGTATGTTTACAACTATCTTCTGACTTTTAACAACTCCCCCCTTCTTGTATTTTTTTAGACACACTCACGTCATTACTTAAAATGGAAGACATAGCTTCGACTACCTTTGGTGGTTCTTTCCTGCTAGATGAATTGGACATATTTAAAATTCCGTCAGTTTGGCCTTAATTACTTCTGCTTCATGAAATTGTAAAAGGGCATGCGGTTACCTCTAAAAACCGGAGAAAATGAAGAGTACTCTAAGCAGAGAATACCCAATTCAAAGTGCATTTTGCAACAATAACAGTCCCAAGCATGTTCTCTGTAATGACAATAGATGCATTGATTATCGGAAACTTGAAAATATGGACTTTGGTAAATATCAGAAAGGATAAAAACTGTCTCTCATACCACAAAGTGAGTAAAAAAATAATGACAAGTGGTAAAGCTGCTCTCCGCTCTAAGGTCAAGCTGTAACATATCCATAAGGAATCATGAAACATAGGTGTCAACCCCATAGAACCAACTTCTAGGATTAATAAATCATTGGACAAAATAAATTGTACACTCTAGGGAAGAAAAAATTAATTCACTCCTTCCATTAACGATGAGAAGCAAATATATGTAGACACAGTAGGCATCCTGTATGGTGAAGTAGTCTTGACATTAACCTACATTTTTCATGGGACCCTTTGAAACCAAATGAAGTAGGGTATTTTTCCAGGTGTAGGTGGTTTTGTGTAGAGAAACTTCACGTACTTAATGGAAATGGGAGAATCAGGGACTCCAAAAGTAAAGTGTGAAATATTTTTGATGAATTAAACAACAGCCCATAAATATTAAAGACCAATATTTTTAAAATCATTACTCTAGATTTTTTCCATTCATTAAGAAAGACCGTCATTAACCCTGCTCACAGTTTTCACATCTTTCCATAAACATTGGTGGAAAATGGCATTGTTCTTCCTTTTGACATTTCCTGATCCTATCGTATGCGTTACTACAGGGAAAAAAGAATTCAGAGAAGGCCAGAGAAATATCCCTAGATAGCAGTTCATGCTCCAGAAAAAATGAACAGTAGAGCGCTTTTTTTCAGGGAAGAAATACAGCGTATGCACAATACTCATTCATGACAGAGACGAAAAATATATGTCAAAAAACATGCAAAGTTATCACGTCAAGACAGTCACATGAAAAAGACAAAATTTATATAGGACCGTTGTATTTCTTCTACAATTTATAAGTATTGGTGCCAGCTCCTTATAATGTGATATATAACACATACTGGGTTGGTACTCTCTGGGAAGCCCTAGTCAAAGATCATTTGAATATTCTTCATGTATATAAATACATAAGACCTAATGACTTGCTTCCTAGAGTGCTTCAAACGTGGGAGGTCGTTGAAGGGTAAGCACTTCCTTGTTACGTCAACTTGTAGATACATGGAGAGACTCTTGAATATTCATAGAAGGAATGTGTAAAGGGCCAAAGCCTAGGAAATATACATTTCAACTTTATAATCTACAGAAGCATAACATTTCACTTTCCAAGCCTTGAGAAAACGGTGACCATACTAGCAACGCTTCTTACAATCCAGGGTCCTGTTTCAGTAAGTGAAACACTTTCCAAACCACAGTAATAGGCTGGGGGTACTAAGGAGAAGTTCGAGAAGTCTGTCTTATACTACGAGGTTTAATTCAGAGAAAAGATCTTAGGATGAACAAAATGGTAAGTGTGGTCTAAAGCATAAACCTGATTCAGAACCAATGAATTCATCAGGTAAGAATCAGCAATTAATTTTCATTGAAATGCAAACCCCAAACCAAAGGAATACACAAGCATACATGAGCGTACATACTCACACATCTTAAATAGTTTGCAAAGGAAGCCAAACTGCAAGGACTCTATGGACATACAAAGCAGTTAGATGTAACTGAGACAATCGTGCTCATAGTAACAGAGCACACACCAATCAATTAACTTCCAAGACCTGTTATCTGTGAAAGTAGGTTGTTAGACGACATAGTTCCCAAGGCTCCTGATAGGGATGATGTGGTGGGAGTCTTTTAGAGACAACCATGCAATGCTATGGATGGAAATGGACACCATCATGCTAAGTGAAATGTGCCAGGCTGTGACGGAGAGATACCAAATGATCTCACCTTTAAGTACAACATCATCAACTGAGGAAAAAAGGAAACAAAATATGAACAGGGACATGCACATTAACAAGTTAAATGTTAGGCTTCAGGTACAGATAAGAACAGAGGATTTTTTCAAATATTCATATAGGAAAACATTATTCAATGCAAAGACTTTTCATTTCTCTTTGACCATACTACCTCCCACAAAACCACCTCTAACTCCGGTGAGTCCCCACTGCCTCCCTCCAGACCCATCCCCATGTTCGATCCTCCATCTTCCCATCACTTTTGGCTCTGTCCACATCTCCGTATACATGTTCCTGATACCCCTGCCCCCTTCCCCACCCTCATTATCTCCCCGCAACTCCCTCTTGCTTCTGGCTGTTGGGTTTTATTTCAGGGTCTCTCTGAAAAAAAAAAATTCACTTACAATTTTCTGCATGTCTCCCCATCCCTCAACCCTACCCCAGTGTCTCTCATACAAAATTCTTTAATCAAGGACAGATGGGTCACGTAGAGACCATCGCTGACATGTTCCTACTACTTTGGAACTGCAGTTTTAGCAGTAGAATGGCAAGGGAAGAGATGAAGGATAAAGACACTTTGGGGAAGATGGATCAAAATCTTGTAATACGTGTAAAGATGGCAGTGGGAGAAAAGGCAGATGGACTTCGAATTTATGATCCTTGAACTTGGGACAATAATAATTGCTCTGATTCATTTGCGTGACACGGGATTGCCACTAGTTTTTTAAATAGAAGACGACTCTCCTTCTTATTGTCCAATGACTTTAAGAACCATCCAATGAACACGTTAGAGTATGCAATAGAAGACCGCAGGAGGCGTTAAACATCGGAGCTACACTGGGCTGCACATTTTCTGAGGCCTGAGACCCTGCCTAATTTACCTTTGTCGTCTTTCTCCAAGGCATTTTAGCAGCAATCTCCACCGCATAATACAATCCCAATAATCCTAGTCTGCATGGATGAGTAATAGAAAACCCCTTGCACGAATAAAGGAACAATAACGATAAATACTCGAAAGAAAGCATAGAGAAAAGTGAATTTGTTGAGGCGGTCCTCAGCTCCCCCGATCCTGCTTTTGATTCCTTCTACTGTGTTCTTCGTTTATAAAATTAAACCACAATGAGGTTCCATCTCACAACAGCCGGAGTGGCCAACATAAACAAAGGAAGACACGGATGTCGGAGAGGATGAGGAGAAAAGGGACAACCAGGACATTGTTGGTGCGAATGCAGACTGGTGCGGCCACTGTGGAGAACTGTATGGAATTTCCTCTGCAAACTAAAAATGGAAAAGCCGTTTGACCCAGAAATTCCACTGCTGGGATTGTACCCTTAGAACACTGAAACACCAATGCCAGAGAACCTGTGCACCCCAATGTCCATAGCACCACGATTTACAATAGCCCAGTGCTGGAGGCTACCTAGGTGCCCATTAGCTAATGAGTGGATCCAAAAACTATGGTACATTTACACAATGGAAATCTGCACCGAAGAGAGAAAGAAGGAGCTGATACACTTTGCAATGGTATGGATGGAACTGGACAGCATTAGGTTAAGTGAAATGCGCCAGGCTGTGAGGGAGAAATACCAAATGATCTCACCTTTAAGGACAACATAATCAACTGAGGAAAAAAGGAAACAAAATAGAAACAGACACATAGGACTTTAAGAACAATGGTACAATAGTCAGAGGGGAAGAGGGAGGGGATATAGGGGAGAGTGGTCTACAGGATCTACTACTCTAAAATGCACAAGGAGAAAATCAAAGGGGAGTTTTGAGGTGTCTGGGGGAGGTGGGACTGGCTAGGGTGAGGTGCAGGGATGGGGAGGAAATGCAGTCAATTATAACTGAATAAACATAAAATTAAATCAATATCTATTAAAAATTTAACCTAGTAGAAGGGTTTTATGAAAATCGTGTTTTATGGCTAAAAAATAAAAATTAAGTTTTGAAGTTAAAACAAAAGAAAAACCTGACTTTGATGAGAGCCTAGAGTTAGGAATAGAAAGAGTGGAAACCAGTGAGGAAGACAGAACACAGTCATAGAAGAAAAATAACCAGGGGTATTGTGTCATCGCTGCCTTTGTTTTCCTGTATCAATAATGTCATTCCCATTCCTCTTCCTATACCACCCTTACCTCCTCCGGTCTATTTTGCTCCTATCATTAATGTTTCTTATTCCCTGTACCTTTTCCCCCGTTGTCGGTCCACCCCCTCCCGCTAATAACCCTCCATATTACCTCCATTTCTGCCATTCAGTTCCTGTTGGAATTGTCTGCGTAGTGTGTTTTTATTTTTGCTTTTAAGGTTAGGTTGTTGATAGATGTGACTTTGCTGCCATTTTATTCGCATTTTTTTTTTTTTTACCTTCTTTTTCCTTAGGCAACTTTCTGTATCTTTTCATATAATAAGGGCTTGGAGATGATGAACTCCTTTAAATTGAACTTGTCTGGGCAGCACTTTATCTGCCCGAGCGTTCGAAAAGACAGCTTTGCTGGATAGAACAATCTTGGATGGAGTTCCTTGCATTTCATCACTTGGGATACTTCTTCCCAGCCCTTTCTTGCCTCCAATGTTTCTGTTGAGAAATCAGCTGACAATCTTTTCGGAATTCCTTTGTAGGTAACTGTCTCCTTATCTCTTGCAGCTTCTCAGATTCTCTCCTTATCTTTAATCTCGGGCAATGTAATTGTGCTGTGCCTTGGTTGTTCCTCTTTGGGTCCAACTGCCTTGGGACTCTCTGGGCTTCCTGGACTTCCTGGAAGGCTGTTTCTTGTGCCAGATAGGGGAAGTTGTCCTTCATTCACTTTTCAAAGAATGTCTCCATTTCTTGTTCTTCCTCTTGTCCTCCTGCCACCACTATGATTTGGATGTTGGACCACTTAGAATTACCCTGGAGGTTCCTAAGACTCTCCTCAATGATTTGAATCGTTGTTTCTTCATTCTGTTCTGGTTGAATGTGTTTTTCTTCCTTCTGCTCCAAACTGTTCGTCTCAGTCCCGCTTTCCTTCCCGTCCGTGTTGGTTCCCTGAACATGTTCCTCTATTTCACTTTTCCTAGGCTGCACTTGTTCCTCTATGTTGTGACCATACTCAGCCAATTGCTGAGCATCACAACGACCAGCATTTGGAACTGTGCCTCTGATGGGTTGGCTAACCCTTCATCACTTGCCTGCATTTTTGTCGGAGCTTTGATCTCTTCTTTCATTTTGGCCATGTGTTTTTGGTTGTTTGTTTCAGAGTGCCTCTTATGTGGTAATGGGCAGAGCCTTAGGGTTTCATTAGGGCAGCCCACCTGGCCGTGCTGTGAGCCGTATTTTGGGGAGGGGTGTGACAGGGAACGATGCTGCTTGCCTAGCTCTCTGCTGGCTTTCAGTCACTTCCCCTACTACCCACAATCAAAACAGTCCCATGTGAAGCTGATTCTCAGGGGAGTGGTTTTGTATACGTTCTGGGACTCTGTGTGTCTCTCCAAGGAACTCTCCTGTGAGGCTGAGAGTGTTCTGTGCTGCTGCAAACCCCTCAGGTGTTTCCCAGCAGAGGTTTGAGGTTTTATTTAGCTGCGCTGGAGCCCTGGCTTGCGTCGTCCATTTCGCTCCACCGTTGTTCATCTCCATTGATCTGCTAGCAAATATGCTACCCCTCGCTCTGGAGCTGCTGCCTTGCCTGGTCCACCAGCCACCTGTCTGCCAGGGCCGCCTCTCCCGTCCCAGTTCTCCAGCCACCTTCCTGCTGCGAGTCCTCTCCACCCCTACTTGCCGCTTCTACCCCTCCTACTGGTCTGTGTGAATGTTTAGTCTGTAACTCCTTGGTTGTTGGACTCTCATCCAGTTCCATTTTCTGCCAGTTTCTGGCTGGTTTTTGTTTTTAAATTCATTGCTCTCCTTGTTTTGGCTGTGTGAGGAGGGAAAGGGCATCTACGTATGCCTGTGTCTTCGCCAGAGGTGACTCTAGTGTCTTTCCAATGGTACTGCAATTTGTTGAGGGAGGAAATATTTATTACTATTTCCATAAAGCCTAGAATTATTGGGTGGATAGTTACTGTTTCCAAATAACATTTTCTCACTGAGACTTCAAAACCATTTCTTGGACGAAGTATAATTTATTTTATTTTGCCAATCAGAAACTTGAGGCTCAAAGAGATACAAAATTATTCAAAGCTGCATCACGAGACTGTGATGAAGGCAGTCCCGGGTGCCTCCAAAGCTCTACTTTTCTTCACCATAGCGTAGAGGTAAGGGATATTTAGCCCTCCCAGGTGTGGCTACATCGGTTTTGTGTCACCCTACACAGTCAGAAGGTGCTGGTTTGATTGCCATAGGGCACGTGCCCTGGATGCAGGTTCGGTCCCCACGTGGGCTGTGAATGAGAGGCAATGATTGATGCTTCACTCTCAGATTGATGTTTCTGTCTCTAACAAACCCCAAACGGTTAAAAAAATGTGATGTGTAATATTGTTAATATGACTGGAGGGAGTAATAAAGGAGAAGTTTATTATTCTATTGAATCTTCCTTAGGATTCTGTGTGTTAAGTCACCCTAGCTAAGTGGTTTCGTAATATGGAAGACAGGAGCCTTCATTCGGTTCCCTGTACTATCCCATTTTAAGACATTCCCTGCCTAGTCTCCTGTCTGCTCTAAGACGGAAGTGACAATGAGAGTAGCCTCCAGAGACTGTTTCCAAGAAGGAAAACAATGGTTGAAGACAAGAATGGTCATACCAGGTGCAAGCACAGTGATGAGAAGAGCAGAATTGGAGGCTTACTTCCTAATCCTGAAAAGATATCAAGAATGTAAAGGGTAGCCTGTCCTTTTCTGACAAAATCAAGAACAGAGATGACATTCAATTATCATACCCAAAACAAGGGCTCAGGCGTTTAACAAGTGTTTTATTTTTACAAAATCCTTCGATTGAGGCCTTATCTCCATGTTCCCACATGAAATATGCCTATTGAAGAGGTACTGTGATGCTGTGTACATCAAGTGAACAATAGGTTCGTCTTCATAGCTGCTCAGGACGAAAGACCCAGTCATTCACTTGCTGCTGTCGTACTAGCCAGACTGTTTCTTGTCAAGCACTTGTCTGTGGAAAGGGAAAATGTACATTTTCTCGCAATGACGTTTCCTCGGAGTAAATCTAACATGGACTGACTCAGCACAGCTCGGGATGACACACGTAACATTTACCACTGCCATACTGGAATCAATATTGTGACGATAATGTCTTGGATATCCACGCAATTGGTGAAATATAGAATCAGACCTAATGGGCATTTGCCTTTCGCTGAATCCCAGGACGGAACAAATGTCACGTCTGTCTGTTTTGTCACGTGTGAGAAAGGAAAACTGCATACAAATATATTTCTTCTCCTATCCCCAGATATTTCTCCTCATGGTAAGTTTATATTTCACCGAATGTCTTTCAGTTTGAAAGTTAAAAGAAAGTCAGTTCTCAGTTTGCAAGTGATATTCAAGCATTCTCTATTATTTCATATATAATAACGAATGGAAACATTAAATATGGCTGCAGAGGAACAAACTTTTTTCCAGTGTTGTTTCCTCATTTCCTCCTGTTCCCTCCCTTGAAAAACACACCTTTCCATTCGATGAGAAATATTTCCAGTCAGGAGGTGAGTGTAAAAAATGTTTTTCTCCATGTTTTCTATGCACATGATACATACAATTCTTTTTCAAAATAATGTTAATTTCTTTCTGAAAGAATGCATGTGTAGACGTATAGAAAGAATTATGTACGTTTGTATATATCATTCCCTTAGTTCTCTCATAGAAAGCATGTGCTTAGATTCTAAAGTGGGTTACCTGGTAGATACGATTTGAATTATACTCTCAGTCAATGGATAAGACTCCAAGGACCTGATCTATCCTTTCTTTTGCAATATTATTACCATTCATGAAACCATCAAGTACACTGAAATTTTGATAAATGGAGTGTTAACACTGTTTCTCCCCTTGGAGTCACAGCATAGTTCCCAGCAGTCATAGTTGCTTCTCACAATTGCCTCTCTCATCGCCATGGATGATGTGTATTTACATCGGAATCTCATTCACTCAGAGCAGAAGTGCTACACTTTCTTCCAAGGTACTTTGATTCCATTACCTGGCCTCCACAAGGAACTCAGTGAACTGACCCATTTTGCCAGTGACTGTGGCCCAGTTACCTGAATAAGCCAAATTCTCAGTGGAGATCCAGGAACTGTGCGGACAATGTCCCGGAAATACCTTCTCGGAATATTTCAGAGCATGACACAGGAACGGGAGCCAGGACACAATGTGTTCTTCCTGTGGGTAGAGTTCTGTGGTGGGTTTAGTGAGGAGGGAAGGGAACACTGCCAATTATTGGCCAAGTTGTTTTGAAGGGACTAGTTTTTAATGTACATTTTGGGGGTTGTTTCTGCTAATACAGTTGTTCACCCCTCTTCCCCCTTTGCTCTCCTGCACCCAGCTGCCGCTCCTCTTCCCTCTGGCCACCCCCCCATTGTGATCCGTGTCCAAGGATCCTGAACAGCTGTCCTTCCAGTAATCCCTTCACCTTCTTCTTCCATTCACCCAGCCGCTTCCCTTGCGACAACCCTCGTTCTGTTTCGTGTATCATCCCTGTTTCTACATTTTTGTTAGGTTATAGAACTCATTGGATTCCACACGTGCCTATTTTGCAGTCTTTAGTGTCCATTTCAAATGGTAGATATCCTTTCAAAATGCATGGATTACTTAAGATCATTTGGAAAATATAATTAGACACATTACCCTTCAACATATAATTCATGTAGCCAGACTCTTTGACTCTTCATTGAGCCTTTAATTCCACTCAGGAGATTGGTTACCCTTTGCTGTCAGCATTAATCCTATAAAATTCGCAAAAAAAAAAAAAAAAAAAAGAAAAGAAAAAGCTGTGCGGGCGAGGGGCGCTAAATAGTATTTCTCTCTCAACACCTGCCTTATTTCACTTAGCATAATGCCCACAACTTTCACCCATGCCATTGCACAGGGTATTAGCTCCTCCTTTCTCTCCGCTGCGTAAAATTCCATTGTCTAAAAGTACCATACTTTTTGGATCCTCTCATTAACTGATGGGCACTTAAGTTACTTCCAGTACTTGGTTATTGTAAATTGTGTTGCTATGAACATTGGGGTGCAGAGGATCTCACGTTGAACTGGAACATAATCAAGAAAAGAAAAAGCAAACAAAATATAACCAGAGATATTGAAATTAAGAACATTGTAACAGTAGCCACAGGGCATTGGGACGCCATAGGGGGGACAGTGCTCTATAGGAGCTACTATATAGGACACAAGGATAAATTTAAAGGGGAGGTTAGAGGGGAGTAGTGAGGTGGGACTTGCCCGGGGTGGGGGAGCGAACAGGAGCTAATCCAGACAATTGTAACTGAATAAAATAAATTAATTAATTTTTAAAATGAGGGTTTAAATCAGTTGGTTTTTCCACATAAACTTTTCTGCACATCCCAGGTCTCTACTCCCAGCTCTCAGACACAAATGCACATGTGAGACTCAGTTCTATTTCTACATCTGCCTTGTCAAAGTAACACGTGTTTTTACCATTTACTTTACCTCCCGTGGATCAGTTGTTGCATCTGTTCATTTGCAATTCGTAAGGAAGTCAAATCCTCCACACACGTGACTCGCTCGTAGTAGAACAGAAACCACCGAACATCACAGATTAGACTATGAGGTCCTGGCAGAAGGCACCTGGAAAGGGAACGCCTGCAAACCAGCTGCACTACCGTGAATCCAGGGATGGAACTGGAAGCTAGTGATCGTCTTAGCCAAAATATGTGCACTGCAAACCACTTGGCTGAAGCTATGAGGCCGAAATTTGTAAGTAAAGTTCACCTCTGACCACCCGGTGGTGTCTGCCTGAAGTGCTGTGCAGGAAGGAAAGGGACACCAAAGGAATGCTCCCCGCTGTGCACCCTTGATAACATGCCTCCCAACCAAGCTCACCATGTTTGCTCAGACGCCTCTGTCCGGACCTTCTCTTTCCAGCAGCTGTAGTGAAGGGAAAATTCTGCCGTCCTGAAAGTGCTTTTTGGGAAAGGAATCGTAAGCTATTTATCAAGAAACAAACCACTCTCGGAACCGCGGGTCTTCCTCCCTTTCCTGCCCTAGAGACTCAGACAGAGAAACTGGTGAATGTCCTCAGCCTAATGGAACTAAGTGTGAAGAGTAGACCGCTTAAGGCATGTCCACATAGCCGAGTACCAGCTGCGTCCCATTGTTGCGGATTCACCCAGAACTAAGGCCCTGGCCTGTGTGCTTGGCGCTTCCTCAACTGCTTGTAAATCACTCTTTCGCATTCCTCAAAATCTAGTACCATGTTACCCTGCCTTTTCTTCTTTGTCCAAAATGTCCCAGCAACCCGGTGTTGTCTCACTGTCTTTGGAATTCCCGTGGATGTGTCATGCTAGTGTGAATTACCCATGAACGTCTATTGAACTTGCA
Organism: Desmodus rotundus; assembly: GCF_022682495.2. Taxonomy (NCBI): domain Eukaryota; kingdom Metazoa; phylum Chordata; class Mammalia; order Chiroptera; family Phyllostomidae; genus Desmodus; species Desmodus rotundus. Next base: position 673,043 of record NC_092332.1, on the reverse strand, counting down.
TTTTCTCCTATCAGCCCACCTCTATCAATTTGGTTATTAGCCCAGCCTGAAGAACTTAAAAGGAGGAAGGAAAAGCATTAAACATTTTCAGCCCCCACAGTAGTTTATCCCAATCTATCTTTGCATATATTTAATGCATGGAAAGAGATTTACTTATATGTCCATGGATTCTTATTAAATTGTAAACAGCATATATTAATAATACCTACGTTTAATGAGTGTAGTGTCCTGGGTTTTTCGGTTTTTGTTTTTGTTTTTGTTTTTTTCTATTTCTGCAAATCTCTTTATTTGCCAGCTTAAGGAAGACAGAGGCATTCGTATGTCTGCTCCTTTCTACAAACTACTGGAAGATATTGTTTTGGTAGAAGGAAATGATGAAAAGATGGCCTCACTCAGACATAGAGTGCAAAAAGGGACCACACAGACTGCCTGTAGGGTCCCAAGGTCCTGAAAAGGCTGTTAGATGCCTCTTTCTCATGACACCAATGAGCAATCCTGCAAGGAATCAGCACCCTAATGTTATGAAAGCAGAATTTGGAAAATCTCTCCTGTCAGTCAGGTCATCAGGATCTGCCCCTTTCACATAGCTCTAAATCCTCTCTCACGTGGATGCTCAAAGTCCCTGCACACCTGGTATTTGAGTTTAGCCACTCTTGCCTTTTGAATTCTGACCCTCTCACTCCTTGGCGCTGATTACTTAATTGTTCTTACTCATTTATAATGTTGACCTGTAGCATGGCGCATCTTTGTGGATTCTCAGGGTATAAATACACCAATGGAATTGATGGACCAACAGGCAGTTCCATTACCTGAAGAAATGCAAACATGTTTTCCACCGTGACTTCCCCATTCTGCATTCCCACCCACAGGGCAAAATGGTTGCCTTTGTTTTCAAACCCTGCCAGCATTTGTGGCGATTAGATGTATCCAATGATGGCCATTTTCACCTTGTGAGGTTATATCTCATTGTGGTTTTCATTGGCGTCTCTCTCGTCTGTCTTCCTGGTGTTCCTAACCCCTTTCCTTCACCACCCAACCTTTGCCTCTAACACTTAGCCTAGCAGGCAGGCAGCAGGACCCAAACTGCTGCTCAGTCGCAGGAGTGCTCCACTGACAACGGATTGAGGACACTCTTTCATAGAGAAAAGATTTACACAAAGAAAGGAAACTTTCCTATCCTGTTATTTTTTAATTGCACTTACTGGGGGGTGACACAGGTGAGTGAAATTTGCAGGTTTGCAGCGTGGGAGTCTACACTTCATCCTTTGCATATTGTATTGTGTGATCACCACCCCATTCAAGTCTGCTTCTGGCAGCACCCGCTGTCCCCCTTCACGCCCTTCTATTGCACCGCCCCACCCCTTTTCCCTTGGTCTTCTCCATACTGTTATCTGGGAAGGTCTTTTCTTACTCCCTTCCGGTTTCCCACCTAGCCTGCACCCCATACCCCCTCTGACAGCTGGCTGCCAGCTCTCTAGGAGCCTCTCCCCATTTTCCTTGTTACTTCAGTTTGTTCATTAGATGCTCCTTATGACAGAGATCCTATGGTATTTATTTGTCGTCCTCTGACTGGCTTATTTCACGGAGCCTAAGGTTTTTCAGGTCCATCCACACTGTCACAAAGGGACAGATTTCCATGTACTATTTATTCCATTGTGTGCACATACCACAGTTCTTTTATCCACTCATCTACTCATGGGCACTTGGGCAGCCTGTACAAGTGTTCTATTGTCAATAAGCATGACCTGAGAATGGGAATATAGCCCAGACTGTGGAGGGTGGCAGACGGGTCAAAAAGGCGGGCAGTGTCGTGTGGGGGAGTGGAGAATTCTTGGAAGAAAAGACTTCGTTTTCTTTTGTGACATCTCCTCATCCACTTAATGTTTCTACAGTTAAATGTGGGCCTGAAAGAAGAGGCTGTGGCTTACCTTCCATGTCGGTCCAAGCAAAAACCCTGAAGACACAGGTACCTCAGTATGAACCAGATACCTAATGATCTTCCTATTCTTCATCCAGTGTTTCCCCCACCTTGGGCGTGCTAAAGGACGCCTGCTAATCCCACCACCCCCTTGTTCTTGCTTTCCCATCCTGAAGCAGGGAAGAAGTGTTTCAGTCAAATATTTATTACTACTAGCCTCTCTCAAAATACCCCGTCTCCCAACCTTGCCCTTCCCCCAAACACTGCTTCCCACCAGGCCTCCACACACCCTCATAGGCAGATGTGAGAAGGGAAAGGATTCCTCCCAGAAAGCAATCAAAGAAGAGCCCATTCAACAGCCAGGTGTTTTATTGAGGTGAGGGGTGATCATTTGCCCCTCCCTCACATAGCATACTTCTTGGTCCAAGCTCGCGCCATGGTATCATATGCCTTCCTGTCCTTTAGGTACATTCTCCCAATGGATGGAACAAAGGCATGGTTGGGCTTGGGGTCACATAGCAAGGAGCTGATGGACAGCAAGAGTTTGGATATGGTCATTATAGGAGACCACTGGGACCTGAGAATATCGACACAGATATATCCCTTTCGGTTGATATTGGGGTGGTAGATCGGGGTGGTGAAGGAAATCGCCGGAGGCCTGAAGGGGTAATTTCGAGGGAATTGTATGTTTAGGCAGAACACCCCTCCCTCATAGGGGCTGTCCGGGGGTCCCATGATGGTCCCCTTCCATTGGAACATGTTGTCATCCACTGGCCCTGCAGAGCACATGGGCGGGGGATCGATCGTGATGTTCGCCAGTTCCTTGTGCAGTCGCCTCAGCGCCGTGGATGTGTCCCAGACAGCGGGGATGGACTGGATATCCTGACAGGGACCAAGGGGGAACCACGGGTGAGGGGGACCATGGGTTAGGGCGGGCGTGGCTTCTGGGGAAGATGGTTGCAGGGTCAGCCACCCCCCAGGTCGGCGGGTAAGAAGTTGGAACCTGGCTGTGGCGTGTATGGTGGGGGCGGGGGGCAGGGAGAGTTGGGGACTCACTTGGAACAGCAGGACCTGAGAGGCTACTGCTCACCTGTGCGCCGCTGTTCCCTGGCTCCTCAATCCTAGGCTCCTGCACCTCCTCCTCCTGCACCTCTTGCTCCTCCACCCCTGGCTCTTCCATCTCCTTGTCCTCCACTGCTGTCTGCTGCTCAGAGCCTATAGCCCAAGGCTGCGCTGCCTGCGGGGATACTCCGCCTTCCTGCCACAGGACCAGCCGCTCCTGAAGGCCTGCCCCAACAGTTCCTGCTGGCCGGCCCCAAGGGACCCTGTGTTCCCATGGCAGGAGGGAATATGCACTGTGACGTCACAAGGGACAGCTGACCAATCAGCAACTCAGTGGGCGCGTGGCCAGGGGAGACAGATGGCCTCCATCACAGGGAGTATTAGTATAGCAACAATTTTATAGGAATAATAGTGTAGCAACATATTAGAGTTTTGTATGCAATAAAGAAATAAACAGAGAAACAAACAAGTAAATAGTGAACTTGTATGAAACAAATGGTTCTAATCCTCTGTAAAGACAAAGGAAGCATATCAAGAAAGGGAGCCCCTGGGATATTTTACCACAAAGGGAGGATTACACAGGAAAATGCACTACAGTCTTGGCTGTCTTTTCGCTCCTGGTCACCCTGCTGATCGGTGTTCTCCTGGGCACACCGCGTTTCCAAGTTGAAGTGCAGGACTTAACGCCAGCTCCTAGGAGATACTTCAGGAGTTTGTAGTCAGAATCAAGAGCTTGTTTCTCACACATGACAAATGCATAGGGGTGAGATTTCACGAGAAAACAACAAGTGTCAGAGTGTCCTGAAGGGCAACGTATTTTGGCCACTCTCCTCAAGATTCTCAGCATATTTACTCCCCATCTGTGCTGCTGACTGCAGTGTGAAATGCCAGGGGCAGGGAAGAGTAGCTTAGCTCCACCAGTAGATGTTCAAAATGACCAGAAGCTTCTATGCACACCATTAATCTCCTTAGATACCCCCTGTGGAGCCATGGCTGCTCTTCTGCAACACTGCGAGTTTCATTGAACTGTTTGGGACATTTCTTTCAACCCAATGTCATTGGCTGAATTTCTTGGAACCTATATCACGTGTGGAGAAATGGTGGAGGGCTCAAGGATTTTTACTCTTGGTCCCAGCACTCGCGGGAGAGTGAGATTTAGATGCATTTAATTCCTGTAGTGATCACCACTAATTTACTGATCAAGGTTGTGTGTTCTATGTTAGGTGTAAACATAAATACGATATGATCTCTGAGTCAAAGGCATTCGTGGTCTGATACAGGAAGAGGGAAATACATTGACATGTATTTACATCATTAACATCGCACGCTATATATACAGCAATAAAAACATATTTGTGGATCCCGGGCTACTGGAAAGACAAGGATGAAAGGTGACTCTTCAGAGGGACTTCTATCTGAGCTGAGTCAGGCATGAGCACTGTCAGTTCATGGGGGGCGGAGGGTAAGCAGGCTTTCAGATGGGAAAAGGGCGGGTAGGAATAATGGCAGATCATAACGGAGCCAGGGGAATAAGCAGATGTGAAAGGCCTGATGCGACAGAAAGCATGACCATTTCCAGGAAGGAAATGCATTTTGCAAAGGGTTAGGTGTTCAATTCCTAGTCAAGGCACATGGCTGGGTTGTGGGCTGTGTCCTCACTAGGGGGCGCCTGAGAGGCCACCATGCCTTGGTGTTTCTCTCCCTCACTTCCTCTCTCTAAAGACGAGTAACTGAAATCCTTCAAAACAAATAGTGAGATAAATATCTTTTCATGTAATAATATTGAATTTAGTAGCGATAAAAGTGAATATAACCAATTATGCAACACCATAATCCCAGAGTTAACATTATGTGTTGTAAATTTTATTCAGAGAAAATGCTCCCTCTCCACTTTACCCCTTACCGCTGCGAGAACGTATTTCGCTGCTATGATGTTGACCTTGGCTATGTGACGTTGTCAATCAATGGCAAGAGGAGGACGTGATGTGTAAACGTCCAAGAAACGCTAATTACGGTCACTCCTCATTAACTTGGGACAGCTGCCTACACAAGAAATGTTCTATTGAATGGATACACATTCATTCTTGCCTTCCCTCAGAGGAAACACCTCATTCAATCCCAAGTTCTACCTTCCACCAAAATTCAAGCCAAGACAAGATGAGGAGACTCGACAAAAATCATACTTAAACTGAAGACTCAGAAGTGAGAGATATGTGTTTGCTTTAATCCATGAGATTTATGCTTTGCTTCTTCTTGAGACGAAACCTAACTAAAGTGTTTTGTTTACAAAACATGCTGCATGGCTCCATTTTCAATCCCTTTTGTGGGAGTAATAAGCAAACTGATGCAGACAATTAATGCTTCAGTAGGTGGCATAGTTTTCCTTTTTGGCCGACAATAAGGGGAAGCACCTACAAAGCTGCTGTTGACACTTCTCACGTGGCTTAACTGTACTGGTTGTGGTCCCTTGGCTTCCCTACAGGTCTCAAGATAGCTGTTCTAACCCACATACAGCATCAGCATTCCATGCTGTCGAATGGGAGTCAAGAAAGTGGTGGCACCTTGGCTTTCCTTTTTAACGGATAAAGAAACAGTTTTTCCAAAGGTGACCCTGGCAGACTGGGTTCTGTGCCCTGAGTTGCAGACCGGGATCACATGGCCCCTCACATCTATAATGCAGACCATGAAAGTGAGAAACACTTGGCCCTGATTGGGATAGATAAAATGCAACTCGGTGCTGAAGACTTTTAAAGTGCTTTCCCCACGAAAAACATACCTTCTGACAGCAATAAAGAAGGGAAGTGGTGATGGTGAATATTGAAGGGGCAAGTAACAATGATTTCCCTTGTTAGAATTAGTTCTTATATCCTTTAATTCTTCCGCTCCCAATCTACTGTCAAGCCAGAGTAGGGAAATGTGTGTGCATAACACAATATATGTAAAACATATGTTTCACCGACTTAAAAAATGTCCTTGATGAAGAATACGACCTCAACAGATGTTATGCCGTTAATTGAAACTGGGTAAGCACTGAAATTATTTGAAGGAAAGAAAGCATGATGTCAAGGTGAAGTCATGTTCACTCCAAGTTCATATTTAGAAGGCAGTCATGCTAAGGCACAGCGAAAGAGAATACAACTTGGTTGGTGTGGCAGATTTAGTGATGCAGAATGTAGCACGAGATCGCATTAAAATGCAGCACAGGTACAGAGCCTGAGAGAGTTTAGGAGCCTTGCGATGTGTGGCGCACATTCTACTGCGAGATCCGTGGCTGAATATGACAAGGAAACCTTCAGATGTCCCAGGAAGGTTAAGACACCAGTGAACAAACCGTGTCAGGGGAAAGCATTTAGTGTCTGTGAGGTAAGAGTCTGTCTGTGTCGCTTTCACACTTGGAAAAATGATGTGAACCATGGCCTTCGCATGCTACGTTAAATCCAGAATAGTATCACGCATCTAGCTTCTGCATACTAGCTTAACTTTTTCCTTTGCGTGACAGTATTTTGCTCTGTAAGGGTAAGCGCGTCACCTTGTCTCCACCCTGCAGTCCTTTCTTGGTTTAGTTCAAATGCCCTTCCATAAAACTAGTCTGTAGATATTTTTCTTCCTTTCTGGAACTGCTGGTTTCCTCTGTACTTGGGATGTAATGAAGGATGTTTACAACTATCTTCTGACTTTTAACAACTCCCCCCTTCTTGTATTTTTTTAGACACACTCACGTCATTACTTAAAATGGAAGACATAGCTTCGACTACCTTTGCTGGTTCTTTCCTGCTAGATGAATTGGACATATTTAAAATTCTGTCAGTTTGGCCTTAATTACTTCTGCTTCATGAAATTGTAAAAGGGCATGCGGTTACCTCTAAAAACCGGAGAAAATGAAGAGTACTCTAAGCAGAGAAGACCCAATTCAAAGTGCATTTTGCAACAATAACAGTCCCAAGCATGTTCTCTGTAATGACAATAGATGTATTGATTATCAGAAACTTGAAAATATGGACTTTGGTAAATATCAGAAAGGATAAAAACTGTCTCTCATACCACAAAGTGAGTAAAAAAATAATGACAAGTGGTAAAGCTGCTCTCCGCTCTAAGGTCAAGCTGTAACATATCCATAAGGAATCATGAACCATAGGTGTCAACCCCATAGAACCAACTTCTAGGATTAATAAATCAGTGGACGAAATAAATGGTACACTCTAGGGAAGAAAAAATTAATTCACTCCTTCCATTAACGATGAGAAGCAAATATATGTAGACACAGTAGGCATCCTGTATGGTGAAGTAGTCTTGACATTAACCTACATTTTTCATGGGACCCTTTGAAACCAAATGAAGTAGGGTATTTTTCCAGGTGTAGGTGGTTTTGTGTAGAGAAACTTCACGTACTTAATGGAAATGGGAGAATCAGGGACTCCAAAAGTAAAGTGTGAAATATTTTTGATGAATTAAACAACAGCCCATAAATATTAAAGACCAATATTTTTTAAATCATTACTCTAGATTTTTTCCATTCAGTAAGAAAGACCGTCATTAACCCTGCTCACAGTTTTCACATCTTTCCATAAACATTGGTGGAAAATGGCATGGTTCTTCCTTTTGACATTGCCTGATCCTATCGTATGCGTTACTACGGGGAAAAAAGAATTCAGAGAAGGCCAGAGAAATATCCCTAGATAGCAGTTCATACTCCAGAAAAAAGGAACAGTAGAGCGCTTTTTTTCAGGGAAGAAATACAGCGTATGCACAATACTCATTCATGACAGAGGGGGAAAATATATGTCAAAAAACATGCAAAGTTATCACGTCAAGACAGTCACATGAAAAAGACAAAATTTATATAGGACCGTTGTATTTCTTCTACAATTTATAAGTATTGGTGCCAGCTCCTTATAATGTGATATATAACACATACTGGGTTGGTACTCTCTGGGAAGCCCTAGCCAAAGATCATTTGAATATTCTTCATGTATATAAATACATAAGACCTAATGACTTGCTTCCTAGAGTGCTTCAAACGTGTGAGGTCGTTGAAGGGTAAGCACTTCCTTGTTACATCAACTTGTAGATACATGGAGAGACTCTTGAATATTCATAGAAGGAATGTGTAAAGGGCCAAAGCCTAGGAAATATACATTTCAACTTTATAATCTACAGAAGCATAACATTTCACTTTCCAAGCCTTGAGAAAACGCTGACTATACTAGCAACGCTTCTTACAATCCCGGGTCCTGCTTCAGTAAGTGAAACACTTTCCAAACCACAGTAATAGGCTGGGGGTACTAAGGAGAAGTTCGAGAAGTCTGTCTTATACTACGAGGTTTAATTCAGAGAAAAGATCTTAGGATGAACAAAATGGTAAGTGTGGTCTGAAGCATAAACCTGATTCAGAACCAATGAATTCATCAGGTAAGAATCAGCAATTAATTTTCATTGAAATGCAAACCCCAAACCAAAGGAATACACAAGCATACATGAGCGTACATACTCACACATCTTAAATAGTTTGCAAAGGAAGCCAAACTGCAAGGACTCTATGGACATACAAAGCAGTTAGATGTAACTGAGACAATCGTGCTCATAGTAACAGAGCACACACCAATCAATTAACTTCCAAGACCTGTTATCTGTGAAAGTAGGTTGTTAGACGACATAGTTCCCAAGGCTCCTCATAGGGATGATGTGGTGGGAGTCTTTTAGAGACAACCATGCAATGCTATGGATGGAAGTGGACACCATCATGCTAAGTGAAATGTGCCAGGCTGTGACGGAGAGATACCAAATGATCTCACCTTTAAGTACAACATCATCAACTGAGGAAAAAAGGAAACAAAATATGAACAGGGACATGCACATTAACAAGTTAAATGTTAGGCTTCAGGTACAGATAAGAACAGAGGATGTTTTCAAATATTCATATAGGAAAACATTATTCAATGCAAAGACTTTTCATTTCTCTTTGACCATACTACCTCCCACAAAACCACCTCTAACTCCGGTGAGTCCCCACTGCCTCCCTCCAGACCCATCCCCATGTTCGATCCTCCATCTTCCCATCACTTTTGGCTCTGTCCACATCTCCGTATACATGTTCCTGATACCCCTGCCCCCTTCCCCACCCTCATTATCTCCCCGCAACTCCCTCTTGCTTCTGGCTGTTGGGTTTTATTTCAGGGTCTCTCTGAAAAAAAAAAATTCACTTACAATTTTCTGCATGTCTCCCCATCCCTCAACCCTACCCCAGTGTCTCTCATACAAAATTCTTTAATCAAGGACAGATGGGTCACGTAGAGACCATCGCTGACATGTTCCTACTACTTTGGAACTGCAGTTTTAGCAGTAGAATGGCAAGGGAAGAGATGAAGGATAAAGACACTTTGGGGAAGATGGATCAAAATCTTGTAATACGTGTAAAGATGGCAGTGGGAGAAAAGGCAGATGGACTTCGAATTTATGATCCTTGAACTTGGGACAATAATAATTGCGCTGATTCAATTGCGTGACACGGGATTGCCACTAGTTTTTTAAATAGAAGACGACTCTGCTTCTTATTGTCCAATGACTTTAAGAAACATCCAATGAACACGTTATAGTATGCAATAGAAGACCGCAGGAGGCGTTAAACATCGGAGCTACACTGGGCTGCACATTTTCTGAGGCCTGAGATCCTGCCTACTTTACCTTTGTCGTCTTTCTCCAAGGCATTTTAGCAGCAATCTCCACCGCATAATACAATCCCAATAATCCTAGTCTGCATGGATGAGTAATAGAAAACCCCTTGCACGAATAAAGGAACAATAACGATAAATACTCGAAAGAAAGTATAGAGAAAAGTGAATTTGTTGAGGCGGTCCTCAGCTCCCCCGATCCTGCTTTTGATTCCTTCTACTGTGTTCTTCGTTTATAAAATTAAACCACAATGAGGTTCCATCTCACAACAGCCGGAGTGGCCAACATAAACAAAGCAAGACACGGATGTCGGAGAGGATGAGGAGAAAAGGGACAACCAGGACATTGTTGGTGCGAAAGCAGACTGGTGCAGCCACTGTGGAGAACTGTATGGAATTTCCTCCGCAAACTAAAAATGGAAAAGCCGTTTGACCCAGAAATTCCACTGCTGGGATTGTACCCTTAGAACACTGAAACACCAATGCCAGAGAACCTGTGCACCCCAATGTCCATAGCACCACGATTTACAATAGCCCAGTGCTGGAGGCTACCTAGGTGCCCATCAGCTAATGAGTGGATCCAAAAACTATGGTACATTTACACAATGGAAATCTGCACCGAAGAGAGAAAGAAGGAGCTGATACACTTTGCAATGGTATGGATGGAACTGGACAGCATTAGGTTAAGTGAAATGCGCCAGGCTGTGAGGGAGAAATACCAAATGATCTCACCTTTAAGGACAACATAATCAACTGAGGAAAAAGGGAAACAAAATAGAAACAGACACATACGACTTTAAGAACAAGGGTACAATAGTCAGAGGGGAAGAGGGAGGGGATAGAGGGGAGAGTGGTCTACAGGATCTACTACTCTAAAATGCACAAGGAGAAAATCAAAGGGGAGTTTTGAGGTGTCTGGGGGAGGTGGGACTGGCTAGGGATGGGTGCAGGGATGGGGAGGAAATGCAGTCAAGTATAACTGAATAAACATAAAATTAAATCAATATCTATTAAAAATTTAACCTAGTAGAAGGGTTTTATGAAAATCGTGTTTTATGGCTAAAAAATAAAAATTAAGTTTTGAAGTTAAAACAAAAGAAAAACCTGACTTTGATGAGAGCCTAGAGTTAGGAATAGAAAGAGTGGAAACCAGTGACGAAGACAGAACACAGTCATAGAAGAAAAATAACCAGGGGTATTGTGTCATCGCTGCCTTTGTTTTCCTGTATCAATAATGTCATTCCCATTCCTCTTCCTATACCACCCTTACCTCCTCCGGTCTATTTTGCTCCTATCATTAATGTTTCTTATTCCCTGTACCTTTTCCCCCGTTGTCGGTCCACCCCCTCCCGCTAATAACCCTCCATATTACCTCCATTTCTGCCATTCAGTTCCTGTTGGAATTGTCTGCGTAGTGTGTTTTTATTTTTGCTTTTAAGGTTAGGTTGTTGATAGATGTGACTTTGCTGCCATTTTATTCGCATTTTTTTTTTTTTTACCTTCTTTTTCCTTAGGCAACTTTCTGTATCTTTTCATATAATAAGGGCTTGGAGATGATGAACTCCTTTAAATTGAACTTGTCTGGGCAGCACTTTATCTGCCCGAGCGTTCGAAAAGACAGCTTTGCTGGATAGAACAATCTTGGATGGAGTTCCTTGCATTTCATCACTTGGGATACTTCTTCCCAGCCCTTTCTTGCCTCCAATGTTTCTGTTGAGAAATCAGCTGACAATCTTTTGGGAATTCCTTTGTAGGTAACTGTCTCCTTATCTCTTGCAGCTTCTCAGATTCTCTCCTTATCTTTAATCTCGGGCAATGTAATTGTGCTGTGCCTTGGTTGTTCCTCTTTGGGTCCAACTGCCTTGGGACTCTCTGGGCTTCCTGGACTTCCTGGAAGGCTGTTTCTTGTGCCAGATAGGGGAAGTTGTCCTTCATTCACTTTTCAAAGAATGTCTCCATTTCTTGTTCTTCCTCTTGTCCTCCTGCCACCACTATGATTTGGATGTTGGACCACTTAGAATTACCCTGGAGGTTCCTAAGACTCTCCTCAATGATTTGAATCGTTGTTTCTTCATTCTGTTCTGGTTGAATGTGTTTTTCTTCCTTCTGCTCCAAACTGTTCGTCTCAGTCCCGCTTTCCTTCCCGTCCGTGTTGGTTCCCTGAACATGTTCCTCTATTTCACTTTTCCTAGGCTGCACTTGTTCCTCTATGTTGTGACCATACTCAGCCAATTGCTGAGCATCACAACGACCAGCATTTGGAACTGTGCCTCTGATGGGTTGGCTAACCCTTCATCACTTAGCTGCATTTTTGTCGGAGCTTTGATCTCTTCTTTCATTTGGGCCATGTGTTTTTGGTTGTTTGTTTCAGAGTGCCTCTTATGTGGTAATGGGCAGAGCCTTAGGGTTTCATTAGGGCAGCCCACCTGGCCGTGCTGTGAGCCGTATTTTGGGGAGTGGTGTGACAGGGAACGATGCTGCTTGCCTAGCTCTCTGCTGGCTTTCAGTCACTTCCCCTACTACCCACAATCAAAACAGTCCCATGTGAAGCTGATTCGCAGGGGAGTGGTTTTGTATACGTTCTCGGACTCTGTGTGTCTCTCCAAGGAACTCTCCTGTGAGGCTGAGAGTGTTCTGTGCTGCTGCAAACCCCTCAGGTGTTTCCAAGCAGAGGTTTGAGGTTTTATTTAGCTGCGCTGGAGCCCTGGCTTGCGTCGTCCATTTCGCTCCACCGTTGTTCATCTCCATTGATCTGCTAGCAAATATGCTACCCCTCGCTCTGGAGCTGCTGCCTTGCCTGGTCCACCAGCCACCTGTCTGCCAGGGCCGCCTCTCCCGTCCCAGTTCTCCAGCCACCTTCCTGCTGCGAGTCCTCTCCACCCCTACTTGCCGCTTCTACCCCTCCTACTGGTCTGTGTGAATGTTTCGTCTGTAACTCCTTGGTTGTTGGACTCTCATCCAGTTCCATTTTCTGCCAGTTTCTGGCTGGTTTTTGTTTTTAAATTCATTGCTCTCCTTGTTTTGGCTGTGTGAGGAGGGAAAGGGCATCTACGTATGCCTGTGTCTTCGCCAGAGGTGACTCTAGTGTCTTTCCAATGGTACTGCAATTTGTTGAGGGAGGAAATATTTATTACTATTTCCACAAAGCCTAGAATTATTGGGTGGATAGTTACTGTTTCCAAATAACATTTTCTCACTGAGACTTCAAAACCATTTCTTGGACGAAGTATAATTTATTTTATTTTGCCAATCAGAAACTTGAGGCTCAAAGAGATACAAAATTATTCAAAGCTGCATCACGAGACTGTGATGAAGGCAGTCCCGGTGCCTCCAAAGCCCTACTTTTCTTCACCATAGCGTAGAGGTAAGGGATATTTAGCCCTCCCAGGTGTGGCTACATCGGTTTTGTGTCACCCTACACAGTCAGAAGGTGCTGGTTTGATTGCCATAGGGCACGTGCCCTGGATGCAGGTTCGGTCCCCACGTGGGCTGTGAATGAGAGGCAATGATTGATGCTTCACTCTCAGATTGATGTTTCTGTCTCTAACAAACCCCAAACGGTTAAAAAAATGTGATGTGTAATATTGTTAATATAGACTGGAGGGAGTAATAAAGGAGAAGTTTATTATTCTATTGAATCTTCCTTAGGTTTCTGTGTGTTAAGTCACCCTAGCTAAGTGGTTTCGTAATATGGAAGACAGGAGCCTTCATTCGGTTCCCTGTACTATCCCATTTTAAGACATTCCCTGCCTAGTCTCCTGTTTGCTCTAAGACGGAAGTGACAATGAGAGTAGCCTCCCGAGACTGTTTCCAAGAAGGAAAACAATGGTTGAAGACAAGAATGGTCATACCAGGTGCAAGCACAGTGATGAGAAGAGCAGAATTGGAGGCTTACTTCCTAATCCTGAAAAGATGTCAAGAATGTAAAGGGTAGCCTGTCCTTTTCTGACAAAATCAAGAACAGAGATGACATTCAATTATCATACCCAAAACAAGGGCTCAGGCGTTTAACAAGTGTTTTATTTTTACAAAATCCTTCGATTGAGGCCTTATCTCCATGTTCCCACATGAAATATGCCTATTGAAGAGTTATTTTGATGCTGTGTACATCAATTGAACAATAGGTTCGACTTCATAGCTGCTCAGGACGAAAGACCCAGTCATTCACTTGCTGCTGTCGTACTAGCCAGACTGTTTCTTGTCAAGCACTTGTCTGTGGAAAGGGAAAATGTACATTTTCTAGCAATGACGTTTCCTCGGAGTAAATCTAACATGGACTGACTCAGCACAGCTCGGGATGACACACGTAACATTTACCACTGCCATACTGGAATCAATATTGTGACGATAATGTCTTGGATATCCACGCAATTGGTGAAATATAGAATCAGACCTAATGGGTATTTGCCTTTCGCTGAATCCCAGGACGGAACAAATGTCACGTCTGTCTGTTTTGTCACGTGTGAGAAAGGAAAACTGCATACAAATATATTTCTTCTCCTATCCCCAGATATTTCTCCTCATGGTAAGTTTATATTTCACCGAATGTCTTTCAGTTTGAAAGTTAAAAGAAAGTCAGTTCTCAGTTTGCAAGTGATATTCAAGCATTCTCTATTATTTCATATATAATAACGAATGGAAACATTAAATATGGCTGCAGAGGAACAAACTTTTTTCCAGTGTTGTTTCCTCATTTCCTCTTGTTCCCTCCCTTGAAAACCACACATTTCCATTCGATGAGAAATATTTCCAGTCAGGAGGTGAGTGTAAAAAATGTTTTTCTCCATATTTTCTATGCACATGATACATACAATTCTTTTTCAAAATAATGTTAATTTCTTTCTGAAAGAATGCATGTGTAGACGTATAGAAAGAATTATGTACGTGTGTATATATCATTCCCTCAGTTCTCTCATAGAAAGCATGTGCTTAGATTCCAAAGGGGGTTACCTGGTAGATACGATTTGAATTATACTCTCAATCAATGGATAAGACTCCAAGGACCTGATCTATCCTTTCTTTTGCAATATTATTTCAATTCATGAAACCATCAAGTACACTGAAATTTTGATAAATGGAGTGTTAACGCTGTTTCTCCCCTTGGAGTCACAGCATAGTTCCCAGCAGTCATAGTTGCTTCTCACAATTGCCTCTCTCATCGCCATGGATGATGTGTATTTACATCGGAATCTCATTCACTCAGAGCAGAAGTGCTACACTTTCTTCCAAGGTACTTTGATTCCATTACCTGGCCTCCACAAGGAACTCAGTGAACTGACCCATTTTGCCAGTGACTGTGTCCCAGTTACCTGAATAAGCCAAATTCTCAGTGGAGATCCAGGAACTGTGCGGACAATGTCCCGGAAATACCTTCTCGGAATATATCAGAGCATGGCACAGGAACCGGAGCCAGGACACAATGTGTTCTTCCTGTGGGTAGAGTTCTGTGGTGGGTTTAGTGAGGAGGGAAGGGAACACTGCCAATTATTGGCCAAGTTGTTTTGAAGGGACTAGTTTTTAATGTACATTTTGGGGGTTGTTTCTGCTAATACAGTTGTTCACACCTCTTCCCCCTTTGCTCTCCTGCACCCAGCTGCCGCTCCTCTTCCCTCTGGCCACCCCCCCATTGTGATCCGTGTCCAAGGATCCTGAACAGCTGTCCTTCCAGTAATCCCTTCACCTTCTTCTTCCATTCACCCAGCCGCTTCCCTTGCGACAACCCTCGTTCTGTTTCGTGTATCATCCCTGTTTCTACATTTTTGTTAGGTTATAGAACTCATTGGATTCCACACGTGCCTATTTTGCAGTCTTTAGTGTCCATTTCAAATGGTAGATATCCTTTCAAAATGCATGGATTACTTAAGATCATTTGGAAAATATAATTAGACACATTACCCTTCAACATATAATTCATGTAGTCAGACTCTTTGACTCTTCATTGAGCCTTTAATTCCACTCAGGAGATTGGTTACCCTTTGCTGTCAGCATTAATCCTATAAAATTCGCAAAAAAAAAAAAAAAAAAAAAAAAAAAGAAAAGAAAAGAAAAAGCTGTGCGGGCGAGGGGCGCTAAATAGTATTTCTCCCTCAACACCTGCCTTATTTCACTTAGCATAGTGCCCACAACTTTCACCCATGCCATTGCACAGGGTATTAGCTCCTTCTTTCTCTCCGCTGCGTAAAATTCCATTGTCTAAAAGTACCATACTTTTTGGATCCTCTCATTAACTGATGGGCACTTAAGTTACTTCCAGTACTTGGTTATTGTAAATTGTGTTGCTCTGAACATTGGGGTGCAGAGGATCTCACGTTGAACTGGAACATAATCAAGAAAAGAAAAAGCAAACAAAATATAACCAGAGATATTGAAATTAAGAACATTGTAACAGTAGCCACAGGGCATTGGGACGCCATAGGGGGGACAGTGCTCTATAGGAGCTACTATATAGGACACAAGGATAAATTTAAAGGGGAGGTTAGAGGGGAGTAGTGAGGTGGGACTTGCCCGGGGTGGGGGAGCGAACAGGAGATAATCCAGACAATTGTAACTGAATAAAATAAATTAATTAATTTTTAAAATGAGGGTTTAAATCAGTTGGTTTTTCCACATATACTTTTCTGCACATCCCAGGTCTCTACTCCCAGCTCTCAGGCACAAATGCACATGTGAGACTCAGTTCTATTTCTACATCTGCCTTGTCAAAGTAACACGTGTTTTTACCATTTACTTTACCTCCCGTGGATCAGTTGTTGCATCTGTTCATTTGCAATTCGTAAGGAAGTCAAATCCTCCACACACGTGACTCGCTCGTAGTAGAACAGAAACCACCGAACATCACAGATTAGACTATGAGGTCCTGGCAGAAGGCACCTGGAAAGGGAACGCCTGCAAACCAGCTGCACTACCGTGAATCCAGGGATGGAACTGGAAGCTATTGATCGTCTTAGCCAAAATATGTGCACTGCAAACCACTTGGCTGAAGCTATGAGGCCGAAATTTGTAAGTAAAGTTCACCTCTGACCACCCGGTGGTGTCTGCCTGAAGTGCTGTGCAGGAAGGAAAGGGACACCAAAGGAATGCTCCCCGCTGTGCACCCTTGATAACATGCCTCCCAACCAAGCTCACCATGTTTGCTCAGACGCCTCTGTCCGGACCTTCTCTTTCCAACAGCTGTAGTGAAGGGAAAATTCTGCCGTCCTGAAAGTGCTTTTTGGGAAAGGAATCGTAAGCTATTTATCAAGAAACAAACCACTCTCGGAACCGTGGGTCTTCCTCCCTTTCCTGCCCTAGAGACTCAGACAGAGAAACTGGTGAATGTCCTCAGTCTAATGGAACTAAGTGTGAAGAGTAGACCGCTTAAGGCATGTCCACATAGCCGAGTACCTGCTGCGTCCCATTGTTGCGGATTCACCCAGAACTAAGGCCCTGGCCTGTGTGCTTGGCGCTTCCTCAACTGCTTGTAAATCACTCTTTCGCATTCCTCAAAATCTAGTACCATGTTACCCTGCCTTTTCTTCTTTGTCCAAAATGTCCCAGCAACCCGGTGTTGTCTCACTGTCTTTGGAATTCCCGTGGATGTGTCATGCTAGTGTGAATTACCCATGAACGTCTATTGAACTTGCATTTTCTCCTATCAGCCCACCTCTATCAATTTGGTTATTAGCCCAGCCTGAAGAACTTAAAAGGAGGAAGGAAAAGCATTAAACATTTTCAGCCCCCACAGTAGTTTATCCCAATCTATCTTTGCATATATTTAATGCATGGAAAGAGATTTACTTATATGTCCATGGATTCTTATTAAATTGTAAACAGCATATATTAATAATACCTACGTTTAATGAGTGTAGTGTCCTGGGTTTTTCGGTTTTTGTTTTTGTTTTTGTTTTTTTCTATTTCTGCAAATCTCTTTATTTGCCAGCTTAAGGAAGACAGAGGCATTCGTATGTCTGCTCCTTTCTACAAACTACTGGAAGATATTGTTTTGGTTGAAGGAAATGATGAAAAGATGGCCTCACTCAGACATAGAGTGCAAAAAGGGACCACACAGACTGCCTGTAGGGTCCCAAGGTCCTGAAAAGGCTGTTAGATGCCTCTTTCTCATGACACCAATGAGCAATCCTGCAAGGAATCAGCACCCTAATGTTATGAAAGCAGAATTTGGAAAATCTCTCCTGTCAGTCAGGTCATCAGGATCTGCCCCTTTCACATAGCTCTAAATCCTCTCTCACGTGGATGCTCAAAGTCCCTGCACACCTGGTATTTGAGTTTAGCCACTCTTGCCTTTTGAATTCTGACCCTCTCACTCCTTGGCGCTGATTACATAATTGTTCTTACTCATTTATAATGTTGACCTGTAGCATGGCGCATCTTTGTGGATTCTCAGGGTATAAATACACCAATGGAATTGATGGACCAACAGGTAGTTCCATTACCTGAAGAAATGCAAACATGTTTTCCACCGTGACTTCCCCATTCTGCATTCCCACCCACAGGGCAAAATGGTTGCCTTTGTTTTCAAACCCTGCCAGCATTTGTGGCGATTAGATGTATCCAATGATGGCCATTTTCACCTTGTGAGGTTATATCTCATTGTGGTTTTCATTGGCGTCTCTCTCGTCTGTCTTCCTGGTGTTCCTAACCCCTTTCCTTCACCACCCAACCTTTGCCTCTAACACTTAGCCTAGCAGGCAGGCAGCAGGACCCAAACTGCTGCTCAGTCGCAGGAGTGCTCCACTGACAACGGATTGAGGACACTCTTTCATAGAGAAAAGATTTACACAAAGAAAGGAAACTTTCCTATCCTGTTATTTTTTAATTGCACTTACTGGGGGGTGACACAGGTGAGTGAAATTTGCAGGTTTGCAGCGTGGGAGTCTACACTTCATCCTTTGCATATTGTATTGTGTGATCACCACCCCATTCAAGTCTGCTTCTGGCAGCACCCGCTGTCCCCCTTCACGCCCTTCTATTGCACCGCCCCACCCCTTTTCCCTTGGTCTTCTCCATACTGTTATCTGGGAAGGTCTTTTCTTACTCCCTTCCGGTTTCCCACCTAGCCTGCACCCCATACCCCCTCTGACAGCTGGCTGCCAGCTCTCTAGGAGCCTCTCCCCATTTTCCTTGTTACTTCAGTTTGTTCATTAGATGCTCCTTATGACAGAGATCCTATGGTATTTATTTGTCGTCCTCTGACTGGCTTATTTCACGGAGCCTAAGGTTTTTCAGGTCCATCCACACTGTCACAAAGGGACAGATTTCCATGTACTATTTATTCCATTGTGTGCACATACCACAGTTCTTTTATCCACTCATCTACTCATGGGCACTTGGGCAGCCTGTACAAGTGTTCTATTGTCAATAAGCATGACCTGAGAATGGGAATATAGCCCAGACTGTGGAGGGTGGCAGACGGGTCAAAAAGGCGGGCAGTGTCGTGTGGGGGGGTGGAGAATTCTTGGAAGAAAAGACTTCGTTTTCTTTTGTGACATCTCCTCATCCACTTAATGTTTCTACAGTTAAATGTGGGCCTGAAAGAAGAGGCTGTGGCTTACCTTCCATGTCGGTCCAAGCAAAAACCCTGAAGACACAGGTACCTCAGTATGAACCAGATACCTAATGATCTTCCTATTCTTCATCCAGTGTTTCCCCCACCTTGGGCGTGCTAAAGGACGCCTGCTAATCCCACCACCCCCTTGTTCTTGCTTTCCCATCCTGAAGCAGGAAAGAAGTGTTTCAGTCAAATATTTATTACTACTAGCCTCTCTCAAAATACCCCGTCTCCCAACCTTGCCCTTCCCCCAAACACTGCTTCCCACCAGGCCTCCACACACCCTCATAGGCAGATGTGAGAAGGGAAAGGATTCCTCCCAGAAAGCAATCAAAGAAGAGCCCATTCAACAGCCAGGTGTTTTATTGAGGTGAGGGGTGATCATTTGCCCCTCCCTCACATAGCATACTTCTTGGTCCAAGCTCGCGCCATGGTATCATATGCCTTCCTGTCCTTTAGGTACATTCTCCCAATGGATGGAACAAAGGCATGGTTGGGGTTGGGGTCACATAGCAAGGAGCTGATGGACAGCAAGAGTTTGGATATGGTCATTATAGGAGACCACTGGGACCTGAGAATATCGACACAGATATATCCCTTTCGGTTGATATTGGGGTGGTAGATCGGGGTGGTGAAGGAAATCGCCGGAGGCCTGAAGGGGTAATTTCGAGGGAATTGTATGTTTAGGCAGAACACCCCTCCCTCATAGGGGCTGTCCGGGGGTCCCATGATGGTCCCCTTCCATTGGAACATGTTGTCATCCACTGGCCCTGCAGAGCACATGGGCGGGGGATCGATCGTGATGTTCGCCAGTTCCTTGTGCAGTCGCCTCAGCGCCGTGGATGTGTCCCAGACAGCGGGGATGGACTGGATATCCTGACAGGGACCAAGGGGGAACCACGGGTGAGGGGGACCATGGGTTAGGGCGGGCGTGGCTTCTGGGGAAGATGGTTGCAGGGTCAGCCACCCCCCAGGTCGGCGGGTAAGAAGTTGGAACCTGGCTGTGGCGTGTATGGTGGGGGCGGGGGGCAGGGAGAGTTGGGGACTCACTTGGAACAGCAGGACCTGAGAGGCTACTGCTCACCTGTGCGCCGCTGTTCCCTGGCTCCTCAATCCTAGGCTCCTGCACCTCCTCCTCCTGCACCTCTTGCTCCTCCACCCCTGGCTCTTCCATCTCCTTGTCCTCCACTGCTGTCTGCTGCTCAGAGCCTATAGCCCAAGGCTGCGCTGCCTGCGGGGATACTCCGCCTTCCTGCCACAGGACCAGCCGCTCCTGAAGGCCTGCCCCAACAGTTCCTGCTGGCCGGCCCCAAGGGACCCTGTGTTCCCATGGCAGGAGGGAATAT
This sequence comes from Desmodus rotundus, assembly GCF_022682495.2. Classification (NCBI taxonomy): domain Eukaryota; kingdom Metazoa; phylum Chordata; class Mammalia; order Chiroptera; family Phyllostomidae; genus Desmodus; species Desmodus rotundus. Next base: position 652,502 of record NC_092332.1, on the reverse strand, counting down.
GCACTGTGACGTCACAAGGGACAGCTGACCAATCAGCAACTCAGTGGGCGCGTGGCCAGGGGAGACAGATGGCCTCCATCACAGGGAGTATTAGTATAGCAACAATTTTATAGGAATAATAGTGTAGCAACATATTAGAGTTGTCTATGCAATAAAGAAATAAACAGAGAAACAAACAAGTAAATAGTGAACTTGTATGAAACAAATGGTTCTAATCCTCTGTAAAGACAAAGGAAGCATATCAAGAAAGGGAGCCCCTGGGATATTTTACCACAAAGGGAGGATTACACAGGAAAATGCACTACAGTCTTGGCTGTCTTTTCGCTCCTGGTCACCCTGCTGATCGGTGTTCTCCTGGGCACACCGCGTTTCCAAGTTGAAGTGCAGGACTTAACGCCAGCTCCTAGGAGATACTTCAGGAGTTTGTGGTCAGAATCAAGAGCTTGTTTCTCACACATGACAAATGCATAGGGGTGAGATTTCACGAGAAAACAACAAGTGTCAGAGTGTCCTGAAGGGCAACGTATTTTGGCCACTCTCCTCAAGATTCTCAGCATATTTACTCCCCATCTGTGCTGCTGACTGCAGTGTGAAATGCCAGGGGCAGGGAAGAGTAGCTTAGCTCCACCAGTAGATGTTCAAAATGACCAGAAGCTTCTATGCACACCATTAATCTCCTTAGATACCCCCTGTGGAGCCATGGCTGCTCTTCTGCAACACTGCGAGTTTCATTGAACTGTTTGGGACATTTCTTTCAACCCAATGTCATTGGCTGAATTTCTTGGAACCTATATCACGTGTGGAGAAATGGTGGAGGGCTCAAGGATTTTTACTCTTGGTCCCAGCACTCGCGGGAGAGTGAGATTTAGATGCATTTAATTCCTGTAGTGATCACCACTAATTTACTGATCAAGGTTGTGTGTTCTATGTTAGGTGTAAACATAAATACGATATGATCTCTGAGTCAAAGGCATTCGTGGTCTGATACAGGAAGAGGGAAATACATTGACATGTATTTACATCATTAACATCGCACGCTATATATACAGCAATAAAAACATATTTGTGGATCCCGGGCTACTGGAAAGACAAGGATGAAAGGTGACTCTTCAGAGGGACTTCTATCTGAGCTGAGTCAGGCATGAGCACTGTCAGTTCATGGGGGGCGGAGGGTAAGCAGGCTTTCAGATGGGAAAAGGGCGGGTAGGAATAATGGCAGATCATAACGGAGCCAGGGGAATAAGCAGATGTGAAAGGCCTGATGCGACAGAAAGCATGACCATTTCCAGGAAGGAAATGCATTTTGCAAAGGGTTAGGTGTTCAATTCCTAGTCAAGGCACATGGCTGGGTTGTGGGCTGTGTCCTCACTAGGGGGCGCCTGAGAGGCCACCATGCCTTGGTGTTTCTCTCCCTCACTTCCTCTCTCTAAAGACGAGTAACTGAAATCCTTCAAAACAAATAGTGAGATAAATATCTTTTCATGTAATAATATTGAATTTAGTAGCGATAAAAGTGAATATAACCAATTATGCAACACCATAATCCCAGAGTTAACATTATGTGTTGTAAATTTTATTCAGAGAAAATGCTCCCTCTCCACTTTACCCCTTACCGCTGCGAGAACGTATTTCCCTGCTATGATGTTGACCTTGGCTATGTGACGTTCTCAATCAATGGCAAGAGGAGGACGTGATGTGTAAACGTCCAAGAAACGCTAATTACGGTCACTCCTCATTAACTTGGGACAGCTGCCTACACAAGAAATGTTCTATTGAATGGATACACATTCATTCTTGCCTTCCCTCAGAGGAAACACCTCATTCAATCCCAAGTTCTACCTTCCACCAAAATTCAAGCCAAGACAAGATGAGGAGACTCGACAAAAATCATACTTAAACTGAAGACTCAGAAGTGAGAGATATGTGTTTGCTTTAATCCATGAGATTTATGCTTTGCTTCTTCTTGAGACGAAACCTAACTAAAGTGTTTTGTTTACAAAACATGCTGCATGGCTCCATTTTCAATCCCTTTTGTGGGAGTAATAAGCAAACTGATGCAGACAATTAATGCTTCAGTAGGTGGCATAGTTTTCCTTTTTGGCCCACAATAAGGGGAAGCAACTACAAAGCTGCTGTTGACACTTCTCACGTGGCTTAACTGTACTGGTTGTGGTCCCTTGGCTTCCCTACAGGTCTCAAGATGGCTGTTCTAACCCACATACAGCATCAGCATTCCATGCTGTCGAATGGGAGTCAAGAAAGTGGTGGCACCTTGGCTTTCCTTTTTAACGGATAAAGAAACAGTTTTTCCAAAGGTGACCCTGGCAGACTGGGTTCTGTGCCCTGAGTTGCAGACCGGGATCACATGGCCCCTCACATCTATAATGCAGACCATGAAAGTGAGAAACACTTGGCCCTGATTGGGATAGATAAAATGCAACTCGGTGCTGAAGACTTTTAAAGTGCTTTCCCCACGAAAAACATGCCTTCTGACAGCAATAAAGAAGGGAAGTGGTGATGGTGAATATTGAAGAGGCAAGTAACAATGATTTCCCTTGTTAGAATTAGTTCTTATATCCTTTAATTCTTCCTCTCCCAATCTACTGTCAAGCCAGAGTAGGGAAATGTGTGTGCATAACACAATATATGTAAAACATATGTTTCACCGACTTAAAAAATGTCCTTGATGAAGAATACGACCTCAACAGATGTTATGCCGTTAATTGAAACTGGGTAAGCACTGAAATTATTTGAAGGAAAGAAAGCATGATGTCAAGGTGAAGTCATGTTCACTCCAAGTTCATATTTAGAAGGCAGTCATGCTAAGGCACGGCGAAAGAGAATACAACTTGGTTGGTGTGGCAGATTTAGTGATGCAGAATGTAGCACGAGATCGCATTAAAATGCAGCACAGGTACAGAGCCTGAGAGAGTTTAGGAGCCTTGCGATGTACGCGCACATTCTACTGCGAGATCCGTTGCTGAATATGACAAGGAAACCTTCAGATGTCCCAGGAAGGTTAAGACACCAGTGAACAAACCGTGTCAGGGGAAAGCATTTAGTGTCTGTGAGGTAAGAGTCTGTCTGTGTCGCTTTCACACTTGGAAAAATGATGTGAACCATGGCCTTCGCATGCTACGTTAAATCCAGAATAGTATCACGCATCTAGCTTCTGCATACTAGCTTAACTTTTTCCTTTGCATGACAGTATTTTGCTCTGTAAGGGTAAGCGCGTCACCTTGTCTCCACCCTGCAGTCCTTTCTTGGTTTAGTTCAAATGCCCTTCCATAAAACTAGTCTGTAGATATTTTTCTTCCTTTCTGGAACTGCTGGTTTCCTCTGTACTTGGGATGTAATGAAGTATGTTTACAACTATCTTCTGACTTTTAACAATTCCCCCCTTCTTGTATTTTTTTAGACACACTCACGTCATTACTTAAAATGGAAGACATAGCTTCGACTACCTTTGCTGGTTCTTTCCTGCTAGATGAATTGGACATATTTAAAATTCCGTCAGTTTGGCCTTAATTACTTCTGCTTCATGAAATTGTAAAAGGGCATGCGGTTACCTCTAAAAACCGGAGAAAATGAAGAGTACTCTAAGCAGAGAATACCCAATTCAAAGTGCATTTTGCAACAATAACAGTCCCAAGCATGTTCTCTGTAATGACAATAGATGTATTGATTATCGGAAACTTGAAAATATGGACTTTGGTAAATATCAGAAAGGATAAAAACTGTCTCTCATACCACAAAGTGAGTAAAAAAATAATGACAAGTGGTAAAGCTGCTCTCCGCTCTAAGGTCAAGCTGTAACATATCCAAAAGGAATCATGAAACATAGGTGTCAACCCCATAGAACCAACTTCTAGGATTAATAAATCATTGGACAAAATAAATTGTACACTCTAGGGAAGAAAAAATTAATTCACTCCTTCCATTAACGATGAGAAGCAAATATATGTAGACCCAGTAGGCATCCTGTATGGTGAAGTAGTCTTGACATTAACCTACATTTTTCATGGGACCCTTTGAAACCAAATGAAGTAGGGTATTTTTCCAGGTGTAGGTGGTTTTGTGTAGAGAAACTTCACGTACTTAATGGAAATGGGAGAATCAGGGACTCCAAAAGTAAAGTGTGAAATATTTTTGATGAATTAAACAACAGCCCATAAATATTAAAGACCAATATTTTTAAAATCATTACTCTAGATTTTTTCCATTCAGTAAGAAAGACCGTCATTAACCCTGCTCACAGTTTTCACATCTTTCCATAAACATTGGTGGAAAATGGCATTGTTCTTCCTTTTGACATTTCCTGATCCTATCGTATGCGTTACTACAGGGAAAAAAGAATTCAGAGAAGGCCACAGAAATATCCCTAGATAGCAGTTCATGCTCCAGAAAAAATGAACAGTAGAGCGCTTTTTTTCAGGGAAGAAATACAGCGTATGCACAATACTCATTCATGACAGAGACGAAAAATATATGTCAAAAAACATGCAAAGTTATCACGTCAAGACAGTCACATGAAAAAGACAAAATTTATATAGGACCGTTGTATTTCTTCTACAATTTATAAGTATTGGTGCCAGCTCCTTATAATGTGATATATAACACATACTGGGTTGGTACTCTCTGGGAAGCCCTAGTCAAAGATCATTTGAATATTCTTCATGTATATAAATACATAAGACCTAATGACTTGCTTCCTAGAGTGCTTCAAACGTGGGAGGTCTTTGAAGGGTAAGCACTTCCTTTTTACGTCAACTTGTAGATACATGGAGAGACTCTTGAATATTCATAGAAGGAATGTGTAAAGGGCCAAAGCCTAGGAAATATACATTTCAACTTTATAATCTACAGAAGCATAACATTTCACTTTCCAAGCCTTGAGAAAACGCCTACTATACTAGCAATGCTTCTTACAATCCAGGGTCCTGTTTCAGTAAGTGAAACACTTTCCAAACCACAGTAATAGGCTGGGGGTACTAAGGAGAAGTTCGAGAAGTCTGTCTTATACTACGAGGTTTAATTCAGAGAAAAGATCTTAGGATGAACAAAATGGTAAGTGTGGTCTAAAGCATAAACCTGATTCAGAACCAATGAATTCATCAGGTAAGAATCAGCAATTAATTTTCATTGAAATGCAAACCCCAAACCAAAGGAATACACAAGCATACATGAGCGTACATACTCACACATCTTAAATAGTTTGCAAAGGAAGCCAAACTGCAAGGACTCTATGGACATACAAAGCAGTTAGATGTAACTGAGACAATCGTGCTCATAGTAACAGAGCACACACCAATCAATTAACTTCCAAGACCTGTTATCTGTGAAAGTAGGTTGTTAGACGACATAGTTCCCAAGGCTCCTCATAGGGATGATGTGGTGGGAGTCTTTTAGAGACAACCATGCAATGCTATGGATGGAAATGGACACCATCATGCTAAGTGAAATGTGCCAGGCTGTGACGGAGAGATACCAAATGATCTCACCTTTAAGTACAACATCATCAACTGAGGAAAAAAGGAAACAAAATATGAACAGGGACATGCACATTAACAAGTTAAATGTTAGGCTTCAGGTACAGATAAGAACAGAGGATTTTTTCAAATATTCATATAGGAAAACATTATTCAATGCAAAGACTTTTCATTTCTCTTTGACCATACTACCTCCCACAAAACCACCTCTAACTCCGGTGAGTCCCCACTGCCTCCCTCCAGACCCATCCCCATGTTCGATCCTCCATCTTCCCATCACTTTTGGCTCTGTCCACATCTCCGTATACATGTTCCTGATACCCCTGCCCCCTTCCCCACCCTCATTATCTCCCCGCAACTCCCTCTTGCTTCTGGCTGTTGGGTTTTATTTCAGTGTCTCTCTGAAAAAAAAAAAATTCACTTACAATTTTCTGCATGTCTCCCCATCCCTCAACCCTACCCCAGTGTCTCTCATACAAAATTCTTTAATCAAGGACAGATGGGTCACGTAGAGACCATCGCTGACATGTTCCTACTACTTTGGAACTGCAGTTTTAGCAGTAGAATGGCAAGGGAAGAGATGAAGGATAAAGACACTTTGGGGAAGATGGATCAAAATCGTGTAATACGTGTAAAGATGGCAGTGGGAGAAAAGGCAGATGGACTTCGAATTTATGATCCTTGAACTTGGGACAATAATAATTGCGCTGATTCAATTGCGTGACACGGGATTGCCACTAGTTTTTTAAATAGAAGACGACTCTGCTTCTTATTGTCCAATGACTTTAAGAAACATCCAATGAACACGTTATAGTATGCAATAGAAGACCGCAGGAGGCGTTAAACATCGGAGCTACACTGGGCTGCACATTTTCTGAGGCCTGAGACCCTGCCTAATTTACCTTTGTCGTCTTTCTCCAAGGCATTTTAGCAGCAATCTCCACCGCATAATACAATCCCAATAATCCTAGTCTGCATGGATGAGTAATAGAAAACCCCTTGCACGAATAAAGGAACAATAACGATAAATACTCGAAAGAAAGTATAGAGAAAAGTGAATTTGTTGAGGCGGTCCTCAGCTCCCCCGATCCTGCTTTTGATTCCTTCTACTGTGTTCTTCGTTTATAAAATTAAACCACAATGAGGTTCCATCTCACAACAGCCGGAGTGGCCAACATAAACAAAGCAAGACACGGATGTCGGAGAGGATGAGGAGAAAAGGGACAACCAGGACATTGTTGGTGCGAATGCAGACTGGTGCGGCCACTGTGGAGAACTGTATGGAATTTCCTCTGCAAACTAAAAATGGAAAAGCCGTTTGACCCAGAAATTCCACTGCTGGGATTGTACCCTTAGAACACTGAAACACCAATGCCAGAGAACCTGTGCACCCCAATGTCCATAGCACCACGATTTACAATAGCCCAGTGCTGGAGGCTACCTAGGTGCCCATCAGCTAATGAGTGGATCCAAAAACTATGGTACATTTACACAATGGAAATCTGCACCGAAGAGAGAAAGAAGGAGCTGATACACTTTGCAATAGTATGGATGGAACTGGACAGCATTAGGTTAAGTGAAATGCGCCAGGCTGTGAGGGAGAAATACCAAATGATCCCACCTTTAAGGACAACATAATGAACTGAGGAAAAAGGGAAACAAAATAGAAACAGACACATACGACTTTAAGAACAATGGTACAATAGTCAGAGGGGAAGAGGGAGGGGATAGAGGGGAGAGTGGTCTACAGGATCTACTACTCTAAAATGCACAAAGAGAAAATCAAAGGGGAGTTTTGAGGTGTCTGGGGGAGGTGGAACTGGCTAGGGTGAGGTGCAGGGATGGGGAGGAAATGCAGTCAATTATAACTGAATAAACATAAAATTAAATCAATATCGATTAAAAATTAAACCTAGTAGAAGGGTTTTATGAAAATCGTGTTTTATGGCTAAAAAATAAAAATTAAGTTTTGAAGTTAAAACAAAAGAAATCCTGACTTTGATGAGAGCCTAGAGTTAGGAATAGAAAGAGTGGAAACCAGTGAGGAAGACAGAACACAGTCATAGAAGAAAAATAACCAGGGGTATTGTGTCATCGCTGCCTTTGTTTTCCTGTATCAATAATGTCATTCCCATTCCTCTTCCTATACCACCCTTACCTCCTCCGGTCTATTTTGCTCCTATCATTAATGTTTCTTATTCCCTGTACCTTTTCCCCCGTTGTCGGTCCACCCCCTCCCGCTAATAACCCTCCATATTACCTCCATTTCTGCCATTCAGTTCCTGTTGGAATTGTCTGCGTAGTGTGTTTTTATTTTTGCTTTTAAGGTTAGGTTGTTGATAGATGTGACTTTGCTGCCATTTTATTCGCATTTTTTTTTTTTTACCTTCTTTTTCCTTAGGCAACTTTCTGTATCTTTTCATATAATAAGGGCTTGGAGATGATGAACTCCTTCAAATTGAACTTGTCTGGGCAGCACTTTATCTGCCCGAGCGTTCGAAAAGACAGCTTTGCTGGATAGAACAATCTTGGATGGAGTTCCTTGCATTTCATCACTTGGGATACTTCTTCCCAGCCCTTTCCTGCCTCCAATGTTTCTGTTGAGAAATCAGCTGACAATCTTTTCGGAATTCCTTTGTAGGTAACTGTCTCCTTATCTCTTGCAGCTTCTCAGATTCTCTCCTTATCTTTAATCTCGGGCAATGTAATTGTGCTGTGCCTTGGTTGTTCCTCTTTGGGTCCAACTGCCTTGGGACTCTCTGGGCTTCCTGGACTTCCTGGAAGGCTGTTTCTTGTGCCAGATAGGGGAAGTTGTCCTTCATTCACTTTTCAAAGAATGTCTCCATTTCTTGTTCTTCCTCTTGTCCTCCTGCCACCACTATGATTTGGATGTTGGACCACTTAGAATTACCCTGGAGGTTCCTAAGACTCTCCTCAATGATTTGAATCGTTGTTTCTTCATTCTGTTCTGGTTGAATGTGTTTTTCTTCCTTCTGCTCCAAACTGTTCATCTCAGTCCCGCTTTCCTTCCCGTCCGTGTTGGTTCCCTGAACATGTTCCTCTATTTCACTTTTCCTAGGCTGCACTTGTTCCTCTATGTTGTGACCATACTCAGCCAATTGCTGAGCATCACAACGACCAGCATTTGGAACTGTGCCTCTGGTAGGTTGGCTAACCCTTCATCACTTAGCTGCATTTTTGTCGGAGCTTTGATCTCTTCTTTCATTTGGGCCATGTGTTTTTGGTTGTTTGTTTCAGAGTGCCTCTTATGTGGTAATGGGCAGAGCCTTAGGGTTTCATTAGGGCAGCCCACCTGGCCGTGCTGTGAGCCGTATTTTGGGGAGGGGTGTGACAGGGAACGATGCTGCTTGCCTAGCTCTCTGCTGGCTTTCAGTCACTTCCCCTACTACCCACAATCAAAACAGTCCCATGTGAAGCTGATTCTCAGGGGAGTGGTTTTGTATACGTTCTCGGACTCTGTGTGTCTCTCCAAGGAACTCTCCTGTGAGGCTGAGAGTGTTCTGTGCTGCTGCAAACCCCTCAGGTGTTTCCCAGCAGAGGTTTGAGGTTTTATTTAGCTGCGCTGGAGCCCTGGCTTGCGTCGTCCATTTCGCTCCACCGTTGTTCATCTCCATTGATCTGCTAGCAAATATGCTACCCCTCGCTCTGGAGCTGCTGCCTTGCCTGGTCCACCAGCCACCTGTCTGCCAGGGCCGCCTCTCCCGTCCCAGTTCTCCAGCCACCTTCCTGCTGCGAGTCCTTTCCACCCCTACTTGCCGCTTCTACCCCTCCTACTGGTCTGTGTGAATGTTTAGTCTGTAACTCCTTGGTTGTTGGACTCTCATCCAGTTCCATTTTCTGCCAGTTTCTGGCTGGTTTTTGTTTTTAAATTCATTGCTCTCCTTGTTTTGGCTGTGTGAGGAGGGAAAGGGCATCTACGTATGCCTGTGTCTTCGCCAGAGGTGACTCTAGTGTCTTTCCAATGGTACTGCAATTTGTTGAGGGAGGAAATATTTATTACTATTTCCATAAAGCCTAGAATTATTGGGTGGATAGTTACTGTTTCCAAATAACATTTTCTCACTGAGACTTCAAAACCATTTCTTGGACGAAGTATAATTTATTTTATTTTGCCAATCAGAAACTTGAGGCTCAAAGAGATACAAAATTATTCAAAGCTGCATCACGAGACTGTGATGAAGGCAGTCCCGGTGCCTCCAAAGCCCTACTTTTCTTCACCATAGCGTAGAGGTAAGGGATATTTAGCCCTCCCAGGTGTGGCTACATCGGTTTTGTGTCACCCTACACAGTCAGAAGGTGCTGGTTTGATTGCCATAGGGCACGTGCCCTGGATGCAGGTTCGGTCCCCACGTGGGCTGTGAATGAGAGGCAATGATTGATGCTTCACTCTCAGATTGATGTTTCTGTCTCTAACAAACCCCAAACGGTTAAAAAAATGTGATGTGTAATATTGTTAATATAGACTGGAGGGAGTAATAAAGGAGAAGTTTATTATTCTATTGAATCTTCCTTAGGTTTCTGTGTGTTAAGTCACCCTAGCTAAGTGGTTTCGTAATATGGAAGACAGGAGCCTTCATTCGGTTCCCTGTACTATCCCATTTTAAGACATTCCCTGCCTAGTCTCCTGTCTGCTCTAAGACGGAAGTGACAATGAGAGTAGCCTCCAGAGACTGTTTCCAAGAAGGAAAACAATGGTTGAAGACAAGAATGGTCATACCAGGTGCAAGCACAGTGATGAGAAGAGCAGAATTGGAGGCTTACTTCCTAATCCTGAAAAGATGTCAAGAATGTAAAGGGTAGCCTGTCCTTTTCTGACAAAATCAAGAACAGAGATGACATTCAATTATCATAGCCAAAACAAGGGCTCAGGCGTTTAACAAGTGTTTTATTTTTACAAAATCCTTCGATTGAGGCCTTATCTCCATGTTCCCACATGAAATATGCCTATTGAAGAGGTACTGTGATGCTGTGTACATCAAGTGAACAACAGGTTCGTCTTCATAGCTCTTCAGGACGGAAGACCCAGTCATTCACTTGCCGCTGTCGTACTAGCCAGACTATTTCTTGTCAAGCACTTGTCTGTGGAAAGGGAAAATGTACATTTTCTAACAATGACGTTTCCTCGGAGTAAATCTTACATGGAATGACTCAGCACAGCTCGGGATGACACACGTAACATTTACCACTGCCATACTGGAATCAATATTGCGACGATAATGTCTTGGATATCCACGCAATTGGTGAAATATAGAATCAGACCTAATGGGTATTTGCCTTTCGCTGAATCCCAGGACGGAACAAAATGTCACGTCTGTCTGTTTTGTCACGTGTGAGAAAGGAAAACTGCATACAAATATATTTCTTTTCCTATCCCCAGATATTTCTCCTCATGGTAAGTTTATATTTCACCGAATGTCTTTCAGTTTGAAAGTTAAAAGAAAGTCAGTTCTCAGTTTGCAAGTGATATTCAAGCATTCTCTATTATTTCATATATAATAACGAATGGAAACATTAAATATGGCTGCAGAGGAACAAACTTTTTTCCAGTGTTGTTTCCTCATTTCCTCTTGTTCCCTCCCTTGAAAAACACACATTTCCATTCGATGAGAAATATTTCCAGTCAGGAGGTGAGTGTAAAAAATGTTTTTCTCCATATTTTCTATGCACATGATACATACAATTCTTTTTCAAAATAATGTTAATTTCTTTCTGAAAGAATGCATGTGTAGACGTATAGAAAGAATTATGTACGTGTGTATATATCATTCCCTCAGTTCTCTCATAGAAAGCATGTGCTTAGATTCCAAAGGGGGTTACCTGGTAGATACGATTTGAATTATACTCTCAATCAATGGATAAGACTCCAAGGACCTGATCTATCCTTTCTTTTGCAATATTATTACAATTCATGAAAACATCAAGTACACTGAAATTTTGATAAATGGAGTGTTAACGCTGTTTCTCCCCTTGGAGTCACAGCATAGTTCCCAGCAGTCATAGTTGCTTCTCACAATTGCCTCTCTCATCGCCATGGATGATGTGTATTTACATCGGAATCTCATTCACTCAGAGCAGAAGTGCTACACTTTCTTCCAAGGTACTTTGATTCCATTACCTGGCCTCCACAAGGAACTCAGTGAACTGACCCATTTTGCCAGTGACTGTGGCCCAGTTACCTGAATAAGCCAAATTCTCAGTGGAGATCCAGGAACTGTGCGGACAATGTCCCGGAAATACCTTCTCGGAATATATCAGAGCATGGCACAGGAACGGGAGCCAGGACACAATGTGTTCTTCCTGTGGGTAGAGTTCTGTGGTGGGTTTAGTGAGGAGGGAAGGGAACACTGCCAATTATTGGCCAAGTTGTTTTGAAGGGACTAGTTTTTCATGTACATTTTGGGGGTTGTTTCTGCTAATACAGTTGTTCACACCTCTTCCCCCTTTGCTCTCCTGCACCCAGCTGCCGCTCCTCTTCCCTCTGGCCACACCCCATTGTGATCCGTGTCCAAGGATCCTGAACAGCTGTCCTTCCAGTAATCCCTTCACCTTCTTCTTCCATTCACCCAGCCGCTTCCCTTGCGACAACCCTCGTTCTGTTTCGTGTATCATCCCTGTTTCTACATTTTTGTTAGGTTATAGAACTCATTGGATTCCACACGTGCCTATTTTGCAGTCTTTAGTGTCCATTTCAAATGGTAGATATCCTTTCAAAATGCATGGATTACTTAAGATCATTTGGAAAATATAATTAGACACATTACCCTTCAACATATAATTCATGTAGTCAGAGTCTTTGACTCTTCATTGAGCCTTTAATTCCACTCAGGAGATTGGTTACCCTTTGCTGTCAGCATTAATCCTATAAAATTCGCAAAAAAAAAAAAAAAAAAAGAAAAGAAAAGAAAAAGCTGTGCGGGCGAGGGGCGCTAAATAGTATTTCTCTCTCAACACCTGCCTTATTTCACTTAGCATAATGCCCACAACTTTCACCCATGCCATTGCACAGGGTATTAGCTCCTCCTTTCTCTCCGCTGCGTAAAATTCCATTGTCTAAAAGTACCATACTTTTTGGATCCTCTCATTAACTGATGGGCACTTAAGTTACTTCCAGTACTTGGTTATTGTAAATTGTGTTGCTCTGAACATTGGGGTGCAGAGGATCTCACGTTGAACTGGAACATAATCAAGAAAAGAAAAAGCAAACAAAATATAACCAGAGATATTGAAATTAAGAACATTGTAACAGTAGCCACAGGGCATTGGGACGCCATAGGGGGGACAGTGCTCTATAGGAGCTACTATATAGGACACAAGGATAAATTTAAAGGGGAGGTTAGAGGGGAGTAGTGAGGTGGGACTTGCCCGGGGTGGGGGAGCGAACAGGAGATAATCCAGACAATTGTAACTGAATAAAATAAATTAATTAATTTTTAAAATGAGGGTTTAAATCAGTTGGTTTTTCCACATAAACTTTTCTGCACATCCCAGGTCTCTACTCCCAGCTCTCAGACACAAATGCACATGTGAGACTCAGTTCTATTTCTACATCTGCCTTGTCAAAGTAACACGTGTTTTTACCATTTACTTTACCTCCCGTGGATCAGTTGTTGCATCTGTTCATTTGCAATTCGTAAGGAAGTCAAATCCTCCACACACGTGACTCGCTCGTAGTAGAACAGAAACCACCGAACATCACAGATTAGACTATGAGGTCCTGGCAGAAGGCACCTGGAAAGGGAACGCCTGCAAACCAGCTGCACTACCGTGAATCCAGGGATGGAACTGGAAGCTAGTGATCGTCTTAGCCAAAATATGTGCACTGCAAACCACTTGGCTGAAGCTATGAGGCCGAAATTTGTAAGTAAAGTTCACCTCTGACCACCCGGTGGTGTCTGCCTGAAGTGCTGTGCAGGAAGGAAAGGGACACCAAAGGAATGCTCCCCGCTGTGCACCCTTGATAACATGCCTCCCAACCAAGCTCACCATGTTTGCTCAGACGCCTCTGTCCGGACCTTCTCTTTCCAGCAGCTGTAGTGAAGGGAAAATTCTGCCGTCCTGAAAGTGCTTTTTGGGAAAGGAATCGTAAGCTATTTATCAAGAAACAAACCACTCTCGGAACCGTGGGTCTTCCTCCCTTTCCTGCCCTAGAGACTCAGACAGAGAAACTGCTGAATGTCCTCAGCCTAATGGAACTAAGTGTGAAGAGTAGACCGCTTAAGGCATGTCCACATAGCCGAGTACCTGCTGCGTCCCATTGTTGCGGATTCACCCAGAACTAAGGCCCTGGCCTGTGTGCTTGGCGCTTCCTCAACTGCTTGTAAATCACTCTTTCGCATTCCTCAAAATCTAGTACCATGTTACCCTGCCTTTTCTTCTTTGTCCAAAATGTCCCAGCAACCCGGTGTTGTCTCACTGTCTTTGGAATTCCCGTGGATGTGTCATGCTAGTGTGAATTACCCATGAACGTCTATTGAACTTGCATTTTCTCCTATCAGCCCACCTCTATCAATTTGGTTATTAGCCCAGCCTGAAGAACTTAAAAGGAGGAAGGAAAAGCATTAAACATTTTCAGCCCCCACAGTAGTTTATCCCAATCTATCTTTGCATATATTTAATGCATGGAAAGAGATTTACTTATATGTCCATGGATTCTTATTAAATTGTAAACAGCATATATTAATAATACCTACGTTTAATGAGTGTAGTGTCCTGGGTTTTTCGGTTTTTGTTTTTGTTTTTGTTTTTTTCTATTTCTGCAAATCTCTTTATTTGCCAGCTTAAGGAAGACAGAGGCATTCGTATGTCTGCTCCTTTCTACAAACTACTGGAAGATATTGTTTTGGTAGAAGGAAATGATGAAAAGATGGCCTCACTCAGACATAGAGTGCAAAAAGGGACCACACAGACTGCCTGTAGGGTCCCAAGGTCCTGAAAAGGCTGTTAGATGCCTCTTTCTCATGACACCAATGAGCAATCCTGCAAGGAATCAGCACACTAATGTTATGAAAGCAGAATTTGGAAAATCTCTCCTGTCAGTCAGGTCATCAGGATCTGCCCCTTTCACATAGCTCTAAATCCTCTCTCACGTGGATGCTCAAAGTCCCTGCACACCTGGTATTTGAGTTTAGCCACTCTTGCCTTTTGAATTCTGACCCTCTCACTCCTTGGCGCTGATTACTTAATTGTTCTTACTCATTTATAATGTTGACCTGTAGCATGGCGCATCTTTGTGGATTCTCAGGGTATAAATACACCAATGGATTTGATGGACCAACAGGCAGTTCCATTACCTGAAGAAATGCAAACATGTTTTCCACCGTGACTTCCCCATTCTGCATTCCCACCCACAGGGCAAAATGGTTGCCTTTGTTTTCAAACCCTGCCAGCATTTGTGGCGATTAGATGTATCCAATGATGGCCATTTTCACCTTGTGAGGTTATATCTCATTGTGGTTTTCATTGGCGTCTCTCTCGTCTGTCTTCCTGGTGTTCCTAACCCCTTTCCTTCACCACCCAACCTTTGCCTCTAACACTTAGCCTAGCAGGCAGGCAGCAGGACCCAAACTGCTGCTCAGTCGCAGGAGTGCTCCACTGACAACGGATTGAGGACACTCTTTCATAGAGAAAAGATTTACACAAAGAAAGGAAACTTTCCTATCCTGTTATTTTTTAATTGCACTTACTGGGGGGTGACACAGGTGAGTGAAATTTGCAGGTTTGCAGCGTGGGAGTCTACACTTCATCCTTTGCATATTGTATTGTGTGATCACCACCCCATTCAAGTCTGCTTCTGGCAGCACCCGCTGTCCCCCTTCACGCCCTTCTATTGCACCGCCCCACCCCTTTTCCCTTGGTCTTCTCCATACTGTTATCTGGGAAGGTCTTTTCTTACTCCCTTCCGGTTTCCCACCTAGCCTGCACCCCATACCCCCTCTGACAGCTGGCTGCCAGCTCTCTAGGAGCCTCTCCCCATTTTCCTTGTTACTTCAGTTTGTTCATTAGATGCTCCTTATGACAGAGATCCTATGGTATTTATTTGTCGTCCTCTGACTGGCTTATTTCACGGAGCCTAAGGTTTTTCAGGTCCATCCACACTGTCACAAAGGGACAGATTTCCATGTACTATTTATTCCATTGTGTGCACATACCACAGTTCTTTTATCCACTCATCTACTCATGGGCACTTGGGCAGCCTGTACAAGTGTTCTATTGTCAATAAGCATGACCTGAGAATGGGGATATAGCCCAGACTGTGGAGGGTGGCAGACGGGTCAAAAAGGCGGGCAGTGTCGTGTGGGGGGTGGAGAATTCTTGGAAGAAAAGACTTCGTTTTCTTTTGTGACATCTCCTCATCCACTTAATGTTTCTACAGTTAAATGTGGGCCTGAAAGAAGAGGCTGTGGCTTACCTTCCATGTCGGTCCAAGCAAAAACCCTGAAGACACAGGTACCTCAGTATGAACCAGATACCTAATGATCTTCCTATTCTTCATCCAGTGTTTCCCCCACCTTGGGCGTGCTAAAGGACGCCTGCTAATCCCACCACCCCCTTGTTCTTGCTTTCCCATCCTGAAGCAGGGAAGAAGTGTTTCAGTCAAATATTTATTACTACTAGCCTCTCTCAAAATACCCCGTCTCCCAACCTTGCCCTTCCCCCAAACACTGCTTCCCACCAGGCCTCCACACACCCTCATAGGCAGATGTGAGAAGGGAAAGGATTCCTCCCAGAAAGCAATCAAAGAAGAGCCCATTCAACAGCCAGGTGTTTTATTGAGGTGAGGGGTGATCATTTGCCCCTCCCTCACATAGCATACTTCTTGGTCCAAGCTCGCGCCATGGTATCATATGCCTTCCTGTCCTTTAGGTACATTCTCCCAATGGATGGAACAAAGGCATGGTTGGGGTTGGGGTCACATAGCAAGGAGCTGATGGACAGCAAGAGTTTGGATATGGTCATTATAGGAGACCACTGGGACCTGAGAATATCGACACAGATATATCCCTTTCGGTTGATATTGGGGTGGTAGATCGGGGTGGTGAAGGAAATCGCCGGAGGCCTGAAGGGGTAATTTCGAGGGAATTGTATGTTTAGGCAGAACACCCCTCCCTCATAGGGGCTGTCCGAGGGTCCCATGATGGTCCCCTTCCATTGGAACATGTTGTCATCCACTGGCCCTGCAGAGCACATGGGCGGGGGATCGATCGTGATGTTCGCCAGTTCCTTGTGCAGTCGCCTCAGCGCCGTGGATGTGTCCCAGACAGCGGGGATGGACTGGATATCCTGACAGGGACCAAGGGGGAACCACGGGTGAGGGGGACCATGGGTTAGGGCGGGCGTGGCTTCTGGGGAAGATGGTTGCAGGGTCAGCCACCCCCCAGGTCGGCGGGTAAGAAGTTGGAACCTGGCTGTGGCGTGTATGGTGGGGGCGGGGGGCAGGGAGAGTTGGGGACTCACTTGGAACAGCAGGACCTGAGAGGCTACTGCTCACCTGTGCGCCGCTGTTCCCTGGCTCCTCAATCCTAGGCTCCTGCACCTCCTCCTCCTGCACCTCTTGCTCCTCCACCCCTGGCTCTTCCATCTCCTTGTCCTCCACTGCTGTCTGCTGCTCAGAGCCTATAGCCCAAGGCTGCGCTGCCTGCGGGGATACTCCGCCTTCCTGCCACAGGACCAGCCGCTCCTGAAGGCCTGCCCCAACAGTTCCTGCTGGCCGGCCCCAAGGGACCCTGTGTTCCCATGGCAGGAGGGAATATGCACTGTGACGTCACAAGGGACAGCTGACCAATCAGCAACTCAGTGGGCGCGTGGCCAGGGGAGACAGATGGCCTCCATCACAGGGAGTATTAGTATAGCAACAATTTTATAGGAATAATAGTGTAGCAACATATTAGAGTTTTGTATGCAATAAAGAAATAAACAGAGAAACAAACAAGTAAATAGTGAACTTGTATGAAACAAATGGTTCTAATCCTCTGTAAAGACAAAGGAAGCATATCAAGAAAGGGAGCCCCTGGGATATTTTACCACAAAGGGAGGATTACACAGGAAAATGCACTACAGTCTTGGCTGTCTTTTCGCTCCTGGTCACCCTGCTGATCGGTGTTCTCCTGGGCACACCGCGTTTCCAAGTTGAAGTGCAGGACTTAACGCCAGCTCCTAGGAGATACTTCAGGAGTTTGTGGTCAGAATCAAGAGCTTGTTTCTCACACATGACAAATGCATAGGGGTGAGATTTCACGAGAAAACAACAAGTGTCAGAGTGTCCTGAAGGGCAACGTATTTTGGCCACTCTCCTCAAGATTCTCAGCATATTTACTCCCCATCTGTGCTGCTGACTGCAGTGTGAAATGCCAGGGGCAGGGAAGAGTAGCTTAGCTCCACCAGTAGATGTTCAAAATGACCAGAAGCTTCTATGCACACCATTAATCT